>NC_083110.1:8049415-8673600 GCF_949774975.1 Lagenorhynchus albirostris
ACTTAGTTTGATAATCTCTAGGTCCCTCCATGTTGCTGCAAATGGCATTATTTCATTCTTTTTTATGCCTGAGTAGTAGTCTATTGTATGTGTGTATGTACACACACAACATCTTCTTTATCCATTCATCTGTTGATGGGCATGTGGTTGTTTCCATGTCTTGGCTGTTGTAAATGGGCTAGCACTGTCTGTTCTGCGGGAGGCGTGGTTCTTTGACAGACTTGAAGGAGAACCCCTTCCCTCCCCAGATGCCCAGGGAACAGCAGAGAGCAGCCCTTGCACCACAAGGCTATTTCTGGAAACCCTTAAGAGCCCCCAGCTCAGCTTGACTGCAACACAAAGAAGTACCCAGTGTGGTTAAAAAGAAGAAAGTGTTGTGTTAATAAGCCCTTTTTATTTTTAAAAATTTTTTTTAAAGAAAGTGTGACAGAACTTTCTTGTGAGGAAGAAAGTGTTCTTCTTCTTGGAAATGAAATCAGTTTTTTGGTAAATACCGCCAAAAACAAATGTGCCTTTAAAAAAAATTTGAAGTATAGTTGATTTACAATGTTGTGTTAGTCTGTGCGGCACAGTGGTTCAGTTTTATATGTATATATGTATATAAATAAATCTGAAGAGTGTATATATATATTCTTTTCAGATTTTTTTCCATTATGATATTTTTTTACAGGATATTGAATATAGTTCCCTGTACTATACAGTGGGACTTGGTTAGTTATCTATTTTATATACAGCAGTTTATATCTGCTAATCCTGAACTCCTAATTTACCCCTCTCCTCCCCCTTTCCCCTTTGGTAGCCATACGTTTGTCATCTGTGTCTGTGTTCTCCCTTTGATTGCTCAGCTGGTAGAGTGGGGGACTGTAGTACGTCCCTGTTTCAGTCCATTTTCAACCTTAGTGGTTTTGCAGCAAACACACAAATACCTTCTCAGTTTTCAAAAGAACTTAGAGGAATATGCATGTATGTAGGTACATTTTAAATGGGAATTGATTTAAATTTATTTACTTTTTTTTTTGAGAATTAGATTTTCCCAGGTGCATCTGAAACTAGGGCTGGGAATGACTGCCATGGGGGATTGTAGTCCTTCCTTTCCACTTAACACAAAGTGTTTTCCTCCCTCCCTCCCTCCCACCCTCTTCTTTCCTCCCTCCCTCCCTCCCTCCCTCCCTCCCTCCCTCCCTCCCTCCCTCCCTCCCTCCCTCCCTTCCTCCCTTCCTCCCTTCCTCCCTTCCTCCCTTCCTCCCTTCCTTCCTTCCTCCCTTTCTTTCCTTTCCAGCTGCGAGGCATGCGGGATCTTAGTTCCCCGACCAGGGATCAAACCTGAACCCCCTGCAGTGGAAGTGCGGAGCTCCTAGTCAAAAATCCTTACTCCATAGTCAAATTTGTGTGAATGTCCTTCACATGCTGAACTGTACACTTGGAAATGGTTAAGATGGCAGATTTTATATTATGTGGATTTTATCATGGTTAAAAAAAAATACTTTGTGTGTGTGTCTATGTGTGCATGTAACTTAACTATTTTCAGAGTATGTTTTGAATACACTGTAAATACTTCAGAAGCCCTCACTATCTTTACCTTATAGATGAGGAAACTGAGGCTCAGAGACTTGGATGCCAAGCGAAGAACACACAGCCTTTTCTCAAAGGAGAAAAGATTAAGATTTTTTTTTCTCTTTATCAAAAAACTTTTTTAATGCTAATGCAAGCAATAAATATTTCCTAACCCTCTTTGAGATAAATTTGGCATGTATCCCTCTGCCTATGTATGAATATTCTTTATTTTAACAATTGACATCATTTTGAACATACGTTTGGGTTCATAACCCACATTTTTATTTAGTGTTATGTAGTGAACGTTTTCTAAGACATAAACATTCCTCTACTGCATGATTTTTTAAAAATTTTATTTATTTTATTTTATTTTTGCGGTACGCGGGCCTCTCATTGTTGTGGCCTCTCCCATTGCAGAGCACGAGCTCCGGACGCGCAGGCTCAGCGGCCATGGCTCACGGGCCCAGCCGCTCCGTGGCATGTGGGATCATCCCGGACCGGGGCACGAACCCGTGTCCCCTTCATCGGCAGGCGGACTCTCAACCACTGCGCCACCAGGGAAGCCCTGCTGCATGATTTTTAATGGCTGTATAAGATGCCATAACATAATTTATTTAATCAGTTCTTTAAATGTGGGGCATTTAGGATGTTTCTACATTTGCTAATATAAAGCATGATATGATGAACTTCCTTTTATATAAACGTTCAGAGTAAGGGATTACATGCTTTTAAGGATTTTTCCTTTCTTCTTATATTTTAAAAGTGTTAATTCTCTGTTGGAGCCACTTCCACCAGATCTAAAGGGTTGCTGTATCTCTGTCACACATCCCATTAAGAGCTCTGTGGTGCAAAGGATATGATGCTTTTACTGAACTTTCTTATCCTAGCACGTGCTTCAGTCGTTCAAGGAACTTGAAAGAATACTTTTCTTCCTTTCCCTTACTCCACCCCATCTTTACTCCCCACACTTACTGTAAAGTGTTAGTAAAATGAGAATTAAAAGTCACATAAATCCCACCAACAAAAAACCCCGAAACAAACAAAAAAGTATTTTATCGAAGTATATTTGATATACAATGTTGTGTTAATTACTGCTATACAGCAAAGTGATGCAGATATACATATTTTTCATATTCTTTTTCATTATAGGCTATTAAAATATATTTAAAATAGTTCCTTGTGCTATTCAGTAGGACCTTGTTGTTTATCCATCCTATACATAATAGTTTGTATCTGCTGATCTCAAACTCCCAATCCATCCCTTCCCCCCCCCCCTTGGCAACCACAAGTCTGTTCTCTATGTCTTTGCGTCTGTTTCTGTTTTGTAGATAACTTCATTAGTGTCATATTTTAGATTCCGCATATAAGTGGTATGACATTTGTCTTTGTCTGGCTTTCTTCACTTAGTATGATAATCTCTAGGTCCACCTATGTTGCTGCAAGTGGCATTATTTCATTTTCTACTTATTAACAATATTATTCAATTGGTTATGGTTAAGTATTTAAAGGAGCCTAAGTTTACTGCATTTTTTGGACCTAATTCATGTGAAAAAGAAAAAAAATTGTAAAAATGGATTTAGAATGAAATTGTTCTGACAAGTTGAAAAGAAGTCTGTTTACAGTGTGAGTGTTACAGGCTGAATTGTGTCCCCCCAGATTCATATGTTGAAGTGCTAACCCCAACACCTCAGAAAGGGACTGTGTTTGGATACTGGGTCTCTAAAAGAGGCAGTTAATTTAAAATGAGATTAGCGTTGGCTCTGCTCCAGTCTGGCTGGTGTCCATGTAAGAAGAGGTGACTAACATACAGACAGAGAGAAGACCGTGTGAAGGTGCAGGGCGAAGGGGGCCGTTGACAAGCCAAGGAGAGAGGCCTCTCCCAGCCTCTGACTCCTTCTAGCCTCCAGAACTTAAATAATTGCTGTTGTGTAAGCCAGCCAGTCTGTAGTCCTCTGTTCTGGCCACCCTGGCAAACCAAGATGGGAGGTACTTGTTAAAACCACGTGTGGGCCTGCACCCTCATCTTGAGTCTCATCCCGATGCCCCCCGTGGGCATCTGGACGCTGGCGCTGGTCGGGATAGACTGGATCCAGGTGTCCAGAGGCAGACCTCCAGGTGCAGCGTCCGATGGGCCATCCCGGCTCCCTTGGGCCCCTCTCTCTCAGGGTGGTCGGTTTGGGTGACTCGCACACGTAAGATGAATGGAACGGAAGGCTGGGTCGTCCTCCGTGGGCCTGGCGCTGTTCTGCTGTTTGTGTTTTATGGGTTGAAGTCAGGGCTGGAAAGAGAATGTTCCTGCAGTGAAGCCCTGCTTTCCTCCGTCTGATCACTGGGTCCCTAAGGTCTGTTTCTTGGAGCCACGTCTCCTCGCTGGATCTCACCTGTGATCACTTTCATTCATATTTTGGGCTTAGTCGACACCACATATGCTAGCAGGTGATAAGTTATTTATCATAACATGTTTTATTAAAGGACAGAGCATCACCTTCTCTCCAAGAGCACAAGTGGATGTGTTAGGCCATACGTGTTCTTAAAAGCAGAGGCCGTGCGGTGTAATGTTTATTTTTATGGTCCCTGAGTCCTGTCTCCCCAGTTTGCTTTATATCCTTCAGCAAATTTATCAGCTTCTCTGACCCTCAAGTTTCTCACCTATAAAATGGTTTAATAGTAGTTTTCTCATCACAGGGGCATTGGGAGGATTCATGAAGTAATTTCTTTGTGGCCCTTGTCACACTGCCTGGCACGTAGTAAGTCCTTTTATTATGTTACTTAAACATCACATCCAAAAGTACCTGAGGAAATATGGTGGTTGGGAAATGCACTTTAAATTCCAACAACCCCGGACTGTTTAGCTCCACTTAAATTTGTGTCAGAAATGGTAGCTGACTCATCTTTGAAATGCACAGTTGTTATGAGTCTGACAAGAGGCAGTGCATGTGAAGAGTTTAACCCGTGCGTGGAATCTTGTAAGTGCTCGTGAATGGTGGCTCTAAATGTACAACGTCAAGGTGGGTCTGAGCTTGGTTTGGGTCCGGCTCCTCCACTGAGAGGCTCTGTGACCTTAGGTGAGTCTCTGAAGCTCTTTAAGCCGCCGTTTCTTCACTGGTAAAAGGTAAGCAATAGTAGAACTTACTTAGGTTTGTTGTGAAGCTAAGTGTGCTCTGTGGAGCTTTGTATCATCACTGTTGCCGTTGCTGTAGTTGTTGCTTTTCCCCGATTGGCTCTCTAAAATATATAGTGGCTAATGAGGGATGAGGGCTTTTCAGAATGGAGTTCGGAGTGGCTGTGAGAACAATCCGTGTGGTACATATGTGGCCCCACTGATTGCCAGGCGACCTGGAGCTCTGTGTGGCTTTCTCTCCCCTTGCGCTGGGCACATCCCTCCTCATGCTGTGGGCTACAGCCAAGCAGGTGACCGTCCTAGATAGAAGGCCAGTTCAGCAGGCAAAAAAAAGGAAAAAGGAGCTTCCTTTTTCCGTTAGAACCTACAAGTACAGATTTAAATTGGGGGGTGTGTGTGTGCGCACGCGCGTGCGCTCATGTTTAGTTAGTAAGACCACTGTAACGCGTATAGGTGGTGTGTAGAAGACGTGGTACTGACTTGTAAGGGTGGCAACAGAAAGGGTGAATAACCCAGAGAGGTGAGGCTCATGCAGTTTGCAAAATGCAGACAGAGCAACAAACAGCGTCTTTTGGGGGGTGTATTTAGGTCAAGGAGAAAAATGAAAAGGGATTTTTTAGCTTCTGGTGAAATAGGAAAAGGAAGAAAGCAGATGTTTTTGAGTACCAACTTAGAGCCAAACACTGTGGCTGGCATTTTACAAAAATTCTCTCATTCAGAAATAATGCCATTTGCAGCCCCATGGATGGACCTGGAGGCTATCATGCTACGTGAAGTAAGTCAGACGGAGAAAGACAAATACCATATGATATCACTTATACGTGGATTCTAAAAAAAAAAAAAAAAGATACAGTTGAACTTATTTACAAAACAGAAACAGACTCACAGATTTAGAGAACAACTTATGGTTACGGGGGCAAAGGCTGAGGGGGGAAGGATAGGTTGGGAGTTTGGGATTGGCGTGTACATACTGCTGTATTTAAAATGGATAACCAACAAGGACCTACTGTAGAGCACAGGGAACTCTGCTCAATAATCTGTAATAATCTAGATGGGAAAAGAATCTGAAAAAGAATAGATACATGTATATGATGACCGAATCACTTTGCTATACACCTCAAACTAACCTGACATTGTAAATCAATTATAATCCAATATAAAATAAAAATTAAAATTCTCTCATTCAGTTGAAGAGTCACTGAAGGTGGAAAGAGAAAACACCCAACTCCTGTTTTGCTCGTGTTTTCTCTTGCTCAGGAGAAGGCTGTAAAAAAACTTACTTGTAAGAGATTTGAAGCCCAGGAAAAGTATGGAGAAAGTAAACTTTCCTGATGTGGACAAATTAATTCCTAAGATGTTTTCAGAATTTGTAGTGGAGATTGCCAGACCATTGTCCTGAGTCATTGAGGAGCTACAGCAAAAGGAAGGTAGCAGAGGACAGAGAACTGAATCCCACAAACTTTCGATTGGGGTTTTTGATTTTAGTCTTAGATGAAATTCTGGACTGTTAATCAAATATTTGTTCTGTGGGAAGGGGCAGCAGTAATCACCAGAGTCCATCATGGGGTCACTGAGACAAGCGTGGCAGGAGACCTTGTTGGTTTTGTAAGCAGCATCATTACACTGGGAACATGAGCAGAATGTTGCAGCAGTGGGATAGATGGATTCAGACAGGGTGTACTTGATAAAGTCTCTTGGTTTCCTCGTGGGCAAAAAAGGAGCGAGCTATCGGGGAAAGTATAACGGATGATGGTTCATTAATGTGGAGACAAAACGAGTTCAGTGGCTGTTTCCTCAAAGCACTGGTTGGTGGGTCACCCTCCAGGGGGAAGCCTGCCTTAGCCCATTTTGGGGGGGGTCAGCATTTTCATCAGAGCCCTGAATGAGGCACTGAAAAGCTGATCAGATTTGTGGAGCATTTAGGGTTCATTCATGTTAGATGCCAGAAACGGGGGGTTGCAGTTGACCGTCAGGGATGCTGATGGTGATGATCCAGTCAGGAGGGAAGAAAGTGAGAGGTGAGGGTCACTTTAGCAGTGAAGTCCCTTCATGTAAACTGCTGATTTGCAGTGAACATTGGGTTTCTAAATAAGGAAAGAACAGGATTATGATCTTTCCGTTTCAAAAGATGAAAGCTAAAACGGAACATGCACAAAAATGATGGCATATGTAGGATGAATAAAGACTTATTCAGCAAATTCTATGATCCTAATTAAACGATAGGAGAAGCAGTTAGCTAAGTTTCTTTTAGGGCTGCTGCCTGATTTTTGTTAGGGATTACAGAAGTACTGATTTCTGTGATTGCAAACAGGTTTAAGCTATCTGTAAATGTGTCATCACCTTCTCGAATAATTTTTATTGAAAGTTAACAGGTTTTCTCTTCAAATATTTTTTACAGTGAAAACCTTATGTATATAAGGGCTAAACTAAAATTTCTAGACTCTGAGATGAAAAGACATTTGTATTTTCCTTGAAGTTTCTTAATGAACAAGTGTCAGTGTTATAGTAGTTGCATATAACACAGTTTGTGTGTGTGCCTTTTGTATTAAACAGTGTGATTCTATCCGCTGTAGTTCAGTGACTTTCAAACTTTTGGGGCTGTGACCCAAAGTGAGAACGACATTTTGCATGGTGATTCAGTCTGCGTGTGCGTGCGCGCGCGCGCGCGCACACACACACACACACACACACACACACACACACCCCACACAGAACTGAAACAAAAACTTGTGAAAGAATTCTCATACTTTCTGCTGTATTTGATTCTATTCTGTTATTATTTATAAATACTGATGGAAGAAGACCCCCTCTATTGATTTGTTTTGTTTTGTTTTGTTTGCGGTACGCGGGCCTGTCACTGTTGCGGCCCCTCCTGCTGCGGAGCACAGGCTCTGGACGCGCAGGCTCAGTGGCCATGGCTCATGGACCCAGCCACTCTGCGGCATGTGGGATCTTCCTGGACCGGGGCACGAACCCATGTCCCCTGCATCGGCAGGCGGACTCTCAACCACTGCGCCACCAGGGAAGCCCCCCCTCTATTGATTTTTATCACTATTTTTAAAGCGCTTCTCTAGCAGAGCTTCAAAACATGTTTTAATGCTGTTGTTCCTTTCTTCCAAGGAGAAACTGTTTTATGTTACCGTCTCATACTGCATCATTATAAATGATGTCAAGTGAAATACTTCTAGAGAGCAAGGATTTTACAGATGGAGAGCAGTTACAGCAAGTGATGGTGCATGGCCGGGAAACAAGCTGGAGTCTGGCCACTGGCTTATGGTCCATTTGTGATGACTTGCCCCAAAGCTGTCAGGCACCTTATGTCTGGAAATTAGGAGAAAATATTTACTTACACTGTGTTCGAGTTGGAAGGAGTTGTAGACGTCACCTGTTACAACTTCTCTTTCAGTGCAGGGTTCACTTTTGTGGTATCCTCACAATTGACTAGTCAGCTTCTGCTTGATTACCTTCAAAAATGGGGAGCTCACTGCCTTAGGTTTCTATTGCTGCTACAATGAATGACCACAAATTGAGTGGCTTAAAACAACACAAAGTTGTTACCTTACAGGTCTGTAATTCTGTAGTTTGAAGTAGGTCTTACTGGGCTAAAATCAAGGTGATGGCAGGGCTGCATTCCTGAAGGCTCTAGGAGAGAATCTGTTTTCAAGCCTTGTCCAGCTTGTATAGGCTGCCTGCATTCCTTGGCCCTGGTCCATCTTCAAAGCCAGCAATGGCCAGTTGAGTCTTTTTCACATCCCGTTACTCTGACTCTTAAACCTTCAGCTTGCGTCTTCCTCTTCAGAAGGACCTTTGTGATTATATTTGGGTCCACTTAGATAATCCAGGATAATTTCTTTATTTTCAGGTCAGCTGATTAGCAAGCTTAATTCCACCTGGAACCTTAATTCCCCCTTGCCAGGGAAAGTCACACATTCACAGCTTCTGAGGATCAGAACGTGGGCATTTTGGGGGCCATTGCTATGCCTACCACACTCACTATCTCCTGAGTCTAGTCCCTTCTGTTGTCTGACAGCTCTAAGTTTGGGTAACACATGTCACTCAATGACTTCTATTCATGCAGCAGGTGAGTTTTTAAAAGTCGCGTAAGGAAACCTGGAGATTTTTAACTTGGCGAAAACCAGCAGTGTTGAATGCTGAGACTGAGAGAAAACTGTGGTAGAAACTAATTCATAGGAAGTAAGGTCTCTCTCTACTGGCTGTGACTTTAACATTTGTAGACAGAAGTATTTACCAGGAAGAGGAGAAACGATGAATCTTGAATAAAGAGTCCAGAGAATCTGTAAGACATTGGGCTGGTTGACATCCTAGTTGCACTGTTTGACTTGGTTGATGTGGGGAAGGTATTTTAAAGGTGGCTGCCACCAGGCCCAGAGGTTTGGTTGGTTTTGAGTACTTAGAGATTCTTGGACCATTCTGGTTATATTAGAGATTCTACTGCTAAGCCCTGTGAGCTCAGTCTGCTGTCTGTAACTCTCAGCCACAGAGGAGAAAAGTGATGACTTAATAAAGGCTGTTTAAAAAACAGAAGACGTTGCAGGTTTGGGGATTTAACAGATTTTCACTCTGTTAACATTGAAACTACAACAGCTGAGTAACCCTTTGAGCTCGTCTACTAGTATGGGAATGCCTTCATTTTTGAAAGATGAAAATTTAATTATAGACTGGAAACAGTGATATAAAAGTATTAGCAATACTGTCCCTATGCTAAATTCCTTAAGCGAATTTAGAAAAATTATCAAACTGAGTGAAAAGTCAGTTTAGGCACAGGCTTTCAAATAAAGGTTTTTCACATTTGTGAGAAGGAAAATACACATGTGAAAGGAATTTGACTTTTTGCTCTGCTGTCTATTTTGGTTTTAATTTAGCATGGGGAAGAAGAAACCTTTGTTGCTTACAAATGAAAATAGCCCTTTTAAAAATGTCAGTTTCTCTAATGTACAAAATAAAGTACATATTGCCCAAAAAAAACCCCCAAACAAACAAAAAAAACATGTGGCCACCATGGAGGTGCCCCTCAGCTCTCCCTTCTGGAGAACCTGCTATGAGAGAGTAGTTGGTGAAAACTTCAGCTGTTGGACCTTCAGGTACGCTGTAGGGTTCATGCCATCCCACCTTGCCCTGGGCTGCTCCCATCCAGTGACTGTTTGGTGGAGGGATTAGAGCTGGGCTGTTCGAGCCTGTGCAGGACTCCTCTGATCGACAGCCTTTGCTTTCCCTTCCCCTCCCCCATCAGCCTTGCCAAGACTTGCTCTGAGGCTCCTCCTCCCTGGATCCTCCTTCCTTCCCTCTGTCTTTCACAGGTGTCAGACTTGCATTTGGGTGTGCATGTTCTCCCTGCCTACTCCTGCTTCGTTTCCCTTTCATCCTTCATGGGTGTCTCCCCAGAAAACTGCGTTCATGTCTATTTCTGTCTTGGTGTCAGTTCCTTGGAGGACCTGAACTGGTATAGGTGTGAAGAATGATGGAATGAATTTTCAGATCCCTCAGGAAGTTGTTCCATTTTCCCTTGTGCTATGGTTGACCAACTTACCCAGGTCTGCCTGAGACCTTCCAGGTTTTAGCACTGAAAGTTCCATGTCCCAGCACACTCAATCCTGGGCAAACCAGGACAGTTGTTCACCCTAGTTGTGGTACTTCTATATGTATCTAGTAATTGACATTTCCAGTCTTTCTCCCATAGAATTTGGAGTAGCTCTCAACTGGGGACTCACATAAGTTAATGCCAATAAAATTGAATCAGAATCAAGCAAAGGAGGAAGCAAGTATGCTAACCATAAGCACTGATCTATTTGGGGGAAACATTGTTTTTCTTGGCTTTAAATTCATGAAGGAATTTCTCATGGGACTTCGTTTAAGGACGGTGAGTAATATAAACAGTGTCCTTGGCAGGAGTTCTTCAGTTAATGCAAAAATGTTTTTCCTGTGGCCCTTTCTTTTAGAGATCTTTGATAAAAACCAAGGGTATGATATCTAGGTGTGCCTTGGCGTTGTTGATTTTATGAGGTTCTCAGTTAATGAAATACAAATATATAGTGTTCTGCTCATCAAGAGTTACCCAAGGAAAATGCTTTGAGCATCAGGAGGAGTGGATGCATATACATTCATATCCCTTAGAAAAGCAGATCTCAGAGAAGAAGAAATAGGCTCAAAATTTGCTCCTGTTAAAGCTGTCTAATTACTTCATGCCCTTGAAATTTTCCATAAGTGACAAACGTAATAGCAGAATGGTGGAAAACATACAAATATCTGTTTTTAGGTGTAAATTTTGTTGTTTTGTTTCTGTCAAACCCCAAACTTGGAGAGGATGATGTGTGGAATGCAAGAGAAAAGATATGGAAGTTTAAAGACCACAGCATTCATTTATTCAACAAATACCGATTTGTTGGATTCTGGTCAGGGTGCTGGAGATAGACCAATGAATAAAATTTCTTCTCCTATGGACCCTGTATCCTGGTGGGAGGAGATAGGCATGAATAAATAAGTTAACTAGTAAAACAGATGTAAGATGGCAAAACGTGCTGTGGAGAAAAATAAGGCAAGGAGGGAAATGTTCGATAGGATCCTTGGGGAAAGGCCTCCTGAGAACGTACCTTGAACAGATGAGGGAGTAGGCCAGGTGACCATATGGGTGAAAGGCTTTCCAGGTGGAGGAATTAACTAGAGTGAGGTTCTTGAGGCAGGTGCTGGCCTGGCATGTTGGAGTGATAACAGAGAAGACAGTGAAGCTGGAACAGAGTGAATATAAGGGGGTGGGGGGGAGTAGGAGTTGAGATCAAAGAGGGGCAGCAGGGCAGACCATGTAGGACCTCCTAGGCCGTTATCTGTGAATTTGAACTATTACTCTGAGGGAGATGGGAACCATCAGAGGTCTTGAGCAGAGGAGTGATGGATCTGACTTACATTTTAGCAAGATCACTGTGGCTGCCAGAAGGGACTAGATGAGAGGGGTTGAGGGTCAGAATGGGAAGGGCCCAGGTAGAACCACAGAGGACAATTGAGAGGCTATTGCAGTAATCCAGGTGAGAATTGGTAGTGGCTTGCATCTGGGTGGTAGCAGGGGCAGTGGGAGAAGAGGTTGGATTTGGCATATATCTTGAGTATAGCGATAACAGGACTGGATGTTAGATACAAGTAAAAAGGTATTAAATACGGCTTCAAGGTTCTTGGCCTAAGCAATTTGAAGGATGGAGTTACCATTTTCTGGAGTGAAGAAGAGTAAAGGAATAGTAGCTTTCAGTGGGAAAAGAAAGATTGCATTTGGACTTGTTAAGTTTGAAATATTGTTTAGACATCCAAGTGCAGATGTAGAACAGGTCATTGGATATCTGACTACTTCTCACCTCCATTGCAACCCTTTTGGTCCAAGGCTCTGTATTCTCTCATCTGAATTACTTTGGTAGCATCCTAGCTGGTCTTCTTGCTTTTGTCCTTTTCCTGCTTTTATCTTCCACACAGAAGCCAGAGTTATTCCATTAAAACTTAAGTTAGAAAACTTTTGCTTCAGGTATTGGTAGACAAGGTAATTTGGGCCCTCTCTTCTGCTGAGAACAACCAAGAAAATCGGATGAAGTATTTAGAAAACATACTTGAAGGCATGAAATAGCTAATAAGGTGACAAAGAAGTACTGGCCATGATTTGGGAAATCTAGAGAGATGAGCCTGACGTTTGGAGCTGTGTCTTCTGGGGTTGTTCACTTAGTCTAGAAAATAGTGCTGAGATACTAAGAAGCAGTTTTGAGTGATTTAACAGAGTATGAGAGAAAAGTTGGAATCCATAGCTTGCTAAAGGGATATCAGTTGTGCTTGAGGTTGGTTCCCTAGAGGACTAAACAGGGAAAAGAATGAACTGGAAATAGACCAAATAGACTGGCTACCATAGGGTCTTAAGGGCTCACTAAAAGTCACCTCTGTACCTGATATTAGATTAAGATGATCCTGGATTATGATCAAGTATCTGCAGAAGCAGATGTTAGTCTTCTCTGGAAAAACGTAACATCATAAGCCTCAAATTTTTTATGCAAATAAATTTTTGGGTACAATTTTCCTGTCAGACAGAAATCTAAACTAGCCCAGCCTATCACTGGTAGATGGGGAAGGAAGTATGGAGAAAGCCCCACCCCTGAGACACATACACAGGGAAAAGACTGAGGCTGGAGTAGAGAAATGAATAAGTCTCTTGTTTCCACTTTGAGCTTCTACCAAGTGAAAAGAAAGCCACAGTATCATATCACCTGGGGAGAAGCAGAAGAAGGGAGAAACATGGCCTCTGGCACAGCCAGGAGTGGAGGTGGAGAGGTAAAACTGCGAAAAGACACTCCAGGCCTCACACTAAGCACAGGTACTACCAGCTCTGCACTGGAGGAATCTGAAGTCTGTGGAGCATTGAAGGTAACTACAGGAACAACAGAAGCCAAACCCAGTTTAACTATAGACCAGATTGACTCCCTACACTAATGGCCCTGATAGAAGAAAAGGTGTGTGCATTTCTGATGTTAATAGTATTCAGTTTGGTTCTTTTTTTTTTTTTTTTTTTTTTGCGGTACGCGGGCCTCTCACTGTTGTGGCCTCTCCCGTTGCGGAGCTCCGACACGAATCTGTGTCCCCCGCATCAGCAGGTGGACTCTCAACCACTGCGCAACCAGGGAAGCCCCAGTTTGTTTCTTTTAAGCAGAGTGGCACTCAATAAAAAAAAAATTACAAGGGAAACGGAAGAGGCTGGGGGAGGGGAGAGGAAAAGACCCATTGTCAAGAAGTAAAACAGTCAATAGAAGCAGATAAAGAGATGGCCCAACTATAGGAACTATTGGACAGGGACTTTAAAAATAACTATGATTGGGCTTCCCTGGTGGCGCAGTGGTTGAGAGTCCGCCTGCCAATGCAGGGGACACGGGTTCGTGCCCCGGTCCGGGAAGATCCCGCATGCCGTGGAGCAGCTGGGCCTGTGAGCCATGGCCACTGAGCCTGCACGTCTGGAGCCTGTGCTCTGCAGCGGGAGAGGCCACGGCGGTGAGAGGCCCATGTACCGCAAAACAAAAAACAAACAAAAAAACCTATGATTAATATGTTAAAGGATCTAAGTGGAAAAGGTAAATTATAGTGATGGGGAATTTTATGAGAGAGATAGAAACCCTAAGAATGAATCAACTAGAAACGCTGAAAATGCAAACATAGTATCAGAGATGAAGAATTTTTTTTTCACAGGATGGTAGGCAGCCTCCAAGGTGACCCATAATCCCTGTTTCCTAGTGTTCATACCTTTGTGTATTGTCTTCACATACTGACCAGGGATAATCTGTTACCAATGGAATGTTGTAGAAATAAGTGTGTAACTTTTGAGGTGACATCAGAAAATATATTGTGGCTTCTGCCTTGCGCTCTGCTTGGTCCCATGTTCTGGGGGAAGCCATCCCACCTTGTGATGAAGACCTATTAAAGCAATCTGTAGAAGGGCCCATGTAAAGAGGAATTCTGGTCTTCTACCAACAACTGGTACTATGTGAGTGAGTCATCTTGGAAGCATATCTTCCAGCTCTGGCCAGTCCTTCAGATGATGACAGTCCTGGATGTCATATTGATAGCAACCTCATGAGAACTCTTGAGGCAGAACCATCAGCTATGGTGTTTTTTGAATTCCTGATCCACAGAAATTGTGCATTAAGCCATTGAATTTTGGGTTGATTTATTATATAGCAATGGATAACTAATGCAGATGGGCTTATCAACAGACTGGACACTCCAGAGGACAGAAACAGTGAACTTGAAGATAGGTTTGATAAAAGTCAAACTAGAGCACAAAGAATGAAAAGTATGGAAAAATGAAACAAAAGAGAACAGCACATCTGAGACAGGTGGGACAGATATCAGACATATACAGTTGAACTCATAGAGGGAAAAGAGAGATAAAGGTGCAAAAAATATGTTTAAAAATAATGGGTAAGACCTTTCCAAAATTAATGAAAGACAGCAACCTACAGATCCAAGAAGTTTGGAGAACCTCAAGCAAGATAAATACATAAGAAAATACACCTAGTCCATAATAGTCAAACTGTTGGGAATCAAAGATGAAGAGAAAATCTTGAGAGCATACAGAAAAAAAAACTATTACAAACAGAGGAATAAAGGTAATAACATCTGCCTTCTCATAAACTGTCCAAACCAGAAGACAGTAGAGTGATAACTTTAAAGTAATGAAAGAAAAAAACCCTGTCAAGCCAGATGCTTTACCTAGATAAAATGTCTTTCAAAAATGAAGATGAAATGAAGACATTTTCAGGCAAACAAAAGCTGAGGAAACTCATTACTAACAGACCAGGAGTATAAGAAATTTTAAATGAAGCTCAACAGGCAGATGGAAAATGATTAACAGATGGAAGTTTGGATTTACACGGCAGAATGAAGAGTGCTGGAAATGGTAACAATGTGGGCAAATAAAAACAGACATTTCCCTCTAATTTTCGATCTTGAAAAATAAATGGTTGTCTAAAGAAAAATAACAGTCTATTGTGGGGTTTTTAGCATATGTAGAAGTGAAGAGTGTGACAGCAATAGCACAAAGGGCAGGAGGTTGCAGAGGGGAGTGTACTGTACCTTATGTGAAGCAGAATAATATAAGCATCCTCCTTTTCTAATCCATAATGTTTTCTCCATTTTGCTCACTGTCTCCCTAATTTATCCAACAGCTGCATGAAGGCAGGTTTTTTTTTGTTTTTTTTTTAACTATTCTCTGCTGTACCTTCAGTGCCTGTGCCTGGCCTAAAATACCTGCTTAAAAATACTACTGAATGAAAATATAGATGAGATTAATGAATCTGGAGATCAGAGGAGCAGTCTGGGCCAGGGATGTATGGTAGGGCATTAGACTTGATGGTGAGCACTGAGGTAAAAATGATGACAGGATGAAGGGTGGAATCCCGGAGATGAAGAGGACTCAGCAGAGGACTGGAGGAAAAGCAGGAGATTGTGGTGGTCTGAAAACCTACCGAAGAAAATCCTTCAAGGAAGATGCGACTGGAATTAGTCACATAGTTCCAGCCAGTTTTCCTAAGCCCTTTACATATAATAACGAATATCATCCTGACAACAATTTCTATGAGATACTATTATTATCACCCTCATTTTACAGATGAGAGATTAACAGCTTCACCCAGGGTCACCCAAGATGTAAGTGGAAGAGCCAAGATTTGAACTCAGGTAGTGTGGCTCGAGTCTATACTCCTAACCACTTTGTCGTGCTACCTCCCATCTAGGCTAAGTGCTGCTGCTGAAGTAACATGGTGATTGAGAATTGGGTTTATCACTGTGGAGCTTATTGGTGAGCTTGACCTAGGGTGATGGGGTGAACTTCTGATTACAGTGGTACAAAAGCAAATGGAAGGAGAAGAATTGAGTATGGACAGCTCTTAACAATTTTGGCTTTAAAGGAAAGGAGAAACATGGGATGGTAACTGGACTGGGAAGCAGGGTCAAGAAAATTTTAAGATGGGAGGAATCCAAGCATACAGGTATGTTAACGTGAAGGTTCTAATTGATAGAGGACATTTGATGATGCAGGAGAGAGAGGGGAGTAATGTCCTTGAATAGGACAAAGAAGGCATAGGTGGTTCTAGCTGAGGGTTGGCCATAGCCAGGAGCGAGGACAGTCATGCATATAAAAAGTAAGGCAGAGAATATGGGCACAGATGCATTTAGGTGAGTGAGTGTGGTGAGAGCTTGTGCACTTTTTCTGATCGCTTCTATTTTCTTAATGAAATAGTAGGCCTTGTCTTCCATTGAGAGTAAGGCTTGGGAAGATGTTAGAGTTCTAAGGAGAGAGGAAAAATGAAATAGATTAGGATGGTGTGAGATTGAACAGGGAAAAATCCAAGGATTCCCTCTGGTCCCACTTAGTGTTCAGGTCCATTTGGGCTGTTAGCAGGGATGGTTTTGTCAGGCAGGTAGAGGGAAGGTAGGGAGGACAGGGAACTGAGGGTATATACCAGGTCGGGATGTGATCACGGCTTATGGACTGAAGCCGGGGAATGAGGGGAGTGAGGATTTTGGAGGAGTGGGGATGGGCTTGGGACACAGTGGGCTGGTGGCAGGATCAGGGATTGTAGATTTCAGGGGTGGGACAAGTCCTGCAGACAAAGTACTAGCAGAGATGCCAGTGGGATGCTTGAAAGTGAGATTCTGGAGGAGTTACACTTAGTAGGGTCTGAGGAGTGACCCTAGGTATGAGGGATGGAGATCTGGTGGAGAACAAGATCACTGGAAGAGAAGAAATCAAGAAAGTGATGGGCTATTTTCTCAGACGTGATAGTCTGTGATTTAGACCATTGGTTTAAAATGTGTTTGCAGACCACTTTTCTTACTTGAGATTTGATAGGAGGTAGTAAATGATTCGTCTAATCTGATAAAGACTGGAGTATTTTGCTCACGACCAGTTGAAACAGGAGGTTGGTTGAACTCTCTTAGGGAATGTGAGAAGTCTTCTATTCCCACTCGGAATGCCTTTATTATAATTTAGGCGCAAGAAGAAAATGTGTAGAGCAGTGTGTATTTGAGCCTTTTAATACTGCCTGTTCAGGGTTGGATTACCCCTCGCAGGGCAAGTAGGCATTCCCCCAGTTGTTTGTGGAATGAGTGGGGGGTGCACCTGTGTGGGTGGTGGCCATCCTTTAGTTAGGAAAGGTAAGAAAGCACACGCCCCATTGGTTGCCCACGTTTCTGTTTGCAGCTATTAAACATGTTTTCTTGGATTTGAAGTACCGAGCTCACTAGGATGACTTCTGTGTGATTTTTTAACTGGTTTTTCTGAGATTCTCTTTAATTATCGTATGTGTAAAGATGAGCAGGATAAAATAAAATTTAATACTTCCTTTCAAAGCAAGTGGTCAAAGGAACTCTGAAAAAAATTTTTAAATAAATTAATTTTAGTTATTATTTTTGGCTGTGTTGGGTCTTCGTCGCTGCACGGGGGCCTTAGTTGTGGTGCGCGGGCTTCTCATTGTGGTGGCTTGTTGCGGAGCACGGGCTCTAGGTGCATGAGCTCAGTAGTTGTGGCACGTGGGCTCAGTAGTTGTGGCGCACGGGCTTAGTTGCTCCATGGCATGTGAGATCTTCCCGGGCCAGGGCTCAAACCCGTGTCCCCTGCATTGGCAGGCGCATTCTTAACCACTGCGCCACCAGGGAAGCCCAGAACTATCAAAGTTTTTGATTCAATAATAACGATATGCTAATAAATAGCTGTAGAAAGTGCCAGGGACTGTCGTAAGTACTCCACATTCATTAACGTCGTCAGTCCTCAGGACACTTTGTGATGGTTTTATCATCCCTGTTCTGCAGATGGGGAAACTGAGTCATAAGGCTGGAAAGAGGCAGTCTGGGATTCAAACCCAGAGTTTGGCTCCAAACACTTTGCCCTGCTCACTGTGCTACACTGTCTCACTGTGGCAGGGAAAATGGAAATAGTGGAGCAGAGCCTGAAAAAGTGGAGGCGGAGTCCGGAAAACAGAAACCTTAGATCACTTTTCGTTGACAAGTAAGCTGTGTGCAGCATAGTTAGCATGCAAGCTCCCCGCGGTGGATGACTCATGCGCTCAATGCCTTATGTAAGGTTACTGAGTTACATTTAGTTTATTTTCAGGTATCTTCAAGAAATCTTAGCAACAGCAACCAAGGATGGCGTAGCATCACTTCTCAATTATCTTTGTGATATAATACCACGAGGCAACTAAGAAAAAAGTTCCTGTAATAGAATTTCATGGGGAACTGGGGTATCCTGTTGTTCTTCCGGCTGACACATTCCAGAGTCACACTCTTGCCCTCTCCCAGGTTCATTTTGCTGCTTGTGTTTTACATCGAGTTTGGATTTATGGCTTATGGAGGGTCCTTAATTTTGATGGATCTGTCTTTTGTACAGCCTTTGCTTTCATACCGTAGACCTGTGTGGCTCCGTCTAGAGGATCTTGCCTAAGCTGAACGCACTCTTGCGTTCAGCGTTGGCAACGTGAAGCAGACAGAGAGCAGAGCCTCTGCCCTGGAGGAGGGACCTGCAGGCGTACTGGCTTGTTACCGCCCCTCTACTTGGTCATCGGGTCCTGTGGGGGCCAGGGGAGCTGCCCTGGCCGGAGGTGGGCAGAAGCCCCGCTCAGTTCATGCCGCTGTGGTCCTCCTGGTTCTTGGGAAGGAGAGATGCAAACAAGTAACTTACTAACATAACTGGAGTGGCCATGACAGACCACCGTTCTACCCCGACCCAAACCACCAGCTTTGCCGAATGAATTTAATTAATGCTCTTTGATGCAGTAATAATTAAGCAGAAGCAATACTCTGCTATGTGCCTAGAATGCAGTTGCCGTGTAAAAAAGTGATGTGGAGTGTGGTATCGCTATAACACGGAGAGGTTCTTGGAAAAATATCTAGTGCTGGGCAGAGTTGTGTAAGGTGCTCAATAACCTTGGATTATCCCTGCTGTCACCTGTTTCCTGCAGGTACCTGGACTGTGTGACAAGGGGCATGCTGGTCAGGTGGGCCTCGGTGAGCTCCAGGTGATAAAGGGACAGATGAAACCTTTCCCTCTTTCCCTCCTCTTGCCTTTCCCTACCATATGGGTTGTCAGACTCCCAAGTAGCTTATAACGAGCACACCCTGCTTCCTCCGGCAGGTCCCGGGCAGGCTTGGCATCTTGCAGAGTGATGGTTATTTAGGATGTGTGCTCAATGCATTGGATCTTTCTAGAGCAGACTGTATGTGGGAGGGAGAAGTCCTTGAGGGGAGACAGAGGGTTTGCCTCTTCAAATATACTGCAATGTGAAAGCAGAGTTATGGTTCTCAGTGCATCAAAGTTTATAGATTGGTGGTTAAAAAAGGATGCTGAGTAGAATATTCTAGACCTCTCTAGAATATTTTAGATCCTGGTAGCCAGTGGTCATAATCTTAATGCTTATGGTCTATTCTAGGGACCTTGCAAATTTTTACTTTGCTTTGTGAATCACCAAGTAACATAATTTTGTGTGTGTTTGTGTGTGTGTGTGGGGGGGTCTCTGTTGTAACCACTAATGTCACTTTCCTTAAAGCACGCTTCTTTGCCCACAGGAGGTAGTAGGCATCTGAGTCAGCGAGGCTGGGGAGCATTCTTTCTGCCTGCCCGTTTTCTTTAGCACATTGTTGCCTATGTTTGTTTTGCTAGGCTGACCTTTAGTTAGGTTCGGACTCTAGAATAATTGACTAGAGAGCAGGCTCTGGGCTGCTAAGCAGTGTAAATAGTAAGGCTTTTAGTGGCTAATGTGAGATGTCGTTTATGCTGCTAATGATTTTTCCGTGAGGAGAAAGAACAGGTGTGACCCTGGGGTTGTGCTCAGTTTAGAGTTGACAAGGATGTCAAGGAATTTATGATCTTGCAATTCATGAAATTTTCAGTAAATTGGCAACAAATGATGTCTACCAAAGGGGGGTTACTTGGAAAAATGGGTTATGTTCGAAAGCAATGATCTGTTTGTACAGAATAAATTAAGATGTACAGTGTGGTCTCCATTCAGATAAGTATGAAGGATCAAAGGAAGGTAATTTTCTGTCTTTGTCAGCTTTGAATGGATTTTAAGCGATTTCTTTTCTAAAGCAAAATCTCTTACTTAATTACCAGTAAGTTTGCATGGCTAAAAATGTAATTTTTAACTTTTTTTATTGTGAAGTATAAAGTCTATAAAACAGCTATAAACAGTTAAATAAATAAGAAGTGATAATAAATAATAAATAGTTAAGAACTGAATGCTTGTTTAATCACTACCCAAAATAGGACATTGGCAGCACCACAGAAACTCGTGTGTGATGCCCTTGGTGGAAAAGCACGGTCCTGACTTTTGTGATAATCATTTATTTGCTTTGCTTTCTAGTTTTACCACTTTTGTGCTATGTACGATGTACATATCCCTGAGGTGTTTTTAAATTAATTTTGTTGTTCTTATTCATCTAATTCTGCTGGAAAGGGTAGGTAGTCTGGGAGACAAGATACTATTATTATTATTATTTCTCCACCCCAATCTAGTTTTGTCATTTAGAGTCTCTGGGCTTCTTTTCTTATATGTGGAAATAAATGATGAGAGTTTTGATTAGGTTAGTGTTCTCTATTTTTTTTAAGTTAAAATGAAGTTGTTTATGAAACACATACAAAAAAATAGTATTTATCTTGTAAGTTCAAATTTATAAAATTTACGCATTATGAAATCAAGAAATGAGAACACATTAGCACATTGGCAGTATTTGGTATGTTAAAATTCATAATCTGGAGGTTCCCTATTTTGAATGTAATTTTGTTTTAAAGGTGTATAAAAATGGAATGTGAAGTAGCCAGTGAGCACATGAAAAGATACTCAACATCCTTAATTATTAAGGAAATGCACATCAAAACCACAGTGAGATACTACTTCATACCCACTAGGATGACTGGAATAAAAAAGACACATGTTGGCAAGGATGGGAAGAAACTGGAACCCTTGTACACACTGGTGACACTGTAAGGTGATGAAGCTGCTTTGGAAATAGCCTGGCAGTTCCTAAAAGGTTAAACATAGACTTAACATATGACCCAGCAATTCCACTCCCAGTTATATACCCAAGGGAAGTGAAAACCTGTATCCATACACAAACTTGTACATAAATGTTCAGAGCAGCGTTATTCATAATAGCCAAAAAGTAGAAGAAGCCCAAGTATTCATCAATTAATGGACGGATAAACAAAATGTGGTATATCCACACAATGGAGTGTTATTTGATTGTAAAAAGGAATGAAGTACTGATCCGTGCTACAATGCAGATGAACCTTGAAAACACAATACTCAGTGAAAGAAGCCAGACACGCAAGAACCCCGTATTGTATGATTTCATTTATATGAAACGTCTAGGCACATCTGTTGAGAGAGAAAAAGTAGATTGTGGCTGCCGGGGCTGAGGGTGATGGGAAGATTGAAGGGTGGCAGCTAAGAGGTACAGTATTTATTTTGGGGGTGGGAAAAATCTGAAATGGGAGAAAGGTGATGGTTGCACAACTCTGTGAATGTGCTACAAACCAGTCACTTGTACACTTTAAATGTGAACTGTATGGCATATGCCTGATGCCTGATGACCTTCTCTGTCGCACTTCTCAGTAGCTGTTGTGTTTTCAAAGTATTTCTATTTCTATTCATTTTTTTATAAATGAGAACAAAAGGTACTAACAGTTTCAAATAATTTCACAAATACTATCATACTTCGTTTGTAAGTAAGGAGGCCTTGACAGATGGACTTGCCGCCTGGCAGGTGGCGCTTGGTGATATGATAGCTCAAAATGTGTCTACAGAGATGCACACGAGTTCAGACTCGGGGAGAAGAAGGTGATGTTTGTGTTTTGTTAGGTTTGTTTGAAAGCTGGACATGAAAACGTTGATGACTGCTTGGGTACAACATATATTTGAATGTGTATGTTTCTTTAATGAGTTTAATAAGTTTGAAATTTACTAGAATAAGAAATCAGAACCAAATGTTCATGGAAGCCTGAAGCACTGTTGTAGAATGTAATTTGTAAACACTGGATTAGATCATGGTTTTCATCTTTCATATTTTATTATTTAGTGTAAAGCTACACACGAGTATGTATTTCTTTACCTCCATCCAGAAGACTTGATGAATTAATTTTTTTTTTTTTTTTTTTTTTTTGCGGTGGCCTCACTCTTTTTTTTTTTGCGGTGGCCTCACTCTCACTGCTGTGGCCTCTCTCGTTGCGGAGCACAGGCTCCAGATGCGCAGGCTCAGCGGCCATGGCTCACGGGCCCAGCCGCTCCGCGGCATGTGGGATCTTCCCGGACCGGGGCACGAACCTGTGTCCCCTGCATCGGCAGGCGGACCCCCAACCACTGCGCCACCAGGGCAGCCCAATGGATTGATTTTTGTGCCAACTAAGTAGAGTAGCCATTTGTGCTTGATTATTTGCATGGGACAGTTTAAATTTATCTTTAGAGGTGTTGCATAGCGCAGACTTTTAAAATAAGCATATGCAAATTTATTATTAAACCAATGATCGCAGATTAGGTTGTGATTAATTTTTCTCCAGAGTGCTCTGTGAACCTGAATTTCCTCTCAAAAAATGTACAACACTGATGTTCCGTCTGAGGGTGTCTGAAACACCCCACCGCAGAATCCAGTCAGCCACAGGTTTATTTATATTCTTCATGAGGAGACAGAGGACGCTGTTAGAGATGGTCTTGTTCGAATTTCTTATTTCCAAATAAACAGTTTGAAATTAGGGCCTCGTAGTTGGAATTTCTTGGTGAAGTCTGTAGGATGATTTTATGGATTTGGATTTAAGGTATATATATGTTATACTTTATATATTTAGTTTAAATAGAAAGGCTGTGGAAACCCCTAGAATTTGAGTCTAGGCCGTATTTGTTCCTATGGAAGTGGATTCATTACTATAAGGTGGCTCTGAACTGTTAGAGCTGAGCTGGCTCACTTTGGCCCATAGAACATCATCTCTGGATTATCTGCATAACATCCTTTTTAATACCAGGACTTCACCTTTCCCAGCCTCTCAGTGTCCCCTGGATATGCGGAGCTAGGCTGAGTCTGTCTCTTCTTTCTTAGCAGCTGCATGTGGAGTGCCTGTGCTACCTTTCACTCCCTTGTGGAGATAGATTGCAGGTTTTAAATATCCTCCTGTTGATGGACATTTAGATTGTTGCCTTTTAAAAAACCTTCCTCTTAGAAAACAGTTCTGCAGTGCACAGTCTTGTTCACGTCTCCTTGTGCACAGCGTGGGAACATCTCCCAGACAGCGCTTAGGAATGGCTGAGTAATAAAGCTTGCACATATTTTATTTCTTTTTATTGTCTGACTGTACCTTCTAGAATTTCTAGTACGATGGTGAATGAAACAGTGTTGCTGAGTACCGTTATCTTATTTTTGACTTTAAAGGGTGGCAGGTTCTGATGTTTCACCATTAATTAAGATGTTTGTTGTTGGTTTTGGTAGAATGTTTTGGTCAGGTAAAGGAAATTCTCTTATTCCTTGTTTGGTAAGAAGTTTTTAAAACTATGAATGGTGCTTGAATCTTGTCAAATGCCTTTTTAGCCGATTTTGTTTTAATCCAGTCCTCCGAGATGTTTAAAATGGAGGCATCCCCCCCGAGTCCCTACCGCCTCATAGTTATGGGATAGCCTGGTGGCCTCTAGTGACTTAAGTCTAACCTTTATATCCTGGGGAGGAGTCATGTAGCTTTAGGTTAACCACAGTCTCCCTGAGCACTTGTGGGATTTGCAATCAGATCCCTCCTTAGAGGAGGCCAACCAGATACATTCTTAACTAAGAAGCTCCTCACTGGAGACACCTTCTGACCGCCCCGCCCCCGGCACCACACTGACTGATCCTCTGAGCCCTGTCCTCCGTCTCTGGGCGTGCAGGATGACTCCAGCACCCTACAGGGGAGGTGTGCACACCTGAGGGCTCCGAGCTCCCTTCTGTCTTCTGTTTCTTACACTCCTGTGTAGTCAGGCGGTTATTCCGGCACTTGTATGAAACCCTAGTGTTGGACACTTACTCATGGACACAGAGTGGAATGCTGTGTTTATTGTACTATTTCATGTCTCAGTGTCCTGTACTCCAAAAGAAAGCACACAAAGGCTAAACAATGAATTAAGGAAATGGCCTCATGCTCCAGGTATCTCAGGTGAGTTTAAATAGTATTTCTGGGAGTGAACCCCAGGGAAGGAACCGATGTGGTAGGATAAGAGATACACTCAGTAATCTGGGGTGTACCACAGGCATGGAGGAAAGGGGACCTTATCAGCCACACTGGTAGAGTCCCTGGTGCCCTGTGATGGCGGGTCAGCTCGGGGGAGCATGCTGATCTTTGGGGTAAAGAGGTTTCCCACGCTGCGGTCTTTGATCTCATCTGCTCTGTTGTTACAGAGTCCAGGCTTGTACTGCTTGCCACAAGACAGGCCAGTAAATTGAGAGATGAGGTGTTGGGGTAAGGAATAGCGACCTGATTCAGAAAGCTGGTGGACAGAGAAGATGGGGGACTCGTGTGCCAAAGAACCATCTTGCCTGAGTTAGAATCCAAGCTGCTTTTATACTAAAAGGGGAGGGAGTAAAGTCAAACCAATCTCCTGGTTCTGATCAGCCTCTGGAGGGGATGTGTTAATTTCTTCAGTCCCTCAGTCATTCACAGGTGGGCCTGGTCAGGATGTTTCCTGTGAGCTACACAAAGGTATTTTAGCTTTACGCTCATTACCTGGGAGGCACGGTTCCCAGAGATGGGCCATTATGTATAATTTAAGCTTACAGGCAATATCCCTTTAGTGATTAACTTGTAATAGAATACAAAGGCTCTTCCCTAATATACAACTGAGCTCAAGGTCAGACACACAGAAGAGGCTCTGATCCCCAGAGCTCCCTACCGACAGTTTATTTTATTTTATGCTCTCTGTTTCACTGGAAGCTGTGAATGGGGAGAGGATGTTGTAGGCATTCCACCTCTCAGTTATCTGCCACACAGATGAGGACCAGTGGTACCTTTGATTTCTGTCTGCCTGTCCCTCTCACCGGCTCCCTGCGGGTGAAGACACCCGCCAGCTCCAAGTAGATTGAGACTGTCTTCTGGATTCTTCCTTCCTTGAAGAGGGAAGGTTCTGTAGCTCCTTGGTGTGCTTAAATTGAACATTCGTGGTCTGTCTCAGGTGAGTAACTCCTAGCTCTGTGACAAGCCATTTGTAAATTTGCTGAGGCACAAAAGTACCCACATTTCCCTATCATTTTGTTGTTTTGATTTGATGGTTCAGAAATGGAAATCGTTATGTAAAACATAAATCAACTCATTCCTTTCAGGGTTTCTAGTGGCTTGTCACTGCATTTAGGATAAAACCCAAGCTCCCTCACATGAGCTACCATAACCTGCCTGTGTCTGTGATCTCATTCGGTTGTGCCTTGGCGCACTACGTTTCTCTAAAGCTTACCCGTCCTCAGCTCTGGGGGGCTTTTCTTCCCAGTGTGGACTCCTGCAGCTCTTCTTTGGAAGAGATTCCTTTAGCAACCATAGCTGCTTTGCCTACGCAGCCAGTGCCTGCAAGTTGAGGTCCCTGTCTGCTGCCCACAACCCTGGTAAACTGTCCAGTGTGTGGGCGTGAAAGACAGCGCCCTTCTGAGGCAGAACTTACTCTCCAGAGTTCCGCTGTGGAATCAGGGACGTTGGCTGCCACGCCCCTTTGTTTGGCTTCCTCCACGCCACCCCCCATCCCTGTTTTGTTATCCACCACCTTACCTGCTTCCTGGGCATTTCCTTACTAATCCTCTTGCACGACGACTTCTCCTTCTAGGATCTGCTCCAGATTGGGTCTGCTCCAATCCGACCTAAGACCCAATTTCAATAGCCCCTTTCCAGCCACTGTCGGGGAAATAGAATGAACTCAAATCTTTCAGTGCAGAAGCCCTCTGCACAAAGGGAATAGCGAAAACAGTTCTATTATTGAATAAGCATGAAACCAGAATGTGATGAGCTTCACAGGCAATCTGCTAAGAGATTGCAAAGACAAAGAAATCTCACCCTTTTCTGTAGCCAAGTAGACACAACCCATCGCAGACATGTGCTCAAGGCAGACAGTGACTTGTCCTCAGGTAAGAAGATTTGAGGACACCATGTATTACACGTAGTTCATCCTGAGTTCACCTGGTTGTTGGGGGTGACCATCACTGTTAGTTAATTGGTTTATACACAGGAAAAATGAACTTTTTTCTGTCTTTATGATAGGAGATAGTTTTGCAACTAGGAGCCTGGTGCACCCCAGCAAAGTGTGGCTCTTACCCTCCACAGAAACTGGGAGATGTTTCCATTACAAAAAGATGGTTCTTAGGTCCTTGAGAAAGACACTCCTGGGTCATGAAGCTGGCAGAAGCCTTAGTTAGCTTTAAAATAATTTACGTATGTTTCAAAAGAGGCAAGAGAGATCCTACAATTACAAATTTTCCAAAGTAAATACTCGAAGGAAAGGGAAAGAGGACATCACTTCCCTTACTTTTAACAGTGAGAATTAAACTTCTTATTCTTAATTTTTATTTGCCCTTAAACCACAGTTCAGTCCTAGCTGCCCTAGAGATGCCATCTTATCCCTTGTGTTATTTCCTTCATAGCTTTTTTTTTTTTTTTTGCTATACACGGGCCTCTCACTGTTGTGGCCTCTCCCGTTGCAGAGCACAGGCTCCGGATGCGCAGGCTCAGCGGCCATGGCTCACGGGCCCAGCTGCTCCGCGGCATGTGGGATCTTCCCGGACCGGGGCACGAACCCGTGTCCCCTGCATCGGCAGGCGGACTCTCAACCGCTGCGCCACCAGGGAAGCCCTCCTTCATAGCTTTTTGAATGTAATATTTGATACAAACACAGTAATGTATGTAACACATGCCTAAGTTATAAAGTTATTAAAGTCTAGTAATAAAGTAAATACTTGTGAACCTAGAGTCCAGCTTGAGAACTAAACCTTGCGTTTCCTCTATTAAACCCCCTGACTCTGTCACAGAGGAATTTTCCCTCTCACCTGAATTTTCTATTTATTACTTCCTTGCATGTACCACATATGCATGTTTTCTTAAGGAATATTTCTAAACTAAACCAGTAGTTTAGCTCTGCTTAGTTTTGGACTTAAAAAAAAAGGTGCACTCTAGTCCTTTGGGACTAGCCTTTTCCAATTAGCATTAATTTTCTTTTTTTTTTAAATTTACATCATCATTTATTTGTTTTGAATTTTTATTGAAGTGTAGTTCATTTACAATGTTGTGTTAGTTTCAAGTATACAGCAAAGTGAATCAGTTTTTTATATATATATATGTTTGCGTGTGTATATATATTCATTATTTTTCATATTCTTTTTCCATATAGGTTATTACAGAATATTGCATTCCCTGTGCTATATAGTAGGTCCTTGTTAGTTACCTATTTTATATATAGTAGTGTGTATATGTCAATCCCAATCTCCTATTTTATCACTTGCCCTCACGTTTCCCCTTTGGTAACCATAAGTTTGATTTCAAGATCTGTGAGTCTGTTTCTGTTTTGTAAATAAGTTCATTTGTATCCTTTTTTTTTAATTAGAGTGTTACATTTCTAAGACTAGCCTATTGTTGCCTGCAGCTGTACACATTGATTTTTACCAGTAGCTAATAATCTGTTAGGTGTACCGAGAAGCATGTATTTTTTTATGTGAGGTTCATTTTTATTGATATTTCTCTTAAAGAAAAAAAAAGTAATACACTTATCAGAAAGTAGCCAAATAATTAAGCCTAAAAAAACAGAAGGCAAATTTCTTTTTGCCATTAACAACACACACATATATATATATTTACATCTTTATTGGAG
Source organism: Lagenorhynchus albirostris (assembly GCF_949774975.1). Lineage (NCBI taxonomy): Eukaryota > Metazoa > Chordata > Mammalia > Artiodactyla > Delphinidae > Lagenorhynchus > Lagenorhynchus albirostris. The sequence goes on from NC_083110.1 coordinate 8,077,466, forward strand.
TATAATTGCTCTACAATGGTGTGCTAATTTCTGCTGTATAACAAAGTGAATCAGTTATACATATGTCCCCATATCTCTTCCCTCTTGTGTCTCCCTCCCTCCCACCCTCCCTATCCCACCCCTCTAGGTGGTCACAAAGCACCCAGCTGATCTCCCTGTGCTATGCGGCTGCTTCCCACTAGCTATCTGTTTTACGTTTGGTAGTGTATATATGTCCATGCCACTCTCTCGCTTTGTCCCAGCTTACCATTCCCCCTCCACATATCCTCAAGTCCATTCTCTAGTAGGTCTGTGTCTTTATTCCTGTCTTACCCCTAGGTTCTTCATGACATTTTTTTTTCTTAAATTCCATATATATGTGTTAGCATGCGGTATTTGTCTTTCTCTTTCCCCTGCACCCCTGTTGCTGTGCTCTCCTCCGCGGCTCTGAAGCTTCCCCCCTCCGCCACCCACAGTCTGCGCCCACGAAGGGGCTCCTAGTGTGTGGAAACCTTTCCTCCTTCACGGCTCCCTCCCACTGGTGCGGGTCCCGTCCCTATTCTTTTGTCTCTGTTTATTCTTTTTTCTTTTGCCCTACCCAGGTACGTGGGGAGTTTCTTGCCTTTTGGGAGGTCTGAGGTCTTCTCCCAGCGTTCAGTAGGTGTTCTGTAGGAGTTGTTCCACGTGTAGATGTATTTCTGGTGTATCTGTGGGGAGGAAGGTGATCTCTGCGTCTTACTCTTCCGCCATCTTCCTGATTCCCCTCCTAGAAGCACGTATTTATTATCTACCCTCCTGCCTGTTGATATCCCGCCTTGTGATAATCTGTGAATATTCTGGTTCTGTCTCCTGGCGCCAAACGCAGGCATCTCTCTGGTGTGTACCAGGAGTGGAATTGCTGGGCACCATGTTTTGAGATTTTCCTTAGAGCACTTCAGCGTCTGCCAATACCTTGTTCCTCTGTGTGTTGCCTTGCTGATGGTCGGCCTCCTCCCCTCCTGCACCAGTGTGAGCTCTGCAAGCCCCGGCCCTTGGTTCCACCTGCTCTGTGTACACACTGGGTCTAGACCTGCTCCACATGTGAACAGCAGTGACCCAAATCTTGATGAGTGGTTTTTCTGAGTAGACCAGAGAACACCAGCTTGCCATTCTGGTGAAGGGGAGGAAGGGAAGAACAGTAGGCACTGATGGTTGCTAGGCTGAAAATAGAAGTTTTAAAGGGAGAAATTCTATGCCACGGCTGTAATTTTAAATGTAGGGGGTTTGATTGTCATGATCTGTTATTAAAGTGGAAGGGGTTTTCTCTTCCAGCTGCCACTGTGTTTGAGTAAAAAAGATCCTGTTTGAGGCTTTGAAGTCTCAGTGAACAGGGCATGTCAGCATGGATAAGAACGGGAGAGTGAAGTTTGCCCAGATCGGTTTGCTGGTAATAGATCACGACTGAAGAGGGATCAAAGATTAGCATCCATTTGGATCACAAATTTGATACGTGGTGTTGTCTCTGGTCCAGTGAAAATGCAATCAATTGTTGAATTTTTCCGAAAAAGCCATCTCTTTTAGAAGGAGTGGAAAAATATGTCAGATGACAGGGTTTGGAAATTTTAGGGAGATGTCCAAGTATGATTTAAACTCCAAGACTTCATGGATTCCACTGTTTTGAATCTCATGTGTTTATTTGGTGTGTGGTATGTAGGCTATCAGTAATCTGTCTAAAGAACACACCAATATTGATTGGAAAGGGGTACTGCTGAATTTAGTGTGTGGTTTGTGTCCTCAAGAAGGTTGTTCAGTTGACCTGGAGAGGAATGCGTGGGAAAGTTCCAAGAATCACTGACATTGTTCTCCTGGGAACCCACTTCAAATATGTAGATAACGTAGCATCTGGCATTCCTGGAGCGAACAATTCCCACTGTTTATAAGATACATTTCTTCTTACAGCAGTTTGCCGTATCGCCAGCTGTTTTCCTTGACTAGCTCGATTGAGACAGTTTAAATCCTTTTAAAATGCATTTTTTACCAGTTTGTGTCCACCAGTAAAAACACTGCTGAGCCCCACTGGAGTTGGGCTTGTCTGAATTATCACTGTGCCAATTTTTTCTTTCACTTGGAGAATATGTTATTCTATTTCCAGAATACATCTTAAGTAGTACCTTCATCTATTCCAGTAGTTTAATTTCTGAGCTTTAAATGACAGATACATGATCTTGTTAAATCTTTGAAAACAGAGACGATAGCTTGGAGACATACCTTCTTTTGGAGTTTTTTTCCCTCTTCAAATGCAGAATAATCACCCATATACAATTTGTTTAGCATCAAACCTAATACCTTTTAAAATCTAAATTTGCCCTTCATTTTATATCAGCTTTAAATGGGGGGCTGTAAATGCCGCTTGTTCTAGGGTGGGGATGATTGATGCCTAAACAAAACTCTTAGTAAGAAGTCTTTGGGGTCAACCAGATAACTTGAAAATATACATTTGCAGTTCCAGGAAACGCTATGTACGTAAAAATACGTGCAGAAAAGATCAAGGATGCCATACTGAATTACATATTTACATAAGGGGCCTGAGAAATCTTTCTTTTTGAGTGAGAGATAAGAAGACTTCTAGAGCATTTTAAATGTAGTGTAATAATTGAACAAACAGGTGAGCACCTTGTTGATCTTGCTAATTTTGATACATTTCTCTGTTCCTGTTACTTTAAGAGGAAAGGGGTCTGCAGCTATTCTGGTAACATTAACAGTAACCAACCAAATACAACATTAATTACCAGGGCATGGGGGCAGGGGTGGGACAGACACACAAATCATCTGTTGTTTACGGTGTTCTTTCATCCGTCTTTTCATTTAAATTTTAGCTCCTCATGAATCCATCTTCCTTCTGCTCAAACGATGACCCTCTTACACCTTCAACAACTTGGATTTGTCTGGGGGCAGTCGTGCAACTTTGAGATTTCATTGGGGAATCACATTCTTACACTTCAGTGTGAGTGACTTCACTAAGAGGTTGTTGCCTCGCACATAATACATCGTGTAAAATAAGCTCCTCGATTAGAGGAGCCACTTTAAATTACTTGGACGTTGTTCTCAAGGCATATCTGGCATATAGTCCTTGTGTCCTGAATATTCGAACGTTTGGAATCCTGGAACCCTGTGGCTATCAGAGAATCAGTTTTAACTGAGTAGAGCAAAGACACGTAGGTAGCTATTGCAAAGGCTTCTTCTGTTAGGATAATCACCAAGCAAGTGATGCTGGCCAATTTTAACGATGTTTTCTTAAAAACACTTCTACTCCTCACCTTGGCTTGACCTTGGCCTTCTTATGGCACCTCTATCTGGCTTTATTCAGGACAGACTTAATTATAGTTAGCAAGCCCTGTGGTTGGGTCATCTGACAGTTTGATGTAACAGGACGGTTCTCTTCTGAACTATGCTCTACCATGTGTTGGGTCACGCGTAGATTACAGTGGAGATGACGTGGGTGTGTACGTGTGATTTGGCTGAAGTGTCTAGAGTCTAATAATAATTGGGCAGTGGGATAAGTAGATAATAAAAAGAAATTGCTTCTCCCTTCTAATTTCCCTTTTTTTGGGAGATTGGTTTTCATCGAAATATGTGTACGTGGATGACTGGTATGCTTATTGCAAATGGGAGTTTATTGGAAAATGGATGGTCCATTTCTATCATGGAAGAGTGGAAAGAATATGGGTTTTGAAGCTGACTGGGCCTGTGTTTGAAACCTGGTTCTGGCTGTGTGATCTTGGACAAGTCATTCCGGATCTCCATGTGCTCATGCAAACATGATCATTATGCCTACTTTGTAGGATTGTTACAAAGACGGAAATGATGAATATAAAGAACCCAGTACACCACAGTAAGTATTAAATGATAGAAGTTATTTTTATTGTCATTGGAATTGCCTTACTTTTTAAGATCTAGATAAGGTTGTCTTGGACTACGGTTTTTCAGAATTTGGAGGAATCCAGTACCCTACCCGAAATGTTATAAATTCTTCAAGTTCTTCCATTTCTGCGTACAGTTCTGGCTCCAAGCTTTAGCTTCTTCCAGATTGGCTTTTCCTTTAGAGGGAGCAAATCAAGTAGGAAGCATTGTTCAAAGCGTTGATGGGGTGTTCAGAGGGTCAAACCTACTAGGAGATAGAACCTTCTAAGACAATAATTGCTACCAGATGTGATAGAGGATACATTTTTAGATCTGGAGAGTTTGTTGGAAACATGCCAATTACACTATTTTCTGTGCCTGTCTGTGTTCTTGAAGTATTTGAAAATTAAAAGCAAATTTTAAAGGAGCTAGAATAGGGGATGTGAGAAGTACTTGATATAGATAGTTTGTGAGGATATTTTGGTGAGATTTAGCAGTTAGGTCCCCCAAACATACTTGCCAATGAAGTACCATAAAGAAAATAATAACGATTCACTTAAGATTAACCCTAGGCAGCTTTCTGACTGTGAGGGGAAGAGTACAAGACAGTAGCAGAATAATATTGTTAGATCTCATTACAAGGGAGATGAGGGACTTTTTATTCTCCTGTGAAATGGAATGAAGGTTTTCCCCACCTCAGTTGTAGGCCACCATCATATATTGAATTGGTTTAACTTTCGTTTTGGCTTCTGCAGGACCTTAATTGGAAATTCAAGCTACTTCATGGCTGGCCTTTGGTTATCATATTACCTTGTTTTCATGTGAAAGGAAACCTGGGCTACCTCAATGGTATCTTGAAATGGTGCCCTTCAGGGAATTTTTAGGTGAGGAAGCCAGACACCAATATTTCCAGTACAAGAGATATTTGCCATTTTGATTCACACGTTGGCCTGTTTTCCACCCAAGAAAGCTCATTCGTGGGACTTTGTGTTATGTAAATATTTTGAAGGCTTGGTTTACAACAAGAACTACTACTGTTATGCTACTACCATGTCCAGAAGTAACATCTACTGAGAACTTGAGAACGCTGGGTGTGGCTTGCCCCTCAAATTAGCAATGCTTTTGATGGAGTGAGGTCATAGGCTGGAAGGTTCTTGGAAAGCCAGCTTCTGCAAGGGGCTGGGACCAATCCTTTCATTTTTGTATCCTCAGTACTTACCACAATACCAGCATGTGGAAAGCCCCTGAGTATAGGTAAGGCAGGTACTTTTCTTGGATTAACAGTTGGAAGGTTTTTTTGTTCTTTTTTTTAAACAGCATAGTTTACACAACCATCTCCTTTATTCTATGAAAGAAAAACATTACCGGTAGAAAGTGGAAATATTGAACCTATGATACATTTTACAGATTTTCAGTAATAGATTTGGGCAATTTAAGAATGCAGGGATGAGACTCCTGAGTCTTTCAACTGGAGGATTCTGGAAATCCTCCTGGATTTCATGTCTGAAGGAATTAATACAGAATCCCATAGATCTTGGCTTCAAAGTCTTTAATTTTGCTTTTGATTGTCAGGGGTTTACTTAACTCCATATGCTGCTGGAAGAAGAGAATTCTAATTTGCTAACATGAGGGGCAAGGGTTTAGCTCAGTGGTTTTAGTATTACTTGATCACCTCTCTTCTTTTAGAGCCGAGGGTCATGGTTTTGCAGATGAGATTTAAAGAAATAAACAGGAATCACAGGAGAGAATAGACTGGGTTGGTTAATTTTCATCTTGATTTTTATTTCTGATTAATTTTAGATCTAGGAATAATGTGCCGTCAGGAAAATAGTTTTCACGGCTCTTGAATTTTGCATTGGGATGGTACTCCGCCTGATTTTTAATTTTAAGCTTAGTATCAAGACATTAGTATGCAGATGCAATGCTGCAGTTGCCAGAACTGTCCAGAGACCAAAGCGTGCTTCTTCTGAAAGACATTATTACTAACTTAAGAACTGGGCATATGACTGCTCCAATGATGGATATGACAGTGGAATAATTATCCTAAAAGAGGCAGCCACCCAGACTTTGGTGTTTTGACTCTAATGAAAATGACTTTCAGTAATGCATAAGACACCTCTCAAAATCAGCTCTTTGATTATTTCTACATGTTATTTAGAAATAGTAAATTAAATGGTTTTACAGTTATAACCAAGCTTTCAGCAGGATAACGATAGGATTGTAGAGTTCAGTTAGAAAGACCTAAATTCTAATTTTATTACTTATAGTCTCTCTGTCTCTCCTCATAAACCGCTGCTTTTCTCATCTGCTAAGTAAAGATATATCAATAAATACTTAAAAAAAAATTGAAGGTGTGTGATATTTTGTGCAACGTGTGTGATCACTATTATTATGGCTGTTGTTATTTTTGCGTGTAATAATGAGAATGACAAGGTGACTGGTGATGGAGCAGGGCAGTGCCCTTATAATCGATGCCCTTTAGGAAATGGAGGTGGGCAGGGGAGGAGGCAAAGGTTTGTAAGAAATAGCACATGACATGGCCATTGGTCCAGCAGATGTTTACTAAGGACCTTTATAATGGTCATTGTGGTAGGTGCTGGATCACGTTTGCATTTCCAAAAGGTAATTTAGGGTGAATGTAGAGAGGCTGGAAACAGGATGAACAATTAGGATGCTCTTATAGGAGATGAAGGTCTGGACAAAGAGTAGACATGTGAGAGACTATTGGATTGAAGAAATGTTGGGGGAGGGAAAAATGAATTGTGAATGAGATATAGGTTTCTAGCATTGGCAGTTGGGTAAATGATGACTTCGTAAGTGGGACAGGACATATAGGAGGAAAGGAGCAAGTTGGTAGGGGATATGAAAAGGGGCAGTGTTTTTCCTAGGAATTCTTGAATTGGAAACTACATTGTTCTGTGTTTTTTATTTTTAAATAGCTATGGGCCTTTATTGCCTATCCTTATTCTAGTAGTTCAAATTAGTTGATAATATGTACGTGAAGTAATTCTAGTGTGCCGATGCAATACATTTGAATAATGAATTAATGTTGAGTCAGCTGGCGTGGAACAGTTATAGATGGTATGAGGGGGATGTGTATGCAGAACCTTTTTTTTTTGTTTTTGGTGGTGGTGGTGGTTCTGGAAGGTTATAAACCACAACTCAATAAATATCTTTTAGTTTTTCCAATAAGTTTGCAAACAACCTGCAAAACCATTTTTTAGGCTATGGGTAGAAAATGAACATCATAAATTTAGATTATGCTTCTATGAGTTGTTACTTATTTTTCATTTAAATCAGCCCAAGGCTATGTTTGTACTGGAAATAAAGAAGTAGTCTTCTACTATAGAAATACTGTTTCGCCACTGGGCGAAGAGTGTTTTTCTGAAAAAAAACATTAAAATAATGATGTCTTTAAAATTTTCTTGTTTGGTACTTACTGCTTTCAAACATTTCCATTCTGCAGGACAGTAGATTTAATGCGTGGATGACCTTGAGGAGATAAACACCATTTATTTATTTTTTTTTTAAAATTATTTTTATTTATTTATTTTTTTTGCGGTACGCGGGCCTCTCACCGTTGTGGCCTCTCCCATTGCGGAGCGCAGGCTCAGCGGCCATGGCTCACGGGCCCAGCCGCTCCGCGGCATGTGGGATCTTCCCGGAGCGAGGCACGAATCCGTGTCCCCTGCATCGGCAGGCGGACTCTCAACCACTGCGCCACCAGGGAACACCATGTAAAAAGAGGAGTGGGAATAAAAACTGCAGCCTGAGAGAGGGTCTTTAGGCTGCCTCAGCTGCTCCAAGAGAACATTGCTAGCCCCCAATTATAGCCCTGAAGGGAAACAATCACAGGAATTGTAGATTGTGAATTCTGCAGTTTTGTATGCAAATACAAAACTTCTCCTCAATTTAGCTTTGTATTTCTGAACACTCCTAGCTGGTTTGTTGCTTCGTTGTTACTTTACAGTGATACAAATAAGAGACCTCACCCTGTGGTAAGTGAGTGATTCATTGCTTTTCTGAAGATCCATGAGTAAAGTGTTGCTGGTGGGGCAGCCTGAGATCTACTGAGACCTGCAGTGATTCGGTGATGAAGTTATCCAGCTATTCCAGGATGGATGACGTTATCCCCTGTGTGAGGTTGAAGATCTATGGGCTAAGGAAAGTTAGTTGCAGCTTATTTTCACTTTTTTTCCCTAGAGAAAAACAGGTAAGTTTCATTTTTGCACAAGTTTTTAGAGTGTTTAATATGCACAGCATGAATCTACAGCTGGGAAATATAGTATATGACTTTCTGTGAAGTTATTTGACTTTTTATTCTTTTTTTGGATTTAGGATTTTATTTTAATTTTTTTGTTGAGGTATAATTGACATACATTATATTAGTTTCAGGTGTACAATATACATTATATAGTTTCAGGTGTCCAACATATGTAATTCAATATTTATATATATTGCAAAACACTCACTACTCTAAGTCTAGGTAGCATCCGTCACCACACATAGTTACAGGATTTTTTTCCGTCTGCTGAGAACTTTTAAGATCTACTCTCATCAACTTTCAGTTAGCAATATGGTGTTATTAACTATACTCACCATGCTGTTGCATTATAGCCTCCTGCCTCTGTTCTCTGTGTCTATGAGCTTATTTTTATTTAAAGTATTTTTTATTAAACTTTTTTAAGATTCTACATTTATTTTCAGTTTTTGATTGGCCAATGAAACGCTCCAAAACTGCTTACCCAGTTTTCTCAAAACAATGTAGAGTTCACATGAAAGAATTTAGTAATGACCTGTGTGGATCTGGACCTTCTTTCTCTGTCAAGAGGTTTTATAGGCTTCAGTGTACATAACACACACGGTTTAAAGTATATTATGCTTGTATACGTTTTCCCATACTTTCTTCCTTTTGGTTTTAAGAATGAACTTGGAGTTTTTCAACATTTTTGTAAGTCCCTTAATAGCAAGCTAGCATTCTTGGCAGTAATAAAGATGAAGAATGCTCTGTTACCAAGAAGGAAAGAATAGTTCATCACTGTTCAGACTTTTCTACTGCTTTTACGAAGTCTCAGGTGTCGTGGCGGGTTGGGGAGGCAGTTGCATTTCAAGTCTCAGGGTCTTTATATCTTTTGGGATTTACTCTGGCAACGCTTGTCTCATTCTCTCAAATTAAATTCCCCAAATAAAACAGGGGAAGTGAAGGAAATGAACACATTAAAGAAACTAACAACCATTATTAGACGGTGGTATATTAAACTACAAAAAGGGACATTCGGTTTGATTTCAGAATTTTAAGGGAAAGAGTAAATGGCTTGATCTGAAACTGAAGGTAGATATTTCTAGTTTTGTATTGGAAGAAAGTTTATTAAATTTTTACTTATAATGTAAATGTTCACCTAAATGTTCCTGTGGTTCATTTCTAAATGCTTTGGTGATATATGCATGGCCAACTATTTAATGGTCTTTTATGAAGTCATAGATCTGATTGGGATGAATGCAAATGGTTGGTACTGGGGCTATTCCTTCCCCCTGAGAACAGACGTTGAATTCTCAGCCTCCAGAAGTTATAAAAGTTTACCATCACTGCAGCATTGAGGAGAGTAACACAGGCATAAAGTTGTCTTCTCCTTGGCCGATCTCCTTGTCTCCTTGACATTTAACCAGCCATTTGCTTATATGATGCTCCTCTGTCTCTGGGGGCCCGTGAGTAATTTTCATAGGCCTGAGGATGCAGTGTCTCTTTCAAACTGGGCCTTTACCCTGCTGCTCACGTCTGTCATTTCTGGCTAACTCTTGCCCTGCAGGTGTCTGGTTAGACATTTAGGCCTTTCTGTGTTGGAAAGACCTGCCCTTGGGTCCTGTGTTCTCACAGCATCCTGTGTATCCCCTGCCATAGTCCTGATACCATGTCACACAGTTCTTAAAAGGTATTCTTTGGGACCCCACGCTGGTAGTAGTAGTCTCCACAAAACATATGGTCAGAAAGTTCTGGAATGGATCCCAGTGATGGTTGTACATTGTGAGTGTACTTAAGGCCACTGAATTGTCCACTGAAAAATGGTTAACATGGTAAATTTTATGCTAAGTATATTTTAACTACAATAAAAAAACAAAAAAGTCTGGGAAATACTCATATTCACCTCCTGGAGATCTTACATTAAAGAATCTGAGAAGTCTTCAAGACCTGTTTGACTTTCTTGACTCAGAGTTCCCCATGCTGAGGCTTTAAAAAAGGCAAAATTTCCTGTTAATGTTCAGCTAAGTAATATTCTCTGGGATGTTAAGTGGCAAATGCCTCCTTACTTCCGCACTAAATGGTGATCTTGAAGGCATGGAAAGGACCCCTCTGTAGTCCTAGAATAGACGTCAGAGTAAGTCTTTAGTAAATATGTGTTGAGTGAAATACTTAGATCAATATAATATATTATACTGATATAAGTATATAATATAATATTTAAATAAGTATAATAACATGGATAGCACAATGGAGTATTGTGAAAGGGACGTGGAGCTGTAGAGACCATGGGCTGACCTTTGATTTCTTCAGGTATGTAATGGAAATAGAAAACACCCTGTGAGAATAAAAGGGATAATGCTTTTAAAGTATCTGTCATAGAAGGTCACAAATATATAAATGATAGTTCCTTTCTCTTCCCCTAAAAAATTCAATAATCATAAAATATATGATAGAAACATAAATTTATGATAAAAAATTTATCATAAATTATGGGTGTTTAGGATGAGATTACTTCCAGCCGTGGGGATCAGGGAAGGATTTGAAGTCACATGACTTAAAAGATTGACAGGATTTGGACATGTGGGGATAAAAGAAAGGACATTAACGAGAGAGAAGGAGATGCATAAACATCTGGAGTCGAGAGAGTATTGTATACATACTCTTAAGAAAAATATCATGTTCACTTGTACAGTTTATCCTTTCCACACACTCTTTTTCCCTGACTTTGGAGGAGGAAATTGGCTATGTTTTTTCTGTAGACCTCTATCTATTAGGATCAGACAATTTTGCCTTATTTTCCCCTCCTGTTTTCTTATCTTCCTATAAATACCTCGAATTTAGCTTTCTCACTTTCAGCTTGTAGCATTTTGATATGCTGTATCTTTTCTACAAAACATGCTTATCTTTTTTTTTCTTAACATTTTTATTGGACTACAATTGCTTTACAATGATGTGTTAGTTTCTGCTTTATAACAAAGTGAATCAGCTATACATATACATATTCCCCATATCTCTTCCCTCTTGCATCTCCCTCTCTCCCACCCTCCCTATCCCACCCCTTTAGCTGGTCACAAAGCACCGAGCTGATCTCCCTGTGCTATGTGACTGCTTCCCACTAGCTATCTGTTTTACATTTGGTAGTGTATATATATCCATATATATACTACCACTCTCTCACTTTGTCCCAGCTTACACTTCCCCCTCCCTATGTCCTCAGGTCCATTCTCTAGTAGGTCTGCGTCTTTATTCCCGTCTTGCCCCTAGGTTCTTCATGATCTTTTTTGTTTGTTTTAAGATTACATATATACGTGTTAGCATACGGCATTTGTTTTTCTCTTTCTGACTTACTTCACTCTGTATGACAGACTCTAGATCCATCCACCTCACTACAAATAACTCAATTTCATTTCTTTTTATGGCTGAGTAATATTCCATTGTATATATGTGCCACATCTTCTTTATCCATTCGTCTCTTGATGGACACTTAGGTTGCTTCCATGTCCTGGCTATTGTAAATAGAGCTGCAATGAACACTTTGGTACATGACTCATTTTGAATTATGGTTTTCTCAGGGTCTATGCCCAGTAGTGGGATTGCTGGGTCATATGGTAGTTCTGTTTTTAGTTTTTTTAAGGAACCTCCATACTGTTCTCCATAGTGGCTGTATCAATTTACATTCCCACCAACAGTGTATGAGGGTTCCCTTTCTCCACACCCTCTCCAGCATTTATTGTTTATAAATTTTTTGATGATGGCCTTTCTGACCAGTGTGAGATGATACCTCATTGTAATTTTGATTTGCATTTCTCTAATGATAAATGATGTTGAGCATTCTTTCATGTGTTTGTTGGCAATCTGTATATCTTCTTTGGAGAAATGTCTATTTAGGTCTTCTGCCCATTTTTTGATTGGGTTGTTTGTTTTTTTGATATTGAGCTGCGTGAGTTGCTTGTATGTTTTGGAGATTAATCCTTTGTCAGTTGCTTCATTTGCAAATATTTTCTCCCGTTCTGAGGGTTGTCTTTTGGTCTTGTTTATGGTTTCCTTTGCTGTGCAAAAGCTTTGAAGTTTCATTAGGTCCCATCTGTTTATTTTTGTTTTTATTTCCATTTCTCTAAGAGGTGGGTCAAAAAGGATCTTGCTGTGATTTATGTCATAGAGTGTTCTGCCTATGTTTTCCTCTAAGAGTTTTATAGTGTCTGCCTTACATTTAAGTCTTTAATCCATTCTGAGTTTATTTTTGTGTATGGTGTTAGGGAATGTTCTAATTTCATTCTTTTACGTGTAGCTGTCCAGTTGTCCCAGCACGACTTATTGAAGAGGCTGTCTTTTCTCCACTGTATATTCTTGCCTCCTTTATCAAAGATAAGGTGACCATATGTGCGTGGGTTTATCTCTGGGCTTTCTATGCTGTTCCATTGGTCTGTATTTCTGTTTTTGTGCCAGTACCATACTGTCTTGATTACTGTAGCTTTGTAGTATAGTTTGAAGTCAGGGTGCCTGATTCCTCCAGCTCCACTGTTCTTTCTCAAGATTGCTTTGGCTATTCAGGGTCTTTGGTGTTTCCATACAAATTGTGAAATTTTTTCTCCTAGTTCTGTGAAAAATGCCAGTGGTAGTTTGATAGGGATTACGTTAAATCTGTAGATTGCTTTGGGTAGTATAGTCATTTTCACAGTGCTGATTCTTCCAATCCAAGAACATGGTATATCTCTCCATCTAATTGTCTCATCTTTAATTTCTTTCATCAGTGTCTTATAATTTTCTGCATACAGGTCTTTTGTTACCTTAGGTAGGTTTATTCCTAGGTAGTTTATCCTTTTTGTTGCAGTGGTAAATGGGAGTGTTTCCTTCACTTCACTTTCAGATTTTTCATCATTAGTGTATAGGAATGCAAAAGATTTCTGTGCATTAATTCTGTATCCTGATCCTTTACCAAATTCATTGATTAACTCTAGTAGTTTTCTCATGGCATCTTTAGGATTCTCTATGTATAGTATCATGTCATCTGCAAAAAGAGACAGCTTTACTTCTTGTTTTCTGATTTGGATTCCTTCTTTTTCTTTTTCTTCTCTGATTGCTGTGGCTAAAACTTCCAAAAATATGTTGAATAAGAGTGGTGAGAGTGGGCAACCTTGTCTTGCTCCTGATCTTAGTGGAAATGGCTTCAGTTTTTCACCGTTGAGGATGATGTTGCCTGTGGGATTGTCATATATGGCCTTTATTATGTTGAGGAAAGTTCCCTCTATGCCTACTTTCTGCAGGGTTTTTTATCATAAATGGGTGTTGAATTTTGTCGAAAGCTTTCTCTGCATCTATTGAGATGATCATATGGTTCTACTCCTTCAATTTGTTAATATGGTGTATCATGTTCATTGATTTGCATATATTGAAGAATCCTTGCATTCCTGGAATAAACCCCACTTGATCATGGTGTATGATCCTTTTCATGTGCTGTTGGATTCTGTTTGCTAGTATTTTGTTGAGGATTTTTGCATGTTTGTTCACCAGTGATATTGGTCTGTCGTTTCCTTTTTTTGTGACATCTTTGTCTGATTTTGGTAACAGGGTGATGGTGGCCTCGTAGAATGAGTTTGGGAGTGTTCCTCCCTCTGCTATATTTTGGAAGAGTTTGAGAAGGATAGGTGTTAGCTCTTCTCTAAGTGTTTGATAGCATTCGCCTGTGAAGCCATCTGGTCCTGGGCTTCTGTTTTTTGGAACATTTTCAATCACAGTTTCAATTTCATTACTTGTGATTGGTCTGTTCATATTTTCTATTTCTTCCTGGTTCAGTCTCGGAAGGTTGTGCATTTCTAAGAATTCGTCCATTTCTTGCAGGTTGTCTATTTTATTGGCATATAGTTGCTTGTTGTAATCTCTCATGATCCTTTGTATTTCTGCAGTGTTAGTTGTTACTTCTCCTTTTTCATTTTTTAATTCTATTGATTTGAGCCTTCTCCCTTTTTTTCTTGATGAGTCTGGCTAATGGTTTATCAATTTTGTTTATCTTCTCAAAGAACCAGCTTTTAGTTTTATTGATCATTGCTATCATTTCCTTTATTTCTTTTTCATTTATTTCTGATCTGATCTTTATGATTTCTTTCCTTCTAACTTCGGAGTTTTTTTGGTTTTCTTTCTCTGATTGCTTTAGGTGTAAGGTTAGGTTGTTTATTTGAGGTGTTTCTTGTTTCTTGAGGTTGGATTGTATTGCTATAAACTTCCCTCTTAGAACTGCTTTTGCTGCATCCCATAGGTTTTGGGTCATCGTGTTTTCCTTGTCATTTGTTTCTAGGTATTTTTTGATTTCCTCTTTGATTTCTTCAGTGATCTCTTGGTTATTAAGTAGTGTATTGCTTTGCCTCCATGTGTTTGTATTTTTTTTTTTACAGATTTTTTCCTGTGATTGATATCTAGTTTCATAGCGTTGTGGCCGGAAAAAATACTTGATATGATTTCAGTTTTCTTAAATTTACCAAGGCTTCATTTGTGACCCAAGGTATGATCTATCCTGGAGAATGTTCCATGAGCACTTGAGAAGAAAGTGTATTCTGTTGTTTTTGGATGGAATGTCCTATAAATATCAATTAAGTCCATCTTGTTTAATGTATCATTTAAAGCTTGTGTTTCCGTATTTATTTTCATTTTGGATGATCTGTATATTGGTGAAAGTGGGGTGGTAACATCCCCTACTATGATTGTGTTACTGTTGATTTCCCCTTTTGTGGCTGGTAGTATTTGCCTTATGTATTGAGGTACTTCTATATTGGGTGCATAAATGTTTACAATTGTTATATCTTCTTCTTGGATTGATCCCTTGATTATTATGTAGTGTCCTTCTTTGTCTCTTGTTTTAAAGTCTATTTTGTCTTCTTTTTCTCTTTGTTTTAAAGTCTATTTTGTCTGATATGAGAATTGCTACTCCAGCTTTCTTTTGATTTCCATTTGCATAGAATATCTTTTTCCATCCTCTCACTTTCAGTCTGTATGTGTCCCTAGGTCTGAAGTGGGTCTCTTGTAGACAGCATATATATGGGTCTTGTTTTGGTATCCATTCAGCCAGTCTGTGTCTTTTGGTTGGAGCATTTGATCCATTTACATTTAAGGTAATTATCGATATGTATGTTCCTATTCCCATTTTCTTAGTTGTTTTGGGTGTGTTATTGTAGGTTTTGTCCTTATCTTGTGTTTCCTGCCTAGATAAGTTCCTTTAGCATTTGTTGTAAAGTTGGTTTGGTTGTGCTGAATTCTCTTAACTTTTGCTTGTCTGTAAAGGTTTAAATTTCTCCATCAAATCGGAATGAGATCCTTGCTGGGTAGAGTAATCTTGGTTGTAGGTTTTTCTCCTTCATCACTTTAAATCTGTCCTGCCACTCCCTTCTGGCTTGCAGAGTTTCTGCTGAAAGATCAGCTGTTAACCTTCTGGGGATTCCCTTGTGTGTTATTTGTTGTTTTTCCCTTGCTGCTTTTAATATGTTTTCCTTGTATTTAATTTTTGATAGTTTGGTTCATATGTGTGTTGGTGTGTTTCTCCTTGGATTTGTCCAAGGAGATACTTATTGTTATTTGTTTATTTATTATATGGGACTCTCTGTGCTTCCTGGACTTGTTAACTATTTCCTTTCCCACAGTATGGAACTTTTCAACTACAATCTCTTCAAATATTTTCTCAGTCCCTTTCTTTTTCTCTTATTCTCCTGGGTATCCTATAATTCTAATGTTGGTGCATTTAATATTGTCCCAGACGTCTCTGAGACTGTCCTAAGTTCTTTTCATTCTTTTTTCTTTATTCTGCTCTGCAGTATTTATTTCCACTATTTTATCTTCCAGGTCACTTTTCTGTTCTTCTGCATCAGTTATTCTGCTGTTGATCCCTCTGGAGAATGTTTAATTTCGTTTATTGTGTTGTTCATGATTGTTTGTTTGCTATTTCTTTCTCCTAGGTCCTTGTTAAATGTTTCTTGTGTTTTCTCCATTCTGTTTCCAAGATTTTGGATCATCTTTACTATCATTACTCTGAATTGTTTTCTAGGTGGACTGCCTATTTCCTCTTCGTTTGTTAGGTCTGGTGGGTTTTTACCTTGCTCCTTCATCTGCTGTGTGTTTCTTTTTTTTCCCATTTTGCTTAACTTACTGTGTTTGGCGTCTCCCTTTCAGAGGCTGCAGGTTCGTAGTTCCCGTTGTTTTTGGTGTCTGTCCCCAGTGGCTGAGGTTGGTTCAGTGGGTTGTGTAGGCTTCCTGGTGGAGGGGATTAGTGCCTGTGTTCTGGTGGATGAGGCTGGATCTTGTCTTTCTGGTGGGTAGGTCCACGTCTGGTGGTATGTTTTGGGGTGTCTGTGACCTTATTATGATTTTAGGCAGCCTCTGTGCTAATGGGTGGGGTTGTGTTCCTGTCTTGGTAGTTGTTTGGCATAGGGTGTCCAGCACTGTAGCTTGCTGGTCGTTGAGTGGAGCTGGGTCTTGGCGTTGAGATGGAGATCTCTGGGAGGTTTTCACCGTTTGATGTTACGTGGAGCTGGAAGGTCTCTGGTGGACCAGGGTCCTGAACTTGGCTCTCCCACCTCAGAGGCACAGCCCTGATGCCTGGCTGGAGCACCAAGAGCCTGTCCTCCACACGGCTCAGAGTAAAAGGGAGAAAGAAAGAAAGAAAGAAACAGATGAACTAAACTAAGCTAAAATTAAAAAGGTATTAAAATAAAAAACAAAAAATAATTATTAAAAAAATGCTTTAAGTAATTTAAAAAGAAAGAACAATGAAACCAAAAAACAAATCCACCAATGATAAGAAGTGCTGAAAAGTATATTAATACAAAAAAACAAAAAATAAACGGACAGACAGAACCCTAGGACAAATGGTAAAAGCAAATCTATACTGTGAGAAAATCACACAGAAGTGCATACACACACACACTCAGAAAAAGAGGAAAAGGGGAAAAAATCATAGATCTTGCTCCCAAAGTCCACCTCCTTAATTTGGGATGAGTCGTTGTCTATTCAGGTATTCCACAGATGCAGGGCACATCAAGTTGATTGTGGAGATTTAATCCGCTGCTCCTGAGGCTGCTGGGAGAAATTTCCCTTTCTCTTCTTTGTTCGCACAGCTCCCGGGGCTCAGCTTTGGATTTGGCCCCGCCTCTTCGTGTAGGTCGCCTGAAGTCGTCTGTTCTTTGCTCAGACAGGACGGGGTTAAACGAGCAGCTGATTCGGGGGCTCTGGCTCACTCAGGCCGGGGGGAGGGAGGGGTGTGGATGTGGGGTGAGCCTGCGGCGGCAGAGGCCAGCGTGACGTTGCAGCAGCCTGAGGCGTGCCGTGTGTTCTCCCGGGGAGGTTGTCCCTGGATCACGGGACCCTGGCAGTGGCGGGCTGCACAGGCTCCCCGGAAGGGGGGTATGGAGAGTGAGCTGTGCTCGCACACAGGCTTCCTGGTGGCGGCAGCAGCAGCCTTTAGTGTCTCATGTCCACCTCTGGAGCTCCTTTAAGCAGAAGTCTTAATCCCCTCTCCTCGCGCACCAGGAAACAAAGAGGGAAGAAAAAGTCTCTTGCCTCATCGGCAGGTCCAGACTTTTTTCCCGACTCCCTCCCGCCTAGCTGTGGCGCACTAGTTCTTTCATGCTGTGTTCACGCCGCCAACCCCAGTCCTGTCCCTGCGCTCCGACCAAAGCCTGAGCCTCAGCTCCCAGCCCCGCCCGCCCCGGCAGGTGAGCAGACAAGCCTCTCGGGCTGGTGAGTGCCGGTCGGCACCGATCCTCTGTGCGGGAATCTCTCTGCTTTGCCCTCCGCACCCCTGTTGCTGCGCTCTTCTCCATGGCTCTGAAGCTTCCCCCCTCCACGCCCCGCAGTCTCCGCCCGCGAAGGGACTTCTAGTGTGTGGAAACCTTTCCTCCTTCACAGTTCCCTGCCAGTGGTGCAGGTGCCGTCCCTATTCTTTTGTCTGTTTTTTCATTTTTCTTTTGCCCTATCCAGGTACGTGGGGCGTTTCTTGCATTTTGGGAGGTCTGAGGTCTTCTGCCAGCATTCAGTAGGTGTTCTGTAGGAGTTGTTCCCCATGCAGATGTATTTCTGATGCATTTGTGGGAAGGAAGGTGATGTGCACGTCTTACTCTTCCGCCAGCTTGAAGCTCCTCTCCTTATCCTCTTTTGATGAACCCTTGAACTGAGAGGCCATGAGCCCTTGTGGGGCAAGAATCATATTCAGTTTTGTCCACTCAGTACTTAACATTGTGCTCAGCACACGGGAGTGATGGACTGAATGATTGCCAGCTGAATGAGGGAATGGATGGATGGATGAATGAATGAATAAAAACATAGATCTAGTGCTGTGTGTCTACGATTGAGGCCAGGGAGCTCTAATGAGTTTATGTGAAGTGCCAGGTGGTAGCCAATGTTAATACACAAGTGCTTTCCCTGAGATGTGGTGTGATCTGGTGGAGAGCAGCATCCTCACTGTATATACAGTAATCCAGGTTATCCACGGGTCGTAGATAGGGCTGAGAAAAAGCCAGGCAGAGAAGTGGGAACTAATTTGTAGATGATCATGTTTGGTCCAGGGCAAAGTGTGGTCTGAGGGCAGTGTACCTAGGGAGAAAAGTGGGAGCCAGTGGACAGGAGAGTTCTGTTAAATGTGTGAAGATAGAGGTTCCATATCATTGCTTTGTTGGGAAGAACAGTTATATTTTCATAGCAGTTGTGATTCAGTTCATTAAATACTTAATTTGATTGTGTACTAGCAAGGGCAGGGAATTAGAGGGATGCGAAGAGCTGATAGTGTCAACAGATTGATCCTTTGGGAAATTTTCAGTCTTATAGAGAAATAAAACATAGAAATCCGAGCTTTTTTTTTTTTAAATCCCACATTTGTTTATTTATTTATTTTTGGCTGTGGTGGGTCTTCGTTTCTGCGCGAGGGCTTTCTCTAGTTGTGGCAAGCGTGGGCCACTCTTCATCGTGGTGCGCGGGCCTCTCACTATCGCGGCCTCTCTTATTGTGGAACACAGGCTCCAGACGCGCAGGCTCAGTAGTTGTGGCTCACGGGCCTAGTTGCTCCATGGCATATGGGATCTTCCCAGACCAGGGCTCGAACCCGTGTCCCCTGCATTAGCAGGCAGATTCTCAACCACTGCACCACCAGGGAAGCCCTGAGCTATGTTTTAAGACCCATATCAGTCACTATCTCCTCCATGAAATCCTCCCCAGTGAAGACAGAATCCTATGAAATTATTTTTGTGCAGTTGGAAACTTAATTTTGTTTCATCTTATAGTATTTACTGATTGCTTGCTACGTGGGTATGAGTTTTATTTTCCCCTCCAGATTAAATATTTGAGGTCAGGGCCCATGCCTTACTAATGGAATGATGAATATGACAGGTTAATAGTATAATCTTACATGATTCCTGAAGTCTCTAACAATCAGTATGTGACAAAGAAATATAAACAGTGGAATCTTTGGATTACTTGTCCTAACACTGAAGAAGTATACCTTAATACTGCTTTAAAGCAGTCCAATTTATAAAACAAGTTTATATGTATTATTCATATTAATTTCATGAGGATCTGGAGTGTACACATTAACAATATATTTTAGAAATAAAAAATTGTCTATTTTTAGAGAAATGTTTTTCAAAGGTGTCAGTCTATCTCAACAAGTTTTTTATGGTCTTCAGTTACATTTCTTCCTTATGTCTTTAATATTGTTTCTAAAATTCTTAAGTTCTATTTGTCAGTAATACCAAGTGATTCTCTTTTCTACTAGGTTATCCAGATTTTGCCATCCTGGAAGACATTGAAATTTAATTTTTTTTCTGTTGTCTGAGTGCTAGTTTTGGACTTGGAAGAAATGTCTGTGGATTTTTTTTTTTTTTTTTTAAGCGGAAGGGATGTTTGAGAGTATAGTCCTGAGTATCTGGATGTACATTCATTCTGCTGTTAATTGAGTTGCTGTTCTGCTAATACCTACTGACAGCCTCTCATTCATCTTTATAGTTCTCGTATAGGAAGGTGAGATGTTACAAGCTTAAGGTGATGGGCTTAAACTTGGCTTTCCTTCCCTCCTTCCCCCATAGATGGTAAAGAAAGCAAAACAAGAAACTAAGAGTTGATTCTGAAAACTGATAAAAGAATTATTCTTTGTAATTTAATTCTAAACCATTATATTAAAGCATATTGTTTATACTTTATTATTAATTGTTTGTAGATGTAGAAACATGAGGTCTGTAAGGGCTTATCACCTTCCTGGATGTTAGACCCATGATAGGAGTTTGTTTAGTTAGAGTTTTGTTGTCCACAGCAGTTGTTTTCTTTAAAGCAATTTAAGAAATCATATATTTTAAACTTGCTTACTAGGTAACTAAGTTATACATTGAATGCAGTGCTATATTAGGAGATTCTAATATTTATGGATTAGGAATCATTTGTTTGAACTGTAGGCTATGCATGCAAATATTGTGGATAAAAAGAATCATTTAAGCATTTGAAAAATTAGGTGTGACCAGATGAAGTTGTGGTTATAAAGTGTATTTGACTAGGACTTGACTTTTTGTTAAAAACAAGATGAATTTGAAGCACATTTTTCTCATGATAATCCCAAATGATTTCACTGCCTTTTTCGATTTTTGTACCTTTCACAATGTGTAAGACATATCTGTCTTCCCTGTTAGTCAGCAAAATTTTTGAGGAAAAAAAAGAAAAAGAAACATTGTATACAGAGTTGATAATTAGTTTAAATATAACTACAGGAAGTACTTTATATCAGCTGGGAGTTTATTGATCAGTGCAGTATTTTTAATTAAAAAAATCATGACCCCAATAATGTTGTCTACTTGAATTGAATTGGAAGCAAAATGTATAATTTGTTAGATATCTTTTCCATGTAAATATCCAACGGAATATTTTAAATTGAGAAACTGCAAATCTCTCTCTTTGCATACTAGAGGCGTAGTTGTTTTGGATGACAAGAATACTCTTTTCATATGTTTATCCCTTCACTCATTCACAGATACATGTAAATACCCTTGTTAAAGAGATGCTTTTTTTTGGTGGGGGGTGGTGGGGGGGGTGTGCTAGGCAGGTTGTGGGATCTTAGTTCCCCGACCAGGTATCGAACCCAGGCAGTGAGAGCACAGAGTCCTAACCACTGGATGCCAGGGAATTCCAGAGAGAGATTCTTTTTCTAGTGTAAACGTTGACACTAGGTGCTGGTGATACAGTGATACTAAGTTTCAAATGAGAATCTGTTGGTTCCAAAAGCCACATCCTTTCACTCTCACAAGGATGGCAGATAGGTTTGTTCACTTGTGGAGCATCTATTATGTACCGAGATCTGTTTTTCTGTAGTGTCCATAGGGTAATCCCCAGTATCATGCTGAGTTTGGCTTGTATTCTGAACTGGTACAGAGCTTCCTCTGGGGAGAGGAGGTTTGGAAGCAGGTTACCAGCTTACTCTTCTTGTGGATCATGTGTGAGTCAGGCATTTGTAAGTTTATATAGTACATTAATATAGAATAATCATGCCATCATGTAATCACATAACTCACCCATCAAATCTTTACTGGACTTTTGTGTGTCAGGTTAACCCCCTTCCCCACCGCCCCTGCTCAATCATCTTATCCTCTATCATCAGGGAGCTTGAAAAGGCTAAATAGAGATAATTAGGGATGTGATGACCAAAAGCCACTTTAAAGTTAACAAACGTAAATTATTTATTTATTTATTTTTAATTTTTTTTTTTTCGTGATACGCGGGCCTCTCACTGTTGCGGCCTCTCCCATTGCAGAGCACAGGCTCTGGACGTGCAGGCTCAGCGGCCATGGCTCATGGGCCCAGCCGCTCCGCGGCATGTGGGATCTTCCCAGACCAGGGCATGAACCTGCGTCCCCCTGCATCGGCAGCCGGACTCTCAACCACTGCACCACCAGGGAAGCCCTATTTATTTATTTTTATACATTTTTATTGGAGTATAATTGCTTCACAATGTTGTTAGTTTCTGCTGTACAATAAAGTGAATCAGCTGTACACACACATATCCCCATATCCCCTTCCTCTTTTTTTTTCTTTAAATTTATTTTGTTTTTTTGGGTGCGTTGGGTCTTCGTTGCTGCGCAGGGACTTTCTCTAGTTGCAGCAAGTAGGGGCTACTCTTCATTGCGGTGCACGGTCTTCTCATTATGGTGGCTTCTCTTGTCACGGAGCACATGCTCTAGGCGCACAGGCTTCAGTAGTTGTGGCACACACGGGCTCAGTAATTGTGGCTCGTGGGCTTTAGAGCACAGGCTCAGTAGTTGTGGTGCATGGGCTTAGTTGCTCCACGGCATGTGGGATCTTCCCAGACCAGGGCTTGAACCTGTGTCCCCCGCATTGGCAGGCAGATTCTTAACCACTGGGTCACCAGGGAAGTCCCTCCCCTCCCTCTTGAGCCTCCTTCCCACCCTCCCTATCCCACCCCTCTAGGTGGTCACAAAGCACAGAGCTGATCTCACCATGCTGTGCAACAGCTTCCCACCAGCCATCTGTTTTACATTTTGTAATGTATGTATGTTAATGCTACTCTCTCACTACGTCCCAGCCTCCCCTTTCCCCCTGTGTCCTCCAGTCTGTTCTCAGCATCTGCGTCTTTATTCCTGCCCTACCACTAGGTTCTTCAGTACCGTTTTTCTAGATTCCATGTGTATGCGTTAGCATATGGTATTTGTTTTTCTCTTTCTGACTTACTTCACTCTGTATGACAGATTCTAGGTCCATCCACCTCACTAGAAATAACTCAATTTCGTTCCTTTTTATGGCTGAGTAATATTCCATTGTATATATGTGCCACATCTTCTTTATCCATTTGTCTGTTGATGGACACTTAGGTTGTTTTCACGTCCTGGTTATTGTAAATAGAGCTGCAATGAACATTGTGGTACATGACTCTTTTTGAATTATGGTTTTCTCAGGGTATATGCCCAGTAGTGAGATTGCTGGGTCATATGGTAGTTCTATTTGTAGTTTTTTAAGGAACCTCCATACTGTTCTCCATAGTGGCTGTATCAATTTACATTCCCACCAACAGTGCAGGAGGGTTCCCTTTTCTCCACACCCTGTCCCAACATTTATTGTTTCTGGAGTTTTTGATGATGGCCATTCTGAAGCCAGCAGTTTCTGATTATAAGTGGCTATTGTTTTAATGTTTGGGTTGTATGAAAAACACAATTTTGTGGAGTGGGAGAATTTTGATAGGAAATGAAATCACAAGTTGTAGGAACATGGCAAAATAACCATTCCCATAGCCCACAGCCCTCCTCACAAATTTTGCCTGTAAAAACTCTTCCCTGAAAACCATCGGGGAGTTTGGGCGTTTTGAGCGTGAGCTGCCCATTCTCCTTGCTTGGCCCTTGCAATAAACATTTCTGTGCTCCAAACTCCTATGTTTTGGTTTGTTTGGCCTCGGTGTGTGTTGGACACATGAACTTGAGTGTGACCACAGGGGTTGGCACAATGGTCTTTCCTTTTGAAAAGTAGAGACAAAAGGCGGAAGCTGGAAGACACAGCCGCTTTTTATTAGCTCCAGGGAGTGTTAGCGTGCCACAAAGATTTGACTCGCCTTTGAGCGGTCTAGAATTTGGCATATGCTTCAGCCACTGGATGTAAAACACAGACAAAACAGAGGAGGGGAGCTAAGGGGCAGAGGGATGGTCTCAGCCAATCTCCTGCCCCCCTAGGTTGTTGATGGAGGGAGCCGGAGGTGAAGCTGGCCTCTGTTTCTGCACCACCTGAAAAGTAATTTCATTCATGTCCTGGATTGAATCAGATTCCCTGCCTTGAGTTCAGAAAACTCACAAAACCAAGGAGTAACACCAGAGTGCTGATTTGTTAACTGATGCTGAAACACGCTGGCTCAGCTGGGCTGGAGTTTGCAGTTGCCCGGCTGTAGTCTTGGTGAGCCACGTTACTTACTCATTCATCAAACAGTATTTTTAGGCTCTTGGGGTACAGTGTGAACAGGATGAGTGTTCTAGGGTGTTCTGAGAGGGAGGCAGGGTGAGGGAGCAGAGGCAGGCAGAAATGAAGAATGGGAAGACTATCAGAGAACGATGAGCGATGATGTACGGAAGGTGACAGTGGGAAGCTGTGAGAGCGAGTGGCCGGCTTGCTGGCTTACATGGGCTGGTTCCCGAAACCTTGCCGACTGTTCAACCAAAGGGGGCTTGATGAGCTTGGAATCAAGGACCCACCCCATGACTCCCTGCCTTTTTGACAGACATGAGCTTTTTGTAGTTATGCGTGTAAATGCGATCTAGTTTAGGCCAGAGCTCTCCATGTTGATTTTGCTTATCTTTGTTTACAGTTTTGTTTCTGCTACTTTCTTATTTATTTACTTTTATTATTTTATTTTTTAATTGAAGTGTTGTTGATTTACAGTATCATGTTTCAGGTGTATAACACAGCGATTCAGTTATACATATATATATTTCATATCTCTGTATATCTGTTCTTCTTCAGATTCTTTTCCCTTATAGGTTATTATGAAACATTGAGTAGAGTTCCCTGTGCTATACAGTAGGTTCTTGTTGGTTATCTATTTTATATATAATAGTGTGTATATGTTATGCTAACTCTCAAAAGGCAGTCCCCTTCCTTTTTCCCAGAATCATTGGGGCTCTCTCTAGCTCCTGTCCATACCCCATGTGCCTGCCATGATGTATTTAAAATCATGAAATAAGCTGGCCCCATGTGGGAATATATTTCAGAGAAATATTTGCAATGTTCGTGCTTTTAGGCCTCATGTTATTTATTATTCATTTTGTTTTTTACGCCTGGAAAGAGAGTGCTGATGGAGGAGGCAGGTGAGGTGGTGGATGGTTGAAAAATCAGTAACAGGAAAGAAATGAAACTGATTTTCAGGAGAAAAGCTTAAGTATTTTTGACAAATTCATGTGCAAATTTCTGCTGAACTCATAAGGGATGAAATTTCTTAAAAAGGATCATAATCTCCTTGCATTTGACTTGCTTCATCTGAAAGCACTGGAGAAACAGATGGGTGAATTACAAATTTTTGAGACTGTCAAAAATTGGGCCCTAGCTTTCGTAAGGTTGGGGTAAATTATGAACTGCCTATCCCCAGATTACATAATGTTCTTGAATTTATTTTAAATAATATTTTTTCATCTATTATTAAAACTTCAAAATAAACAGTGTGAGGGTGATCTTAGTGCTGCACCCACCACGGTGCCATGGGCATTCGGCCAAATTGAACCTGGGAATGTTGCTTTTTTTAAAAAAATAAATCTATTTTATTTATTTATTTTATTTTTGGCTGTGTTGGGTCTTCGTTGCTGCGTGCGGCCTTTCTCTAGTTCCTGTGAGCGGGGGCTACTCTTCGTTGCAGTGCGCGGGCTTCTCATTGCGGTGGCTTTTCTTGCTGCAGAGCATGGGCTCTAGGGCACGTGGGCTTCAGTAGTTGTGACGCACAGGCTTAGTTGCTCTGGAGCATGTGAGATCTTCGCGGATCAGGGCTCGAACCCGTGTCCCTTGCATTGGTAGGTGTGTTCTTAACCACTGCGCCACCAGGAAGGTCCTGGAATTTTGCTTCTTAAGGAGAGTTTCCCATCATCTGACATAGAGCACCTGGGGTTTGCCAGCTTTCCCCGCTTCTCTGATACTATTTGTGAACAGTATCCCGAACGTAATATTAGGCAACAGCAGCAATAAAACAGATGCTTTCTGCATGAATGTTTTTGGAGGCAGAAAGATGAGCCAATTAAACATTTTGTTTCCTGATGCATATGTAACATTTGTACACATGGATGATCTTTTTGAAATTTGTGATTTGCTACTGTTGACAGTGATATTTAGACTGAAGTCTCTCGGGGCTGGAGCCCAGATTTTTAAATTATTTGCAAAAAGTGTTTTAGTAAGTGAAATTAGCCCTGTATTTTAAAATGAATGAACGTAACAGATCACCGTTGGAAAGCAGGTAAAATCTACCTCATATTTTATTTATTCTTTAGACATGTTACATGATTGAGTCATGTCATGAGTATTTAAGGAAACAAAATAATTCTCTGGTACACCTAAATTTCATGTTGGCACTTGGACACCATAGAGCATTTGCAATTCTAGTTACAAATTGTACTGCTGTCCAGAAGGTCTCATTGAGCTCAGGGCATTTGCTGCCTCCTGTACCAGTTTTGAGGAAATAAAAACATCTGGGTGTACTTGTTAGGTTCTAGGGTTTCAGGTTCAATCTCTGTACAGCACGACCTAACAAGAAAATCAGTAGTCACCGGAGAGTATGCTTGGCGTTAAATTACGCGAGATAAATGTTTTTGTTTGGGTTTGAACAAAAACTAAAGCAACAAATATGCTAACCAACAGAACCCACGTCTTCACTGCAGATTGGCTGTTAACACTTTGCATTCTAAGATCGTCTCCCACATGCTATCACCAAAGCTGCTTTATTTGATTTCCAAAGCTGTGCTGTGTTGAATATTTGATGAAACAGACTGCAGATGTCTGCAGTGGCGTTTTTGGTGAATCCCTGCTCACAGCTGAGAAGTCTCTCCTCTTGGAGATTTCCAGGGCTTGGTTCTCAATCTGGAGAACAGAGGAGAGAAGCATGATTATTCCTTTCAGTGGGTAGGCACGAGAATGATACGTGAACACTCAGAACTTCCTACCTTCCAATAAAAATTCCACATACAGTTAGTGATCCTCACATCAAATGGTAGTGGTCCAGCTTTTCTTTGAGGAACAAAGACTGTTCAGCAGTTTGTCTCCAGGGAGGGCAATTTTGCTGAGTAATATCTGTGGCCATGATGGTGAGGACATTCTTTTGTTTGCTGTAAATTTTCGACGGGATGAGTATGATAGTGTGAGCATTCCTGTTTATAAGGCAGAGAGTAAGCAATGCAGTCTGTCATTAGTAGTTTTCTCTAAATGAGGGAATCCGTGTGGTTCTCTGATGTCTGGTTGCATGTCAGGAGCCCATAGGTGAAAGCTGTGATTCTAAGTCTAGGCTGACTTTCTTTTTCTTAAAACAAAAAACGAAACAACAATAACAACCCCTTCTTTTCCTGGATACCCACCCAGCCAAAGGGAAACGGATTTATTGGGGTACTGATGTCAGGATACCAGTAGTCCTGGGGGTTAGGGCAGGCTGGAACCTACAGCTGTCACGGTGTGTCTTAGAAATGGCCTGGATCTCACTCCATCAGCCTATAAATGTTCTTTGTAGATCCCACGTGGGGTTGGTAGGCTTGGCCAGCTTCCAGTAAAGAGACTGTTAGCCCCATTCTGTGCCAGTAATGACCTTCTCTTCCTGGGCATTACTTGTTAGAAGCTTTATTAGGGACGAAGCTTTAAGAATAATGTGTTTGGGCTTCCCCGGTGGCCCAGTGGTTAAGAATCTGCCTGCCAATGCAGGGGACTCGGGTTTGAGCCCTGGTCTGGGAAGATCCCACATGCTGCGGAGCAACTAAGCCCGTGCGCCACAATTACTGAGCCCACGCGCCTAGAGCCTGTGCTCCACAGCAAAGAGAAGCCACTGCAACGAGAAACCCGTGCACCGCAAGGAAGAAGAGTAGCCCCCTCTTGCCACAACTAGAGAAAGCCTGCGCGCAGCAACGAAGACCCAACGCAGCCAAAAATACACAAATTTATAAAAAAGAAGAAAAGAATAATGGGTTTGATCTGTGTGCGGAGGAGAGACTGGCTTAGGAAATTCATAGCTGCATTTGTGACATCCTGTTTTTCCTGGAGGTCAGTTATTTGAGGGTTAGGAACTTTGGTGTCATCTGTCTTCTGAACACCCTGCCTGTTAAAGGTAGAGTCTGTTATTTCTTAAGAGACTGATGATCAAGTTGATAGATTGCCAAGCCTTCTGCTCCTCTTTGCCATGTCTTCTCCAGCCCTCTCTGAGAGGATCGTCCATGCCTTTGGAGAATGGAGGTGAAAAAACGTGTAGCACATGATACTTGAATTATAGTTTGGGGGGAAATTTAAGGATGGGGGTAATTAACATGTTTGAGTTTTCAGTGATCTCTTTTTGCGAGTGTTTTTTGCCACCGCGAAGAACAGCGGTACTGTCTGCCATCAGATGTGCCCTACTTTCAGATGTTAAATGCTCTATACCAGCTATAGCTTTAATTTAGTGGTCAGGAGCAGTGTTGGCTTTTGATCTTTTAGGATGTTGATCTAAATGTGCTAGGAATATTTAAGTCTATACTCTTAATTTCATCCGCATGGGGTGTATGGCATTGGAAACAATTTGGTTATTGATTTTTTGGGTCTTGTTTTTTTCTTTGTAGCCAGCCAAAAAGAACAGAATTAAATGTTTCATTTGAGATACCTCATCCTGTGACTTTTTTCCTTCATCTTTGGGTTTTCCATAATAATAGGAAACTTTGATATGCCATGGTGATTTCTTTTTTTTTTTTTTTCCCGCGGTATGCAGGCCTCTCACCGTTGTGGCCTCTCCCGTCGCAGAGCACAGGCTCCGGACGTGCAGGCTCAGTGGCCACGGCTCACGGGCCCAGCCGCTCCGCGGCATGTGGGATCCTCCCGGGCCGCGGCACGAACCCGTGTCCCCTGCATCGGCAGGCGGACTCTCAACCACTGCGCCACCAGGGAAGCCCTGGTGATTTCTTTTTTTCTTTTGATAGTGACCGAATGAGATGTGTGTGATTGCATCAAATATTAAATTGTTACTAAATTGTAGTTAGTGTGAACATGCATTCATCATATCTAAATGTCATCTAATTATTTAGAAATTCCTTGCCCCCCCAAACACCAAAATCTCATTTGTTGTTGTCTCGGCTTATGGTATGAATGGGCTGCTCTGTGTAATTGCCTTTTTGCTAGGTGAAATATGCTTCTCATATCTTGCCCTGTTTTAAAAATAAATATGACTGGAATTTTACCTTCACATTTGTAAATGTATAACATAATTGGAATATTTTAAGCAAAACATGATAAAGCAAGCAGATCCGCTTAGAGCCCTAGAAGTAATTGTACCATTTGTACCTAAGTAGGTTTTTGTTGTGTGGATAATTCATATACTGTAGGCATGATATGTTGTTTAGTGAAAATTCTAAGAAGGAGAAACACTTAAACTCCTACCTTTTATGAACTGTTAGAAAGCACATAAAAGTTCATATCTAAAAATTCCCCTCAAATTAACTGTTTAATACTGATTTAGCTATAATTGGGACATCTTCCCCCCTCTCCCCTTCATTTCATTTCCTGAGTGCTTCTTGTGTAAAGTCATTATTCTAGGTGCTGGGGATTCAGTGGTGACAAAATAAACATCCTCCTCTCGTGAAATGTACTTTGGAAGATGGAGAGGTTCTGACAATAAGCAAAGTAAGCGAGGTGATGGCAGACAGGGATATTGTTCTGAAGAAGAAAACAACCACACAGCAATGGGAAAGAGAGCAATATGGGGGTTGAGAGTAAGAGGGCATTTTAGGCAGGTTCGGTCTGATTATCCTTCTGTGGATGTGCTGCTTGGGTCGAGTCATGAATGACGAAGAGGAGCCAGCTCTGGAAAGAGCTAGAGGAAGAGCCTTCCATGCAGAGAAGGAGCCAGTGCCAGGCTCTTAGGCAGGGGAAGCTGGACAGGTTGGAGGGCATCGTGGCAGGAGTACAGCCAGCACGTAGAGCCGAGAGAGGCGGGAGACGCAGGGTTCAAATGAGGACTCGAACTCTCATAACGCTTGGAGCAGTGACTCTCTTCCGTCTCAGCCCGGTGGCCCAAGGGTGCCAGTGACTCACAGAAGCTGGCGGACTAATTATAAAGGGAGACTAAAGAGAAGCAAGACGGTAGTTAATTGAAGTGAAGGTTTCATTTCATTTCACGTTCATCACAAGCCTGTGTTTTAAATGTTTACAATAAATGTTTGTTAAGGTGCTTTGTAAGGATACAAGGAGTCATTAGCAAATAAAAGAGGTTGTTATCCTACAAATATAGAAAATCTTTCAAAAAAGCATTGAGAAAGTTACCTGTGACTTATGGTCAGATGTTGAACTACTGTGTTATAGAGCTGGATGAAGATACAGCTGATGCAAAACACAGAACCTGCCTTAAAAGTCATTCTAGGAACCAGAATAGGTGTAGGTATTACGTGTATGTGTAGGTGTAGCAGTTGGTGCAGGGGCACATGTAGAAGTAGGTACAGGTATATTTGTAGATACAGGAGCAGGTGTAGGTGTAGGCATACGTGTAGGTGTAGGAGGATGGGTATAGGAGCAGGAGTGGGGTCTGGTGGGGGAGGCAGAGGTGTATGTGTATGCAGGACCCCTGTGGTTGTAATCTGTGTTCTAAGTAGTTCTAGGATTTCTTAGAGGTTTCTGAAGGGTATTGGTTATGGTAAAGAGAGAGAGGCCAAATGGGTGGACTTTTCTTGAAGATAGGTCCTCCCGTTAAAAATGTTTTAAAATATAGTGCTTTAAAATGTCAATTACAATATGTAATTGTATATGTGGAATGAATATGTGGAATGAAGCACTTTCCAAACGAGTGAAACCCATCATCAAGTCTATGGGGGTAGAGGACTTTCCGGTTTTAACCCTTCTGGCCACACAGTTACAACCCCCCGAGCCTGTCCCGTTGGTGACTACCTGCAGAGAAAATACAGCAGTGATATTAATATCTGGATCAGGGTGCCTGTGATTTATATTATCTCACTTCCATATACTCATTTTCTTACTAGGTTTTAGAAACCTTTGCAGCTCAGTGCATTAGGTAATCTGCCTGTTGATATATTGGTTATTAACTATTGCACTATCAGGATATTATCAGTGATTCTCTAGGGACAAGCAGAAATCTCGGAGACTCCTCTGGAAGTTGTTATTCAAAAACCTGCTTTCATCAGAGTTTCTCTAATTATGCAGTGCAGTGATGTAGAAAAAGGCTGCGATAGATTCATCTGCACTTGCCTCGTTGCTTCAGATTTCTGTGTTCACAATGAGTAATGTACTTATGCTTCCCAAACAGGTGGACGATCAGAGAGCTCTGTGCAAACACAAGTAGGTTGCTAGCTGGAATATGAACGCTTTGACTCAGGAGTTTCTCTGCTTTGCACCCAAAAGGTTAAAAGCACTTCTCATTCTTGTCCCCATCGTGTTTCCTGAACCAGGCTCTCTTTGCCTTGACATCAGTGTCTGCTAAGCAGCAACCTGGCTTGGCTGTGCCCTTGAACGTGCAGACCTTTGAGAAGAGAGTAGCAAGTTCATCAGTCTGGCTTAAATGGTCTCCCTTCTCACCGCTGCTATTTGGGCATAATTAAATCGCTAATTCATTCTTCCCATCACAGAGCTGTTATTCCTCTTTAACCAAGTACTTAATGTATGGTCACAAAAGATAAATTTCATCAGTATGTCCTCTCCCTAGACTTTGAATTTTGTTTGCTCTTGGGTGGGTGAAGCTCCTTACGCTTCCCAGGTATGGATTCAGACAGACTAACTTTTTATGCATGATTTTTCATTTCCTGTGTAGGCATTAGAAAATTGGCCAGATGCATTAAGAGTTTGACCTTCCATGGTAAAAGATTAGTGTACTTAATTTTATTTAATTTAAAAGAGGTAATTCCAAGGGTGTACTTGATTGTGGTATATTCATCATTAGGAGAATTAAAAATGTTTCATTTTTCTTCATTCACTCTAGTTTAATATTTAAACAAGGTATTAAATGAGTTTAGAGAGCAGTGCATTTATAATAAATTCTGAGTGTGGCTCAGAGTTTTCCTCAAGGATTTTGAGTTTTAATCTGTTCTCAGATTAGTGGCAATGTTAAAAAAAAAAAATTGTAAACAACCAGTGTGTTCTTGTCACTGTCCAATTGGCCTCCCTTTTGTGAGCTGGTTTCTTGCCCAGCTCCAAGGCACCATCTTTACTTACTGTCTCCTAGTTTCCAGCAAGGGAACAATGTGCCAATTAGGTACCACCTGTGAGGAGCATTATTAAGAGGTTAGAGGTGAGATCCGGAAAATTAATGTCACCTAGTCCATCGACCAGTGTGCAGAGGAAAAAACAGAGATGATAATTTAAAAGATATTCTTCCATCCTCGATACCTATTTTGTTTAAAGAGGAAAGCTGGTGCTCTAATGAGTACCACATCCTCATAAAGCCAGTAACAAAATAGAATACCTTCATTAGGAGGTGTAAAAATAGATGTGAAAGGCAAGAAAATATTTTGAGAAATTTACCAAATTTTCTTTTGCCCTGGGATGCTTCTGGCAAAACCAGGTTTATTGCCTGATTTTCTTTAAGTTCACTGTGCATACAGCGTTGGGATAGGAGGAACTGCTGGCATCATCTGGGTATGGTGTGACTGGGGAGCCCCAAGGAGGTTCCCGAGGACCCCAGACGTTCCCCTTTCGGGGACAGTGGTTTACCTATGCCATGCCCTATCCACAGAATGATGGGTGTTAGATCCTCGGTAAGGTTGCTTGCTGTATTTGAGTACTTGGGATATCAAATGCCAGAAGACTGCTAGTGTGAGCTCCTGGCTGGTGTGCACCTGGGTAATCCTATCGCCCGTTTCAGCTTCATAGTAACATGTTAAGGTTATTATTATTACTATTAAGGTATTGTTTACCTGACTTTTCGGATGAGGAAAAAAGAGATGCAGAAAGATTGGAAACTAGGTGCCTTGCTGCTACAGATGCAACGAATGACCCTTTCACTTAGCTTCTCAGTGCATCCAGATAGCGTTAGAGGCAGCTCTGAGAATAAAAAAAAAGGAAGCACCCACATAATTTGTGTGGGCATCTTGCTCTGTAGCTAACTGCTTCTACTGGGCTTTGGGACTGCAGACAATTCGTTTGAGGCCTGGCACTGTTGCTTATTAGCTGTGTGCCTTGGGCACATTACTTAATCTGTCCAAACCTGAATCTCCTCATTTGTAAAACAGAGACAGTCATAAAATAGAACGCATCTCACTGGGTTGTGGGAGAGTTACAAGACATATGTGTTAGTGTCGTGCCTGTCAGTTCTCCGTGACTTACCTAGTGATACTCTGATGGTTCCTTCTTTGTAAAAAAATTTATTTTATTGAAGTACAGCTGATTTACAATGTTGTGTTTCTGCTGTACAGCACAGTGATTCAGTCATTTATGTATATATATATATATATACACACACATATATATATATATATATTCTTTTTCATATTCTTTTCCATTATGGTTTATCACAGGATACTGAATATACCTCCCTGTGCTCTACAGTAGGACCTTGTTGTTTATCCATTCTATATATAATAGTTTGCATCTGCTAATTGTGATGGTTACTTCTTTGAGAAGACACACTGACCACGAGCTCAGAAGAGCTGCAGGAGAGAGTAGTGAGGTCACGTGACAGTCTTTCACCTCAGGAGTGATTGGCCTCTTTTTCTGCATCTTAAATTTTCCACATAGATGGGCTGGGAAATCCACACACTGTAAATATCTGTCTGTATCATGTGCAGAGGCAGTTTTTATGCATGGTTTTTCATTTCCTGTGTAGGCATTAGAAAATTGGCCAGATGCATTAAAAGAGTTTGACCTTCCATGGTAAAAGATTAGTGTACTTAATTTTATTTAATTTAAAAGAGATAATTCCAAGGGTACTTGATTATGGTTTTCAACATTAGGAGAATTAAAAATGTTTCATTTTTCTTCATTCACTCTAGTTTAATATTTAAGCAAGGTATTAAATGAGTTTAGAGAGTGGCACATTTATAATAAATTCTGAGTGTGGCTCAGAGTTTTCCTCAAGGATTTTGAGTTTTAATCTGTCCCCAGATTAGTGGCGATGTTAAAAAAAAAATTGTAAACAACCTGTGTGTTCTTGTTACTATATACTTGGCCTCCTTTTTTTTTCTTTTTTCTTTTTTTTTGCCGTACACGGGCCTCTCACTGTTGTGGCCTCTCCCGTTGCGGCGCACAGGCTCCGGACGCACAGGCTCAGCGGCCATGGCTCATGGGCCCAGCCGCTCCGCGGCATGTGGGATCCTCCCGGACCGGGGCCCGAACCCGTATCCCCTGCATCGGCAGGCGGACTCTCAACCGCTGCGCCACCAGGGAAGCCCGGCCTCCCTTTTGTGATCTGGTT
This sequence comes from Lagenorhynchus albirostris, assembly GCF_949774975.1. Lineage (NCBI taxonomy): Eukaryota > Metazoa > Chordata > Mammalia > Artiodactyla > Delphinidae > Lagenorhynchus > Lagenorhynchus albirostris. The sequence goes on from NC_083110.1 coordinate 8,111,626, forward strand.
TCTTGCCCAGCTCCAAGGCACCATCTTTAGTTACTGTCTCCTAAACTGCGCTCCCTTAGAACTGAACTTTGACTTCAGATACTCCTACTCTCTCTAGATGATCTTTCCCATCTATGAACCTTCCCTCCTCCACTGCCCACCTGCTGCCGCCTACCCTTAACCTCAGCCTTCACTGACCCCAGTGTCCCGTTGGAGGTGCACCATCCTCCCCTGCGCTATAGCACCTTCCTGTGGTAGTGCTCAAGACAGTGACTTGCAGTTGTGTGTTTAGTTCTTTATTTTCCCCTTCGACCTTATCTGAAAATTTCCTGTCTTGTGTTCTTTCTAGTATACCTGTTGCCTTTTCAAATAACAGCGAAGTTGGGGGGGATACGTTTAAATCGTGCTAAGTATTTAGGAATAATTTCATAATGGGACTCTTTTGGACTCTGCTGTTATAAATACTCGAACAATGACCCAGGATCAGGAGTCAGTCATATTTGTAAAGCATTTCAATTACTAGTGAGGGCAAGGTGATCGATGTCACAGACTCCACATTTAAAAAAAAAAAACCAAGTCCCTGAGTTATGTAAGTTGATCAACGAAGGTTAAAAAACACTCTGTGAATAAGTTTTCTATTTGCAGCATTTCTTAACATTTTTCTCCAGATTTTAAGTGTGTTATCGTGAGTCAGCCTTTATGATTGCAAAGCCTTGGTCTTGTTAATAATGTATAACTTCCAAATGAGTCATGAGCTTATGATAGCTTTTGAGTATGCAAATTGTATAATACTCATACTCTGAAGGCTTATATTTTTCTGTTTATTTAAAAGTGTTAGGTCTCATTTGCATTGCATTTTACAGCTATATTATGTCCTATTTATTTATTTATTTATTTATGGCTGTGTTGGGTCTTCGTTGCTGTGCGTGGGCTTTCTCTAGTTGTGGCGAGCGGGGGCTACTCTTCGTTGCGGAGCGCGGGCTTCTCATTGCAGTGGCTTCTCTTGTTGTGGAGCACGGGCGGTAGGTGCATGGGCTTCAGTAGTTGTGGCATGCGGGCTCAGTAGTTGTGGCTCACAGGCTCTAGAGCGCAGGCTCAGTAGTTGTGGCGCACGGGCTTTGTTCCTCCACAGCATGTGGGATCTTCCCAGACCAGGGCTCGAACCTGGGTCCCCTGCATTGGCAGGTGGATTCTTAACCACCGCGCCACCAGGGAAGTCCCTTATGGCCTATATAATCTCTACATGTCACATTCAATCTAGATAGTGTCCCCTGAGGGCTTTAATTACATGCTGTAGTTCTTGAATTCTTTTATGTACTTTTCAGAAATAATCTCTTCTCTTTATTTTTATCATGGTGGATCTTAAAAATGGTTGCTCTGTAACCTGGTGTCATAGACGTCAGTCTTCTGGAAGAGTTTTCAGATTTATTTTCTTTTATGGCCTTTAGGACATGTTGTATTACTTTAGAGTCATGCCCATAACCCCATGTGTGATTTTTTTTCTTTCAGTGTGTGTCTCTCTGTACATACCTACATACTTATATACCCATGCTTTCATGTGCGTGTGTGCATTTGTAATATATTTGAAAATCGGTTGTGTTGAGCTTGTTTTAGTAGAGATCATTGAACCATTGATGTGGTTTATATATACCATTGTTTTGATATATAAAGCACCATTTCTTAATGCCTGTGGCCTATCTTGTATATAATTTTGAATGACTTTGAAACTACAAATATCTCTGACTGCAGTCAGCGTGCCCCAAGATAGTCCCAGCTAGCACAGCCTCTGTTGGGTCCCAGGTTCACCCTGCATTCCTCATTTACAGAAGAAGGACCTGGAAGAAGGTCCTTCCCTATATTGACAGCCGTAATTTGGGAAACCCATAGCAGGCCTTCTACTTTCCTACCCAGTAACATTGGCACTGTCAGTGTTGGGCACACTGTAGATGTGATGGGTTGGAAAGTTAATTTTAAAATTATAATAATTTCCCATTAGCTCAGACAAATGGCCAGGGTTCTATTACTCACATTGCCATTGTAAAATTTTCTCATTACAATTGACAATGATGCCTTCTTTACTGTAAAATACACTATCAAATATAAACGTCCATGGTTATGAAATCACAAAAAATGGTCGAAAGGTAATTTTATTGGGCTCTGTCACTTAGTTGTATTGAGTATTGTTTGAAATAAGTACACCCTGGTCTTGACTTGGAAATCTTGCTGATTAAAAGAAACCCCAAACGTTAGTATCACTGGTTTTGTTAGTACTACATGAGCTTTATTATTTTTATTGGCTTTCCTGAATTTGATCAAATTGTCAGTACTTTCTGTACCTTGGGAACTATGTGTTCTTAAAAAAAGTAAAAAATCTTTAACACTGCAGGTGTTAACATTTTGCTTGGGATCACAATGAAAATATTGACACTTTATTTGATAGAGTTGATAGAAAATCCTTCATTTGCATTTTACTACTGTGTGTCTGGTGAAGATGTTCTTTTTTTTTGCGGTATGCGGGCCTCCCACTGCTGTGGCCTCTTCCGTTGCGGAGCACAGGCTCCGGACGCGCAGGCTCAGCGGCCATGGCTCACGGGCCCAGCTGCTCCGCGGCATGTGGGATCCTCCTGGACCGGGGCACGAACCCGTGCCCCCTGCATCAGCAGGCATACTCCCAACCACTGCGCCACCAGGGAAGCCCGTGGTGAAGATGTTCTTTAACTTTGTATGAAAGCTTATTAGAAAGTTCAGGAATACACAGTACTTCCATAAAACTGTGTACCTGAAACAAGTTAATATGGGGAACAGGTACATGTGTCAGATGTTTAATTATGGGGGAGGAAATGATATCTTGATGTTTACTGAGATTACCAGTGCTTTTGCGTATAGAATAACTGATCTTTTTGTAAATAAAAAGATAGTCTTTAGTGTATGTTAGGTTGTCCTTCAAAATAGTACCTCCTTATCAGTCTCACAAAGCATGGAGATTGCCTTTGGCTTTGACTGTATTTCTCTGCTCTCTTGCTGGCAGTATCTTTGCCCAGCTCCTTCTGAATTGGTTAATACATGATAAAGTCAGCTGTCTGCTTTGGAATTGCTCTGTGATTTTAGGACATGATGCAACATACATAACAAATTTGATCTTAGAATTCTTTTCAAAGTTATTAAACTTTAGATATTAAAGATCATGTTACAGTTATGTAAATTATAAAAGCTAGGAATAAACTGAAAGTATGTGAGTACACCCCCCAGTGTAAGGAGCATTTTCAACTTCACTAGATCCCTGTGAGCATTTTCCTGATTGGAATTCCTAGTGTTAGTGAGTCCAAGGTTGTAATGCTCGCTACATGACAGGCCAATAAATTGAGAGACAGGTTGTTGGGACAAGGAACAATGACTTTATTTGGAAAGCTAGAAGACTGAGAAGATGGTGGACTAGTGTCCCAAAGAACCATCTTCCCTGAGTTAGAATTCAGGCTTCTTTTATTTGAAAAGGGGGAGGAGATATGGTTGGTTGTTGCTCACTTCTTGGTGTCAGAATCCTTTGTTCTTGCAACTGTCCATGTAGGTCACATCATGATGTTCCTGTAAACCTCCAACAAGACAAATGTTATTCTCTGTTTTGCAACTTTTAATCTCTGTATGAATGGAAAAGTGTTATATCTGTAAAGGTCAGAGCCTTGAGAATAGGCTATTCTGTTTATTTCAGGCTATAGGCAACATTATTAACTTGTAGCAAAAGTAATAGAATAGAAAGGTTAAAGTAAAAGAAAGATCTAATATGGAGTCAGATTTGTTCTTCTCTGTTACAGTAGTTTGCAGCCAATAATCTCTGTCTTGACTTTTGTTCTTGTTCTCTTGCTTTCTTGTTTTTAAAAGCCCCATATGACTTGATTGTTTTTGAAATTTAAAAATGATTTCACATGCTATAAGTGTAATCTATTGCAACTTGCTGTTTTCACTTAACATTATGTTTCTGATTGATCCACATTGATGCTCGTAGCTACAGATCAGTTATTTTCACAAGTGTATAGTAATCCATTTCATAAATATATATATATATGTATCGCGATTTATTTATACACACTACTTGCTGATGGTGATTGGATTGCTTCTTTTTTTTTTTTTTTTTAACTATAGCTGCTACAAACCATCCTGTATATGTCTTGTGATGTACAGGTGCAAGAAGTTTTTAGAATTTACACCTAGAAGGGGAATTACTGGGTTGTAGGGTATGGGCATGTTTAAGTTCACAATATAAAGCCAAATTGTTTTCCAGAGTTTTCAAAGAAATATATATAATGTTTATATGTGGGAAAAAATACGTTTTCCAGGGTAACAAATGAACATTATATTATATGACAGAGCCAGATTGTTTTCCAGAGTTTTACGACATGTAGTCGCACCAGAGAAATGTAAGAATTCTGCATGTTCAACGTCCTTGCCCTACTTGATACTGTCAGACATTAATTTTTGACAGTTAGGGTTGTAAAATAAAATCTCACTGTGGTTTTAATTAGTATTTCTCTGATTCCTGATGTGCTCATATATCTTTTCATATGGTTATTGGCTATTTATCTTTCTTCTTCTGGAAATACTTTGTCTATTCAGTTGTCATTTTTCTTATTTTCTTTGTATTTTCAAGATGCTGCTTCTTTGTCCATGATGTGCTGCGAACATCTTTCTTCCTTCAATTATTGGCTTGCCTTTTTCACACTCTTTATAAAGCTCTATGGTAAACAGGCTTTCTTAGTTCTTATAGTAGGAGAATTTGTGTATTATTTTTCTCTATAGTTAGGACTTTTTTTTGCGGTACGCGGGCCTCTCACTGCTGTGACCTCTCCTGCTGTGGAGCACAGGCTCCAGACGCACAGGCTCAGCGGCCATGGCTCACGGGCCCCGCCGCTCCGCGGCATGTGGGATCTTCCCGGACCGGGGCATGAACCCATGTCCCCTGCATCGGCAGGTGGACTCTCAACCACTGCACCATCACGGAAGCCCTAGTTAGGACTTTTTTGTGTTTGGTTTCAGAAATCCTCTCCTCCAAGGTTATAGAGATTCCGAAAAAAATTTTCTTCTCAGAATTTCAGAGTTTTACTTTCAACCTTTAAGTCCTTAATAACCATCAGTTCTATTAGTGTGTACTCTATGGTGTGAGGTAGATATCTAATATTATTTTTCCATATTATTATGCTATTGCCCTAGTGCTATTTATTGAATCAGACCATTTTTGCTCATTGCCACCTTTGTCCCCTGTGTGTTTCTGACCTCTCTATTCTGCTAAGGTTCTCATTTCCTGTGCTAACACTATCCTGCCTGAATTACAATATCTACTGTGGTGTGAGATATCTTTTAGGGCGACCCTTGCTTTCCTTCAAGAGTGTCCTGATGAGCAAGTGTTATCTCTGCCATATGGCAGGTCACAGAGGAACAGAAATAGTACTGGGATTTCTGCATTGCTTTCACCCATCCTCTCAAGTATTTCAGGTCGATTCACTAAAACAACTAACCGCTGATGAGGTTAACCACGTTGTATTTAACCCAGTCTTTCTCGTTGTATTTTTTATAGGCAAGTTTGAAGATTTAGCAGTAAATTTAGATGCTGGTGTTAGAGTCTATTTGTAATCTTCCAGGAAATTCTCTAAATTTAGGAGGCTAGGAATGCCTTCAGAAGCCCTTGCAATGGTCCTGCAGAAGAGGGGAGGAAGAAGCAGCAGAGAGGAAGAGCCACTGTTTATCAGAACTTATGGATTCTAACTATGAAACTCTTTGTCGTGTCATTTCAGTTAACTTCTAACATCTCGGCGATAGGATTATTCCTCTTGTCCTGTAGCTGAGGAAACTGACTCGAGGGGGAGGTAACTCAGCGGAGGTCACACGGCTCCCAGGTGTCTGATCAGGGCTCCACGCCCATCTGTGTCCAGAGCCCCCATGCTTCGCACTCACACCAGCTGCCCCAGCCACTGTGTCCTGTCAGATGGGCTCTGGGCTGGGCACAGAGGGAGGCACGCAGAGGTAGGGCAGCCCTTCCCATCAGTCTGGGCCTCGTGCTTCCCGTTATCCTCGCAGAGCTCCATCCTGGGCCTGAATTCTGCTTGACTGACCAAGAGGATGAACATGCCCTGTGTGAACAGGAGGGCAGGGCAAGGCGCCAGAGGGGCCCTGGCTTTCTGACCACATTTCAGGTCTGTGACACTGTTAAGCGATAAGACTTTGATTCTGGGTGGTCTGTTGTGGGGGATCTAGCTTACTGAACGGCATCTTTGTCATCCACGATGGGCCACCGTGAGATGCTAAGGGCAGTTCAAGATCCCCAGTGGTGGAGGCTGGTTGGGAGATAGAGCCTTGGATGATGGCCTGGTAAGTGAATGCTGCATTTCAGTCCCCTGGTCTAGAAAGCAAGACTCTTAGGGGGCTGAGAGGAGGGGGAAAGGGCGTGAGAACAGGGCAGGTGATCACTGACGGTGGAGGATTCCAGGCTGCCCACCCCAAGCTCTTATAGCCCTCGTCTGTTCTCCCTCCCTGAGCTGCTCTGTGTGGCCTGTGTTTCGCATTTCTCTCTCTTTTGGACCTTGGTTTCTCTTTTGATTGCTGTCTGGTAACTGACCTTGTGGCCCCTTTGTTTCTAATACACAGTTCGACTTTATGTCTTCTGAGACTTACTTGCCCAACTTTTGATCTTTTAGTGTAAGTCCTCTTTTTCTGCTCTGTCTTTCTGGTCAGCTCAGATCATCATCATCATCTGTCATCTCAGATGATGATGATTATAATAAATACAACAACAACAGCAATAACAATAATAGTAATTATTATTGCTGACCCTCACCGAGTAGATTGAGCCCCTGCTCTAGGTGCTTTTTCATGAATTAATCTCATCTAATGCTCACAGTAGTGCAAGAGAGAGGGTCCAATGATTATTCCCACGTTAAGTCCTTTACTCCAGGTCAGGCTTGTTGGTGGGCGGTGGAGGCAAGATTTGATTTGAACTCAGGCGGGGAGCTCCAGAGGACTTTGACATCCAGGCATCCCTCACCAGGGATGTCCGAGCTGCATAGGATGTGTCAGTGATTTGGTTTAGATGCTGTGGCAGAGATGGGCCTGCTGGGACTTCTGTTTGCATAGTTGGCTCTGGTTTACCTCAACTAGAAACAGTGTGGTACAGAGGGTATCAAAGCAGCCAGCCCTCCAGCCTCAGTGTCCTAGAAAAACCACCACTGCACGATGGCTGCTTAAGATAATTCAGGTCTTGTATACATGCTGAACGGTTACAAACTAGGTTCTGTATGCAAAGGCTTAAGAAAGTGGATGATACAGTTTTCAAAAAGACAAGGATTAGTGGTGGCATAATTTTATTCAAATCTGTAATTCCTGTAACAGCTGACTTGTCATATAGCGGTTGATTCAGAAGGACCAGAGTCAGGATCTTGCCGGCAAAGAGCAGTGGCTTCTTGTCACCAGACCTGGTACGTGGTAAGTTGTAGTTCGGTTGCAGGCAGCTGTGGCCTGGAACTGCAAACTTGGTCTTCAATTTCTTTTTGAATTATGAAACATCTGGTACAGACAGAAGAACGCATGCTGTATACATGCAGGTCATGTGGCTTAAACATAAAAGGAAGCTCCCTGTTCTTCCTGATCCCATTCCAGGGCTCACCTCCCTTCCCTGGAAACTGCCACTCTCTTGGTCTTATTTTTTCATTCTCTTGCTTTCCTTTATTTTTACTGGAAGAATCACAAATATACTTCTAAACAATATATTTTTAGAGTTTTTCACTTTTGAACTTTATAAAAATAATATCACCTACTATAATATGTATATATATATTATTTGGTGATTTGATTATATTATTACGTGGTGTGAACATACAGAATTATAAAAAAATCTATTTTTTTTTGTTTTCAGAGTTTGGATTCAGGGCACTATATTTGAGGGACCCACAAAGAAGGCCAGGAAGATTTTAAAAGTAGGAAGGAGCAGAACATTTAGGCATTCCAGAGCAGCATAAGGAGGGTAGATTTTATTCCAAATCCAGTAATACTTCATCAGGGGATTCTAAATAGGGACCTGATATGGTGGAATTTATAAGCAATTACCTCATCTTTATCTTTTACAATACCCTGCTTATCTGAGGAAGCAACCATGAAAGCTGATAACTCTGGTATAGCATGATAAGTGAAAAACATTAATGGGTCAACCAGACTGCAGTTCAATTTACTGTGCGTTGATTCATGCAATGTCAAGTAGCTGTTCTTTGACGGAAAAATCCTGACTTTGGTCCTGAATCAATCACCACATAACAAGTTGGCTATTACAGGAATTACAGATTTGAACAAGTTATAAATCACAAAAGCCTTTTTTTTTTTTTTTTTTGGCGGTACGCGGGCCTCTCACTGTTGTGGCCTCTCCCACTGTGGAGCACAGGCTCAGCGGTCATGGCTCACGGGCCCAGCCGCTCCGCGGCACGTGGGATCCTCCCAGACCGGGGCACGAACCCGTGTCCCCTGCATCGGCAGGCGGACTCTCAACCACTGTGCCACCAGGGAAGCCCACAAAAACCTTCTCTTTTTCAAAAATGTATCATCCCATTTTCTTAACCCTTTGCATGCAGAATCTACTTTGCATACATCTGCTCTATTTGTTAGTGAAATCCTAGACAAGCCGTAGTTAAAAGTTCGGTGGAGGAAGAGAACGTGTGAAAAAGGTCTGGAAAAGGTGAGTTAGAAGAAAAGCACTGGAACCAGGAAAGAGGAATTTAGAGGAAGGCATATTTACACTCGGTTTATTAAAAAGGTGGCGACCGGCAGGCCCAATTGAAGCCTGCTGGGTTGAGAACCACAAATAGCCCTTTGGATTTGCCAGTGGGGAGGCCATTGATGACCTTTCGATGGCAGTTCTAGGGAAGACCGGGGGCGGGGAGCGGTGTGTGGAAATCACCGAGTACCTAATGAAGGAACACGTATTTAAATGTTAATATGACATATTCAGATGAGGAGAAAGAATTTCCAGAGGGTGCAGGTAAGGACTGTACATAGAAACGAGCTGAGGAGACACTGTTCAGGTAACCTTAGAAAGAAAGTAAAATGTTACAGTTGAGATTAGGGCTGATGGACAGACGGGGGATGGGCTGGGTGACCTTTCAGTGCCCTTCCCGAACTCAGATCCAGTATTATGTCTCATGCTTTGTTCCCTTTGCCAAAAGACCAGTGACATGGGACAGGGGTGGGAGAGAAGGGACGGCTTTTCTCTGTAAAAGAGGGCAGCTGGTACTGTGATTCCTTTGAGTTTATCTGACAACTGAAGGCAAAGCTTCATGCGGCATGTCAGTTTTCTGGGTGAGTCAAGCGACTAGAACTGCGCAACTCCAGGTACTTAAGGGAAGCAGGTTCTAAAACACTGTAGGACTGTGCCGTTAAATGGATCAGGGCTTACGACACAATCCTTTGCACATAATTTGTTGCTTTAGGAAGCTGCCTGGGTCACTTTCCCTTTCTGGGAGTGCCTGTCCTAGTGACGATGTGGAACCTTGAAGGGGGTGTGCTGGGTGGGGCGTGGTGGGCCTTCAGGGAGGCAGCAGCAACCTGGCCTGGCACAGTGCGTGGGGCCTCTGGGAGCATCCTGCCTCCCCCGGAAAGCCTGTGTTCCAAGACTCCATGGCTGTGAAGAAGGGTATTGGGTGCAAAGGGGCAGGCGGGGCTGGAGTGAGGACTGAAGGCTGATTCCTCTTGCTGCAGTCTTGGGAGGGCATGAGGCTCCTGTTCTTTCTGTCAGTTATGAGATGGAAAGATGCCGACTCAGCTTTATCTACTCGAGATGATGCAAGTTTTCTCAAATTATGGAATACAATTTACAAGAAAAGAACAACTTTCCAGGAACCATTAATTTCATCAAGGATGTATTTTTTTTTTTTCCCGGAGGCTTACGTAATTTATTTTCTGTTAAGTTATAGGCGTAATTGCAGAATAGTCTTTGACGAAAATAATACTTATGTTGCCCGCTTTTATTTAAAAATTAGATAATGATTGACTTCAGCTATTACTGAAGTGCCATTGGGGTACGATGGTTGTCTATAAGTGATCTCTGATGTTCACAGTCTTGTTTTTGTGCATTATTATTGTTTATCATATGGTACTGCTATTTTTCCAGAATCATACATTTCTTTGTAGCTTTTTATTTTAAAAATGTTTTGCTTAAAAGTATACAGAACCTACTGTATTCCCATCTGAAAAAGTCTTTATACAAAAAAGTTCTGACCGTCACTATTTTACAGGTATAGTTGGCGTAACATATTTCAATTTCAGCGTGTTTCTCCAAATTTACTTTAGTTAGGTTTTGTGCCCTGTTATGGACTGAATGTGTCCTCCTCAAAATTCATGTGTTGAAACCTTATCCCTAAGGTGATGGTGTTAGGAGGTGATTAGGTCATGAGGGTGGAGCCCTCATGAATGGGATTAGTGCCCTTATAAAAGAGGCTCCAGAGAGCTCCCTCTACTGTCTGCCATGTGAGGGTACAGTGAGAAGTCAGCAGTCTGTGACCTGAAGAGGGTTCTCATCAGAACCCAACTATGCTGTCACCTGACCTTGGACTTGCAGCCTTTAGAACCATGAGAAATAAATGTCTGTTGTTTACAAGCCACCCAGTTTGTGGTACTTTGTTATAGTGGCCTGAATGGACTAAGACATGCTCCTTCTATCTAAAGCAGAGCTTGTTATCTTTCCTTGGAGCACTCCTTTACTCCACAGATCCCCTATCACCAGCTCCTTCACCTGTGGTTCGTCTTTAGATTGGCACCCCTTGGATTCAAAAGAAGTGTCTCAGACTCTCTCTCAGTCCAGTAACAAACAAAGAGCACACCCCTGAGTACTTACTGTGTGCCCTGGGGATGCAGCCACGCAGAAGACACAGTTACCTGCCTCCATAACTCATGGTCCATTTGGGAAGGTGAATGAAGGATAAAGTGAGTGGGCATTCTCAGGCAGTGGTCACAAGATTTGCCTTTCGGGAACAGTTAGACTTCTGTACATAACACGTGACACCAAGGATTCTAAGGAAGCATCAGCATCTGGCTCTTCTTTTGCTGCTCTGTGCATTGCAGTCAGTTGCTGCGGAGCTTCTGGCAGCTGTGTCATGCAGGCTTCAGTTCACCTGAAGTTTGAACAGCTTGGAAAACAACAGTGCTTGCTCCTTAGGTGCCTAGCCAAAAGGTTTCATTGCCAGGATTGTCCTGACACGAAAGGTTTCGTTGCCAGGATTGTCCTGACATGAATCTATTTCTGGGTCTCCGGTCCTTGATTTCTTAGGTTTCAGGGGGTCTGAGGGCTATTCTCCAGAACCTCACAGGTCTGTAACCTGGGAGCTGCTTCCCCCCTGGTAATCCAAAGCCCTCTTGTGTAATAGACAGAAAATATTTTTCTGTCTATTACATTTCTCTGTATGTAGTTTCCAGACATAATTACGACCTGTGGCAAAGTCTCCCTATTATAATGCTCGGGTAGTACGTTTAGAACTATTTTAATGCAAGCATTATGGTTATGTTTGCCTCTTTTATAACATACGGTTACATATGTAAAAACAAATACATGGTTCTATGAGATCCTTAGTATATATATGAGGGGAAATCTGGATCCCACTGTCAGACTGTTGCCGTGGTGTTGATTTCAGTTTAACTGGACCACATGAAGCACATGGCTCTGAATACTGACGTTGTTTTGATTTTTTGACTTGTAAGGTGACAGTGATCCCCAGTGTTTGGTTAGATAGTTTGATTTACAGTTGTCTGCTTTCAACTTTGATTACCAAATTCAAGGCTAAATTCTGGATGATTATTCTGGGCGTTTCCTCCAGTGGAACAACAGAAACAGAATAAGATCCACTTGCATAGTAGACCTGCATCACTGTGTCCTTTCCCATATGTCCCCAGAAATCGCATCATCTTGATTTGCTGTTGAAAACAGAGAGGAAACCCTTAAAAAAAAAAAGTAACTATTCACTTTTCCCTGTGGTTATGAGTGTCACTGAAACCCGCAGTAAGTTTTCAGACTCTGGACATATTTGTGTCAAATGACTGCAGAGCTGATAGGCTGCAGAGGACGCAGCCAGCATCTCGAGGCCCCCGCCAGCATCTCGAGGCCCCCAGAGAGCCTGGCTCTGATAGCTGCGTCTGTGCTACTGCAGCATTTTGGGTAGCTCTGGGGCCTGCACCGACCAGTGAGGGTAACCCGGGGAAAGGAGATCGGCTTTCCACCACCTCCAAAAGCCAGAGCTAGAGCTCACTGCAGCCTTGCCAAAGCCTGGCTCTGTGCTAAGTTCACAAAGTCAATCGATGGGACCCTTCAGAGCCCCATCCCCCAGTTCAGATTAGAGTTGTAATAGAAATGCAATGATGAGAATGTTACAGACTTTCATTATGAAATTGCTCCCTTGGTGCAAGGCAGACGACAAAATTGCAAAATCTCGTATGGACTGACAGATTTGGGGGATTATTTTAAGAACCCAAGGTCCTCCCCAAACTGTATCTGTGAAGGCTTGGATTTCTTAAATTTGAGTTTTCAGTTGCAATTTGCTTTTTAGTGGTTCTGTCCATGAAAAATCTTAAAGCTCTTTTCTGTCTGTCACGTTATGCATACTTTTAAAGGATCTTTTCTTTTCATACTTGGATTTAACTTCTTCTCTTTGCCCAGATCACTAAAGCCATGTGGCTGAGCCAGCAGCACCAGCCAGGTCTCAGGGTCCCCAGTCCTTAAGCAGCTAGTTTGAGATGAGAGAGCTGAAATTGATCAGGGCCCACTGACTGCTGTTCTGGTGAAGGAATGTCATGGTATATACCTGCTGTGATGTGTCTGTGCAAGGTCGCTGAATGAGTATGCTTCTGCTGTAAATATATTTCCACAAAGGTGGTTTTCTGTCATTTACTTAGAAGTTTAGGTCAACAGTGATACAAATGAACTTATTTACAAAACAGAAACAGACTCACAGACTTAGAGAAGGAACCGCGGTGGGAGTGGGAGGAAGGGTGGGAGAGAGGAATAGGTTGGGAGTTTGGGAGTGACATGTACACACTACTGTATTTAAAATAGATAACCAATAAGGACCTACTGTATAGCACAGGGAACTCTGCTCAATATTCTGTAATAACTTAAATGGGAAAAGAATTTGAAAAAGAATAGATACATGTATATAACTGAATCACTTTGCTGTACACCTGAAACTAATACAACATTGTTAATGAGCTATACTCCAGAATAAAATAAACATTTTAAAAAAAGGAAGGATAAGAGTGAGAGACTCCTCATCTGGGGTAGGTATTGTAAGCTCTCTCTATAATAAAAATGGGGAATCCACAGGGGGCACCATGCTTCAGTTTTCTAAAGCTCAGCATTGCTTTTTTGTCTGTTCATTTCTGTTTAATTAGGAAAAGATGGCATCCTTCATGGGTTTTATTCTCTGGTCTAGGTGAGTGTTCAGGGACGGTATTAGGTCATGTGACATATAACACAGCACTCAGCAGGACAGGCTGGGAGTCATGCGATTCTTATCAGAGTGTGACCTCTCTAAGCCTCAGTATTTTGTATGAAATGGAGACAGTAATTCTCATCTAACACTGTTGGGATTATTATATCAGAAAATACATGTAAAGCTCCTAGCCCGGCACCTGGTATATATGCTCACTAAGTGTTAGCACTTACCATTATGCCATTTAAAGTTTATTCTTAGGTGACTTCATCTGTGGAGTCCAGTGTTGCAATGTTATTTTGTAGTCTCAATATCAGCTGCCTCAGATTTTTTAACAGAGTTTTTGTTTTGCATCTTGTTTTTTTTATTTTTTAATTATGGCAATAAACATATAACAGTAAAATTCCATTTTCATCATTTTTAAGTATACAGTTCACTAGCATTCAGTATTATTACGTTGTCGTAACAAATCTCCAGGACTTTTTCATCTTGCGGAACTGAAACGCTATCCCCATTAAAAATGAGTTCCTTCACCTCCTCTCTGCCTTGCAACCACCTTTCCGTTTTCAGTTTTTATGATTTTGATGACATTAGGTATATGATGGAATCACATAGTATTTACCCTCTTGGGACTGGCTTATTTTGCTTAGCATAATGTCTTCCAGGCTTACCTATGTTGTATCATGTGACAGGATTTACTTTTTTAAGGCTGCGTAATATTCCACTATATGTATACATCACATTTTCTTTATCTGTTCATCTTTTGGTGGACCTTTGCGTTGCTTCCACCTCTTGTAGTGTGAATAGTGCTGCAATGAACATAGGTGTGCAAGTATCTCTTCAAGATCCTGCTTTGAATTGTTTTGGATAAATGCCTAGAAGGGGGATTGCTTGATCATATAGTAATTCTATTTTTAAATTTCTGAGGAACTCACATATGGTTTTTTCCATAATGGCTGCACCATTTCACATTCCTGCCAACAGCGCACAAAGGTTCTAACGTCTCCGCGTCCTTGCCAACATCTGTTATTTTATGTTCTTTTGTTAACGGCCATCCTAAGCAGTGTGATGTGGTATCTCATTGTGGTTTTGATTTGTATTTCTTTTGCAATTAGTGATGCTGAGCATCTTCTTATATGCCTGCTGACCATTTGTATATCTTCTTTGGAGAATTGTTTATTTAAGTCCTTTGCCTATTATAAATTTTTTTTATGTTGTTGAGTTGTAGAAATTCTTTACATATTCTGGATATTACCCCCTTAACCAATATATTATTTACACATATTTTATCCCATTATATAGGTTGCCTTTCCACTCTGTTGATTGTTTCCTTTGATGTACAGAAGGTTTTAAGTTTGATATAGTCCAATTTATTGTTATTTTTTTCTTGCGTTGCCTGTGCTTTTGATGACATATCCAAGAACTCATTGCCAGATCCAGTGTGCTGAAACTTTCATCCTGTGTTTTCCTCTAGGACTTTTTTAGTTTTAGGTCTTTAATCCATTTTAGTTTATGTATTTATTAAAAAAATTTTAATTGAAGTATATTTGATTTACAGTATTGCATTAGTTTCAGGTGTATAGCATAGTGATTCAGTTTTTATTTTTGGCAAATTATATTCCATTATATGTTATTAAAAGATGTTGGATATAATTCCCTGTGGTATACAGTAAATCCTTGTTGCTTATCTTTTTTATGTAGAGTAGTTGTATCTCTTACTCCCATACTCCTGATTTGTCCCTCCCCCCTTCCTTTTCCCCTTTGGTAACCAGAAGATCGTTTTCTATGTCTGTGAGTCTGTTTCTGTCTTGTATGTAAATTCATATATATTATTTTTTAGTTATTTGTAGTTAATTTTGTATATGGTGTAAGGTAGAGGTCCAGCTTTATTCTTTTGCATGTGGATATCCAGTTTTTCCAACACGATTTGTTGAAGAGACTGTCTTTTTCCCATTGTGTACTCTTTTAACACTCTTGTTGCAAATCATTTGACCGTATACCCAAAGGTTTTTTTTCTGGACTCTGTTCTGTTTAATCAATCTGTATATCTGTCTTTATGGCAGTATCACACAGTCTTTATGACTTCTGCATTGTAGTATGTTTTGAAATCAGGAAATGTAAGGCCTCCAACTTTGTTCTTTTTCAGAATTGTTTTGGCTATTCAAGGTCCCTTGAGATTCTGTATGACTTTTAGGATTTTTTTCTTCTCTTTCTGCAAAGAATACCATTGGGATTTTGACAGGGCTTGCATTGAATCTTGACTGCCTTAGATTTTATCAGACAAAACTGTTCGTCATTTTTAACAAGAAAAGTGAGCTGTTGGCTATAAAACATTTCTTTTGCTGCAGTGTGGCTTGTGTTGCCAAGTTTGTGTTCTGATCGAGGCCAGATAAAGGGCAACACAATCAAACCACGCAATGCAGTCGGTAGGCAAGTAATCTCTAGCTCTATATGATGAAAAGACGATTTTAGCCACTTTTGATCTGATTTAATGATAGAAGCAGGCAGCATTTATTATTCTTGCTGACAGATATCAGTGTTATGTGAAAAACTCTCAAATGACTATTTAAAATATCAAATGACTGATAGAAATTTTTTCCAAAGGAAGAAGTGGGTGATAGGAGTTTTCTGTTGTTGCTGCCCTTGTGATTATTACTTTCTAATATCTGCTCCATTTTTAGGTCAGGTGCCTTCAGTAAGACTAAGTGGATTTGGCGTATGCAAGTCCCTGATTACCCATGACCAGACCTTTTCGAATTTCTTCCAGGCCCTCATCCCCAAAGCACAGTGACATAGTTGGGGTAGGAGTTTCTGTAGAATGTTCAGTTCCAGGAGACTAAACTCACAGGGATGGGGTGACTTGTCCAAGGCCTGGTGGCTCTGGGAGACAGGGCCAAGACTCGACTGAACAAAATCATTTCAGATGGCATTTAATACATTGATTAGTCGTTCCAAATTCTGTGAACTCAACTTATGTAACAGAAGCTGCACATTCAACTGCTCAGCCAGTGAATTAGCCTTTGGACGGTGCTTTGCACAGGAGTCAAAAGATCATGGGAGACAGTAAGCATCTGAAAATTCAAGAGAGGGAGGAAGGCGGAGGGCAGTTATTTTCAGCTAGAACAGAGCAATGTAAAGTACGTTAAGTATAACTTACTAAAAGCCGATTGTTTTGATTTTCTTGATTTTTTATTTTGCTCTACTTAAGTGTACTTTTTCAAGTTAAGAATAACTGTACAAAACAGAAACAGATGCACAGATTTCGAAAACAAACTTACGGTTATCAAAGGGGAGGAGGGATAAATTACGACGTTGGGATTAATATATACACACTACTGTATATAAAATAGATAATCAACGAGGACCTACTGTATAGCACAGGGACCTCTATGCAGTACTCTGCAATAACCTTTATGGGAAAAGAATCTGAAAAAGAACAGACATATCTATATATATATAACTGAATCACTTTGCTGTGCACCTGAAACTAACACAACATTGAAAATCAACTATACTCCAATATAAAATGAAGAATAAAAAAAAAGAATAACGGAACAAATTGTCATCAAATATACATTAGCTGTGATAGTAGTATAGATATTATATGTACAATACTTAAGTTATTTGGTGTTATTTAGAACCCAAACCTAATGACATAGATGAAGCAGACATTGTTCAGTATTCTCCCAAATCCAAACATCTGCGGGTAAGATGATACCTGTTTGGAGTTTCTCTGACAATTTACCTTCCTCTGCCTTTGAAAAAGATCTTGCACATTTTTGAATGACTTCTTGTAACTTGGCACAGTGATGATGTTAATCGATTAAAATGATTAATCCTGGGGGAATCCATTGCCCTCCACAGATCAACAGCCTCACTTCCTTCAGCACTAGATGCTGAATATTGCTCTTCAGGGGCGAAGCTGTTGTAAATTGCTGATGTATTTGGTACTTGTTTTTACGTAATTCAGATTTCTTATTTTCCAGAAACTCTGAAAACCTTGAGGAAATGAAATGCTTGTTTTCTACTAATGTCAAAAGTGACAAGTACTTTTAAAAAGGCACAAAGACAAAACACTCTAAAACAAAATCATAGACATTAAGACTTTGACCACATTCAAGAAGAATGTATTTATTACCTCTGTCACTTTTTTTCCCTCACTGCATCTCTAGTAGTTTAATAAAAAAACTCTGATGAAGAGAAGACTGTCTTTCTCTTGAGCCAAACATTGTTTCATAACTGTCGTTCCATCTTTAACTTCTCTTTTTTTCTCCAAAACTTTGAGCAAGCAGAATCCTTTTAATGTCTCTGAGCACTTGCCATGGTTCGGAGCACTCGAAAAGAAATTTTGCCTGCAAAGTGTCTTTCTTCTGCATTCTTAGATGTATCCTTTGCATAAGTGCATTTAGTTTCTTCTTCTCTTGCCCTTGATGGAGTTGCTGGCAGCATACAGATATGACTTCATGGTTTCTTGCCTCTGCTGATTTCCCTTTCTTATCCTGGGCACTGACAGGGTGGGCTGAGAGGGACCTGGAATAGAAATCCAGAGAAGAAAAAAGGTTTGGTGGCAATGACGGTTGTCAGGCACAAAGTCAAGATGTTAATGAATTAATGATTCATAAGCCGTTTGAACCTTACTGTGTACTCTACGTGAATGAGACATAGCCCTCAAGGTGCCCGTGGGCCAGTCCCTGAGATTACTGTGCAGGACAGAGACGTCTGGAAGCATCCAGAGTTGATGGCAAGTCCTGGAGAAGAGGGGATGGTTGGTTGAAACAGCGGGATACCGGCAGGGCCCATGACATTGGGCAGACAGGTGCTGAGGTTGGAGAGTTAAGGAAATGAATACTGACCATTCATGTAGACTCCGACCCTGACCCAGAGGCTGCCCACCCTCATCTTGTATGCAGAATTAGAGAGAGTGAGCAGGGCCTACAGAACTAGGTTGTTGGAGAGAATGATGAGAGAGAGCATCTCTGCTACTCCTTGAGCCTGACTAGGAGAGCCAGGAGTTTGAAGCTGCTGGTTTCTAATCATCACGTTGTCCCCATTTGAAGCTTTCCTTGTTATAATTGGAGGCAGCCGAGGAGCACAGGGCTGGAATCCTACTTCCTCTGAGAATCCTCTGAACCCCAGTTTCTTCATAGGTACAGGTGTTTGCAAAGGTAGGTGCCTCACTCAGAGCCTGGCACCTATCACGTTATCCTGCACGTGTGAATTGAATCTGATCTGTGAATAGATATTTTAAAATTTCTCCAAACTCTTTGAACTCTTTTAAGTTATTAAGCTGTTAAGTTCATGCATATAAACCTATTTTCTTGTTATTTTTCTGATACATTTACTTTAACTATAAAAGTTGAACGTACTCCATTGTATAAATTTTGGAAAATACAGAAAACTAAATTTAAAACTTCAATGATTAAAATTAACTTAAAATAAAAATTAGATCACTCGACATTCTGACACTTAGAAAGAACCAGTATTAGAATTTGATGTCTCCTTCAATCTTGACATTAATTGGGGAGTGCACTCTATTCTGCCTTTTATACATTTGTATTTATATATCGAGGCACTGTGAAATAGTGGTTAAAAATACCAGATTTGGTTCCGGACGGACCTGTGTTCCGGTTCCAAATTTACTATTAGTAATTATATAATCTTCAGTTAGCTATCTGACCTCTTTATGCCTGTTTCCTCACCTGTGAAAGGACATAATATTTCCCACTTCATTGTGTGGATGTGAGGAATAAATGAGCTAATACATGTGAAGGGCTTCGCATAATATCCCAAAAGTGGTGAACAGTCATCACGTGTTAACTCTGCTTCTTCTTATTGAATTGTGAATATTAATGAAGAAACAAAAACAATTCTTTGGGGAAAGTTCTTTATAATTTCAGTCTTCAAATAGCTAATTATCTACTAGTGCCTCTTGTCTGGCAGGTTGTTTAAAGCATTGGGTACCTAAAGGAATGTGTTCATTTCTTTTCCAATCCCAAGGCTAACTTTTCAAGGACATCAGAGCAGTGCTTTCCTTTCTCATAAGCAAAGGTCAGGATAAGGTAAGAAATCATCAATTGCAAGTGTTAAATAAATGGCAGCTTAAGAAACAACTGAATATGTTATGATCTAAGAATACTTAGTGAAACCTACTTTTGGTAGGCTTTTAATGTTCTAATAACAAATTATTTTTGCTTGCATTTTAACTGTATTAAATATATTGATTGAGACAAGGAAAAATGAAAACAAAATTTTTTTTTAGTTGGATAACCTGGGTAGAATAATAACACATGGAAACATACTTAGCATGTTTCCCTTCCATCCATCCATCCATACATAAGCAATATATATAGCATTCTTTTGTGTGTTTTAAAACATGATAAAGTGATACATTTTTGTATTCTTTAGTTCTTCAGCATTGTTTTGAGATTTCTCTAGATTGATCACTGATTCACTGATATGTGTCACTGTATAACAGTCCATTGTAAGCATATTGCATATACCACAGTTTATTAATTTGTTCCTGTCTTTAGGTATTTATACTGTTTTCAGGTGGTGTTGTTTGTTTGTTTCCTATTTGAGACACTGCTCTGGTGAGACACTGTCTCGTTGAGCACATGTACAGGATTCTCTAGGGCATAAACCTAGTGCAGGAATTGCTAAATCTGAGGGCTTGTTCTTTTTCAGCTTTTCCAACTATTGACAAAGTGCAATTCTGAATGATTGTGCCATTTATTCTTCCATCTATAGTGAATGAGTTCCTGACTCTCCACAGTTGGGATTTATCAGACTTTTAATTAAAAAAAAATTTGAGACTTCCCTGGTGGTCCAGTGGTTAAGACTCTGCGCTTGCTTCTGCTGCAGGGGGTGCAGGTTCCATCCCTGGTCGGGGAAGTAAGATCCTACATGCTGTGAGGACAAAAAAAAATTTTTTTTTTTTGCCAATCTGAAGGATGTAACAAAGTTTTAAAACTGCATTTTCCTGATGATTAGCAAGGTTGAACATCTTTTTGTGTATTTATTGGGCATTTGGGTTTCCACTTCTGTGAATTACCTATTTAAATTCTCTGTCCATTTTATCACTGAGCTGTTTTCCTTGGTTCATTTTATACTATAGATATAAGTATTATTTTTCTGTATGGTAAATATTTTCTCCCAGTCTTGGTTTGCCTTTTACCATTATGATGCCTTTTGATACACAGAATTTTAAGATTTTAATAAAGTCAGAATTTTCAGCCTTTTCTTTTTATGGGTGGTGTTCTTTTTCTCTTAATTAAGAATTAATTTTTTTATCTTAAACTCATAAAATTTTTCTCCTGCATCATCTTTGAAGAATTTCTAGGTTTTGCTTTTCACAGTTACTTACTGAATTCACCTGGAATTTCTCTTGGAATTTTATATTTTCCAAATTAATACTGATTTATCATTGTTCATCTTTACCCCAATTATTTATATGTCAGCTCTGACATATTTCAAATTCCTAATATACTTGTGGTTCTCATTTGGTCCTTCCAAGTCTGTTCAAATTCTGTGTCATTATCATATTGTCTTAACTATGGCTTTATAGTAAGTTTTGATAATAAGTCCTCTACCTGGTCTTTATTTTAACATATTCTTAGCTATTTTAGGCACTTTGGATTTTGATATAGATTTACGAGTTAGCTCATCCAGGTATATGAAGTACACTGTTGGTATTTTAATTAGAATGACATTGAATTTATGAATCGTTTTGGGGACAGTTGATATCTTTAAAATATTGAGCCTTCCCATCTATGAATATGGTATCTCTTTCCATTTATTTTGCTCTGCATTAATGTATATATTTGAAGTTTTATAATTCTCTTCAGAAAGTTGTAGGTATCTTTTGTTGCACTTATTGCTAGGTACTTCTTATTTTTTTTCTTGTTGTAGTAAATGGAATCTTTTCAAAAATTACATGCTCTGTTTGTTCTTGGTGTATATGAAGTAAATTACTTTTTTTGTATACTGTTCTTATATCAGCCACTTTGCTGAACTCGTTCACATAATTTGCCTGAAGATTCTATAGCCAATCATATTGTCTGTGAGTAATGTCTTTTGTAATCTTCATGTCTTTTATTTCTTTTTCTTGTCCCATTGCAGAAACTCAGATTTTTAGCATAAGGTTAAATAGAAGTGATATAACTGGGCATTAACTATGATGTTTGATATACTTTCTCAAATTAAGGAAGTAATTCATCCTGATTTTGCTAAGAGTTGTTTTTTTTTAATTGGTCTTGAATTTTATTACTCTTCTGCTTTTATTGCTCAACCATAGTTTTCTGTCTCTAAATCTCTTTGTATATTCCTTAATTATATAACCACCTAACAGTACTGAGGCAAAGACTTTTTCAGATGAAAAGGACTTGACTATTTTTATCCCAGTGAGGAAGATGAGCAAACAAAATAAATCAAGCAAATTTCTGAAAGGTACATTTGTGGAAATGTGGAAATGTGGGCGTATTATGGAGTTGATGAGGAGATGGGAGGTAATGTCATCTTGTGGAAATGGCAATAGTTAAGGTACTACATAGCTGAGTCTTGTGACTTTTATGCAGTAATGCTCCATCACTTGAGTTCGGGGGTAGAGTACAAGAATTCAAGTAGCTAGATTGATCTAAGGCTGTGAGTATGCAAGGTGGTTGTAGCATAAGGGTTAGGGAAGTGTGGAGTTACTGGGGGAGTTAGTTTTAAGATGTAGTTGACTTGATCAGTCGTGTATGAGTGCGATTGCTGCTTACAGGAGGAAAAGAAGTCAGGAACAGGTCTGATACACCTGGACAAATTTTTGGTGACGAGGCAATGGGGAAGAGAAGGAAGAAGGTTGTGATCCAACGCAGAAAGTAGAGTATACGATTTCAAAAGAGAATTGTCTTGGGGTAATGACAAAATCTAGGTTATGGCCATATATTTCAGAGTTTTTGATAGAGTGGTTTCCAGAAAGTACTGTAGATGAGTCATTTCTCATCAGATTGCCTGGAAATGAAATGACCCAATTGTTCCCATCTGTAATGAATACGATTTTATTCTAACAGGACTATCTAGTTGATGTGTTGAGTCTACAAAAATGTTAATCTTTTTTCTGTCATTATACAGATGTATTACCATCTGAAGTGCTGCATTTTCATGAAAACTGGTGTGTTTAATCCTTGCATTTTAAGGGAATTAGATTTTTTTTAATACCTTTTTTTTTCTTTGGCTGCGCAACGAGGCTTGCGGGATCTTAGTTCCCTGACCAGGAATTGAACCCATGCCCCCTGCAGTGGAAGTGTGGAATTCTATCCACTGGACCGCCAGGGAATTCCCGGGAATTAGATTTTTAATGATATTTATTAAATATGTTTGAATATAGCATTGACTTTTTTTGAGGGTGGGATCTTTTTCTTAGAATTCTTTGTTCTGTGCTAGTTTCTGTCTCTTTAGCATTTATAAATAAGGAGCAGGTCTGTTTTCTTAAATAGGCTTCCCTCTGAGAAGTATTGAAAAATGTGGAAAGAGTAGGTTTTCAACTTGGAGGATTATTTTGTTTGTTCCTGGTGTTTTGGAATGGACCAGTGTTCACAGTATATTTTGTAATCCACAATTTTTAGGACCTTGGAAAACTGGAAGAAGATTCAGAAAATCACTAGAAGAAATGAGTTTTGGAAATATATTTGCTTTTTTCTTTCTTTCTGGAGAAATGGTAGTCCATGTATGACCTAAGAAAGTTTTCAACAACTTGAAGGATTATAGTATAACTAAATTGGCCAAGTTTTCTGTATTTACACTAAGAATTTAATAAACTTAATTAAATTCCAGGTCCTTGCCATAAAAATTGTCAGATTAATCCAGTTAACTTCACGAGTGCAAACTTCATGTGTACTAGTTTGCAGGGTCCTGCCGAGTATATAAAATGAAAATCTGATGTGGTCTTTGTCTTCAAGGAAATTTTACTTGCGTGATAGAGGCAAGACATTCTTGGACTGAGAAATAACAATACAGAACAGCATAGGGTTGCAACAATTCTGTGGATTCTCTCAACTCTGTAGATCATGAAAAATAATTTCATGTCTGCAGATATCTCCGATGCATGGGGAAAATGCAATATAAAATAGTTTTCTAACAAAAATTGAATGATATATCAATATCTACATTTATAATTGAATTTAAAATTATGCTAATTTGAATTTACTCCAGAAACTTTTGTTAATGAGCTGATTTTTGTTGACTGTAATAAATATTTCTATACCACTTGCTCTATATCTGTATTAAGTATTTTGCCACTGATAACTCCTTTAACTGGTCTTAGGAACCCTATGAAATAGGCCTGTTATTATCACCTCTCTTTTAAAGATAAGGAAAACAGAGAGGTTAATTAATTTGCCCAAAGTCAAACAGCGCATGAGTGGTAGAGCTAGGATTTGAATCCTGGCAGTCCAGCTCCACTCTGCCTCTTTATTTTTGGTTTATTCTGTTTTATTCATTATCACCTATTCTCAGTGTTCCTTTGTGAATGAAGTAGAAATAGATTTTCATCAGAAAGTAAGTGGAAAATTTGCACATTTTTAGGGTATTACTTTTGCCTTTCCGGGGCATATTTTAAATATTTGTCAGTATGTTGATACTTTGGGTTTATAACTGCTCCCCTCCCCTGCTCCTCTCCAAAAGAAACCAGAAATAAACTATAGAAAACAGCAAGTCCATTTTGTTATATGTTAATATAGTTTTGAGTCCTAATTTCTCTGAATTTGGTTCAAAGGAACCTCAGTTTTCCCATCAACTGCTAAAGTTCTATGCCTGCCTCTTTTAATTTTTACTTCCTGAACTAATTGCAGTTTGGAATGTGGTGATTGGGCTGGGATATCAACCATTCAGGAATCTGGCTCTATCAGTGTGTCAATCATAAAAGTAATCAATGTAGGGTTTCCAACTCTGATTCTTCTTGTGCCTTTTGCCACGCCTTCCCATGTGGATTTTAATGATACAGGATACCATTTATGGAAAGATGGTAATTTTAATGATAAGAAATATCAGAGTAGCATTTTCTTGAGTTGTTTTTAAAATAAGCCTCTTTTAGCCAAGAATTGCAAACGACTGGACCAAGACATGTTTGACCTCTGTCTGTCATTGCGTTTGTTGCCAGGAACCAAATGAAAGAAATCAGCCTGACTGGACGCCTGTTTACTTTTGTAGTCTATTAGTGTCTCTTTGAGGTCCTGACACTGCCCTTGCTATTATTCAAGGTCTGTTTTACTGGCAGAACTTGGTCTGGACAGCCGTTTTTTTCCCTAATAGTTCTGGACAGATACGTTGATTTGTAGCTTCAGATGAGAGGCACACTTGTCAGTTTGGACAAAAATAGCTTTGTGATTCTTGCTGTGAAATCTCATTTGTGTTTTTCTGACTACTAGAGGGAAATTGCAAACAGACATCAGTAGGATGTCGTTTTCCTAAAAGCTGATGCACTAGAAATGAAATAAGGATTAGTCCATAGGTTCAGTTTTTACAATAACTTAGGCAAGTCCCTTTCCACACACAGGTATTATCAGTATCCTCCTGGTCCCTCCCTCCCCATTATCCTCACTGAGGTTTACAGGAAGGTCCAACTTTCTTTCCATGTGAAATTCTCATTGGATGACAGGCTCTGGAGGCTCTGATGTCTAAATCCTCCCTTGGCTGCATGATGACTCTGGCATTGAACTGTGGGAAAGGTTTATGACAGGCCTGTTATGTGCTAACGTTATCTGTCAGGTGATGGACAGGAAGAGAGATTATATTCAGAATTAGTGTGATAAACACCATTGGATCTATGTGAGTTATTTCATCATTATCTATTGATTTGTTGCATGAACTACCAGATGACCAAAAGATAGCTTATCACAGTTTGGCTGGATTTTCTCAAAGAAGGACGCTCTGGATGAGCTTGGGTGCAAGATATATTGATAATCGAGAGGTCGGAGAGATAAGGTTGGGGCAGACCAAAAACCTTAGTGTAAGGCCTAGAAGTTACTGTTGGCAATTGTGAATTTCATCTACGTAAGAAAAGGTTTTTGTCCTAACATCATCATAATCTTATATTTACTTATAAATTTTGAGTTAAATTTTCTGTCAAGGTAGACGTGTGTGATCCGATGGATCTATTTTTTTGTGTCTGATGATAGTGTGCTCTCGTATCTTTGTCGCTCATTTCTATTTGCAAAACTTTCTGCCACCTGGTTTTGCTTATAAAGTCTTCAGTATTGGGAACAGATTTGAGGATCTCTTTGTATAATCTAAATTTTCCTCTAGTCCATTTCCTTTACAAAATATACACAGAGTTTCCTTTAAAAATCTGTGTTCTTTAAAAAATAACTTGTTGACTGAAAACTTGTTCTGAACAGTACTCATTCAGAAATATTGAGGACGGCTTTCTACATCTTTTGAATGTCATTCCTACTCCAAGGTTTTCTCTCTGCTCTGATGTCTTAGCTCCTGTGATGGGGAAATGTAGAGAAGGGAGAAGGCAGGTAGGATGGCGGGTAGGCAAGGAGGGCAATATTGTGAGTGCGAAACTCTTCTAAATGAAATAGTCACTATGGGAACAACTTTATAAAACAACATAATGAATATTTTCTTAAAAGATGAAGTTTTTCGCAATCCTATCACCCTAATAGATCAACTACATTTTGCATGTGTGTTTAATTATAGCCCATGTAGATATAAATAATAATACAGACACTTGCATATGTTGACTTTACAGTTAACATTGTGTCATGTTTCATTTGTCCCATAATTTAAATCCTAGATAACACTGTGTCAAGTAAGGTACCTTATTTTATGAAATTATGCCCCTGTTGTGAGTTATTTAGGTGATGTCCATTCTTCTTCTGTTACAAATAAGGCACATTAGTTTATTTAGAAAACCTTTGAGCACCCATCAAACCACTGTTGGATGCTTTCCTGGGTATTGTATTTTCATGCATGAAGTCAAACATTTGAAAGACCAGTGGTGACGAATTCTGTGGGAATAGCTTTTATGGGAAAAGTAGTTTTTATAAAGCGTTTTATGTTATTTTACCCAACTGCATGACTGTCTTTTCAAAATTTTTCTAGGATGAGCTATAGAAAAAAAGAAAAATCCATTTATCCACTGGTAGGATCCCAGCACTCTCAATATTCCCATCCTTTTTGGCTTTGTGCATAATTACAAACCTATTGTAGCATATTAATTTTTTTCTTATTTTTCACCTTAGGATCCTTGAAAATAGTTGAGGAGCATTAGGTTTTAGAAAGATACAAGGATTCAGGTTTGCTCTAAGTGAGACCCATGTGGCCTTCGCCAACTGTACCGCCCAGGATGAACTGATGTTAGGTTGACCAGTGAATGTCATGGGCAGAAGCTCACACGTTAGGGCACATAGGCACCAGTGCATGCAGCGCTAGTGCACAAAAATCATTGTGTCTTGGCAATGATTTTTGTCTTGCTGTATTGCAGTATGTGTGAAGTAGCTAATGGTGTCAAAGTTTTCGCTGGTAACCATTGAGCCGGTGACAGAAACAGGTGCCATCGTTATGGAGTTTGCTGACTCCACTGTTTGCTTTTACAATAGTGACAGTTTTGAAGGTCCAAGACTATGGTAACGTGAGGAGCTGTGTGATTTCCTTCTGTAGGGGTGTCTGTGTGTTTTGTTCAATTGAAGCACACTCTCTATTCTATTACATAAAATAAGATGTGTTGAGATGCATGCGTAATGTGATTTCTTTTGAAAAATGTTTGAATAATACAGTGGTTGGACTAGAAGTGCTGAGTAGTACTTGCTTTTTGAGATGCTACACACACACACACACAGACAGACACACACACACACACAACATTTTGTTGGATGTGATTTTGGAAATATGTATATATGTTTACATATATTAAAGCTTTGTTCTAATCCTCTAATTTTGCTACTTATATATTTTTTCCTTTGGGAAATATGAGTCCAAGTGAATTAAAAATGCCAGAGGGGGGAGTGTGATACACCGGATATGTCCTTGGATTTTAGAAAGATTCTACTTCTCTTTTTCTTAATTTATAATAGTTTTTATTAGAAATATAATAGTAATATATAGGAAAACTTGTAGGAAAATATAAAGAAATAAAGAAATGTAACAAAATAAAAATTACTTGTAATCCTGCTACTCAGAGCTAAGCTGCTGTTAATATATTTTTTTTCTATATATTTATGTGTATATTCTTCTTTCCTTTCATGTTTAAAAATAAGTTTGGAATCATTCATATCATGCATGTCCTGTTTTTCTTTGCTTTTTATATCATTAGCATTTCTGTGCCAATAAACTTCGTAAAAATGATTTTATAATACCATGACTGCCCCATATTCCAGCTATATAGTATGTTTTCCTTCTGAAATGTTGGGGATTCTCTATTGCATGTCACAGAGTCTTAGGTACCATTTTTCCCTGTGTGCCCATCCTTGAAATAAAAGAGCTCATCTTTTACCAATATTCTCTTTGTTCTCAAGTACTCCTAAAACCACCCCTCAGATCTGAAGGTCCAATTGACATGTGTAGGCCTAGAAGTCAAATTGACATGTGTAGGCCTGGCTGGTGTCTGGTGTCCAGCATGAGTGGCTGTAGCGGAGGGTGTGGGAGTTGGTGGGTGTTGACCTTGGTTGAGTCAGCATTTTCCCCTGCTCCTCTGGTGAAGGTCTTCTCCCTGTTTTTTTTCCTGTCTCCACCATACTGTGTCCTAAGGCACATCAACTCCCTCAGTCTCAGTTCCCCCTGACAGTTGGCGTTCCTGGGAGCGATGGTCTTGTGAAACTCTGTGCGGAGAGGTTCTGATGCCTGCCTGGGGCTGTCGGATGGAGAAAGCTTCTCCCACCATCTCCAAAAGCAGGCTCTGGGGTCAGCAGTCCAGCCTGAGTGAGGCAGGACTAGGACCACCTGGGCCAAAGTTCGGGATAATTCCTCAGAGACTGAAAACTATGTAATTGATTTTCTGGTGCTGTTATCGTTGCAGCCTTCATGTGTTGTCATGGATATTTCTGTTGGAAAATGGTGGGAGAGCAAATGGAGTTGATTGAGTTGGTTTTCATCACACAGAGAAATCTACATGCTACTGAGGGAGTGGGTCTCATGCAGTGCCATGTTCGAGTTCAGCCTTGGCCTTGGATACTTGCTATCGAATGGCATTCCTGGATGCATTTGTGCAGTTCTTCCCTGTGGAAATAGGGCATAGAAATTTTAAACTTTATCTGGTCCGGAGATCACTGAGTTCTAGGCTCACCGTGGCCCATTTCAAGTGCAGTGTCATCCCATGGCACGGACTCAGAGAGCTGGGGCCATGCTGGCCCTCGTATTCGACTGTATGGGTACAGCTAATTAGTTCACTCTGCAGTGATGCTAGAGAGGCTAGGAATTGGTTGTGCTCTTTGAGTCAGCCTGTTTAGCCTGATAATTTTGCATTTGTATCGTGAGTAACCCTCTGACATTTTTTCAGAGTTAATTTTCAGATGAGGAAACCTTTAGCTTAGACTTGCTAGAGTTTTCATAGCTAGTAAGTGGTACAGCTGGGATGAAAATCTGGTTTTCCCTATACCAAGTCTAGGACTTTTTCTACCATTGTATCAGTTCTTAAGCCAAACTAACGAATCATTTATTTTCCAGGAGGCAATTTTATTGCAGTGGATTTATTTTTTGGTTTATTTATCCATTTGACAGGTCTCTGAACCATGATTTCCCCACTTTTAAGAAATATCAACAATGCCATGCTTGATTTACCTGAATGCCCAAGTGCTTTCCGTGTGTACTGAATAATTGCGGCATGTGTATAAGGATTATTCTTAGTGACTCACCCCACTTAATTTCACTCCAACTAGCATGACTTATTACTCCTGAGGATGGTTGATAAGTAGGGTATCCATCTGAGGAAAGTGTCACCTTTTATGTGGGACATACTTAAGAGAAAATTGATGATGGAAACAAATGAAGTTAATTAGTTGAGGGAAATTAAATAGATAAATAAGATATTTGAAGTCAGATTTGCACAGAGCAGCAAAGATACTGGGCAGTTTTATGACAGTGCCATCTTAAATCTGTTTGGTAGATGACTAAGCATTAAAAAAATTGCAGACATCTGTCCTGTTTTTGACTGTTTCTTGCAGTGTTTTTTTGTCTGGTTGTTTACAAAGGATGTTCTTTGGGGAAAAGTTTAGGAAATACTAAACACAATGCAGAAAAAAATTAGGTTCACTCTTAATCCTATAATCTGGAGACGAGTACCCCCATACTTCTTTTCTTATACTATAGATTTATAAAATTCTTTTTTAATACTATAGATTTATAAAAAAGCAAGCTTTCAACCTGGATGTAACAGGTTCGTCACCTTCCTAAGGGGAGCGGGTGGGAGGTGTTGGGAGATGGCCAGGCTACCAAGACTTGGGGCTGGAAAGAGGAAACGAAAAGTGAGTCCTAAAATCTTTTAGTACTTTTGCTCTGGGCCAAACAGAGCTGCCTTTGGTGTTTTTAATGTCCCCTTAAGTTCCATTCTGCCGATAAATATGATCTGTCAATGAACTTAAAAAATTATTAATGAACATCTAAGAGGTCCCGATTTTTCAACATAATGAATAATACTACAGGGAAAATCCTTTTACATGCACCTTCGTGAACATAATAAATTCTTTTCTTTAGAAACAGCATTGCTGGATCAAAGACATGCATCTTTTTTTTTTTTTTGCGGTACGCAGGCCTCTCACTGCTGTGGCCTCTCTCGTGGCGGAGCACAGGCTCCGGACACGCAGGCCCAGTGGCCATGGCTCACAGGCCCAGCCGCTCTGTGGCATGTGGGATCTTCCCGGACCAGGGCATGAACCCGTGTCTCCTGCATCGGCAGGCAGACTCTCAACCACTGCGCCACCAGGGAAGCCCCAGACATGCATCTTTTAAAGTCTTTTGAAACAAGTGTACCAAGGAGTTTGACATTAGAAATTTTACAAGGAATTGCAGTTCTTGAGCAGTAGGAAAAAAATGGTCCAAGAAGCATGTTCCACACATCAGATGCAGTCAACTCAGAGAAGGTAAGGGTATATATGGTTTAAGTTCATTCTGTTCTATAAACAAGACTGGCATCTTAGTTCTGGCATGCGTTATACTTTCACTGGGCCTGGGAATTGAGCCAGCAATACCAGGGTAAAGCAACCTTGAAAAGAATTTTTTTTTCTTCCCAGAATCATTTGAAAAACTTTCCAGGAGGAAAATCTGTAGCACTGGCAAGATTTGAGAGAAATACTTTCTCCTTGTAAAGCACAGTACCTCTGGTTCATCAACCTTCAGTGTCTGAGATCTGATTGGTTTCCTAGGCACCTATAACTCAGTGCTTAAAAAAGAATATCACTCTTAAAGTATGACATACTGACTAACTAAAAGTAAACTAACGTCTCTAGTATGTTACCATCTTGCCAGCTCTTCCCACCGGCACTTTCTTTAACCTGTTAGGTCCTAGTGTTTGTAAGTCATTATTTAATACTATACTTATAAACACTTTACTATTTTTCAGTTGCCCTCTCTGAGCATTTAACATTTTCAGTTTTAAAATATCCTCCAGGGTTTTTTTCATTCATTTTGTAACAATTTAACTAGAAGTCAAGATTAGATGAATAGATAGCGTTTCCCACTGACATTCTTTTTCCTTTAGGATTTCCATACTGTTGCCTTTTAAAATCCTTTTCATGTGAAAATCAAAGGCTGATAGAGAAAATATACTAGATTTGAAATCTAGAAAATGAAATAGCCAGGGCTCATCTCACCTCCAAACCCACAATCATTTTTGATAATTCATAAGCCTACAAGTCAGAAGCATATTTTGTATGGAAAACCAGTATATGTTTTAGAATATTGCAGAAGGCTGTATTTGTGAGTTCTAAGCCCCTTAAATATTGATAAATATTGCTTAGCACTGGTATGACTCTCTAGGTAGGTGTCTCTGGTTTTCAGGGGCATATATTTATTATTTATCGGTCTTCTTTTCTAAAACAAATTAAGATGCTGTAAATGAAGATTCCTGTTCACTGGCACTCCTGAAATCGTATGGAGTAGTTTTTATGTATTTATGTTGCCGTGTTTCCCTTCTGTATTGGCGGGTTCTGCATCTGCAGATTCAACCAACTCAGGGTGGATCCGTGGTTGTTTGGATCTGCGGATGCAGCACCTGCGGATGCAGAACCTGCGGGTACGGCGTGTGGGCTGTAAGGGACTTGAGCATCTGCAGAGTTTGGTACCTGGGAGGGGGAGGGTTCTGGAGCCAATCTCTCTGTGATACCAAGGGCCGACTGTATTTTAAGTGGGCGTTTTTGATCTATAGTAATCACTGTAAACATACTCAAATACTTTTTATTATATTCATACACAAATGAAGAGGGTGTTTTCCCTCTAGGTTTTGAAGACCAGAAGATACGGGTTTCCTAGTTTTGGAACCCTGGGAAATTACTATATCCTCATCTTTAAAATGGGGGTTATACAGGATATAGATGAAAACTATTCAGCTCAGTTCTTGGGATACTGCAGGTGCATTCCATGATAATTAAAGAGCTTCTCTATTAATTCATAACAAATAGTTTGAGGGGTTAATACTGTTTACTTGCAGTCTCATGTTGCCAGAGTTTCATATTTTAATGGAGTAACATTTTATTTTATTTTTTAAAATTGAGGTATACTTTATGTCATGTTAGTTTCAAGTGTATAGCAAAGTACATTCAGTTACACATATATATTCTTTTTCACATTCTTTTCCATTATAGGTTATTATATTGAGTATAGTTCCCTGTGCTATGCAGTAGGTCCTTGTTGTTTACCGATTTTATATACAGTAGCATGTATATGTTAATCCCAACCTCCTAATTTATCCCCTCCCCCCTGTGCCCCCCCCCACTGTCTCCTTTGGTAACCATGAGTTTGTTTTC
This sequence comes from Lagenorhynchus albirostris, assembly GCF_949774975.1. Classification (NCBI taxonomy): domain Eukaryota; kingdom Metazoa; phylum Chordata; class Mammalia; order Artiodactyla; family Delphinidae; genus Lagenorhynchus; species Lagenorhynchus albirostris. Next base: position 8,143,988 of record NC_083110.1, read on the forward strand.
TATGTCTGTGGGTCTATTTCTGTTTTGTAAATAAGTTCATTTGAATCATTTTTTAATATTCCACATATAAGTGATATCATATGATATTTGTCTTTGACTTACTTCACTTAGTATGATAATCTCTAACTGAGCTAAATAGTTTACATATACATCCTGTATAAGTCCCATTTTAAAGATGTGGATATAGCAATTTCCCAGGGTTACAAAACTAGGAAACCCATATCTGCTGGTCTTCAAAACCTAGTCTGTTTTCCATGTTGCTGCAAATGGCATTACTTCATTCTTTTTTTATGGCTGAGTAATATTCCACTGTATATATATACCACATCTTCTTTATCCATTCATCTGTCAGTGGACATTTAGGTTACTTCCATGTCTTGGCTATTGTAAATAGTGCTGCTATGAATATTGGGGTGCATGTATCTTTTTGAGTTAAAGTTTTGTCTGGGTATATGCCCAGGAATTGGATTGCAGGATCATATGGGAATTCTATTTTTAGTTTTTTAAGGAATCTCCAAATATGTTCCATTATATTCTAGTAATTATATTATTCAGATTGTGTTAGGTCACAACATTTAAGGAATTAAAAATATGGAACTGCCAAAGTGTTATCTCATGCCATAATAAGCCAATATTTTAGTTTAGAAAGTATAAATTAAAAATATTTAAGGAAAGAACATGTTACATCATTCTCAGTGTAAGTCCTATAACAACATATGGGATGAAAAATATTAGTCCAGTAAGATCATGTATATATGAGGACCTCTTGCTTTCAACTTAAATTCACTTGTGATTTTTGAAGACTTTTCTGGTTCATAGATGAAATTCAGGTTCCGTATAACATCTGAATCACTATGAATTTAGTCTTTTCCACCTATATTCCTGTTTCAATAGGTATTGATATATAATAATGCAACACTTAGCCTTGAATATTGGGCTTTAAAGCAAAAATTTCTTTGCTTTTTTCAAAAAGTCAATAAAATGATAAAATATGTTGGGGACCTACAATACAACCTAGAAAAATGACGATTCTAAGCCTTATGTTGGGGTTAAATTGATTGTAGGTTTTAAAAGCTGTAATATATCCAATACATTATTTAAATATTGCAATTTGAAGCATTTACTATAGGGCCTGGTGTAGCCCATGCTCATTGAATGGTAGCACAATGCCTTGTGCACAGTGGGTATTTAATTAATGTTTGTCCAAGTGGAAGACTGTGCCCCACACCTCTCCTGCCCCTCCAGGGTTCCTGAAATTCTAACTACTAAACAGTGTAGTATTTAGTCTCTAATAGGAAGTACGGTTCTTACACAATGGGTGCAGGGCTGGTGGGATAAAGCCTTTTGGACCTCTGCCCAAGGAGGCTGCGCACTCTGGGGGAGGCTTCCCCAATGGGCACCGTGACTGACGGGTCACTGAGCATCCTGCGTGGAGAAGTGACCTTCAAAAGGGAAGTGATGTTGCCTCCTCTTCAGTCACAGCTCTGACATGTCTTATTTACTTGATTTTCCTTTCAAAGAAATCTTTTGTGATCTTTTGCTCTCATTCTCTGCTCTGTGTGTTGCTAGTTCCTGGTGACATAATCTTGATAATAAAACCTTTTTGATGCAAACTATAATATATAGGATGGATAAACAACAAGGTCCTACTGTATAGCACAGGAAACTATGTTCAATATCCTGTGACAAACTATAATGGGAAAGAATATAAAAAAGAATGTGGGCTTCCATAGTGGTGCAGTGGTTGAGAGTCCGCCTGCCGATGCAGGGGACACGGGTTCGTGCCCTGGTCCGGGAGGATCCCACATGCCGCGGAGCGGCTGGGCCCGTGACCCATGGCCGCTGAGCCTGTGCGTCTGGAACCTGTGCTCCGCGGCGGGAGAGGCCACAACAGTGAGAGGCCTGCGTACCGCAAAAAAAAAAAAAAAAAAAAATGTATATTTATGTATAACTGAATCACTTTGCTCTGAAGCAGAAATTAACATAACATTGTAAATCACCTATACTTCAGTAAAAACAAAAACCCAAAAAAGACCTTTTCCTTCTTGGCGACTCAGGCTTCAGGTGACTTGTTGAGCTACTTGTCTTCTTGATGTTAGAGTCTAAAAGATATATTTTTTAAGACAGTGGATGGAAAGTGAGATGTACCTAAAGTGACCATGGGAGTATTTGGGAAGGTTTAGTTTGGGATACCAACTAGTTGTTACCAAGGGCTTCAGGCAGTGGTTAAAAGAAGAGGCTTTGGTGACAGTTGGCCTGGCTTTGAATGCTGGCTGCACACTACGTACTAACCCTGGGCTTCTTACTTCTCTGTGCCTCTGTCTTCTCCTCTGTCAAATGGGGATAATAATAGCACCTAGTTGACAGGATTGCAAAGTACTTAAGCAATGTCTAGTGCATAGTAAAAACTAGCTCAGGAAATGTTAGTTGTGGTGATGCAAATTCCAAGGTACAGGCACGGGAGGATGGAATTGGGAACTGTGATTATATGGGAACAGTGACTGCTGACTCCTGTTCCCCTGTGCCCACCAGAGGGGACCTCTCTTTTCTCCGAGGCACCTTGAGTACCCACTGAGAGAGAGCAGGGATCTGTACCTCGAGTTTGTGGTCTGCCTACAGAGGCTTTGCTCTGTTGGTTGGGCTCAGAGAGCTTATTACTGTGGCATTCAGAATGTGAAATAATAGTTAATGGGGACAAGGGAATTTATGGCAGAATTTAAAATCACTTAGTGACTAATAACTTAGTGCTGTATGAAATCTGTATCTTGATATGCAGGGTGGCTGTGCTATTAACATTTCTGAGCTATTTAGAAGCTGGTTGGATGCTTTCTGTTACACATTCATTTTTCATTTTGCTCTTCCATTGAGGAAAGATCAGTAGGATTTAATAATTGCCTGTCATCTCTGGAAAGATAAGTAAGATAATAGATTATTAAGGGTTATTTTTCATTTTGATGGTGGATAAACATTAAGAGGAATCCTTGCTGAATGAAAACTGTGATTTATTGATTATGATTACAGGATTAATATGAAACCACTCAAATGTTTCTCTGCTCATAGATTCTTTTCCAGTGCTACTGTAGATACGATCCAGGACTATTAGCTATGAGTATTTATTAAGTATTGAATACCTGCTGTCTCACAGGAGCTTCTCCCAGTAGGTGATTTGTAATTGAGCAAATGCAGGCTAGGGGAGGTTGAACAACTACCCAAGATGTTACAGGTTTCACCTCCTAAGCACATTGTCTTTCTCCCGTACTTTGCAAATCAAGGCTTTTGATACAACTGATTGCTTCTTAAGAAAAAATTATTTTTCAGCTTTAGTAAAATCCAGCCTTCTTCAGGAGGCAGTTCACTATGGTGAATTTGGCATTTGAGTCCTAGGGTCAAAGGCTGGGTTATGGGGAAGAAATTACATAATGTATATGAAGTATCTAGAAGGGACCTGTCACACAGTCAGGGCTTTCTCTTCACGTGGCCTCTGGCTTTGGGTGGGGTGCCCACCGTCCAGTGAAATACAGTAATCAAGAGAACAAGCCAGGGGACTTCCCCGGCAGTCCAGTGGTTAAGATTTTGCCTTCCAGTGCAGGGGGCATGGGATCGATCCCTGGTTGGGGAACTAGGGTCACGTGTGCCATGGAGTGTGGCCAAAAAAAAAAAGAGAACAAGCCAGGGCATCAGATACATCTGAGTCTCACTCTCTCACTTTGGGCAGGAGACCACTTGGGGTGCTTTTGGCTGCAAATAAGAGACTCTTATTTTCAAATGCCTTATACCAAAGGGAGTTGCTCAGTGAAGTCTAGAGGTCGAGCCCATTGAGAGGTGGCTGATGGAGGCGATCCATCTCTCTTCTCTGTTACACTTGATGTTTGTCTGTTAACTCACAGCAAGTTGGCCACGGGACTACCGGGCATCACATCTGGACGTGACAATGACTAGAGGAAGAAAAAAGGCCACTTCTTATTATGGTCCTTGCCTACTAGAGAGGAACATTTTCCCAGAATCCTTTTCCCCAAGAGACTTCTCTCAGGTCTCATTAACCAGAGAATGGTCAAATGCCCACTCCTGAAATAATTACTAACAAAGTGAGAAAAACCTCTGCAGCTCAGAGGGGGGTGGCCCCTTGAGGCACATGAATACCTGCACAAAACTGAGATCCTGTAGAGAGTCAGAAGGAGGGAAGGGATGTTAACTCTTCTCTCTCAGCCTTTATTTTCTCATGTATAAATGGGGGAGCACAACACTTACCTCACATGACTGTCAAATGAGACAGGCACCAAAGGCCAGCATCAGAACAAGGGCTCACCGTGAATTTGAAGGAGCATGAGACCAGGGCCACGAGTTCCGGCTTCTACTCGTGCTTAGTTACTTAAAGCTGTGCAATTTTAAACAATCTCGGAATCTCCTTTTTCCACTTGCTCAACAGCTATCTTTTGAGACCTGCCATGTGGCAGGCGTTGTTCTGAGCAGCAGATACAGGACATACCTTCCCCATATGTATGTCTGTGCTAATAACTATGATTATAATGTTGCATAGCATGTATGATTGATTAGGTGCTCACCGTTGAACACCTATTGTGTCCCACACTGTAGTGTTCACTCTATGCCATTATCTTGGATGCTCACAATAGCTTCTTTGAGCAGGTATTTTGTAGTTGAGGAAATACATATAGGAATGTCAGGAGAATAATATCAAGAAGTAGTGGTTGGGGAAACCACCTCCGAGAACAAAACTATCCTCAGCGTTTGGAAGGAGTCCAGCAAGGCAAAGTCTGCTTGTCTCTTTCATTCGCTAACATTGGAGATATGCCTCCTGGCCTTGGAAGTTGCTAGCTAAAGTATCTTACACATTTATATTCTTTAAATCCATTACTTTTCTGGAAGAATGTTCATTTATTATTATTTTGATTAGTAAAAGACTTGAATGAAATTATTGATTTGATGAAACACCAAAACAGGAGCTCACTTCTGCTTATTTAGGACATTAAATTTAGTTGATGAAATGTGCAAGAGGAAGTGTGACTTTTCTGAATAAAACCGTCAGTAGTAGAAATAATTTGATTAACTTTGTTTTGGTCACAACCATGACCTTTTTGTGGTTTTTTTTTGGGTATATAGCTGTTTTTATTTAGAACTTATTTAATTTATCTCATTATTATAATTTTTAGCATATAGATCTTATATTTATTTTATTAAAATTTCCATAATGATTTCATATGATTGATATTTTTTAAGGCATTTTATTTTAAATATAGGAGTGTGTACATGTCAATACTTTATAGATCTTACAATGATAGGGAAAGATGTGATTTATCTTTTTTTAAATTTGTAATTTTTATTTTTGAGGTAATTTTAGATTCATATGTAATGTTAAGAAATAATAGAGCTCTTCTGTACTGGAAAGATGTGATTCAAAAAGAGAAGGGCATGGAAATCCTGGGAAATTTCAGGCCATCTCAGACATTTTGCTGATAACACCTATAGTGACTTAGACACGTATGCTATCAATTGTTTTAAAAGAAACATCTTTTAGTGTTTTAGTACTTACGTATTCTCAAGTAGAATTAGTAGCTGGTTTCTTACCTATTTCTTGATTTAAATGCGTGTAGAGCAACTGTGTGATTTAACAAGGAAGGAGATGCTTTTATGTCTTTTTCAAGTGGCTCATTGAAGTGACCTTTTCTGGGTGGTGGTCAACGTCAGCACAGACATGGGTAATCTTTTCCATGTCAGCAGGTCAGTGCCAGCCCTTTCAGCCTGGACCCCGGGGGAATGATGTGTTCCATTTTGTAAATGACATCACAGTCTTTCAACTGAACAATTAGTCACCCTGCTCGTGTTTTGTCTTATTATGTTTTGTTTTTTAAGATATTTTTAAATATTAAGACAAATATTTGAAATGTAAGCAACAGCATGTTCCAGGGCAGACGGTGTGAGAGGTTTGGGAGTGACCGTTGGCAGGGACTATGGAAAGGAGAGGCTAGTGGCTACGGGAGGACCTGTGTGCCTGTTTTATCCTGGGACTATTGCATTAGTGTAACATTTTGTATCACCTTTTGGAATGTATCAAAATGGAAGTTTAGGGCCAGTGGATATGTTGGTTCAAAAATAAGCCAGAGAGAATCTCTGAATGTTACAGCTCTTCAAAGATACTCAAACCCCTTAATTTTGTTCACCCGGAGTCCTGTCTTTTGCTGCGTCTGTCGTCTTTTTCCTCACATTTTTGGTAGTACTCTGGAAAGAAATGTCTTTCTTCTTCCTTGAGGTTTTCAGTCTGCATTTAAGGTCTTGATGGTACCTGTGAGGTAGATAGAGATGCACTCTGCTTTTAACCTTGGGGAGATTTTTCCTAATAGTCCAGTAGTAAGAGCATTTTCCAACCTCAACCTTATGTTTCTTCCTCAAATTATTGTTTTCAGGATAAATATGAGGCAGGCTTGCCCTGCGTTACTTGGGGTCAGCATTTTACTTAAGATCTTCTTCCTTTTAACATATACAAGTCAGTTTAAAATGATGCAAGTTTGGTGAGAACTAAGAAATCTATAGCCTGTAGTTGAATAATAGAAAAAAATGCTAAGACAATGAAAAGATCTACTGCATCCAGCGTTTTGCTTAATTCCCTGTTTATAGCACCTGTTTCTCTAGGTTAGAAGATGAGAATTCTAGAACCTGTGGCACCTGCCTTGTCCCACCAAGACAGAGTGGACTTACTTTTCCAGCAGTAACTTAAGGTACTCTGTGCTTTTCTAAAAACGAGGAATCTCTGTGCTGCCGGTCTGCAAGCTTCCATCTGAGCTGTGGTCCTGCATGCTTGCTGTCAGAGCAAGTTGACCCCTTAAGAAAAGACGCGTCCTCAAGAGTAGTGCTGGTGATTCATCTGAGCCTGTTAACAGGACTCTGTATGTCTCTGTGATAGGCAAAGAGGCATGTGTGTTCCTGAACAATGCTAAGTTAAGGCATAAAGTCGATTTTGGTTCCTTTAATAAGAGGAAAGGTCTCTGATAACCTAACTTTATTCCCAGAGTTGGTATTTTAGCTGTAGGCATATTTGGTCAGTTAATATGTACTCTGGTGAGTCAAATAACAGAACTTTCTTTTCTCCTCCTATTTTTTTAAGGTATGTAATACAGGGAGAGAAGTAACTTCTCTCCCTGTATTACATACCTTAAAAAAATTACATACCTGGGTCATAGAAACCCTGAGCAAAGGACGCATAACTTTTCTTCTGTCATCCAGAAAAATATTTGTCCACACCACAGGTTTGCCCTGATCAGTCTATCATCAGGCAGATTCACGCACATCACATATTTGGGGAGCAGCCGAAGAGCAAGTATTGACATGAAAAACAAGAGCCGAAACAAAAGAAAACAGAAACAGAAACAAAGAATTTTTGTGTGTGTGCCAAATGGTGTACCCTTGTATTTCCTCTTGTGTTGTAAGACAAAACTGTCTTTTCAGGTGACATCACCCATAGTGGACCAATTTGATTCATTTTCCTACAACTTTTCCATTATAGGTCATTTTTCTTGGAGTCCTACTATAGACATGAACTTATAAAATGTAATCTAACCTATCATGGACGAGTATTTCTTTTCAAGTCTTGTGATGCAAAATAGTAATAGTAATAACGGTAATAAAAAGAAATAAGAAAAATGGTAATATTAGTAATAGCTAACATTTACTTAGCTTATTATATCTAGGCATTGTTCTGTATGTTTACATATATTAATAATCGTAAGTTACTATTATTATCCCCATTTGACAGGTGAGGAAACAGAGGCCCAGAGAAATTAAGAAATTTGCCCCCAGTTTTATAGTTGGCAGAGAGGGGTTCAGATATTGCATTCCAGCTGTAGATATTTCGCCATTAACCACTATGCTGTGTTTCCAGAGGTCCTGATTATTTTAGAACATTTGTTTGTTCCCTGTTGCATCATCAGTGAGAGTTTTGCTTTTGTTTGCATCTTCTCAGGTGGTCTTGGTGTTTTGTTCTTTGAGTAGACCCAGTCAACAGCATCTCGTTTCTTGCCTAGGTTCTGAAGAATGTGGGAAATATCAATACAAGAGTAAAGCAGATGAAAGATTAGAACATCACGTTTATTACTGATGGGGGAACCTATCCTTGCGTGCAGCATGTTCCCAAGAGGAAGAAAGGGCAGAGCTGAGCCAGGCGTGCCTACTTTTCCCCAAGTTTCCCAGTCAGCTGGTTCAGGTTGGCTCCTGGGGGTGGCGAGAGTGATGGGGCAGAGGGAGGCCTGGAGTGGGTGGTCAGGGAGAATCCTTCCCAACAGAAGCCAGGAATGGTGAGCAAGGGCTGTTCTTTAATGTTAGAGATGTGAGTTGATCAAGTCTGAAATCTAGCGAAAAGTTAACATTACTGTTAGAATTAGGAAATGGGACAGGTGGCTATGATGTTTGGGAATAGTTTTGTGGTTTGGTGGGAAAATTGCGTGTTGGTATAAATATAGTTGGAATCCTGAGTTTGTATTAAATTGCTGCATGTCTCACCTCTCACCGATTTCTAGGATTTAAAAGCTTATCCCTCTGGACCTAGGTCCTGTTGTTTCCTTTCTGTGTCTTTGAAGCGTTTTGTCTTTTCCCTTATGTTTTCAATGGTGTTGCTTACGTATTTTGTTTATTACTGACAGTGTGACCTATTATTATGCTTTAGAAGGCATTGTTGTCTTAGGGAATGTTATATGATACGAGTAGTTATTCTGTTTATTTAGAAAAACACCTCAGATCTCAAAGCAATTTAGAGACCTCAGAATACAGCCTCTGTATAGGCGTTTTTGACAGAGAACTTAGTAGATTTAGAGAGAACTTGTTCCCTATTGTAATCACCATTTAAGAGTGTTTGAAACAGCGTTGCTACTTTTGGGGCATAGACCAGAAGTGATTATTGGTGAAATGCATTGTGCTTAAAAGTGACAAGACAGTGTAGGAGGCCAGGTTTTAATTTCTAGAGGTGTCATCTAGAATAGAGTGGGGAGGGCATTTGTGTCGCGTAGTGGTTTAATAACAATTACGTGCAAACGGTAAGGACTTGGACTGTCTAAAGCTTCCATAAAATGTTATCTAAAACATGTTGCCAAATTCTCTTCCTTTTTCATGGTTTTGGAATGCTATTTGGTGTATAGCTTGAATGAGAAGCCTTTGGTGACAAGAAGGCAACAGAAGAAACACAGCGATAGCTAACGTCCATTTGCACTCAACAGTGTGCCCAGAACTGTGCCAGCCACTCTGATTCTTGCTTCTTTCAGTTCTGTGAAGTATTCTGCAGGTATGGAATCACAGGCTTTCAAGGGGGAAGTTACTGCCCCAGGGTCACGCAGCTCACTGGTGATAAAAAGCTGTAAACCCAGCTCTGCTGACATGTTATAACATGTGTCCCTGAAAGGGAGAGTGATGGGTGGTGCTTTATCTACCTGATTTTAATTTGGTTGAGAAGAGAAAGCTGGAAAATCCTTAAATATCCATATGTTAACTGGAAAATAATCTAATACTAGAAATGTAGTACTTAATGGACTTTTATGCATGTTGGAGGTGGATGGTTTTTGTTTGTTTGTTTGTTTTAACCCAAAGTGTGTTTATTGGGACGGTTTCCCATCCATCTTGATTCAGGCTGCTTCCATCTGAAGGAGCATCCTCCGCAAGCCTTGCTTTTCCTCCTGTAGGCTGGCAGAGGACAGTAGAGCAGCCAACACCCAAAACTACTGTTTGTGCATGGCTGAAGACGGTGGTGATCTCAGAGCATCCTGGGCATTTCACATCCATGCGATGGGAATTGGGGCTCTGCACCAGGCGCTTCTTGTGTTTCCTCTTCTCTTCTGGAGAGGGATGAAGGAGATCCTTTGCGAGAGGCATGTTCTCCTGGGGAGGTCATCACTGCCGGAAAGGGACGTGGATGGTTTGATGTTAGTGCTTTTGTTCCTTTTGAATTTCACTGTGTTTGCTGTAGTAAGATTTGTCTGTTAATACTTCCTGAATGACGGACTTTGGTTGAAGGCCTGTGTTCAAGGGCTCAATGGGCAGAGGCATCCTAGATCTCTGTCAGGGAGTTGAAGTAGCTCCTATCCTGGTGGTCCAGCCGACTGGGTGGAAAGAGGCTGGGTCGGGGCACGGAGGCGGCATTTAATGTTAGTGCAGAATTCTTAGGATTCATATGCTGAGTGGTTCTTATTCTGTCTTGAGCCACAAAACACAGTGAAATAAAAACCAGACGGCTTTGGATTGAAGCTTTTTTTCCCCCTCTCTCTCTCTATTGGTTTGGCCAAAAAGTTCGTTTGGGTTTTTCCATAAGATGTTACAAAAAACCCGAACGCACTTTATGGCCAAACCAATCTTTTTCCTGAAGTATTGTTGATTTACAGTGTTGTGTTCATTTTAGATCTACAGCACAGTGATTCAGTTATATATTCTTTTTCAGATTCTTTTCCTTTTTTAGGTTCTTATAAAATATTGAGTAGAGTTCCCTGTGCTATATGTAGGTCCTTGTTGGTGATCTATTTTATATATAGTAGTGTGTATCTGTTAATCCCAAACCCCTAATTTATTCCTTCCCCTCCCCGCTTTCCCCTTTGGTAACCATAAATTCGTTTTCTATGTCTGTGGGTCTATTTCTGTCTTGCAAATAAGTTCATTTGTATCTTTTTTTTAAAAGATTCCACATGTGAGTGATACCATTTGATATTTGTCTTTCTCCGTCTGGCTTTGTTCACTTAGTATGATAATCTCTAGGTCCACCCATGTTGCTGCAGATTGTATTATTTCATTCTTTTTTATGGCCGAAGCCTATCACATAAACTGAAGTGCCTCAGTGAACCTCCATGGGCTTCAAATCTAATTACCATCCCTGCATCCCACACACTGGGCCAGCGATGAACTTGCTGGGTGTCACAGAGCGTTTTCCCCAGCACCATCCTGTTTGCTCATGTATAAGAATTGTAGCCTGGCAAAATCCCCTTCCTTTTTTTTTAGAGCTCTGCCCTCTGCCTGTACAATGCAATCTAGATGCTTTCTTTAGTGTCATAATATATGTTGTTAATTTTAAAGGTGAATAAAATGTTGAAATATTACATTGCTCTGAGAAAAATAACTGAAACTAATCATGAAAAGAGACCATCTTTTATTTATGCTGGTTGACAAACTGAACTGGAAAACGTCAAACTTAAATTGTGGCTAGCATAAACAGAGAGAGGGAAAATGTAACCTTAGTGATGGGTTCAAAACCTTTTAAAATAAATATTTCCAATAGTATCCCTAATACAACCTGATTTATTTAACAGGGAGTGTTGAATTTAATCTCTCCTCTACATATCACAATTATAGTAGTTTTAGACTTGTTATCCAATCATGTAATGGCAAATAGCTTTAGAAAAAATACAGTAAACACCAAGGGGGGAAAGCGGGGGTTGGGAGGGGTGGTGGTGGGATGAATTGGGAGATTGGGATTAACATATATACATTAATATGTATAAAATAGCTAACTAATAAGAACCTGCTGTATAAAAAATAAACTAAAAATCAAATTAAAAAAAGAAAAATACAGTAAGAGCAACACCCAGCAATCACTTGAAGTGAATAAATAAGCCTCTTAAAATTATACCTTTTTTTTTTCCAAATGGAGATACTTTCAAGGACTTGTCTTTGAAAGTAGAGACATACTCAGTTTTTTAAAAAAACAAGCTTATCTCTTTACCAAATGTAGATTTAGTCCTACCCATGACAGTTGGCTTAATAGAAGTCAGTTGCATACTGGGATGTTTTTATTTTTTAAATGATACCCTAAAACTTTGACTGCTTATAATTTGGGGCATACTTGCTTTTCATTGTATACCAGTTAAATCTGTGGTAATTTTAAGATGAACGTGATTTTAGTGTGATGATTGGGGATTATGAGATTTGTTTATGTAGCTGATTGAATTGTTTTCCCTCTAAGCCGCTTTATACAAAAAAAATCAAAGAGCTGTATATTTCGCTCATTTTAAAAATCTGCTTTTCCCTGTTTATTTTTTAAGCCAGTTAAATGCCTTTCTGAACAAGAGTGGGTAAAGCAAGTGAATAAGTGCTTTTCAAAACTTCCTGAATACATTTAATTCGTATTGATGAGATGTATGTGAATCCACGATGGAGAACCCATCATTAGCTTTAGGGGGCGGACGTGGTTGATTAATATCATACCTTTTTGTTTTACCCACATAAATTCCCCCTGAGGCCGGAAGTTTGTTAATCTCTACAGAATGCAGTATATGGCGATAAATACAGAAAGTGCCTTTTCATGTTACCCAATGAAGGGGGATTTATGTGGCATTAGAGTGGCCCTGAATGTCCTGTATGAGGCTTGTGTCCATAGCATCGTAGTCATTGCCTAAGTAAGTAGTTATGTATTGTCAAGCCTTTCTCGCTCCCCACGCCCTCCTACCAGTCTTGTTTCACTTGGCTTTTTCAAAGGAGACACCGTGAATACCTATTTCCTTTGCCATGGGTCAGGGTGGTGGTGGACCAATCTCTTAGCATCTCTGGGACTCCTGTGGGCTAATGCTATGAGGTGATAGGAAGCCTGTTAACTCCAGGAGGTGCGAAACAAGGGGAGGTCTTTTCACTGCTGACCCAGTGTTCTGTAGCTTGTTTCTAACTAATTAATTTTAGGTAGCAACTTCTGTATTCCATATGATGTCTTAGTCTGTTTGGGCTGCCATAATGAAATAGCACACATTGGGTAGCTTATAAGCACAGAAATTTGTTTCTCACAGTTTTGGAGGCTGGAAGTCTGCGATCAGGCGCCAGCATAGTTGGGTGAGGGCCCTCTTCTGGGTCACAGCTTCTCATTGTGTCCTCGTATGGCAGGAGGGGCTGGCTCTGAGTTCCATGGGATCTTTTTTGATAAGGGTGCTAATTCCATTCATGAGGGCTCCACCCTCATGACCTAATCACCTCCCAAAGCCCCCACCTCCTAACACCATCGCACTGGGCATTAGGGTTCTAACATGTGAATTTGAGGGGGGGGCACAAACATTCAGACCATAGCATATGAAAAATTGTGAACAGAGGAGAGAAAATTTTGAATGCTAGAAATTATGCTTGAATGTGTTTCAACACTGAAGGCATTTTTGTTTACTGCATCATCCGTAGGGTGTTTTGTATAAGCCGCGCATCACTGCTATTTTTATTAGCTTTCACAGTAGGATAGGATATTGAAGGAGAAAGCAGGAAATCTACAGGAGAAGAGTGTGAAGAGTGAAGAAACACCATCTTGCAGTAGGGCAGGTGTATGTGTTAAGAAGAAATAGCCTGAGATAATTCCTATATTTCCATGAATACTGTAAATTACTGTTTGATGAGTGTCTGTGCTCCAATTCATTTTAATACCCCAAATGTATTTAACTATATTGTAAGAACACATTGGTAGATGGGAACTTAGACTTTTTTAGAGGTTCATAGATGGCTTTAATCCTTCTGGAAATTCCCCCTTGTGCGAGCATAACTCCATTGATTGAACATAACTTATTGTTATTTTGGGGAGAGAAGTTTATGACATAAATGATCATTTTAGGTATGTAAGTAGCTTTTACTTTTTCTCATGATCTTATTCAGTAATTTTGTATTAGTTATTGATGGGTTCTTATTAGGTGACTTTCTATACCCTCCTTCCATTGGGTGAATTTCTGATGAATGTTTACTGGATTTTTACTCATATTACATGGCTAGAACTTAGCATGTGTGTCGTGCATGAGTCAACTGTGATGGCTTTTAGTCTCGCCATTCTTAGCTTGGTAGTCTTACACTTTTTAAAAAAATTTCTATAGTAAAGATATATGTATATATTTTTACTGAGGTATATAGTTAATTTACATTGTGTTAGTTTCAAGTGCACAGCAAAGTGATTCAGTTATATATATATTCTTTTTCAGATTCTTTTCCATTATAGGTTATTACAAGATACTGAGTATAGTTCTCTGTGTTATACAGTACGCCCTTGTTGTTTGCCTGTTTTATATACAATAGTGTGTATCTGTTAATCCCAAACTCCTCATTTATCCCCCACCCCACCCCATCCGCTTTAGTAACCATAAGTTTGTTTTCTGTGTCTGTGAATCTATTTCTGTTTTGTAAATAAGTTCATTTGTATCATTTTAAAGATTCCACAAATGACTGATATTATATGATATTTGTCTTTTTTGTCTGACTTCACTTAGTATGATAATCTCTAGGTCTCTCCATGTTGCTGCAGATGGCATTACTTCATTCTTTTTTGTGGCAGAGTAGTATTCCATTCTCTCTCTTTATACCACATCTTCTTATTTATATATATATTTTTGGAGTGTCCCTTGGAATGATATGCCCTTTTAGATATAACTTGTATAGAAATTCTGCAAATCCAAACTTTAATTTAAATGTGACTCTCTCAACCATTAACAGTGCCAACTGTAGATAGGTAGGTCGATAAGCACATGAACTGCCAATCAAACAAAGCTGGGGGCTTCCTTGGTGGCGCAGTGGTTGAGAATCTGCCTGCTAATGCAGGGGACATGGGTTCAAGCCCTGGTCTGGGAAGATCCTACATGCCGCAGAGCAACTAGGCCCGTGAGCCACAACTACTGAGCCTGCGCGTCTGGAGCCTGTGCTCTGCAACAAGAGAGGCCACGACAGTGAGAGGCCCGCGCACCACGATGAAGAGTGGCCCCCGCTTGCCACAACTAGAGAAAGCCCTCGCACAGAAACGAAGACCCAACACAGCCAAAAACATAAATAAATAAATAAATAAATAAATAAATAAATTAAAAGAAGGCTCAACATTAAAAAAAAAAAACAAAAAACAAAGTTGGATTTTCAGCTCTGTCAGAGGTAACAGTATTACCCTAAAGGTTCAGTAGTCCTTTGCTTTAACCCCCTACCTGGAACGTACATCCTACTTGACAGTTCTGTGTGATGTTTTGCCACTTAGATAATTACCAGCAAAGTACCAAAAAATGAGTAACATTTTGAAGTTCTAGGTAAGCTGTCTGAAATTTGCAGGAATAATAGCTTTCTGCTCCTACCCTCAAGATCCCCAGAGGCTTCCAGCTTCTAGGAGGAAGGCGCTCTCATATTGAGCCCGCTGAATTTTGCAGTTCCTTCTTTTAACGAGAAAATCTACCTCCCACCGTTGATGGAAGCTGATTTTATAATCTCCTACATCTTTGCTTTCTTCAAGACAGTAAATTACCGAAGCCCTACCAGCTAGAGAAAAGAAAACACATAATTTAAATGGAAGAAAAAATGGTACCCAGTTTTTCTTGATTGACTGCAATGCATTCCACTTCAAGTCTGTGTCTTTGCCTCATTTTGTTTTTGTTGGGTTTTTTTTTTGTATGCAAAAGATTTGGTGTGAATTCTGCATTTAAATTATTTTATAAATCGTTTCATTTGCTGAGAATGACAGTGTCTTGAATTTAGTCAGTAAACGTTTATTGAGGACGCACAAAAGATGGGCCTACTGGTCAGTGCTGGGCATAGGTACATGAAGTCCTAAGTAGCTGACCTTCAGGGACTCATGGGGAACGCACTGAGTATGCATTTTCCTTGATTATTAGAGCTGCCAACATTTAGTTTTTAGAATATTCTGAAGTAACCTCATCCTTAGAGAAAAACCTTTATTCTTCAGCAAAAGCAAGTCTCCTTTCTGCGTCTGTGACTTTCCTGACAGACACAAATTCTTAGGTAGTAAAGTCATGGAATCATAAGTGCCAGATGGAACTTTCAAAATGGATCTTTGAATTTTCTTCTGTCACTCACCACACCTCCTTCATCAACCCTTTGACTCTATCTGGACAGAATCCACAATACTTGCCAGAAAGCGGCAAGTATTTTATATCTGAAATATCTGTTCAGTGGGAATTGGCTTGTCATTGAATCTCAGGTGTCAAAATAATTTTTTATGTATTCTCTATTGGCATGATCTCAAAGTTCTTAACTGAGAAAATGAATTGAAATATGTAAATTGAAATGTTAATGTAAACATACTCATAATTTTAAATTACTTTTCTTTTTGCTGTGAATATTAAACAGGTGGTGGATTCAAGGGTAATATTCTAGAGACTGGAAAACATTTCCAGGTAGTCTGTAAATGCAGAATTAAGAACACTTTTTATTCAGTCGCTTTTTCATTCAGTAACATTTAGTGATGGCTTCTCATCTCTAGACATTGCAGTGAATGTAGGGGAATCAAAGTTGGCGTACGTGGCCACTGTCATGAGGAAGCTTACAGTTTTGTGATTTTTTTTTTTTTTTTCTGTGCCATGTGGCTTGCGGGATCTTAGTTCCCCAACCAGGGATCGAACACATGTTCTTGGCAGTGAAGGCACGGAGTCATAACCACTGGACCGCCAGAAAATTCCCTTGTGTTGTGTTTTTTAATGCCCAAGAGTCTAGTTAATTTTTAAAGTAGCTTATGGGTGCTGTAAAAATGTATCCTCTCTACTCTAAATGATACAGGTGGTTGAAAGCTCTAACTTACCCCTCCTTGAGATTTGGGGTCCACTTGGTATCTTCTTTGAGGGGTCTTGATTCAGAAGCCCATGCATCCTCTCCACAATTCTGACTGGTTGGTAAAGGATTAGGTTTTACTGTTAGATCTCTTTCTCTCCACCCCAGTCCATATGCATTGACTTTTCCTCTTTGTATAGTGTTTGCAAAAAAGCAGAATAAACAATTCCAGAGAGTTGTCATTTAAATAAGAGGAGCTTTCCTGCTTTTAGTCAAAGGCCCTGCCCAGTGTACGGAGGTCACTGTCTAGGCCTTCCTGATTCACCTTCTCCTGGTCATTGATAAGCAGTTGTTTCTGATCTGACATCCAACCTCCTGAGAGCAGCCCCCAAAGAGAAATTGCGGGGTAGTCTGATAAGATCAGATGTTGGGGGGGGGTCCATGCAATTTCTGATCTTGGCGTTAGCAGTCAGATTCTTTGTCTTGGTTGGTTTTATGGTTTCTATCCACTGTAGGGTTGCTTCTCAAAGTGGTTCCTGGATATTAACTCTGAATAATCTGAATTGGGGCACAGTTCCTTCCAAGTAGAGATTGTGGAGTGAACTGCTTATTGTCTGGTTTTTCAAACAGTTGGAAAAGTTTGGGTTTGGCTACCGCAGTTGGAACATTGATGCTGTCTAAGCAGATGTGAAGATAACAAACTTATGATATCATCGACGTAACAAGGGGTTTAAGAGAATGATAGAGCATTGAGCTACTTCCCCATCATCCTTTAATGCTGAGCACCAGGTTCATTAAAATAGTCTTTAGGGCAAAAGGTAGGGTATAGATGTGCCACCACTTGAACAGGCAGGTGCTAACTTTTCGTGTGTCATGTGTATGTGTATTTGAGGTGGGAATGTGAAATAAGCCTTGATGTTCAACACATACTTACCTTTACCCCAGTGTTCTTTTGTATTCTATGACTAGGAATTTTCTCAACCCTCCATTCATTCCAGCATCTTCTGAGGGACTCAGATGAGCCCATGTGCAAAAAGTTCTTCCTTCTTCTCCACAGCATCCTGTCCTACAACCGTTTTCAAACACAACAACAATAAAACACCTAAAACTTCATTTACGAAATGGAGAGATTTTATTTCTAAAGACAAAGGGATGGCTATTATTACCCCTGATACAAGCAGGAAAAGAAAGGATATACCTGCTGTGTTTCAGACACTTGCTAGTTGCTGTATTAGCTCACCTCACGTTTGCCAGCGGTGGTTACTGTGACAGAGTGGATCAGTGAATAGCATTGAAGTTTCCTTGTTTTGGTCTCTTTTTGCTTTATTATTATTTTTTTTCTTGGGACGTGGCAAGAAAGGGCTAGGAGTTTAGGAAAAATGCAGATGGGGCATGTATTTAAGAGGTAGAACAGAGTCTAAGGAACAATAACCAATCTAGAGTTACAAAATGAACTTTAACTTAGGAAAAGCCTTAGGAGTCCACAAATTTGTCCTTATATTTTATTTTGTAGAGGAGGAAATTTAGATGTAGGAAAATTCAGTGGTTCATCCAAGGTTGCACGCGGAGTTACTGGTAGAGAAAGGAAGTCTGAGGTTCTCTTCAGTATAAAAGTAACAAAAAGTAATGAAGATGGCAGGCAGCAGATTCTTTATCCTTTGAGCAGTCAACAAGAGAGAAAGAACTTAGCTTGAGTTTAAGTAATTTAAGATAGTTTTGATGGTAGAAACTCTTAATAGTGGAATGGGGTGCTTTGAGATATTATTTTGAGGAGATCTGCAATCTAAGATGTTTTTGGTTTGGTCCTTTCCTGAAAAGTGGGTGGGGAATGGTTGGAGGCCCTGTGAGTATCCTTTATTTACTATGGTATTCTGTGATGGTCCCGTAGTTCAGAGAATGGTAATGTTGGTAATCAAATATTGATGATTTTAATCTCTCTCTTGACCCCCTGGTCTTGACCTTCTCCAGTATGGGGAGCCACGATGAGGACTGTGGAACCACCAGCTAGATGGGCTGTACTGGAATTGTGTTCTTTTGATCTGTACGTGCCCAGGATGTGCAGGTTGATAACAGACCTGCGATTCACGTATTACTATAATTGTTAAAGACCTAATAAAGTCAGCAGTTTTGTATTTATTGATGAAAACTTCTAATATAGAAATATTATAGGATCTGTAATAGATTTGCAATCGACCTTTGTAGTTAATGTTCGACTTTGTTTTGAGTTGGATAATGAGATATATTCTCTAGCATATTTACTAACATCTGTAAGTCAATTGGGAAAAACAACAGTGAAGGAATCTAAACCAATCAGGAAGAGGGGGATCCAGGAGAATGATCATTCTACGTGGGTCAATGTCAGCCTAATACACTTTTCCCAGTCAGACTTCTTCTTGCCTCCTCTTTCAAGTAGACATATATAAATGCAAAAAAATTATGATGCAAAAGATGGGGGAACTGTTGCCGATATATGGAAATATGTATATGTTTGTTGTGATTCCTTTGAAAAATGTTTCTGAACATACCCAGTTGGGGGTGCCCAGCCTTCAGTGATCAGGCAGCAGTGCACTTGAACAAGGCTCTTAATTTTTCTTTCTGAGCCGTTACTTCACGATGTAATATATATACCAAGAGAACATCTCACTTTTTCATCAGCAGTATACTCTGCATGAGTGCAAGGACTCTGAGGAATAGTTAAGATTTAAATATTCCCAGTGGGGAAGGAGGGAGTTTGGATAAAAGAATATCTTTCTCTTTCTCTCAAGATTTTATCATTAGAGAAGATCATTTGGCTTGCTCATGAAAGCTGCCGTTAGTGCTTCAGCACAGAAGGTCGCAAGTTTTTTGCCTCATAGAGTCTGTTGTTTTCACCTGATATTTAATTCCCTGGTATCATAAAATGAATTTGAATCCTAGATTTTTCCAGAAGTTTAGGAGTTCTCCTGCTAGTGTGAGGTCACCATGTGTCCTGTTGCTCTGAAGTAAGGGATTGAGAAGATAAATACCATGAATTCTTGCAGATGAGCAGTAACCTCATGGAAATCACTTTAGCACAAGGTCCCCATGGCAATTTCCTACAGAAAATGACTTCCTTTCATTGAAAAGGCATTAGGTTTGAGGTTCTGTGAATTTCAAGTTCTAATGTTGCCAATGCTCTGTTGATTTACTTAGGGTACCGGTAGAAATCTTTCGGATGTATGTGCAGAAATCCAACTCCAACTGGTTCAAGCCACAATAAAGGAGAGACGTGTTGTCTCATGTAATTGAAAGGTCCAGGGTAGGTTTAAATTCAATCATGGCTCTTTCCAGGGATCCAAATGATGCCATTTAGACTGATCCCATTGTTTCTTGGCTCTGTGTTCGTCTTGGTTGGCTACATATGCAGATAGATTTTTTGCTGTGAGGTGACAAGATGGTCACCTGCAGCTCCAGGCCCACATTCTACTAGCTTTGAGACTGGCAGAAAGAGATTTCTCCTTCCTAAGAGTTCCACTGCTGGGATCGAGTCTCATTGTACCAGCGGGGGTCATGTTGCTAGGAAGATGGAAGGTCCTGGTCATATGTGTGACCCCTGCCCCTGAGAGGGGAGGAAGGGCGGAATCACCCCTACCCAAATCACCTGGACTGAGAGTCTGGGAGGAGAAAGTCCCTTCAAAGAGGAATACCAAGATGTCTCACCAGAAGGGGCAGTGAGGACTGGGCTGTCCAAACAACAGATTGCCACTCCCTTCAGCTTAAATGTTACTATCCATTTACATTCATGCACAAGGTGGTATTTAGAAATTTAGAAAAAATCGTCTTTCCGCATTTAGTGCTTCCAGTCTGATCCCACAAGTTCCAATGGAGACTCCCTTTTTCAAAGACATTTATAGCAAAGGCTTTAAAGTATGTTTCTCTCATAAAAACCAATGGATTCATGGTTTTATTTAAAAGTTTTAAAATTTTATTTATTTTATTTAAAAATAAATGATTTTTAATCATTTATTTTTAAAAAATTTATTGAAGTATAGTTGATTTACAGTGTGCCTATTTCTGTTGTACAGCTCAGTGATTCAGTTATACATATATATATTCTTTTCCTATTATGGTTTATCACAGGATATTGAATATAGTTCCCTGTGCTGTGCAGTAGGACCTTGTTTATCCATTCCATATATATGGTAGTTTGTGTCTGCCCCAAACTCCCAATCCTTCCCTTCCCCGTGCCCCTCCTCCCAACCATAAGTCTGTTCTCTGTATCTGTGGATCTGTTTCTGTTGTGTAGATATGTTCATTTTTGTCGTATTTTAGATAACACAGGTTAAGTGACGTCGTATGGTGTTTGTCTTTCTCTTTCTGACTTCACTTCGTATGATAATCTCTAGGTCCTTCCGTGTTGCTGCAAATGGCATTATTTCATTCTTTTCAATGGCTGAGTAATATTCCATTGTATATGTGTACCACATCTACTTTATCCATTTATCTGTCAATGGTCATTTAGGTTGTTTCCATGTCTTGGCTATTGTAAATAGTGCTGCTGTGAACATTGGGGTGCGTGTATCTTTGGAGTATATGTATTGGGGTGCAAATTATAGTTTTGTCTGGGTATATGCCCAGGAGTGGGATTGCTGGATCATATAATCATTCATTGTTTCATGTTTTATCAGTTCTTGTGAAAGGTAACTTGTTTGTATTACAATTGGCCTCTTTGGAGGCCCCTTTGGTTCTGTTGGAATGCCTCTCTTTGGACTTTGGAGATTGTCAGTGCAGAGCTCACCATGCACTGAGCAGCTGCATGAGACAATCTCTACATAAGCTTCTACAGGCAAGCATGTACCTGTTAATGTGGAAATAAAATTCAGCTCTATTTCCCTATTTGTCAGGGTCCTGGAACAGTAAGGATGTAGGGTTAGCATGCGTACGGAAAAGTTCATTTCCATTCAAACCTAAAAATAGATGGAGATCACAGAGCTGTCAAAAACAAGGCTTCTACGAATTTAGACTCAAGTTTGATGTCAGTTGAGGAGTTTTAAATAATGTATCAAAGTGGGAAGAGAAACTCAACAGAGATAATGTTGTGAAAGGGCAGCGGTGATGAGAAAATCTGTAGATGAATTTTAATTTGGGAAATCTCTGTCTCTTCATAGACTCTAAACAGGTTTATCAGTCCACAGTTGTTGAACATTTCCTTTGACTGCAGAAGTGGCTTTAGTCTGAAGTCACCCTGTGCCATGAGTGCTTTAATCTGTTTTCTTTCTTTGTCCTACTGCTTTGTCACTCTAGTTGACCCCCTCTATGCCAGCAGCATTGTAGCATTGCCAGTCCTATTCATTTTTAGGCAGGCATATTTGCTTTTTGGACAACAGCATTGTTTCTGAAATATTTGAATCCTCAAGTAACATTGATAACTCCTTACTCATTTTGAAGGTAACTGAAACTTCAATTACTTTCATATTTTTTTGACTTGGTGGTTTGCACCCTTTGTCTTACTCTGTTTGATTTGGTTTTTACTCAGAAATAGGAGTACACATGGTGATTTTTTACTTTTTAAATGCTGTTTGTTTTTAACAGTTTGATGGTGATTCAGTGACCATTAGCTTAATTTATAAATTCAGCCAAGCAATGGGTAATTTAAAACATTTGGTTGTCAATTTTAATGGGAGGTGAATAAAAAGTTTTGTCCTTGTTATTACCCTATTTCTTGCGGGCCTCTATATTATTGTGCAAGTGATTATTGGTACTAATTGAAAGATACCTTTTCAAATTTTGTCTAGTACTGGCACTCGTTTAATTGTTGCTCTTCTCTCTTTTTTATTTCAATTTGGAAGAAAAGATCTTTCCATGATTCATAATTTATTATAAACAGTTCTACAACCATTGTCTTTCCTGATTTTTTCTGAGATTGTTTCAGAAGAAGGGAGGAGAGAAAGCCCTCAAAATGATTAAATAGCCCAGGAAGAGTAAGTATTTGAGCTCCTGAAAAAAATAATTGTTTCTGTAAAATCAGCTTTTGAGGTACAGCTCCACTTTTCTTGTCATTTCCTTTGGCTGTGGCGTTTGAAATTACACAGACTTTCATGCTCAGAGCGCCACCCTCCCTCTCTGGCCCATTCATTGTGGAAGGGCTCCTGTCAGGGGTAATTTTTAATAAAAGACATACTTATGGTAACTACGGGGTGAAGGAAACGTTAGGAAAGGACCCCACTCAGATGCCATGGAACCTTGGAGGTGCTTCTGGTAGCTTGGAAGTTTCTTTATGTTCAACAGCACAAGAGACTTTCTGGGGTTGATTCGAAAAGGAGCTCCGATCACAGCTTAATAAGCTGGCTCTTGCTGGCCCTTGTAGATGAGTCTGAAGTGCTCTGCACCCTGGGGGGAACACACAAAAGAGAGACATTCTACAGAACAATGACCCCTCCACAGGGTATTGCCATAACTGGACAAAGGTGGGTGGAACCTATGGCGGTTGTGGGGTGGGGGAATGATTGCTTTGAAAGGGAAGCTACTGCTGGTTATGCTAAAAGCAAAGATAGAAAATAGAAAGCGTCCAGGGTATCTTAGCTGAGTTTTAAAGTTGAAAGTTACACTGTAAACTAACCTATGGAAAGGCTGAGCAAAGAATTCGCAGGTTTACGTAATGTTCCCCGAATCTTGACTATAATCATGATGCTTATGGGTCTTTGCAGAATCTGATTAGAATCACACAAAGGTGATACATAGTTTGGGAAAGTCCATTTATTTCAAAAGAGAAATAACTGTTTGGGGCTGTATTTCAGTCAGTATTTCACTAAATCATCTTTTGCCAAGATATCTTCAATATGAACTGGGGTGATATTTTCATGGTTTTTACTTCCCCTCATCAGTAATCACCCAGAGAATCCCAGGCAGGAAATTCCTTCTTTCTTTATTCATAAGAAATCTAGTTTTTGCTCGTAATACAGTCTTTTTATTCTTTTTTTAAAAACATCTTTATTGGAGTATAATTGCTTTACAATGGTGTGTCAGTTTCTGCTTTATAACAAAGTGAATCAGTTACACATATACATATGTCCCCATATCTCTTCCCTCTTGTGTCTCCCTCCCTCCCTATCCCACCCCTCTAGGTGGTCACAAAGCACCTCGTTGATCTCCCTGTGCTATGCGGCTGCTTCCCACTAGCTATCTGTTTTACGTTTGGTAGTGTATATATGTCCATGCCACTCTCTCACTTTGCCCCAGCTTACCCTTCCCCCTCCCCATATCCTCAAGTCCATTCTCTAGTAGGTCTGCATCTTTATTCCTGTCTTGCCCCTAGGTTCTTCTGACCATTTTTTTTTTTTTTTTTTTTTTTTGCGGTACACGGGCCTCTCACTGTTGTGGCCTCTCCCGTTGCGGAGCTGACCATTTTTTTCTTTGCTTTTTTTTTTTTAGATTCCATATATATGTGTTAGCATATGGTATTTTTCTTTCTGACTTACTTCACTCTGTATGACACACTCTAAGTCCATCCACCTCACTACAAATAACTCAGTTTCGTTCGTTTTTATGGCTGAGTAGTATTCCATTGTGTATATATATATATATATATATATATATATATATATGCCACATCTTCTTTATCCATTCATCTGTTGATGGACACTTAGGTTGCTTCCATGTCCTGGCTGTTGTAAATAGAGCTGCAATGAATATTTTGGTACATGACTCTTTCTGAATTATGGTTTTCTCAGGATATATGCCCAGTAGTGGGATTGCTGGGTCGTATTGTAGTTCTATTTTTAGTTTTTTAAGGAACCTCCATACTGTTCTCCATAGTGACTGTACCAATTCATATTCCCACCAACAGTGCAAGAGGGTTCCCTTTTCTCTACACCTTCTCCAGCATTTATTGTTTGTAGATTTTTTGATGATCACCATTCTGACAGGTGTGAGGTGATACCTCATTGTACTTCTGATTTGCATTTCTCTAACGATTAGAGATGTTGAGCATCCTTTCATGTGTTTGTTGGCAATCTGTATATCTTCTTTGGAGAAATGTCTATTGAGGTCTTCTGCCCAGTTTTGGATTGGGTTGTTTGTCTTTTTGATACTGAGCTGCATGAGTTGCTTGTATGTTTTGGAGATTAATCCTTTGTCAGTTGCTTCATTTGCAAATATTTTCTCCCATTCTCAGGGTTGTCTTTTTGTCTTGTTTATGGTTTCCTTTGCTGTGCAAAAGCTTTGAAGTTTCATTAGGTCCCATCTGTTTATTTTTGTTTTTATTTCCATTTCTCTAGGAGGTGGGTCAGAAAGGATCTTGCTGTGATTTATGTCATAGAGTGTTCTGCCTATGTTTTCCTCTAAGAGTTTGATGGTGTCTGGCATTGTATTTAGGTCTTTAATCCATTTTGAGTTTATTTTTGTGTATGGTGTTAGGGAGTGTTCTAATTTCATACTTTTACATGTACCTGTCCAGTTTTCCCAGCACGACTTATTGAAGAGGCTGTCTTTTCTCCACTGTATATTCTTGCCTCCTTTATCAAAGATAAGGTGACCATATGTGCGTGGGTTTATCTCTGGGCTTTCTATCCTGTTACATTGATCTATATTTCTGTTTTTGTGCCAGTACCATACTGTCTCGATGACTGTAGCTTTGTAGTATAGTCTGAAGTCAGGGAGCCTCATTCCTCCAGCTCCGTTTTTCTTTCTCAAGATTGCTTTGGCTATTCGGGGTCTTTTGTGTTTCCATACAAATTGTGAAATTTTTTGTTCTAGTTCTGTGAAAAATGCCAGTGGTAGTTTCATAGGGATTGCATTGAATCTGTAGATTGCTTTGGGTAGTAGAGTCATTTTAACAATGTGATTCTTCCAATCCAAGAACATGGTATATCGCTCCATCTATTTGTATCATCTTTAATTTCTTTCATCAGTGTCTTATCATTTTCTGCATAGAGGTCTTTTGTCTCCTTAGGTAGGTTTATTCCTAGATACGTTATTGTTTTTGTTGCAGTGGTAAATGGGAGTGTTTTCTTCACTTCACTTTCAGATTTTTCATCATTAGTGTATAGGAATGCCAGAGATTTCTGTGCCTTAATTTTGTATCCTGCTACTTTACCAAATTCATTGATGAGCTCTAGTAGTTTTCTGGTAGCATCTTTAGGATTCTCTATGTATAGTATCATGTCATCTGCAAACAGTGACAGCTTTACTTCTTTTCCAATTTGGTTTCATTTTATTTCTTTTTCTTCTTTGATTGCTGTGGATAAAACCTCCAAAGTATGTTGAATAATAGTGGTGAGAGTGGGCAACCTTGTCTTCTTCCTGATCTTAGTGGAAATGCTTTCAGGTTTTCACCATTGAGGACGATGTTGGCTGTGGGTTTGTCATATATGGCCTTTATTATGTTGAGGAAAGTTCCCTCTATGCTTACTTTCTGGAGGTTTTTTTATCATAAATGGGTGTTGAATTTTGTCAAAAGATTTCTCTGCATCCATTGAGATGATCATATGGTTTTCTTCCTTCAATTTGTGAATATGGTGTATCACATATATTAATTTGCATATGTTGAAGAATCCTTGCATTCCTGGGGTAAACCCCACTTGATCATGGTGTATGATCCTTTTAATGTGCTGTTGGATTCTGTTTGCTAGTATTTGGTTGAGGATTTTTGCATCTGTGTTCATCAGTGATATTGGCTTGTAGTTTTCATTCGTTGTGACATCTTTGTCTGGTTTTGGTATCAGAGTGATGATGGTGGCCTCTTAGAATGAATTTGGGAGTGTTCCTCCCTCTGCTATTTTTGGAAGAGTTTGAGAAGGATAGGTGTTACCCCTCTGTAAATGTTTGATAGCATTCACCTGTGAAGCCATCTGGTCCTGGGCTTTTGTTTGTTGGAAGATTATTAATCAAAGTTTCAATTTCAGTGCTTGTGATTGGCCTGTTCATATTTTCTATTTCTTCCTGATTCAGTCTCAGAAGGTTGTGCATTTCTAAGAATTCGTCCATTTCTTCCAGGTTGTCCATTGTATTGGCATATAGTTGCTTGTAGTAATCTCTCATGATCCTTTGTATTTCTCCAGTGTCAGTTGTTACTTCTCCTTTTTCTATTCTAATTCTCTTGATTTGAGTCTTCTCCCTTTTTTTCTTGATGAGTCTGGCTAATGGTTTATCAATTTTGTTTGTCAAAGAACCAGCTTTTAGTTTTATTGATCTTTGCTATCGTTTCCTTCATTTCTTTTTCATTTATTTCTGATCTGATCTTTATGATTTCTTTCCTTCTGCTAACTTCGGAGTTTTTTTGGTTTTCTTTCTCTGATTGCTTTAGGTGTAAGGTTAGGTTGTTTATTTGAGATGTTTCTTGTTTCTTGAGGTAGGATTGTATTGCTCTAAACTTCGCTCTTAGAACTGCTTTTGCTGCATCCCATAGGTTTTGGGTCATCGTGTCTCCATTGTCATTTGTTTCTAGGTATTTTTTGATTTCCTCTTTGATTTCTTCAGTGATCTCTTGGTTATTAAGTAGTGTGTTGTTTAGCCTCCATGTGTTTGTATTTCTTATAGATTTTTTCCTGTAATTGATATCTAGTTTCATAGCGTTGTGGTCGGAAAAAATATTTGATACGATTTCAGTTTTCTTAAATTTACCAAGGCTTCATTTGTGACCCAAGATATGATCTATCCTGGAGAATGTTCCATGAGCACTTGAGAAGAAAGTGTATTCTGTTGTTTTTGGATGGAATGTCCTATAAATATCAATTAAGTCCATTTTGTTTAATGTATCATTTAAAGCTTGTGTTTCCTTTTTTATTTTCATTTTGGATGATCTATCCATTGGTGAAAGTGGGGTGTTAAAGTCCCCTACTATGATTGTGTTACTGTCGATTTCCCCTTTTATGGCTGTTAGTATTTGCCTTATGTATTGAGGTGCTCCTATGTTGGGTGCATAAATATTTACAGTTGTTACATCTTCTTCTTGGATTGCACCCTTGATCATTATGTAGTATCCTTCTTTGTCTCTTGTAATAGTCTTTGTTTTAAAGTCTATTTTGTCTGATATGAGAATTGCTACTCCAGCTTTGTTTTGATTTCCATTTGCATGGAATATCTTTTTCCATCCCCTCACTTTCAATCTGTATGTGTTCCTAGGTCTGAAGTGGGTCTCTTGTAGATAGCATATATACAGGTCTTGTTTTTGTATCCACTCAGCCAATCTGTGTCTTTTGGTTGGAGCATTTAATCCATTTACATGTAAGGTAATTATCGATATGTATGTTCCTATTACCATTTTCTAAATTGTTTTGGGTTTGTTATTGTAGGTCTTTTCCTTCTCTTGTGTTTCCTGCCTAGAGAAGTTCCTTTAGCATTTGTTGTAAAGCTGGTTTGGTGGTGCTGAATTCTGTTAGCTTTTGCTTCTCTGTAAAGCTTTTAATTTCTCCGTCAAATCGGAATGGGATCCTTGCTGGATAGAGTAATCTTGGTTATAGGTTGTTCTCCTTCATCACTTTAAATATGTCCTGCCAGTCCCTTCTGGCTTGCAGAGTTTCTGCCGCAAGATCAGCTGCTAACCGTATAGGGATTCCCTTATGTGTCATTTGTTCTTTTTCCCTTGCTGCTTTTAATATTTGTTCTTTGTATTTAATTTTTGATAGTTTGATTAATATGTGTCCTGGCGTGTTTCTCCTTGGATTTATCTTGTATAGGATCCTTGGATTTATCCTGTATGGGACTCTTTGTGCTTCCTGGACTTAACTATTTCCTTTCCCATATTAGGGAAGTTTTCAACTATAGTCTCTTCAAATATTTTCTCAGTCCCTTTCTTTTTCTCTTCTTCTTGTGGGACCCCTATAATTTGAATGTTGGTGCTTTTAATGTTGTCCCAGAGGTCTCTGAGACTGTCCTCAGTTCTTTTCATTCTTTTTTCTTTATTCTGCTCTGCAGTAGTTATTTCCACTATTTTATCTTCCAGGTCACTTATCCGTTCTTCTGCCTCAGTTATTCTGCTATTGATCCCTTCTAGAGAATTTTTAATTTCATTTATTGTTGTTCATCACTGTTTGTGTGCTCTTCGATTCTTCTAGGTCTTTGTTAAACGTTTCTTGTATTTTCTCCATTCTATTTCCAGGATTTTGGATCATCTTTACTATCATCATCCTGAATTCTTTTTCAGGTAGACTGCCTATTTCCTCTTCATTTGTTTGGTCTAGTGGGTTTTACCTGCTCCATCATCTGCTGCATATTTCTGTCTTCTCATTTTGCTCAACATACTGTGTTTGGGGTCTCCTTTTCACAGGCTGTAGGCTCGTAGTTCCCGTTGTTTTTGGTGTCTGTCCCCAGTGGCTGAGGTTGGTTCAGTGGGTTGTGTAGGCTTCCTGTTGGAGGGGACTAGTGCCTGTGTTCTGATGGATGAGGCCTGATCGTGTCTTTCTGGTGGGCAGGTCCACGTCTGGTTGTGTTTTTTGGTGTGTCTGTGACCTTATGATGATTTTAGGCAGCCTCCCTGCTAATGGGTGGGGTTGTGTTCCTGTCTTGCTAGTTGTTTGGCATAGGGTGTCCAGCACTGTAGCTTGCTGGTCTTTGAGTGGAGCTGGGTGTTGGCGTTGAGATGGAGATCTCTGGGGGATTTTCACCGTTTGACATTACGTAGTTCTGGGAGGTCTCTTGTGGACCAGTGTCCTGAACTTGGCTCTCCCACCTCAGTGGCACAGCCCTGATGCCTGGCTGGAGCACCAAGAGCCTGTCCTCCACACGTCTCAGAATAAAATGGAGGAAAAAAAAGAAGAGAAAGTAAAATAAAGTTATTAAAATAAAAAATAATTGTTAAGAAAAAAACTGTAAAAAACCCCAGAAGAACGGATAGACAGAACCCTAGGACAAATGGTGAAAGCAAAGCTATACAGACAAAATCACACACAGAAGCATACACATACACACTCACAAAAAGAGAAAAAGGGGAAAAAAAAAATATATATATTATTGCTCCGAAAGTCCACCTCTTCAATTTGGGATGATTCATTGTCTGTTCAGGTATTACACAGATGCAGGGCACATCAAGTTGACTGTGGAGATCTAATCCGCTGCTCCTTGAGCCTGGTGGGAGGGATTTCTCTTTGTCTTCTTTGTTCGCACAGCTCCTGGGGCTCTGCTTTGGATTTGGCCCCGCCTCTGCGGGTAGGTCGCCTGAAGGCGTCTGTTCTTTGCTCAGACACGACGGGGTTAAAGGAGTAGCTGATTCGGGGGCTCTGGCTCACTCAGGCCGGGAGGAGGGAGGGGCACGGATGCGAGGAGAGCCTGTGGCGGCAGAGGCCAGCGTGACGGCCAGCGTGACGTTGCACCAGCCTGAGGCGCACCGTGCGTTCTCCCGGGGAGGTTGTCCCTCGGTCACGGGACCCTGGCAGTGGCGGGCAGCACAGGCTCCCGGAAGGGAGGTGTGAAGAGTGACCTGCGCTCGCACACAGGCTTCTTGGAGGCGGCGGCAGCAGCAGCAGCCTTAGCGTGTCATGCCCATATCTGGGGTCCGCGCTTTTAGCCGCGGCTGGTGCCCGTCTCTGGAGCTCCTTTAAGAAGCGCTCTTAATCCCTTCTCGCACACCAGGAAACAAAGAGGCAAGAAAAAGTCTCTTGCGTCTTCGGCAGCTCCCGACCTTTTCCCGGACTCCCTCCCGGCCATAGCTGTGGCGCACTAGTTCCTTCAGGCTGTGTTCATGCCGCCAGTCCTCTCCTTGGGATCCCACGGAAGCCGGAGCCTCAGCTTCCAGCCCCGCCTGCCCCAGCGGGTGAGCAGACAAGCCTCTCGGGCTGGTGAGTGCCGGTCGGCACGGATCCTCTGTGCGGGAATCTCTCCGCTTTGCCCTCCGCACCCCTGTGGCTGCGCTCTCCTCCGTGGCTCTAAAGCTTCCCCCCTCCGCCCCCCGCAGTCTCCGCCCACGAAGGGGCTTCCTAGTGTGTGGAAACCTTTCCTCCTTCACAGCTCCCTCCCACTGGTGCAGGTCCCGTCCCTATTCTTTTGTCTCTGTTTATTCTTTTTTCTTTTGTGCTACCCAGGTACGTGGGGGAGATTCTTGCGTTTTGGGAGGTCTGAGGTCTTCTGCCAGCGTCCAGTAGGTGTTCTGTAGGAGTTGTTCCACGTGTAGATGTATTTCTGATGTATTTGTGGGGAGGAGGGTGATCTCCGTGTCTTACTCTTCCGCCATCTTGAAGCTCCTTCTGTAATATAGTCTTTTCACCCTTTGATTGCTAGGAAAGGATAGAAAAGGATGTTTTTATGTAACTGCATATTTGCCCTGAGAGGCATGTAAAGCAATAAAGGAATGAACCGAATTTTCATGATAAGACGACTTAGTAAGATTGAGTTGTGATACTATTTTAACATTGAGAGATTTCTAAAAAATCCCTTTTGGATTTTTAAAAGACATACAAAGATGGCTTGACATTGAATGTCCTCTTAGGTAATTTTTCTTTAATATGAAGATTTACAAAGTTGTTGAATTAAACATCCTTCAAACGGTATCAGAAACCAGTGGAATTTAAAGTGTCAGTCTGTGGACAAAATTTTTGATGAGTACTTTTGGAAGGTTAATACTTTCTTTGTCCAAATCAAATGTGTTTTATGTATTTCTCATAGTGAATACCTTTTTACAATTTGTTTTATCCTTTGTGTTGCTTAATACCAGTGTCTGTCTTTTCTGGCTAATATTGACCAGTGCAAAGTTCTTACAGGTGATGAGGTCTTTAATTGGTTCTCCATGCTGCTGAAACCGGGTATGACCTTGTTCATGACCTCTGTTCCTAGTCCAAGGTACCAGTTATGTGGATGTTAGTAATAGCCAACTATTATATGGTACTTCACAGTTTGCAAAGGCCTAGATTATTTCATTTAATTAGTCTTTATAATAATAGTATGACATAGGTAAGGGTAATTTTTTAATGAATAAGATAATTGAATCTCGTTGAAGTGGATTATTCCAAGGTTAACCAGCTAAAAAGTGGGAAAACTGCTCTGTTAACTCATGTTGGCTAGAGTTTTGTTGTTGTTGTTTTTAAATTTGTACCTTCTAATTCATCCATTCATCTATCACACATTTATGGAGCATCTATTATATTCTGGGTATGATGGCTGTCACAAGTGCAGCAAGAATGAGACATGGTCCTTGTCTTTGAAGAGTGTAGTCTAGGAAAAGAAAGGTGTAAGCAGGAAGTGTGATGAATTTGTGAATCGTGGTCCCGATGAGGAATTCCATCCATCTACTTCAAGATTTGCAGAGTAATTTATACTTTGACCCTGTGGAAGTACATTGTTTTTAGGCAACTGTAACAGCCTTTCCTAATATGCCTCAAGTTGTACTGGGATAAATTGAACTGGATAGCAGACAGGGAACAGCTCTAGAGAAGTCTGTTACATTAAAAGGTAGATTTGACAGATATACACTATAATATATAAAATAGATAAACAACAAGAACCTTCTGTATAGCACAGGGAAGTATGTTCAGTATCTTGTGATAACCTATAATGGAAAAGAAATCTGAAAAAGAACATATATCTCTCTCTCTGTATATATATAACTGAATCACTTTGCTGTACACCTGAAACATTGTAAATAACTATACTTCAATTAAAAAGTTTTTTTTGAAAAAGGTAGAGAGACAAAGGCACAGCAGGAGGCCATGACAGTACTCCCAGTGTGACTCATCCAGCCTTGTCTCTGCTCTTTGGCGTCCTGAGCTTTTTTCGGTCATGGTGCTGTAGTACACGTTTACTCTAGGACAGTCAGTTATCTACTTGTTCTTTCTTCTTGGTGGACTCTTACGTGCTTTGAGGGTACTTGTCCAAGCATTTTCATAATACTTGACTTGCCATGTCCAGCCTGTGTCCATACTTGTAGTGCACTTTATCCTCTCTACTCAGCCATTATCTTTCTTTTCCCGTTTAAAAAAAAATAGTATCACATGATTCCATAGTGTTTTAGAGTTTGTAGACATTCTCTCATTTAAATGTGTATCATCTAATGTTTAGGGCTCTAACCTCAAGTGGATCCTGGCAGCCCTCCTCTGTTTCCCTAGGCAGCGTACTGTCCTGCATTCCTCAAATCCTGTCTTCCTTTCTCACTCCCAGCTGCTACTTTACTTCTTATTCCACTGAGAAAACAGAAGCCCTTGGAAGAGAACTTCTGCATCCTCCCACCACTGAATCAGTCACCTTCCAGGAACCCCACCCTTGCTCCTACCTGAGGCCACTACCTCCACCTGTGCTCTCAACCCCGGGCGGGGATGCACTGACCCCATCTCTCCCTGAATTACAAGCCTTTTTTCTTTATTGGGTATTTTCAGGATTATTCCTATCAGTATATAAACATATGATAATATATTTCCCAAGCACATCAAGAACATCTTCTCTTAGATATCTTCATGGCCTGCCCTCTCACTTCATTCAGACAAATAGCATTTTATCAGAGAGGTCTTCCCTGTATAGCCATTTACAAATCGACTCCCATCATTTCTTCGCCCTAGCCTGCTTTCCTGAAATATTACAGAAGCCCCCAGATATTTCCTTCCTTAACTCTATATCCCCGTCCAGCTACTGTACCATTTCTCTGCTCCTCTTTTTAGCACAATTCAAGGGTTGTCTATTCCTGCTGGTCCACATCCTCTCCTCTCATTCTCTCCTAAATCCCCTCTGTTCTGGGTCTGATCCCCACTACTCCACTGAAATGACCTTTGGCAAGACCCCCAGTGAACACCACATTGCCAACCGTGATGGTAATTCTAAGCCTTCATCTCACTCAGCTTCTGCATAGCGCTCTGCTCAGAAAACAGGAGTCTTTTTTCCTTTGTAGCTCGTTTATCTGACTTGGCTCCTGGTTTTCCTTCTCCCTTACAGCCCGTTCACTATAATTCGCTGTAATTCTTCTTTATTGAATTCTCTCGTCTAAACCTTCTGATGTCGGTGTGCACTAGGTTTAGGGTTCACTTTTAGATTCTCTAGTTGTAGTTTACCCATTCATTCCCCTCGACTAGTATCATGGTCTTTAAATACATTTTCATACTGTGGACTCCTAAGTATTTATCTTCAGCCATGGCATTTTTCCTCAATTCCAGAGTTATATATCCAGCTGCCTACTTGAGACCTCATTTGGATGAAAGTCATCACAGACCTAATATGTCCAAACTTGCCTTCACAAGCCCCTCCCCTGCTGCAAACTGTTTTCCCCCAGTGCCCCCCATTTCAGGACATGGTACCAGCATTTAACCAGGTGTTCAAGCCTGAAACCTTAACATATTCTTTTTCTTCTCTGTCTCCATCCCATATACTGTAAGCTCTACTTTTAAATTATATTCAAATTCTGACCACTTCCCAACACTTCCACAGGCAACACTCTAATACAAACCACCATCTTCTTTTGCTTTGGCTACAGTGAGAACCTTTCAAATAGTGTTTGTGTTCTCAACATGGCAGACAGTGTGATTCTTTTAACATGGAAATAAGTTACATCTCTCCTCTGCTCACAACCCTCTCTGGTTTTCATCTTTCTTACTTACTTGTTATTGAACTATAGTTGATTTATAATATTGTATTAGTTTCATGTGTACAGCACAGTGATTCAGTTTTTGCTTATTATATTCCATATTGGTTATTACAAGATATTGGGTATAATTTCCTGTTCTATACAGTAAATCCTTGTTGCTTATCTATTTTGTGTATAGTAGTTGGTATCTGTTAATTCCATACTCCTAATTTGTGCCTCCCCCACTCTCTCTCCCCTTTGGTAACCATAAGTTTGCTTTCTATGTCTGTGAGTCTGTTTTTGTATATAGATTTATTTGTATTATTTTTTAGATTCCACATATAAGTGATATCATATAGTATTTGTCTTTCTCTGACTTATTTCACTAAGCATAATATTTTCTTGGTCCATCCATGTTGCTGTAAATGACAATATTTCATTCTTTTTTAAAAAATTTATTTATTTATTTTTGGCTGCATTGGGTCTTCGTTGCTGTGCATGGGCTTTATTTGCGGCGAGTGGGGGCTACTCTTTGTTGTGGTGTGCAGGCTTCTCATTGCAGTGGCTTCTCTCGTTGTGGAGCACGGGCTCTAGGCACGTGGGCTTCAGTAGTTGTGGCACACGGGCTTAGTAGTTGGGGCTCGCAGACTCTAGAGCGCAGGCTTAGTAGTTGTGGCGCACAGGCTTAGTTGCTCTGTGGCATGTGGGATCTTCCCGGACCAGGGCTTGAACCCATGTCCCTTGCATTGTCAGGCGGATGCTTAACCATTGCGCCATCAGGGAAATCCTTCATTCTTTTTTATGGCTAATATTCCAGTGTGTGTGTGTGTGTGTGTGTGCGCGCACGTGTGTGTGTGCGCGCACGTGTGTGTGTGTGTGTGTGTATGTGTGTATACATATTGTATGTAAATATGTGTATATATGTCTATATATATACATACACACACACACAACACCTTCTTAAGCCAGTTGTCTGTTGATGAGCGCTTGGGTTGTTTCCATGTCTTGGCTACTGTAAATACTACTGCTGTGAACATTGGGGTGCAGATATCTTTTTGAATTAGAGTTTTCATTTATTTCTTTATAGATACCCAGGAGTGGAATTGCTGGATCATATAGTAGTTCTATTTTTAGTTTTTTAAGGAACCTCCATACTGTTCTCCATAGTGCCTGTATCAAGTTACATTCTCACGAACAGTGCAAGAAGGTTCCCTTTCCTCCACACCCTCTCCAGCATTTATTTTTTGTAGACTTTTTGATGGTAGCCATTCTGACTGGTGTGTGATGATACCTCATTGTAGTTTTTATTTGCATTATTTTCTCTAATAATTAGTGATGTTGAGCACTTTTTCATATGCGTGTTAGCTATCTGTATGTCTTCTTTGGAAAAGTGTTTTTTTAGGTCTTCTGCCCATTTATGTTGGGGTTGTTTGTTTCTTTGATATTGAGTTGTATAAGCTGCTTGTATATTTTGGGTAGTAACCCCTTGTAGGTCTCATCATTTGCAAATATTTTCTCCCATTCCGTAGATTGTCTTTTCATTTTGTTGATGGTTTCCTTTACTGTGGAACATCATTTAAGTTTGATTAGGTCCCATTTTTTATTTTTGCTTTTATTTCTTGAGATAGTGATCTAAGAAAATACTGCTACGATTTATATCAAAGAATTTTTTGCTTATGTTTTCTTCTAGGAGTTTTATGATGTCTTGTCTTACATTTAGATCACTAATCCATTTTGAGTTTATTTTTGTATATGGTATTAGAGAATCTTGTAATTTCATTCTTTTACATGTAGTTGTTCAGCTTTTCCAGCACCACTTGTTGAAGGCTGTCTTTTCTCCGTTGTATATTCTTGCCTCCTTTGTCTTTGAGGTTAATTGACTATAGGTGTGTGGATTTATTTCTGGGCTCTCTGTTCTGTTCCATTGACCTATTTGTCTGTTTTTGTGCCAGTACACGCTGTTTTGATTACTATAGCTTTGTAGTGTAGTCTGAAGTCTGCAAGGGTTATACTTCCAGCTTTGTTCTTTTTTTCCCAGGATTGCTGTGGTAATTCTGAGTGTTTTGTGGTTCCACATAAATTCTAGGATTATTTGTTCTAGTTCTGTGAAAAATGTCATGGGTATTTTGATACGGATTGCATTAAAGCTGTAGATTGCTAGTATCATACTTGGACCAAACTCCAGAGTCCTTCCCATGACCTATAAGCCCCTCTGGATCCAGCCCTGCTAAGTTTCTGTCATTGTTTCTTCTACTCATCCCCCCAGCCCCTCACTCACCAGACCCTTTCCTAGTGCAGGGTTGCTGTGTTTGCTGCCCTTCTCTGCCTGGAATATTCCATGTGCTCCCAAATTTATTCTGATCTTTGTTCATTGTCTTCTCGTCAGAGAGACTGATTCTGACCAGCCTCTAATATAATCCCCTTCATTACTCTTGATATCTTTGACCTTGTCCTTTCGTATTCTTGGCTCTTATCACTATCTGATGTTAAATTTTATAAACTATTCATTTACTTATTATTTATCTCTTCCTTGAGTATAAGCTCCATGGGTGCAAGAACTTGTTCTGCTATGTTGGTGGTCATGACTTGAATAAGTGAATTTACTTCTTACAAAAATAGGAATGATGAAATAACAATTATTAATCATCTTTTATATTCTGGGCACCCTTTCCTGTGCACTTTGTAAGTATTAGATTCTTGATTAATTTAATCCCTTGCATGCAACAACCGTGTAAAGTAGGTGTTTTCTCATTTCATAGATGAAAGTACTGACAGTCACAGTGACTAGTAAAAGGAGAGCTGGAGAGCTGGGATTTAAACTCTGAGTGAGTCTGGT
This sequence comes from Lagenorhynchus albirostris, assembly GCF_949774975.1. Classification (NCBI taxonomy): domain Eukaryota; kingdom Metazoa; phylum Chordata; class Mammalia; order Artiodactyla; family Delphinidae; genus Lagenorhynchus; species Lagenorhynchus albirostris. The sequence continues at coordinate 8,180,722 of NC_083110.1, forward strand.
CCAAAAGTAATGTTTTCTACTTAATTCATATTATTTAGTATTACAAATGATTAAATAATAGTTACGTATAGTGGGCAAGTTATTATTAATTATTATATAACTTACTATATTCTTACTCTGTAACTTATTATACTAACTCTTATAAAACTTGTTATTACATAACATTATTATATAACTTCCACCTAATAGATAAAGACACTGAGTTTCTAATTGGGCTCTAGGGGACTCTTTTTGCACAAACACAAGATTTCTGTAACAGATACTTTGTGTGTCTCACTTTATCTGGGTAACTTTTGTATTTTCCATCCATTACATTTGACCCCTTGAACTGGCACTTGTGAGTTCACCAAGTTTTCAAAAGCCGGTCCTAATATTTGTATCATGATTTTGCTTCGAGTACAAAGTAACCTTTTGCTGATCTTTATAATACTTGGCTTAAGCTGAGTGAAAACAACAGAAAGGCTGAAAATTGCTGTTTTGCTTGTGCTCACATTCTGGAGTGCATATGTACAACCTGACTCTTATCAGAAATAGCTTAATGCTCAGGTATAGTTTGGTGGTTCGTTGATTCTTTCCCAGGTCAGAGAAAAGCCTTCAGCTGAAATATTCACAGATTGCAAGAAAAGTGAGGAAATTTATTGAAAGCCTATAAAAATATGGAGGTTTTGGTGCACTGCATGGTAACCTCCGTTTTCATTAAAGAATTACACTTATAATTAGCAAGAACAGAATTAAATATTTATAATTAGCAAGAACAGAATTTAATAAGTTTGCCAATTACAGCAGTAAATCGGAGGCCGAAATTGCAAGCTCATGTTTCCCTGTGTTTTTCAAAAGCAAGCCTCTGAATCCATAGCTAAATGTTATGTCCATACAGTTTGAGCCATGGAACCCTTGCATAAAAATGCAGGTGGGGAGGTACGTATCAAAACATATCCCAGAAACAAGAGTAGAATAGTTCCTATGAATAATATTATTTCGTGCTCTGTGTTTTTGCTAAAAACTCTTCGGTGTTTATTCTCCGGTGGGTGGTATAATATGTATATGTCCAGTTGGCTGTTATTTATTTATTTTTTGTGATCAGTCCTTGTGTTGTGCGGTAACAAGAGAATTATAGTTACTGGAGATCACAGACTTGTATATATGAGAGAGAGAGAGAGAGAGAGAGGGAGAGAGTCTGTGTATATGTAATACAAGAAAGCATAGTGTCCTCAAGAGTCAGAAATTGCCTGTCTTGAAATAAAGAGTTATTGATATATAGATTCAGATCTTGAAAATTGCCTCTAAACTTCTCCATCTTTTTTTGTCTTTTCAGCATTCTTCCTTTACATAAAATCTTTTCATTATTCTTCCTTAAAATGTTGCAATAATTCGTACACAGTTGTCTGCTCTTCAGGACTTTAATGTGGTTTATACATTCACGTCTGGTGTGGATCTTTGAGAAGCTCTACAGCTTTCTCCCTGGGTCTCTGCCATTCTGCAGACAGGAGGAGCAGAACTTTGAATATTCTAAAATATGCATATGCAAAATCTCAAGCAATATATTATGTATAACATACACATATTTTTATAGTTAAATATGGGTCTCATCTGTTCTGCATAGCTACTAAGTATTTCAGAGTAATATGAATAAATACACTTAATTTTTCATAGAAGCATCATATGTAAGTGATACTTTGTACAATAGGTACACTCTCTGGTGTAATTGCAGAAGGACTCCTAAGGGGCCAGCCCATCCGGCACTCTCTTTTGTCTCTTAATACTTGCTTGAGCATCAACCAGGTGACAGGGAGACATTATTGAGTGATCAGTTAGTTACTCTGCTTGTCTCAGTGTGTGATGTCAATGCTTTATGTGCAAGTAAGAGCACTGATTTTCTTTACTAGCTCTTTCTGTGGGTGTATTCCATGTATAGGTGTGAGAAAGTCAGGGTAACAATCTCATACTCAGCACATATATTAAGGTGAATTTCATCTTTACATGTGAGGCAATCTTCAGTGCCAAGTAGGAAATTCAGATCATTTCAGAGCTAGGAACACAGATTTTATGCATGCTATTTTCCAAGGGGAAAAGGTACATTTCTGTTGATGTTATTGTTGGTGACTCTGTCAACTTTAATCTATCTCACGTGAAACAAATACTGAGTTAGAATGTCTGCAATATGTTCAGTCTTTCTAGATCTGATTTTTCACTTGCATGTCAATTCTCTTATGACAAAGGTCAACTTAAATGCTTAATTTTTGTAACTGCTTCTATTTTTATGATTATGACCTCATATGTTGTCCAAGCTATTTTAGGCTCTTTATTTTCCTGTATCTTTTAAAATTCTAATTTAAAAGTTATTTAAAATATTTCAGAAATGTACTTATTTTCAAGGATTTAAAACCTAAGAGCAGGGACTTCCCTGGTGGTCCAATGGTTAAGACTTCGCCTTCCAGTGCAGGGGGGTGCGGGTTCGATCCCTGATCAGGGAGCTAAGATCCCACATGTCTCGAAGCCAGAAAACCAAAACATAAAACTGAAGCAATATTGTAACAAGTTCAATAAAGACTTTAAAAATAGTCCACATCAAAAAAATCTTTAAAAGAGAAATTAAAAAATAAAACCTAAGAACAAAGGAATTTCTTTTACCTAGTGGTCTCTGGGAAACTTTTTTACTTCTTCCTTACTTTCTACTAAGAAATATAGTTTGCCATCACTGTCTTGGATGATATTCATGAGGGCAGTTTCAAAGTTTTTTCACGCATTTTGAAATAAAATTTCACAAGAGAGTAGATGGGATACAACATGTCGTAATGCTGAAATGGCTTCCTCATGTGGTCTTATGGGTGCATCAGTCCTGATCTACGTCCGTTCTTCTGTAGTTGGGATCAGATTACAGGATTGTATCTTCATCTATAAATTATTTGTGCTGTTTAATATACCAGTTGCTGTGTGTGTGTGTGTGTGTGTGTGTGTGTGTGTGTGTGTGTGCATGCGTGTGCGTAGCTTTCTGCTGGTGCTTTAGCAGCTCGGATATGTGGTCTATGTGAAGAGGCGGCAGGCAGCCAGGTGGGTAGAACTGTATTTTCTGACAGAGTTTAGAATCGCCTGTACATGGTGATACTGAAAATCAGGCCAGCTTTTTGTGGGCTTCATTTCAGTTTGGAAGCTCCCTGTAGAGAGTGCCACCTCCTTTGCCTGCCCTGGGGGCATCCTTTGCCATCCTGGTTCACCACCACTCCTATTTCCTAGGTTTTAGGGTAATAAGAGAAGTGGAAAAGCAGTTAATTGAAGAGGAAGATGCTCTGCTGAGTTCAGAGCCAACAACTTAATGTTATCAAGTATTTTCATGAGTTCCGAAGGATATGGCAGATGTTAATACGTTCATTCTTTCTACAATAGCCCAGAAAAATAGGTATTTTTCCATCTCTGAAATGGAAGTTAAAAAGGTCCCTTCCTCCTCTTCTGCCTGTATTGATCTCTGTCTTCTGCTTTGCCTTTCTGTCTCCTTTCCTAAAAATCCAGTAAGTAGCACTATCTTGGACAGCCGTTTCTCAGTCGAAAATTTAATCATTGACTAAATTTTAAGTACCTACTAATGATAGACAACCTTTTTCTCACCTCACCATTGCCTGCTGCTCCTCGATTCAAAGAAGTTTCCTTGTTATTTTATGTAAGTTTGTTTTTCATGTGATTTTGTTTTTCATTTGGTTTTGTTTTTAACACAGTTAAATCTGCATATAGTAACTTTATTCGCTTTACCTATAGCCACATCGCTAAAACATATTTGATGAATGGAAACCAGGGGATTATACTAGGGTTAGTTTCTGGGTAGATTTCTAGCCAGACTGTTAGTGCAGTGATTTTATATCATTGTAGGAGGTAGTACAGCACAGAGGTTAGGGGTCTAGGTTATAGAGTCAGGTGGACCCAGATTTGAATCCTGTTCAACCACTTTGCTGGGTAATAGGGATTTACTCTCACAATGCCTCTTCTCATCTGTTAATACTCAAAAGCATAATAATAATACTTAACTCTTCATTTATTTATGGCATAGACTCCCTGTCCCTCAGTAAAAGCCAAAGGCTTTTGGCTTTTAGGCTGGGCTCAGGGCCTGTCTTGATCAGGCTCTGTTGTCTCTGACTTCGCCTCCCACCATCCTCTTCCCCCTGGGTTAATCCACTCCAGCTGCGCTGACATCCTCCCTGTTTCTTGAACGTGCCAGATACTCTTCTGCCTGAGAGGCTTTCACTGGCCTTGCTTCTGCCTGGACTGCCCATTCTGCAGATACTCACATAGCTAATGCCCCTTCCCTGCTTCAAGTCTTTGTCTCAATGAAACCCGTTAATTTTATTCATAATTTCAATCTTCCCCACCACAGCAGCACTATGAGCCCCTTACCCTGTTCCAATTTTTTTTTTTAACATAGACTTTTCACCTTTAACATAATTGACGAACTTACTGTCTTTTTGTTTATTGTCTCTATTCCCTGCTAGAATGTAAGCCTAATAAGTTCAGGGATCTTTGATCTATTTCGTAAATCATCTCAAGGGCTTAGAACATTTCCTAGAACATATTATGTCCTCAGAAAATATTTCAGTGATAAATGAATGTTTGAAAGGAGCTGTTGGTGGTGTTATTTGATAATTATTTTCCATTTTGTACTGTTACAGCAGACGTGGCAGCATTTGTTAGAGAAATCATGTCTTATTTACGCCTCACAAAATTGCCTGGAATGCAGTATTGTAGTGCTGGCTTTCCCCCCATAAATAATTGATCTCTGTGCTGAAGAGCTGTAAGGTCATAGGAAAAATACAGGAGCATTTGACAAAAGGAATTCAATCCAACGTATATTTATGGAGCAGTGGTCTAAATTGAACGGTGGTATGATTCCCTTGGGTTTTAAGTAAAACGTTTATTTTCATTGGGCACCTGGTTTCCATGGAGTTTAATCTGACCTGCTTGACAGATAGCATTGGATACAATACAGATGGTGGACTTTATTTATTTATTTTTTTTGTGGTACTCGGGCCTGTCACTGTTGTGGTCTCTCCCGTTGCGGACAGACAGCATTGGATACAATACAGATGGTGAACAGTTTTTTTGCGGTACGCGGGCCTCTCACTGTTCTGGCCTCTCCCATTGCGGAGCACAGGCTCCGGACGCACAGGCTCAGCGGCCATGGCTCACGGGCCCAGCCGCTCCGCGGCATGTGGGATCCTCCCGGACCGGGGCACAAACCCACGTCCCCCACATCGGCAGGCCGACTCTCAACCACTGCGCCACCAGGGAAGCCCAAGAATTTTCAAAATGCATAGTCAGTAGGCTCTCCAACCACAGTGGTTCTGGAGAAAACATTGTGCTTTGAGATGAATGATGGGTTAATTAATAGGCGGGTGTTTGGGAATTGGTGTTTGGTCCATCAGTGCTCAGTATATTTCACAGTCAAAAAGGAACTCTTCATTTACTGGAATGTAAAATAGAAACAGCTCCCAGATAAACTGGAAAAAGCCTTGTAAGTGTGTCAGGCTAGAATCCATCAAAGTTGGATCATAGTTGAAAGCTGTAGTCATGGCTCTCTTGTTAGTGGCGTGGCAGAGCTCCCTGAACTCGGTGTTGCTTTGTGGCCAGGCGCTTCATCACACAATGCCTAGGCACTAAATTGTAAGGAAACTGCACAAGTGAGTTGGTTTTATTAATTTAATAGAGTAGTTCAGTACATTGTTGGTTCCTTTCCCTTATATAGTTGGTTTGTATCACATATTAATGAGCATCTCCAGAAATGTGCTCTCATTTCTGGTTCTGTCCAAAGTCCACAGACTTATTTTAATATTCATCTGTTAGTGACTGCCTCCAAACTCTTATAAAAGACTTCTCACATCTTTTCTGGGATCCATATCCTTTCTGGGACCCATTCTGAATCCCCCTCGTACTTGAGCACTTGTTAGAAATGCAAAATCTACCCAAGACCTTGTATTTTAGCAAGACCTACAGGTGAAAGGATGCATGTTAAAGACTGAGAAGTACTTCTCTAGATAACAAGTGTCTTAAAAAATCAACTGAGCCTCTGGAAGCAGTGTGGGGTTGAGGACTTTTACATTCAAATAAGTTAGGTCTAATGACCAATTCTTAGAAATAAGTATGTTCAGCCCTCTGTGAGTAACAAGTTACTTTGAGCCTTATTTTCCTCATGTGTGTATCTGTGGATAATCTGTATATTACTGGGATATTGTGAGGATTAAATAAATTAATGCCAGGACTGGCATGCACTGTATTTTTGGTAAATATGGTACACCTTCTCTTCTTTCGGGCTTACTGGGTAGCACTGTTATTCTCACCTGCCTTATACCTTGCTGTATTTTCTTATTCTCATTCCTAAAACATCTTTAATTAGTACATTACAGTAATTATTTACTAACTATGTTTAGATAGCCTCCAGTATCCAAAGGAACCTATCTTACCCAAGAGTGTAGTTTACTCGCTAGAGTTAGTTCCATAGGGTGAGACAAGATAGCAAAAGACTGTGGCGGTTTGGGAAGGCATTGAGCACATCAGGACAATTCAGTTCTTTGTTACTATGCCACCTATTTGGAAAACATGATGTATCTTTGATCTTGCAGATTATATAAGCAACAGAGGTATTTCATTATTTTTAGTATAGCCACGCTGAACATGAATTAATATTCAGATGTACTCATTATATGAAAATAGTGCTTTTTTTTTTTAGCAGTTGACTTTTAAAATGTAACAATTGAATGCTCACTGGAAATCACTGAGCACTGTGGGGAGAGTTGGGAGCTAATTATTAAGAGATTGGGCTTGGCTGTGACCGGTACTATGAGCCAGCTATTAGGTATTGCTGCGACCACGTAGGAAATAAAGCAAATATATAGCATGATAAGGGTTTTTATTAAATTACAGCTGCACTTTTCCAGTTGATATAGCATATTCTCTAGGTTAACCAAAAAGGCTTGTTTTCTGCTTTTGAATATTTGCCGTATCTTATCACCTCAACTCTACTATTCTACCATGGTGAGCATCTTCTAGCATGTACTCATATTCCTTTTTCGCTTTGATTCTAATTAAAAGGGTCGATGAGTATATTTTTTTTTTTTTCTCTGTTAAGTATCCTGTTTCTTTGAGGTTGAAATGTTAAAATATAAATGGCTAGACTTTTTAGGCATTTGCCACTTAGAATCTGTTAAAAAATGATAATGATATCTTGCATTTCTTGTTGATTTAGGGCCTTTTGTATGTCAGTCACTGTGTAAGCTAGTTGATCTCACTTCCCTCCTCATTTTGTAGACGGCAGAACTGGGGTAAGAACCCAGCTATTGCTAATTCTAAAGCCCGTGCATCTTGTCGTGTTCATGCTGCCTGTACTGAGTCATCGCATGGATCATCTTTCCCTTGTACAGTTTTTCCTGTAACCCTGCAATTGATTGGAAACCAAGTGTTGGATTGCAGAGGACTGAACTAACAGATCACCTCTCTGTACATTTTTAAGCAATCCAGGATCATTTCAAAGATGATCAAGTTGCCAATGTGTGGTTGAACTAAGATGACTTTTCACGTTGATTTGAACCCAGAAGCTCTGTTATTGACCTGTTTTCCTGTGTCAGTTTTGGAACGATGTGTGTGTGCTTGCTAGTAGAATCTGTTCCATTCTTGATAATACTTGATGTCCTAGGAATATGTCAGACCATTTTTTGATAGTTTTGATGATTTAAAGCAGTGTGTAAGAGCGCTAACATGGAAATCCTGTATTTTACTTTTCTCCATGCAGGTTGCCTTTGGGGATCAGTAATGACAGTTAAAAAAAAAAAGCTGTTGATTGCCTTGAATAGCAATAACTTCTCCCGCCTCCCCCTACCCAGTTATCTTTTTTTGCAAATAAAAGTACACTAGGAATTGATTCTTTGGCTTTTTTTGGGACAGTTGTTCATATATTTATTTTTCTCTGATTTTATTTTTTAAAATTTGTTAAATAATTTTTTAAAATTTTATTTATTTATTTATTTTTGGCTGCATTGGGTCTTCGTTGCTGCGCGTGGGCTTTCTCTAGTTGCGGCGAGCGGGGGCTACCCTTCCTTGCGGTGTGCGGGCTTCTCATTGTGGTGGCTTCTCTTGTTGTGGAGCACGGGCTCTAGGCGTGCTGGCTTCGGTAGTTGTGGCACGTGGGCTCGGTAGTTGTGGCTCGCGGGCTCTAGAGTGAAGGCTCAGTAGTTGTGGCTCATCGGCTTAGTTGTTTCGTGGCACGAGGGATCTTCCTGGACCAGGGATTGAACCCGTGTCCTCTGCATTGGCAGGTGGATCCTTAACCACTGAGCCACCAGGGAAGTCCCTATTTTCTCTGACTTTAAAAAGCATTAAATAATAACCTTGTGGATCTGATTTAGACTAAGTAATGCCAGATCTCACTTTTTTCTCTTCTCCTCCCCTCTGCAGGATGATGAAGTGGTTCTGCAGTGTACTGCAACCATCCACAAAGAACAGCAGAAACTGTGTTTGGCCGCAGAAGGGTTTGGCAACAGACTTTGCTTCTTGGAGTCCACTTCGAATTCCAAGGTGGGATAAAGCGTTTTCAGGCTACTCAAATGTTGGGGTTTTAATAGGGGCATTGAAGTTATTTATGGGCACTCTGCTCTTTTCTATGGAACAGAAACTAAAGGAAATTGAACAGTCTTTTCCCTATTCATTAAGCAAAGTTTCAGTTGAGCCCCTACTCTTTGCAAATAACTCAGATGCGATTGTTAACAGGAATAGCCAAAGTCCTTGCCCCTGTGCTGTTTATATATAGTAGGGGAAAAGTTAACAATGTAAATAAATGATATAATTTCAGAACCGATAAGGGCTGTGAGGAAAAGCAGAGTAGTAACAGGGTGGAGAGCGATAAGGCAGGGACTCACCCTTTCACAAAGGGTGTTTAGGGAAGGCCTTTCTGAGGCAGTGATATTTGAGCAGAATGAAGTGAGGGAGGGCGAAGTACTAAGTTCTTGACCATTCTGGAAAGAACCAGGCAATGCAAGGGCCCCTCGTTAGGAATGTGCTTGCAGAGTGTTTAAGGAAAAACAGGTAAGCCACTGCAGCTCTAGTATCACGAATGGGGCCACTGGCGAGGAGAGGTGAAGGGCCTGTCAGCCCTTGGTTAGCAATTGAGGTTCCTTCCTAATATAAAGGGAGGCCATTGGATCAGGTGAGCAATGCAATTTGATTTAATATTTAAGTAAATATTTGATTTAGCTCTTCTGTGGATTAGAGGCTTTTGTGGGTTTTTTTTTTTTTTTTTTTTGGCTTAAACAACAGAAATTTATTGCTCACAGTTTTGGAAGATAGAAGTCCAAGATCAAGTTGCCAGCATGGTTGGGTTCTGGTGAGAGATTAGAAGCTTTGGGAAGAGTAAGATTAGAAGCAGTGAGAGCAGGTGGAAGGTGCCTGCGGAAGTCTGCAGGGCACCTGCTGGGTCTTCAGATGAGAAGCAATGGTGGTGGGAAACTTGGGGGGGTTGAGAATAGACTTGCAGGATTTAGAGGATGTGCTGATAGATGACTGTGTAGAATAAAGGAAAGAGAGGAAATGAAGATGTTTCTGGGGGTAGAAAATCAACCAGAAAACAGTCAATTTAATAATGTTTTGTGTAGCACTTTTTAGTTTACAGAGTCCTTTGACCTGCATGATTTCATGTAATTGTCACAATAGGAGAATGTGTGCATGGTTATTGCTGTTATAGTCACTGTACACATGAGGACACGGGGGCTAGTAGAGGGCAGGTACTAGGCCAAAGGCTTCCTGTGACTCAAAGCAAGTGTCGTCAATAGCTTTTCACACTTAGCACCTCGGTCTTTTGGCTTCGAGTCCCTGATTCTTCCCTTTATATCACAGTACCCCTTTCATTACTCTGTGGAATAACATTGAGCAATGTATACATATGATTTATTTATTATAGTAATTTAACGCCAAGTCACATTATTAATATTGTAATGGTGAGTGACAAAACATTATGCATTTTATAGCCCTGCCTAGATTTAGTTTTAATTTGACAAGTGTTATTGAGCATTCTCTTTGTGAAAATTACCACAATAGGTATCAGTTGTGAAAAATATTCTTCTTAAAAAGAACTTATTAAGAATTTTAATATTTAGTATTTTCCCTGTGGTTTCTGGAATTTTGTCGTGCCTAGAACGAGGCAGCCCAGTTAGTTAGCTGGGTTTTTATTTTTCACTGTACTGGCTATGGTTCTCTTGGTCCTTTAATGTAAGAGCTGGTTTCCAGTACTAAAAATGAACTCTCCTCATGCTCTAGTTAGGTATGTCATGTAGCAGTCAAGGCACTGAAATAGGCTAGGCATTCATTTAAACTGGTTAATCTTGAAATAGATCAAGATGGAGGAGTAGGAGGAGGTGGAGCTCACCTCTCCCCACAAACACATCAAAAATACATCTACATGTGCAACAGTTCTCACTGAAAACTAATTGGAGACTGGCAGAAAGACTCCTGTACAGCCAAGGCTATAAGAAAGATCCTCACGGAATCGGGTAGGAAGGGAAGAGAAGTGATCAGGTTGGGACCTTGTGCCTTTGGGAGGGGACTCAGAGGAAAAGAGAGATACACGGGTGGAGATTTGCCCTGGGGAGTCAGCTGTTCCTGTCACATATTAGATGCCCCAGCCCTGGGGTCTGACACAGGGAAAATGAGCCCCTTTGGCTGGTGGGAGGGCTGGTGGGACTCAAAAGAGGGCTACGGAAGCCTGAATTTTGCCTGTGAGCAGTGTGCTTGTGCTGGCTTGCTCCTGAAGCAGGGTGGAGAGGGCAGATTGAAAACTGCTGAGATGGCTACCTGTGACTGCCCCAGTGCACGCCACAGCCTGAGCCCAGCAAACACTCCAACCCCACTTACTATATATTAACAATGGACTCTCAGAAAGAAGAAACAAGAAACAATCCTGTTTAAAATTGCATCAAAAAGAATAAAATACCCAGGAATAAACTTAACTAAGGCAGTGAAAGACCTATACTATGAAAACTATAAAACACTGTTGAAGGAAATTGAAGATGGTACAAAGAAATGGAAAGATATTCCATTTATGGATTGGAAGAAATAATATTCGTAAAATGTCTGCTACCCAAAGCAATCTACAGATTTAATTCAATCCCTATCAAAATACCCATAAAATTTTCACAGAGCTAGAGCAAATAATCCTAAAATGTATATGGAACTCAAAAAGACATGAATTGCCAAAGCAATTTTGAAGAAAAAGAACAAAGCTGGAGGTGTCATGCTCTTTGACCTCAGACTATACTACAAAGCTACAGTAATCAAAACAGCATGGTACTGACATAAACAGAGACACATAGATCAATGGAGCAGCATAGAGAGCCCAGAAATAAATAAACCCAGGCACCTACAGTCAATTAATCTATGACAAATGAGGCAAGAATATACAGTGGAGAAAAAACAGTCTCTTTAGTGAGTGGTGCTGGGAATACTGGACAGCTACCTATAAAAGAATGAGAGTAGAACATTTCCTCACACTGTATACAAAATAAGCTCAAAATGGATTAAAGACCTAAATGTCAGACCTTAAACCATAAAATCCTAGAAGTGAACATACGTGGAACACTCTAGTATACTCCATGTTAGTATACCTGAAACTAATATAATATTGTAAATCAACTATACTTCAGTCAAAGCTTACACAGTGATACATGTCAATTATATCTCAAAAAAAACTGAAAAAAATTTTTGGAAAAAAAATAAACTGGTTAATTCTTCACAGGGATACTTGGCTATCTAGCTGTGACTGTTGACATAGTGAACTGACCATTTCAACCATTTTTGTTGTTGTCGTGCTCTGTTATTCTTTTTCGGTTTATCTGAAAATTTGTATTTAAGATGAGATACTGAAATTGTTTATCAAGCATAGAATAAAATAGTAACTGAAGTCCAGTAAACCAATCTGAACTTTTTTTAAAGTTCTTACAACATAAATACTCTTTTCTTTCCCCTACTCAGATTACTTGATGATTCCCTACCGTGTCAGTTTTTTTTCATATCTCCATTTTACTTTGTTTTCCCTGACTTGTATATCCTTCCTTTACGTTTTCTGCTGGTGAAATACTGCTTGTCCTTCAAAGCCTATCTCAAATAGTCCCTCCTCTGGGCTGTTTTTCTCTCTGTTTTTCTTAAGTGATTTATTTATATTTCTATTATATTGTTAGTTGGGCTTAATTCTGTGTAACATCCACAACATCTTCTCTCCCTGAGTATGTAAGTATGTATACTCCCAGGTACCATACACCAGCTTCTAAATTCCCTGAGGACCTGGGTATAGCTCATTTATTTTATTTTTTTAGCATGAAGCACTAGTGAGTGATTCATAAGATTTAATGGATTAATAAATTTGAAAGGCAACCACTAGTCTTAGGGCAATTTATTTTATAAAATAGACTTTTAATTTTCTGTAATAGCAAAGAGTCAAAACTGTGGATTTCAGTTGATGTTTAAACTATCTAAGCCTGGGTGCAGATGTGTTTCATGCAGATATATCTGGATTTGACATTCATTGGTAGAGAGTGAGAGATGGCCTTTTTTTTTTTTAACCTCTCAAATTGGTGTCTCCTGCATTTATTATAAAGGTTGGGAGAACAGAATTATTGTTGGCATTGAGTAGTCAGTCACTGTAAATTATATACATATTCCTGGCAATGATCCCAGAAAAACCTTAAGCACAGAACCTTCTAATCAAATGCAAGAGTTACTTTTTCAGAAGACTGTTTCATTTTCCTAGGATATTTATTCAGGCTGATCTGTGCCTGAAAGAGAATGTTTCGTAATTCCAGCATAGATTTTCTTGCAGAAAATGGAAGCATTAAATCTGATGATATGTTTAAATAGTTATTCATAATTCATAATTATGGATATTTACTGCACACTCCTTATATGAATGACATTTTTGTTTCTATATTTTAGAATTGAAAAGTTGGACTTTGGTTCTTTGGAACTAGTCATTTTCAGAGATACCCATCTTGTTATTATTAAAAAGTTTATGGAGAAATGAGAAGTTATTAGGGAGGCATAGTTTTTAATCTCCTTGAATCTCCACATAAAAACAGACCTATGACGATGGCAAAACCTGAAACCCACAGACAATATAATATCTAAAGCAAACTAGGTGACAAGTTATCCCCACCTCTGGTATCAGTAAGTGTAGGGGAGGAAGTGTAGGGGAGGTGACATGGTTTCTGCTGTCTCTGAAAACTGGTAACAGGTACTCACTAGAAAACATGGTGGGCCAATGTGAAACTAGAAGCTAAAACTAGGAAGGAACAAAGGAACTATGATAAGGATGGATGTTTCTAGAGCAATCTTGGCTTATGGACTTGTGAAACTAACCAAATAAGGCTCTTTTCTTGACAAAGCCCTGCTCTGAGGGAAATTGTTGGGAATCCAGTTCAGATTGAGCAGGGTGGATAGGGGCAAAGGATAGAGAAGGACCAGGTGAAAGTGGGGCAGGGAAACAGCCAATAGATCTCATAATCAAAAAGCCTGGTTTTGAACACTAGATGAAAACAGCAGAACAAGTTGCTGCAGGACCCTGAAGCTACAAAAGGTATGCTGACCCACCCTCCTTTCCCAAGCGTACAAGGAAGCTCATCTCAATTTTTATCTGTTTATCTGGTGTGCTTTTGTTGCCTGTAGACATAATTCTGCTCCTTATTTGTCTCTTTTATATAACTATATATATATAATTATATATATATATAGTTATATGTATATGTAATTATATATAATCATATATAATTTATATATAATTGTGTATAATTTATAAATAATCATGTATAATTTATGTATACTGTATAAGTAGAGTAATTAATTTACATTTATTTATATAATTATTTACATTTTTACATTATGCATGTAGATGTAATTTTATATGTCACAGAGAAGAAGGAGCAGAATAGTATCTATAGGTAATCCAGGCCCACCAGACTTTCAACTGCAAACCAGGAATTTAAAACAACCATGATTAATATGCTAAAGGTTCCAATGGATAAGGTAGACTGCCTGTAAGAACAGATGGGCAATGTAAGCAGAGAGGTGGAAATTCTAGGAAGGAAGGAAAAAGAAATGCTGGAGATCACAGACACTGTAACAGAAATTAAGAATGCCTTTGATGGGCTTATTAGTAAATGGGACGTCGCTGAGCAAACAGTTTCTGAGCTTGAGAGTATCTCAAAAGCAGCCTGCAAAAGTGAAAAGCAAAGAGAAAAATGACTGAAAGGAAAACCATAACAGAATTGAGTATCTAAGAGCTGTAGGACACCTACAGAAGTTCTCTAGAATCATGATGAAAGGAATAGAAGAAATATTCGAAACAGTAAAGACTGATAATTTCTGCAAAGTAATGTCAGACACTTAACCACCGATCCAGGAAGTTCAGAGAACACCAAGCAGAATAAATGCAAAAAACCCCTACACATAGGCGTATCATTTTCAAGGTACAGAAAATTAAAAAGTCCAGAGGGAAGCCAGAGGGAAAAAACTTACCAATGGAGGAGCAAAGATAAGAAGTACATCCAACGTCTCAAAACACCACTGGAAACAAGAAGAAACTGGAGTGAAATATTTAGTGTTGAGAGAAAAAAAAAAACTCGATACCAACCCAGAATTCAATATCCTGCAAAATTACCCTTCAGAAGTGAAGAAGAAAGACTTTCTCAGACAAACAAACATTCAGGATATTTTTTGCCAGTAGACCTGCTTTGCAAGAAATGTTAAAAGAAGTTTTGCAGTAGTAAGGAAAATATATAGGTCAAGAACTCTAATCTTTAGCAAGGAAGGAAGAGCATCAGAGAATGAGTGGTTAAAATAAAATTTTTGTTATTCTTAATTGACCTAACAGATTGTTGAAAGTAGTAATAGCAATACTGTATTTAAATATATATGTGTATTCATTTAATAATTTTCCCAACAGAAAGCACCAGGCCCAATGGATTATTCACTTATTATTATTTTTTTCTCCCTTCCTTCCTTCCTTCCTTCCTTCCTTCCTTTTTCTTTCATTTATGGCTGTGTTGGGTCTTTGTTGCTGTGTGTGGGCTTTCTCTAGTTGCCGCGAGCGGGGGACTACTCTTTGTTGCGGCACGCGGGCTTCTCATTGCAGTGGCTTCTCGTTGCAGAGCATGGGCTCTAGGTGCGTGGGCTTCAGTAGTTGTGGCATGAGGGCTCAGTAGTTGTGGCTCACGGGTTTTAGAGTGCAGGCTCAGTAGTTGTGGCACGTGGGCTTAGTTGGTCCATGGCATGTGGGATCTTCCTGGACCAGGGCTCGAACCTGTATCCCCTGCATTGGCAGGTGGATTCTTAACCACTGCGCCACCGGGGAATTCCCTCACTTATTATTCTTAAGGAAGACACTATACCAATTCTTTATAATCTTTTTCAGATGATTGATGCAGAAAGAATACTTCCTAACTCATTTATGAAACCGTTACCCTTATATCAAAATATGATAATGACATTACAAGAAAAAAAAACTACAGACAATATCTCTTTATACGTAGATATAAAAATCCTCAAGAAAATATTAGTAAATAGAATGCAATAATGTACAAGAAGAATTATACACCTTGACCACATAGGATTTATTCGAGGTATACAAGTCTAGTTCAACATTCAAAAATCAATTAATGTATCCATCACATCAATAGAAAAAGAAAAATCACATGATCATATTAATAGATACAGAAATTGTGTTGGAAAAAATAACATGCATTCATGATAAAAAAGCCCACAAAACTTAGTTCCCATGTAGTCTTAGTTTACTTTCTCAACTTGATAAAGATTATCTACAGAAAACCTACAGCTAATATACTTAATGGTGAGAATCTTGAAGCTTTCTCGCAAAGATCAGGAACAAGCTAAGAACATACCCTCTCATCACTTCTTTTCAACATTGTACTGGAAGTCCTAGCTAATGCATTGAGACAAGAAAAGGAAATAAAAGGCCTACAGATGGGAAAGAGAGAAATAAAACTGTCTTTGTTCATAGATGACGTTATAAATCTATGTAGAAAATCTGAAAGAATCAACCAAAAACTCCTAAAGTTAATAAGCAGTTATTGCAAGATACAAATTTAGTATACAAAAGTCAATTGCTTCCCACTATACTGACAATAAACAAATGGAATTTGAAATTAAAAACACAATACCATTTATATTAACATGCCAAAATGGAATACTTAGGTATAAATCTAATAAAATATTATAATATCTCTATGAGAAAAACTACAGAACTTTGAAAGATATCTAAGAAAAATTAAATAGGTATTTTGTGTTCATGGATAGGAAGACTCAATACTGTCAAAATGTCAGTTCTTCCTGACTTGATCTACAGATTCAGTGCAATCCCTGTAAAAATCCCAGCAAGTTATTCTGTGAATATTGACAAGCTTATTCTAAAGTTTAGTTGGAGAGGGAAAAATAACCAGAATAGCCAACAGTGTTGACGGAGAACAAAGTTGGGGAACTGACACTATCCAACTTAAAGTCCTGCTGTAAATCTACAGTAATCAAGACAATGTGATAATGGTGAGAGATTGGACCAGTAGATCAATGGACCAGCAGATTAATGGAACAGAATTCGCCACCCAGAATTAGACCCACAGATAAAGTCAGGTGTTCTTTGACAAAGGAGCAAAGGCAGTCCAATGGAGCCAAGATAGTCTTTTTAACAAATGGTGCTGGAACAACTGCCCCCCCCCATGCAAACAAATGAATCTAGACACAGACCTTACACCCTTGACAAAAATTAATTCAAAATGCATCACAGACTTAAACGTAAAATGCAAAACTATAAAATCCCAGAAGATAATGTAGTTAGAAAAACCTAGATGATCTAGGGTGTGTTGATGAGTTTTTAATTACAACAGCAAAGGCATGATCTGTGAAAGAATGGATAAGCTGGACTTCATTAAAATTAAAAACTTCTGCTCTGAGAAAGACAGTGTGAAAAGAATGAGAAGATAAGTCTCAGACTGAGAGAAAATACTTGGAAAAGGCCCATCCCAAAATATAGAAAGAACTCTTAAAACTCAGAAATAAGGAAACAACCTGATTTAAAAAAATGGGCCAGAGGCCTTAAGACACCTCATTTAAGGAGATAACAGGTTTCCCTTGCCATCTGAAAGTAGAGCATCCCTATGAAACTTTTCATATGGCAAAATGACTTAAAGCAAACAAGCAGTTACCTTAGGACACCTCTTGCTAACAGACGCACAAATTAAACTGAGATAAAGCACAGATGCTCACAGACACAGTCAGAGCTGTGGCTGCCTGATGCCGAGATGCTGAGTGTAGCTTCTGAGGAAGGACTGCGTGAAGACAGTTTGGAGGCTTCTTACAAAACCAAGCATACTCTGACCATATGACCCAGCCGTCATGCTCCTTGGTGCCACTCTTGTTGCTGATAGTATGGGCTGGATCTGTATCGTCTTGCTGCAAGACGAAAGCTGAATGCTGTTTCTGCTTCTTGCCTTTGTTCGTAAAAGCAAAAATCCTCTTCTGATTTCTTTTGATTAGCAAACAGGTACTAATGTAGATCTTCCCTAAAAGCAAACTGGCATAAAAATAGACTTTTGAAAAGCAGGGGATACCTGTATATAGATCACAAATAAGCACATGAAAAGTTGTTCCACGTCTTACGTCATTAGAGAAGTGCAAATTAAAACAGTGAGATAGGCCCTCTGCCCTGCCGCTCGCTCTGTTCCTCATGCCGCAGCCCCCGCCGTAGCCGCTGCGGAGCCCACAGCCACTGCTTCTGAGCGGAAGATGCCTGTGCCTCCCCCGTGTGCTGATCTTGGCAAATCTGCCAGGGATGTCATCACCAAGGCTATGCATTTGGCTTAATAAAACTTGATTTGCAAACAAAATCTGAGAATGGACTGGAATTTACAAGCTCAAGTTCAGCCAACACTGAGACCACCAGAGTGACGGGCAGTCTGGAAACCAAGTTACAGGTGGACCGAATATGGTCTGACGTTTACGGAGAAATGGAACATTGACAACACACTAGGCACGGAGATTACTGTGGAAGATCAGCTTGCACGTGGCCTGACGCTGACCTTCGATTCATCCTTCTCACCGAACACTGGGGGAAAAAAATGCTAAAATCAAGACAGGGTACAAGCGGGAACATTATCAACCTGGGCTGTGACGTGGATTTCGACATTGCCGGGCCTTCCACCCGGGTGCTCTCGTGCTGGGTTATGAGGGCTGGCTGGCTGGCTGACTACCAGATGAATTTTGAGACCACAAAGTCTCGAGTGATCCAGAGCAACTTTGCGGTTGGCTACAAGACCGATGAATATGAATTCCAGCTTCACACTAATGTAAATGATGGGACGGCGTTTGGCGGCTCCATTTATCAGAAGGTGAACAAGAAGTTGGAGACTGCTGTTAATCTGGCCTGGACAGCGGGAAACAGTAACACTCGCTTCGCAATAGCAGCCAAGTACCAGATCGACCCTGACGCCTGCTTCTCGGCTAAAGTGAACAACTCCAGCCCGATAGGGTTAGAATATACTCAGACCCTAAAGCCAGGTATCAAACTGACACTGTCAGTTCTGCTGGATGGCAGGAATGTCAGTGCTGGTGGCCACAGGCTTGGTCTAGGGCTGGAGTTCCAAGCATAAATGAATACTGTACAGTCGTTTAATTTTAAACTATTTTGCAGCATAGCTACCTTCAGAATTTAGTGTACCTTTTAATGTTGTATGTCTGGGATGCAAGTATCGCTAAATATCATGTTAGACTTCCAGGTTAAAGGTGATTCAGCTTCAGGGTGTTACCCTTTCAGAGGTACAGAAGAAACCCAATTTCATAGCAGGTCCTTTCAGCTGTAGACTTGAGGGGGAGCTTGCTGGCCCCTCTAGAGATGTCAGGTTTCTTTTTTACCTAGAAACGGCTGCAAGTGCATGTTAGTAGTTTGCAGGCACTTTGTAATTCGTAAATTCGTATTAAGTAAATGAATGAAATTGTGATTTCCTGAGAACGGAACCTTGGTTTCCTACCCTGATTGAGGAGAGGCTCTTTGCTGGTGTATACAAACTCATCTGAAAGGGACTTTTTAAGGCAGGGACTTTTCCCACCCCCATCCATCACCTCTTTTACACCAAAAGTAGCCTGCAGGGAGTGGCACCTGTTTCTTCCGTGCCATTTTGGGGTGGAGAAGGTGGATGTGATGAAGCCAATAATTCAGGACTTAACTGTGTTTTTTCTCATGTTGTGTTTTTTGGCCCTTGCACCAGAGTATGAAATAGCTTCTAAGAGCTCCAGCTGCAAGCTGGGAAGAGTCTCTGTCACTGTAATCGCATGGCGACAACACTCAGCATCTAAATTGAACTTCTCTTGTATTTTCGCCACTCAGTTTATTTTTTAGGAGTTTAATGGGTACATTTTAGAGTCTTTCATTTTGTGTGGAATTAGTTCCTCCCCTTCAAATGCTGTCATTAACATCACTTAAAATAAAACTTGAATAAAATATTGAAACCTTAAAAAACAACAACAACAACAAAACAATGACATTCCACTGTGCCTGTTAGTGACCAACATCCAGAACATTGACAATACCAGATGCTGGAAAGGTTGTGAAGCAACAGAAATTCTTACTCGTCGTTGGTGGGAATGCGTAATAGTTCAGCCACTTTGGAAGACAGTTTGGAGGCTTCTTACAAAACTAAACATACTCTGACCATATGATCCAGCCGTCATGCTCCTGGGTATTTACCTGGAGGAGTTGAAAGTTTAAATGTTCACACAAAAAGTTGCATGTGGATGTTTATAGCAGCTTTATTCATAATTGTCAAAACTTGGAAGCAGCCAGCATGTCCTTCAGTAGGTGAATGGATAAATAAACGGTGTTGCATATAGATAGTGGAATATTACTCAGGACTCAAAAGAAATAAGCTATCAACCCATGAAAAGACACGGAAGAAACTTAAATGCATATTATTAAGTAAAAGAAGCCAATCCAAAAAGGCTGCATACTGTAGGATTCCACCTATGTAACATTCTGGAAAAGTCAAAACTATGAAGACAGTAAAAAGATCAGTGGTTGCCAGGCGTTAGGGAGGAGGGATGAATAAGAGGATTTTTAGGGCAGTGAAACTCTTCCGTATGATATTCTCATGATGGATACATGCCATTATACACTGGTTAAAATCCATAGAATGTACAGAACCAAGAGTGAAAACTGTGGACTTTGGCTGATTAGATATGTCAGTGAAGGTTCATTTCTTATAACAAATGTACCAGCTGGTGAGGGATGTTAATAATGGCAGAGGCTTATTTAGCACGTCTGTGGGCAGAGAGTGATGGGAAAATCTTTGTGTTTTCCATTCAAATTTGCTGTGAACCTAAATATGGTATAAAATAATGCATTGAAATAAAAAGGACAACAGAAAATGTTAGGTATAAGAGAATGCACTTATAATAAATGACCCTGGGAAGAAAACCAAAGCTCGAGAACACTTTCCTGAAACCACACATTGAAAATGCATAGTGCCTACGTAGAAAATCACCTTCTTAGTTGGCCCAGACAGATAATCACAGTAAAGCTATTGGAGTTTAAAGGTAAAGAAAAAAAACCTTTTGAATCCAGGCAAAAAGACCAAGTCACTTGTAAAGGAAGGAAAGTCAGATTGTCATGATAACTTATTTTTAAGACCAACGCTTTATGCCAAATGAAAATGGAGTAACATATTAAGAAACTTAGGGAAAGAAAATATGTGTAAAAGATTCTAGCCAACCTGACTTTGCATACAAAGGCCATAAACTATTAAGAAACTATTTCTATCTGAAATTTACAAAGCACACTATTAAGTAAATGTTAGGTCAAAGGAGAAGTGTCAAGTAAAATGGAAGAATTTCTTAAACGTAATGAAAATGAATACATGATGTTTTAGAATATGTGGGCATATCTAAGGAAGTTATCAGGAGAAAATTTTTAGCATTAAATGCATGTATTAATAAAAATTAAAAAGAAAATAAATGGATTAAACAAGCAGATAAAAAGTAGAATAACAAAGTAAACAAAAGAAAGCAACAGGATAGAATTAATAAAGATAAAAAGGAAATTGATGAGTTAATTTAAAAATTGGTTCTTTGAAAAAATTCAACAAACTAAGAAAAAGGGATAAAGTACAAATATTCTTGTGTATTAGAAGTTACATAAAGGTACAAAAGGGAAAACAGGCACAGCACAGTAAATTAAATCCTAAGGGACCATTTGCTCAATTATATGCAGGTAGATTTGGAAATCTTCATGAAATGAATCATTCTATAGAAAAACTAAGTATACTCCAGAAAGTCTAAACAGACTAATTGTCATAAAATAAAGTAATAAAAGAATTTTCTGACAAGAATTGTACCAGGGTCAAATAAACCCCTACTTAACTATGAAGCTTAAGTTATTCCAAAGATAGGAAAAGAAGGAAAACCTCCAAATTTGTTTCATTGAGTAAGTATAACATGGATTCCAAAATCTTAAAAAATTATTTTGGAAAATTATAGAACAATTTTACTTAGGATTATTGATACACAATTCCAAAATAAAATATGTTTTAACAGAAAACAATGTTGCATTAAAATATACCTCATGACCAAGTGGGGTTTATTCCAGGAATCCAAGAGGGGCTCAATACCAAAAAATCCGTTAGTATAATTCTTCATATTAGTAGAGCTAAGGAGAAAAATTCTTTAGACATCCCTGAAGGTAGGGAAAAGTCTCTTGACAAAATTTAAAATCTATCTATGTTTCAAAAAATAATAAAATAAGAATTGATGGATAGCTCCTTAACATTTATTTTACAAACGCACATACGCGTACACACACACACTTGCACACTTCAGTTCAAAAGTCAGCACCTTATTTACCGGGGGTGGAACACTAGTGGTTTGTTTGTTTATTTTCACATATTGTATGGTTTTTATTTATATGAAATATCCAGCTTAGGCAAATCCATAGAGACATAAAGCGGATTAGCGGTTGCCAGGGGTTTAACGGAGGGTGATTGCTTAATGGGTCCATGATTTCCTTTCGGGATGATGAAAATTTTTTGTAGCTAGTTAGTGGTGATGGTCGCACAACATTGTGAATGTGCTGAATGTCACTGAATTACACACTTTAAAATAGTTAACATGGTGAAATTTATCTGGAGTAAACATTAATTCCTTTTACGTTTTAACTGAAGTATAGTTGATTTACAATGTTTCAGGTGTACAGCAAAATGATTCTGTTATACCTCCTATATATATGTACGTATATATGTGTGTGAATATGTATATACATATTCTTTTTCAGATTCTTTTCCATTACAGGTTATTATAAGATAGTGAATGTAGTTCTCTATGCTATATAGTAGGCCCTTGTTTTTTACCAATTTAAAATATAGTAGTATGTATCTGTATCTGTTTTTTTTTAAAATAACTTCATTTTATTTATTTATTTTTGGCTGCGTTGGGTCTTCGTTGCTGCACTGGGCTTTCTCTAGTTGCTGCGAGTGGGGGCTACTCTTCGTCGCGGTGCGTGGGCTTCTCATTGCGGTGGCTTCTCGTTGTGGAGCATGGGCTCTAGGCGTGTGGGCTTCAGTAGTTGTGGCTCGCGGGCTCTAGAGCACAGGCTCAGTAGTTGTGGCACATGGGCTGAGTCACTTAAGGTGGATTCTTAACCACTGCGCCACCAGGGAAGCCCCAGCATGTATCTGTTAATTTCAAATTCCTAATTTATCCATCCCCCACCCTTTCGCCTTTGGTAACCATAAGTTTATTTTCTGTGTCTGTGAGTCTGTTTCTGTTTTGAAGATACGTTTATTTGTATAATTTTTTTATTCCACATATAAGTGACATCATATGATATTTGTCTTTCTCTGTCTGACATACTTCATTTAGTATGATCATCTCTAGGTCCATCTGTGTGTTTTATTGGAGTATAATTGCTTTACAATGTTGTATTAGTTTCTGCTGTACAACAACGTGAATCAGCTATATGTATACCTATATCCCTATACGCTAGTTGCTTGAATTGGACATAAGTTAAAGATGGACGTTCAGTATCTCTGCTGTGCATGTGTGTTGGAGGGACAAGCCAGTGTTATTAGACATAGAGACTTAAGTTTGGATGTGAAGAGGTAAAGCATCTCTAGTTGCATATGATCTGATTATATGTCTAAGACTACCAAATGAGTCAGTGGAAAAACTACCAAAAATGGACTTATGAGAGACATCTATAGAACAGTGAGTTATAAAATCAGTGTACCAACAGCCTTCATATATGCAGACCAGTTAGAACGTACACTGAAAGATACACATATATGGAATGATGCTTCTGCACACATACATACCTACACAGATACAAACTCAAGTTTACATTAAGTTCAAAAGGGGACCAATGATTGTCTTAGGCTAATCATTTATCAATAGTAATGGAGTGGTCCCTCAAAAAAGAAAATTCGTTAAAAAAAATAGGATTCTTGTTTAATGATCTTATTGCTACACATATAATTTTCTGGTACTACTCTTTCTGTGGACTCAGGACGGATATAGTAAGAGGATCTTTAAGATTTGTTTCAGCCCAACACTCCAATGATTCTATATTTCTAAGACTGGTCCATACTTACCGTACCTATAAAACAATACTATTGATTTTTATTAGGCCTCCAAAAAGGAAGTTGAGCCTTTTAGGTAGAACAATATCAAGAACTCTTTCTTCCAATTCCTATGGCATCACTTTAATTAAAAGTATATCTTCCCATAATGGAACATGATAGAGCAATATTTTATCTTCAGTGACTTCTCATTTCAGGATATTATTCACCATCATAAATAATGCATTAGTATATTAATGATGCATAATAGTTGTGATATTCCAGATGAACTGCTGCTCTTATTCAAGTGAGAATTTTTGGATAATAAAAATGTCAGTATAAGATAAATGCTGGATGATGTAAGAAAGATTCACTTTAAAAATCAAGTTTATAAAACATTTTAAATATCAGATGCTTTCTCAGTGTTTTTCATAAAAATTAATTGAGGTAATAAAACATAATTATAGGAAAATAAATATTAACATTATTGCCATTTTTTCTATTCATAGTGACTTTCACAGAATTTTGGGCAAAAGGGAGGTAAAAGACCAATGTGTTTGGGAAAGAACATAAATTATTAATAGCATTGTTTGTTTCTCAGAATCCTTGTGTTTTAGTTATATAATTATTTTTTCCCCAATACATTAAGAGGAAAACAAAGTACGTGGTAGGTGTGGCAGAAAGGAAGTACCCTGATAATGTATGACTATCTAGTCTATAAGGAATAAATGATTGCTTACTTAAAGTTCTGATAAAACAGAAAAGTTATAAGAAAATGTCTAACAATTTTTGGCAGATCATTCTATTGGCCAGAATGGAACTGTTTGTTAAATTATAATTTATAAGTTGTGTGGAAATAATTCTTCAGTGTTTGAAACACATATTGATGCTGCTTACCCAGTAGGAAAGGGTGGTGACTTGAAAGGATAAAGATGATGACATAATTGAAATCCCCAAAGGAGGAAGCATTTTATGGAATACTTGAATAATACAGCATCAATAAATTGTCTTAGGAGCTAAAGACTCATTCTTGGAATATTTTAAAGATTTTAAAGAAATTCTCATTGTAGTCAAAGATGAGCTTCTGGTCAGTGTGTCTCAAAATGAAATGAAAATTTAAGAAAACACTGAAATCTTAGACTGAAAAACAATTGAATCTAAAATCTGGGAGAGATATCCACTAATTATAAGGTACATGGAACCAGTTGGAGAAAAACCTACCTGGAATTCACCTCTGATACACACAGGTTTACCTCAAACACTAAGGAAAGGTTGGCAGGCACTTCAGTCCATCGAACCTCTCTGCCTCTGACCCACAGGCTGTGCTAACAAGCATAGTGTGAACAAGCAGTTCTCTGTACCCTCCACCCCTCTGTCCCATCAACTCAGATTCCCACCAAATGGCATGTGCATTGGTAGGCAGGAAGCTGGCGATGACCCAGTGCATTTTGGAAGCGTTAGTCCTCTCAAAGTAGTAAAGGCATATGCGGAGACAGGAACAGGATTGTGGAAGTATAGGCTCGGGAAGGAGAAGCTGCTAAGTCAGAAGATCAGAGCTGTATTGAGTGAGAATGCCTGTTTACAAAAAAAAAAAAAAAGTCTTGCACACCATCTTTTTTTCTGGATCTGAGTGTATGATTTAACCATCACTGGAGTGAACACACTGCAGCAAATTGTTACCTAATATAGGGGTTGGCACACTTTTTTCTATAAATACTTTCTGCTTTGTGAATCAAATGTTTTTTTTCTTTTTGTTAGAAGTACTCAGTTCTTGGAACATCGTGGCATGAAAACAGCCATAGGCAGTATGTAAACAAATGAGCATGGCTGTGTCACAAAAACACCTGTATTTATGGACACTGAAATTTGAATTTCTTATGATTTTTATGTTTATAAAATATTACTTCTTGTGATTTTTTTAACCATTAAAAAGGTTAAAGGCACTCTTAGTTCATGGGCTGTATAGAAACAGACAGTGGACCAGATTTGGCCCATGGACTATAGAGTGTCTCTCCCTCATATAACATGTGGAAAATATTGTATTCCTAAAGGAGAAGCTAGAACAAATACTATAGGAGCAATAATCAAAGATATTATAGTAGAAAAATGTTCTGCCTGCAGGTTACATGTACTCACCCTGTTCTCTAGTTGGGAAAGAATACTCTGGGTGGAGCTAATAGTGAAGTTTTAGGAATGTAGAGGCGTGGCATTTGAGTGGGACTCCTTGACAGATGGTAATTAAGTTAATGAATGTGTTTGACATATGAATGAATGAAAGAATAAATGAGTATAATATAAATGTAGATAAATAGAGTGTGATGTGGAAGGATGCATATCAGAAGGAGGACAAGGACAGAGGACGGAGAAGAAGAGGCATTTGTCAGTGACTGGGAATTCCCAAGTGTTCTTCTGGGCTTGGGGCAGGGCTTCAAATGCCATGCAACCAGCACAACTATATTTGAAAGATAAGGAGAGCTACTGAATGCTTTAGAATGGTGGATTGTGTTATTTCATCCTCTATTACTACTAAAGATGAGCAAAGCCAGACACTAGTTAAAATGGTCAGGACAGATTGTAATCAGTAATATACTATTGCAGGAGAGAAGAGAGCCCAGCACGAACTGAATTCAACATCAATTCGTACAGACTTTACTGGGTATTTTAAGAGGAGAATGAGAGAATAGGGAGGGGGGCACATGGGGACTCAGTAGGGTCAGGGAAGGGAAAAATTGCAAAGGGTTGGTCGACATAAATATTGATTAGGCCAACTGTGTCTGCTAGCTGGCAAGTACTGAAGTTCGGATTCTGTTCTCCTGGGGAGACTTGGAGACAGGGGTGCCATCCTTCCTGATGACGACATTTCAAAGGAGTAGCTTTCAGGTACTTGAGGAAGACACCCTTGAGTTGTAGGAGATATTAGTATATAGGAAAGGGACAGAGGAAGGCCTTTTAGTAAATGCTCTAAGAGAGGTTGGTGGGGCCTGTTGTCAGGTGTTGGCTGTGGCCTTGAGCTTTCTCATGGAGGCCCTTTCATCGGGGGCTAGAGTCACACTAGGGTTGTGGCCTTGAGCCATTAGAAACTATGTTCGTGCTTATCTCTTAATGTGAGTTTGGCCGGGGGGCGGGGATGGACAAAATCATCTTTGTTGAGTCTTTGGTTTTTATAGGCCAAGGTTGAGGCCTAGTT
Source organism: Lagenorhynchus albirostris (assembly GCF_949774975.1). Classification (NCBI taxonomy): domain Eukaryota; kingdom Metazoa; phylum Chordata; class Mammalia; order Artiodactyla; family Delphinidae; genus Lagenorhynchus; species Lagenorhynchus albirostris. The sequence goes on from NC_083110.1 coordinate 8,207,530, forward strand.
GAAAAGAGGATTTAGAGGCGCCTGGGGAGAGTTTGGTCAAAGAGCGAATCTTTGTCATTTCGTACTGATCTGTACATTTAGACACACATAAACTTCCCCGGAGCTGTAATCAGTCCAGCCTGATTGAGTTTGCTGGAAGACAGCTTGCCTTTGAATATGCTCTGTTCTCTTTCTCTCTGGAACATCCTTGAGTAATTCTTTACCTAAAGGAAGCCTGTTCATCCTTTAGGCAGCTGTCAAATTTGCCTTCCTTTGTGAAGCCCTCCTGCATTTATTTCCATCCCCTCCTCCCTGAAAAGATACTTCTTTCTTTTATCCTCCCTTCCTTTCTCTTTCCTACCCTCCCTCCTCCTTTCTCTTCCTATCCAGCTCTCCTCTCCCCTCTCCTCCCTCCCTCTCTCTCTCATTCAGGCATAGTGAATTCCTTCTACTGTACCTCTTGCTGCAAAATCACATGACCCTTTACATTTTGAAACTATTATGAAATAATTACCAGGAAAACACCTACAGGCAGAGGCAACATCTCATTCATCTTATATCTCAAGTGCATAGTACTTTTTTTTTTTTTTTTTTTGCGGTACGCGGGCGTCTCACTGTTGTGGCCTCTCCCGTTGCAGAGCACAGGCTTCGGATGCACAGGCTCTGCCGCCATGGCTCACGGGCCCAGCCGCTCCGCGGCATGTGGGATCTTCCCGGACCGGGGCACGAACCTGTGTCCCCTGCATCGGCAGGCGATCTCTCAACCACTGCGCCACCAGGGAAGCCCCATTTGGCTTTTTTTTTTTAATATTACTGTATCTTCCAAAGAATGCACAGACATAGTCTTCCTGCTTCAAGGAAGTTAATTTAATGTTTTTCACGTTACCAGAGTAAATATTCATATTTGTGACCGTAATGATGCTTAATCTTAACACCAATTGACAATGGAATTGGTACCATGCACTTTCATTAGTAATTTACTATTTTCTGTAAAGGATAAAGCTAATCTGAAAGGGCTGCCCACTGTAGGATTCCAACTATATGACACTCTGGAAAAGGCAAAACTATGGAGACAGTAAAAAGATCAGTGTTTGCCAGGCGTTATGGGAAGGGTGGGATGCATAGGTGGAGCACAGAGGATTTTTAGGGCAGGGAAACTGTTACAGGAAGGGGGACCCCTTCCAGGGCCCGAGAGTGGGCTCTTGTCTAACACTCAGAAGTGTGTCTGAGGAGACACACATGCTGACAAAGCAAAAGACTTTGTTGGAAAGGGGCACCTGGGCAGAGAGCAGGAGGGTAAAGGAACCCAGGAGAACTGCTCTGCCACGTGGCTCACAGTCTCAGGTTTTCTGGGAATAGGGTGAGTTTCCGGGTTGTTTCTGGCCAGTCCTCTTGCTTGGCCCATATTTGGTCTGACTCAGGGTCTTTCCTGGTGATGCACGCATCTCTCAGCCAACGTGGATTCCAGAGCAAAGGATTCTAGGAGGTTGGCAGGACATATTATGGGCTGGCGTCTCCTCCCTCCTTTTGGCCCCTCCTGAATTCTTCCAATTAGTTTTCGGTGGCAGCACCATGTTTCTCATTGGGACCTGCAGTTGTGAGACAACTCATGTAAGTGGGTATCATCGTGCTGGCCGAGGCGGGCAGTTCTGGTCAACAGTTCCCTAACAAAACTGTTCTGTGTGACACCATAATGGTGGATACAAATCATTGTACATTTGTCAAAACCCATAGAATGTACAGCATCAAGAGTCAACTCTAATGTGCAGACTGTGGGCTTTGGGTGATAATCTAATGTTTCAGTGTAGGTTCCCTGATTGTAACAAGTGTACTACTCTGGTCAGGGATGGCTGTGTGTGTTGGGGGGTCATGTGGAAACTCTGTGCCTTCTCCGTTTTGCTCTCTGAACCTAAAACTGTTCTAAAAAATAAAAAACTCTCAATTTTGTCAGTAGGGAAGTTGATACTTAAACTGTATCAATTTCAAACAAGGTAGTTATACTGCATACAGTGAAACTATAACCATACTTATCAACAAAAATAAATCCCAGGAATATAATGTTGGGCAAAAATAAAAAATTACGGATGACATCTACAGTATGATACCATTTATATCATGTTACAGTATGAAAAACAATTCTGGAATTAGTATTACGATGTAGACATCGGTAGTAAAATTCTGAAAAAATGGCCTTGAATGATAAATATTAAATTCAGCAGAATGGTTATAACTCCTTCAGGGGAACAAACAATAAAATCAGGGCTGGGTACCTGGTTCACTTCACCTGTGTGTGTAATAATTTACTTTTTAGCTGGCTGTTGAAACATGGGTGTTTATTATAATCCTTTCATACCATTTTGTATTTCTGAAGTTCTTCATTAGAAAATAGCTTATGGAAAATGATGCTTGATTCGTAGCCAGAACATTTTGCAAATGATCAGTAAACACTCAAGTAATGAATCTGGGATTTGATGTCGTGAATGATAATATTTTGTCTTGTTAGATTTACGTTCTCAAGGTTATGCCTTAAAAGCCTGCAGCAGAAATTGCTTGGCTGGAAATGATCGTAGTTCAGGGTTGAGTGTAGGGGTAAGATCGTCAACTTGGTGAACAGGAATATAGGAATGGAGAAGAGCTAAGGGTGTTTGTACTAGAGAAATATACTGCAGCTATGAGAAGTAACCAGCTGCGGTTCGGACTTACTTTTTCAAGCCACTAGTAACTGGAGTTTACCACCAGTCTTTTAGTTCATAAACCTCAATTTGCATAAAACATATGGCCTAAGTCGGGGTTCACGATTCACCCAGTCTCCCACACTTATGGAGCTATTGACTGTGCATGGCATTCCTTTCTAATTTTCCCAAAGTTTCTCAATATTTTTTTCAATTCCAGGAAGCTACTACCAATCAGTCTGCACCTGAAATGAAACTGATTTGCCATCCTGGGTTAGTCAGGAGAAGCTAAGTTATGCTTTTGTAAGAAAAAAACTATGAACCCCGAAGTCTCAGTGATTTAATTTGTGTACATGTCACATGTCTACCACTGGTTAGGGGGTCCTACTCCAGGTGGTGACTCAGGAGCCCCAGGTAACTAACATTCCGTGTCTAGAATGACTTTAAGTACCATGGCAGGGGAAGAAAAGAGTATGGAGAACTAACTTCCTTTTCTGGGTGCTTTGTTCCCAAGGAGACACATCATCTCTGCTTACAGCTAATTGCTCAGAGCTAATGGTCTGATCGGACTGTAAGGGAGCTGGGAAATTTGAGGGATCGCATGTCTGTTGAGTAAGTAGTATGTGCTTTTCCCACTTGGGCTGAAACTCTAGATTAGACTTACTGCTGTTCAGAGGATTACAGTCAAAAGGAACTGGGCTGGGTACAGGGTGGGACAGAATATAACATGGTATTCTGAGTGTATATAGTGTAATATAATTTAGGAAATTTAGAATATTGAAGGTTTTTGTTTAAAGATCTCCTGACTCAATCATTTAATTTTATAAATGAACAAAGTGAATCCTAGTGACTCGCTCCAAGTTATAGAGATAGTTCATGGCAGTATTGGGGCTCGACTGAAAAAGAAACCGACCTGTCAATATATAGAGAGAATAATATGACTGTCTACAGGGAAAATCTAAGAGAATCTGCAGATGAATTATTAGGAGTAATAAGATCATTCAGCAAAGTTTCTGGATATAGGATTGATACACACTAATATCACTATATTCTTGCAAAACCAAGTAGAAAATTTAATAGAAGAAAGTTATTCACAATAGTATCAGAAGTGATAAGACATGTGGACCAAATGTAAAATGGACGCATGAAACCTCTGGTGAAAACGTCAGTCTTATTGACAAGACATGGGGGAAGGACAGAGTAAAAAGATTGTATTCTTTGGCCAAACACATACGTAATAATAGAAACTGTAACAAAACTGGTTAATACATAAACATGTACAAAGATGTAGATTTGTAGAGAGTGATAGCCTCCTCACTGAATATGTATTGTCAGTGTTTGGCTAATATTTTGAAAAGGGAAACAACACTTTAGGATGTGTTAACCTGAATATAATATTATAGAACTGTGTAATTTTTATACGTACTCTCCATTTGCTAGCATTATATCTGTCAAAAAAATACCAGAGGATATTAAAGTGATAAAAAGAGTAGAAAATAGATTTTATAAATAGTTACCGTAAAAAACAGATTAAAGGTTTGTGTTTGCCTTGTTTGGCAAAGAGAATCAATTTGATAGCGTCAAAAAATACCATAATGGTATTTATACCCATGTGACATTTATACGGGATGTGCCCATGGACCATTATTAGCATAATGCCTGTTTCTCAGTATCTTTAGCTGTAGAATGTGTGAGATAATTGTACTTACCTTATGCTGTCATTATAATGATAGTATGAGATAAATAAAAAGTTCTTTGAACAGCGTCCATTGTAAATGCACAGTAAATGCAACCAGTGGTTTTTACTATTATTATTTCTGTTATTACTAATTAGGATGCCATTCAGTTATTTTCCATCACTACAGAAAATTCAATGTGAATAGATTCTAAAACTGAGTTTGGATAGGTTTACAGAAGAGTTTCTTTCTCCTAAAATTAATTGAGTCAGCATAACCTATAAACAGTGTTGTAGATTTTATATTTTCAGAAGTAACAGAGTTTGACTCATTTTGGATATTTACTAGTTTTCAGTTAGAAAGAAGGACCACCCCCCTCTTTCAAATTTCATGTGTTCTGCGAGTTTTTGAACAGTTTGTTAATTAATCAATTCAACAAATATTAATTGAGCATTTGGTAAGTTTTAGGCTCTTGGGATCAAGTGATGAATAATACATGATCCCTGCTGCTGTTGAGCTTTCAACAGGTGGGTTATTTGCATTTTAATTAATTATTGAAAATGCAAGCTGGTGTGGAGATAGGAAGTCAGTCTTTATTTACATGTCATAAGCACTATTTAAGGTCCAGTACAAGATGCTGATGGAACCTACGGGAAGGTTACCTTGCTCAATCTTAGGGTTTTGGGTAAAGTGATGCCTAAGTCAGACCCTGAAGGATAAGTGTAGTTACTTTGGGGAAGAACTTAGAGATTAGTAGCCCATGGCTATACAGAAAGCATATTTATTAGAGCTACATAGAGGGTAGTTCACCCCTTAGAAGGAAATATTACTTACATGTGTTTGAGTTATCTTTGGGTTTGCTCTTCGGACAAACACAGAACTGTTCTAATAGACTCATTTCTCATAAATACCCAGCTTACCTACAGCGTGAGATACGTTTTTAAGGTTTAAGTCAGTTTTCTAAGGATAATTGAACACATTTGGAATGGTTTTTCAATGGAACCAACTTCTGAGATACGGCTTTTAAAATATTGACATCTTCTATCCATTGAATATATTACCTTTCATTATTATTTACTCAAGGAGTTCACTGCATTGACTCTCCCATTTTTATTTCTGTTGAATAAACTGAAATAGGTAATATTCGTAAGCGATAAGTTAAATAGTTTAAAATCAAGAAGTTAAGGTAGTAAACTTACTAGTACGGTATGGTGATGGGTCTCCTTATATATCTAAACATACGAAATGATCCCTATGTGCTAAAATTTCGTTTCAATTCATGTTTAAAAATTGTTTTGTTCAGTTTTGGTTAAGAGGTACTCTCCAGTAATTTTCCATCCGTGCTAAAGAGTGTAGTGTTAGCAACTTTCAGACCCATGAGAGTAAAGTAATAGAGGCTTTTAGGAAGAACTTTAATACTTCTTTCTTACTATTTGATGAGTAAACAGTGACTTGAATTAAAATATACATGTTATTTACCTTAGTTGGTTGCAATTGATGGCATATTAATGTTTCAGGTGTGTAGGGGCTGATCATGAGAAAAGCTTACTTTATTAAGGAGACTTATAAGGCAGTGTGTGTTGGTCTTGCTTTGGTGTAGCAGGCACACGGCTTGTCAGCAGAGTGTTTGTACTGAGTTTAATTAATGAAATAGACTATAGTAGAACTTAAAATATGGAGCCCCCTTTAAAGTTCAAAAACCTTTCAGGACTTTAACATCATAGTAGTTGTATGTTTGGTGTCTGTTGCGAAAATGGAACATGACTAAAAATACTACTGTGAGTTCAGAAACACTATTGAATATTTAAATAAAATGTTGTCTTTGATTAATCAGATTTTAAAATAGTATATGCAATTCATATACACACACATATAAGCATTAACTTTCAAGATGTGTAATTATTCAGTATCAGACATGCTTTAGGAATGTGTGGTGGTTTCATTTTTTTTAATCATCCCTAATTGCCTGCCCACAGATTGGCAATCACTGAATTATGTGTTGGAGATTTCAAGAAGCGTTGATTAACCTAGGGCATAACGTCTTTGTGAGAAGAGTTAGTGAAATAGAGTTAAAGTGTAGGGGTTTGGTTGTTTTTTTTTTTTTGAGGGGGACATGGAAATTACTTAAATAAAATGTTCTTTTAAAAATTGTACTTATAGTGTTTGGGATAAAGATGGAGGCAGAAAAGCCAGAAGAAGGGCAGGAGTATTGCTTCATACAGTCATCTTAAGTGTCATGTAATGAAAAATCTAATCTGTATTGGTGCAAGAGGGATGGGGTCCAGAAAATTTGGGAAAAACCCATAGCAGATCTTGGTGGTATATTTCACACTGCCAGCAAAATTCACATAAAGTTGAGATTCAACTCCTTAAACAGAAAATGTGATGTTTTAGATAACGTGAAGAGACATTGAAGTATGGGTTATTTGCATTTTAATTAATTATTGAAAATGCAATAATTTCTCATGTATAATTACCACCATGTAGGTTTTGGAGGTACTATAATTTCTGGAGTATTCTAAACATTGTAATGTAATATTTTAACATTCTTTATTGCCTAACATTTCCCTGAAAATTGTCTAAAATGAATGTTTACTTGATCTTTTAGGAAATGTGGTAACTTTCTGTAAAAAGGGAAGAAAATCAGTGCCATGAAATTCATAGTTTTTTTGTGTTTAAAATAAATTCTTTAACTTAATTCATTTAATAAACACTTTATTGAGTGCCTACTATGTGCTAAGCAATGTCCAAAATCATGGTGATAGACAGCGATTGAGATGGAGTTCATCATCCTGTGATCTTTCATTCTAGTGAATGAAGATAGAAGATAAATAATTTGGTTAACAATTAGTGATGCATACTGTGGAGGATAAGACGGTGGTAAATGATAGGGTGACCCCATTCGACTGCTTTGGTCATAGAAGGCCTCTCTGCCAAATAACCAGAAGGAACCAGATGTTGGACGTGTAGAGGAAGGAGAATTGTAGGCAGATAGAAGAGATGGTGTGAGGACTTTAAGGTGGGAATGAGCATGCATTGTTCTGAGGACAGAAAGAGGCTAACATGGTTGGAATCTAACAGGTGAAGTGGGTAAGAGACATGAGATGAGGTCAAAGAGATAGGCAAGGGCCACATCATTAAGGGCTTTGCAAGCTAGGGAATGAGATTTGGGTTTTAAGTTTAGTAGAAAGCTACCGGATGGTTGTAAGCAAGTGTGTTCCATGATTTATGCTTCTAATTTTTGTACCGATTGCACGTGGAGAAAGGATTAGAGAAAACAAACGACAGAAGCTTAAGCTGGGGTGGTAAAGGCAATAGGAGTAATTGGATGCAGAATCTTTATTGCATTGGGTTTGAGAGGTAAGGGAAAAAGAGGAATCACAAGATTCTGTATATTGTTGAGTATATTGTTGAGATGAGAAAGATGGGTGGAAGGCATAGAGAAAGGAAGACATTAATATTGAGTCCTATTTTGACTGTGCTGGGTTTATGACATCAAGTAGAGACATCAAATAAGCAGCTTAATATCAGCCTGGAGTCCTAAGGAGAGGTCAGGTCTAACGACATAGATTTGAGGGTCATTGGGTTGTATTATGGCACAGTAAGTCCCTTACATATGAACGAGCTCTGTTCCGAGAGCACGTTTGTAAGGCCAATTTGTTCATTTAGTCCAACAAAGTTAGCCTGTATAGTACTGTACTGTAATAGGTCTATAATACTTTTCACACAGATAATACACAATAGACAAACACAAAAAATAAGGAAAACATTTTTAATCTTACAGAATAGTCCCTTGAAAAGTACGGTAGTACAGTACAACAGCTGGTGCATGGGTTGGCATCGAGTGAACAGGCAAGAAATGAAGATACTGTTCTACTGTACTCTATTCAGTACTGTACAGTGAAGTACACAAAAGCACAGCCACTTATAGAGGACGCGTGCGCCTGACAACGTACACCAGACATGTGAACTAACTTACCTGATTGGACCTGCAAACACAGGTTTGCATCTTTGAAAGTTCACAACTTGAAGGTTCACATGCAGGGGATATACTGTTATTCAAAACCATGGGTTCGGGTGAGAATCCTCTGGGGGAAATTTTTGAATACAGAAGAGCAGGGGGCTCAGGGCAAGTACTTCCAACATTAAGAATAGATCTGAAAAGAATGGCTCAGCAAAGGAGACAGTTTTTTTGTCTTCTAAGAATACAAAAATCTTTCTTGGAATCTTTATTGTCTAAATAAACCAGGAGAATGGTCTGTGAGTTTAATAATGCACAAAGTCATAGGAGACTAAAATGTAAATGCCGTATACAGTTGACTTTTAGTGGTAGGTCTGTTTTGTTGCTGCAAAAGTTGAGAAGTGCATGATGAACACAAAACTAAAATCACACCTTTGGAAATTAAAAAAAAAAGTCATATTTGGAAAAAGTAAGGAATATAAAAGGAACAAAGCAGTTGTCAAAAAATGATAAAAGATATAATTATAGTCCTATTTCCTGTGTGGGAGAAGAGAGAGAAAAGAAACTAATAGAAAACTCCATCCCAGAAGTAGAAATACTTGAGAGGGGGAAGAAGATTGATGTGTAAAGAAAAGGAGGGAAACGAATAAAAGAAGACAAAGCCATGAGGCTGGTCTGTAGATTTAAATAATTGAAGGGGGGCTGGAGGTAATCTTTGTGCTCTGCCCTAACAAACTGCAGGAACAGGTAAGGCATAAAGTCTTCGGTGTGTTTTAATGCTGAGTAATGACTTCCATAGAAGTTAAAATCACCATCCACCATTTTTGTAATAGCCTCCCCACAGAAAAGTATGATAAACATGGGTGTTAGGCTTAAAGACTTGGGTGCACTTCTAAAACCCAGGAAGAGTACGTATTTCAAACAATTTTAAAGCATTTTTAGAAGAATCACATCAACTGGGCGTATATAGTAATGGCTTGATTCAGAATAAGTTTGAAGCCCTGTAGCCACCCTGAATACCTTCAGTTTTGAAGTTTCTTAGTTTTAATAAAGGTATTCTGAAACTCATGTTGAGAATTTTACTGTGAAAGAGTATTCATCATGTATTGGAAGCACTCAAATATAAGTTTAGTATTTGGATTCCTTTAAAAGGCCAGGCTTTTTCTTTATGTGTGTGTGTGTGTGTGCATGTGTGTATACATGTATACACACACATATACATATATATGTACAAATACATATATGCACACATACTTATATATATATAAACAGTGATGCTTCTGATGCTTTTGAATCATTTATTCCTTCAGAAGCAAGTGCTTCATTCCCTTAACCAGTCAAATTATTCCTTGTGGTCGCTTGACTACGGACACTCATTCTCATTCGTCAACTCTGCTGCCTGATGGACGAAGGCGCAGTGCTGCGTGCTGGTATAGAAAGATGAAAGTGAGGTCCCTGGCCTCAGGAATACATGGTTTCCAACATCCAGGGCTGACCTGTGAGGACTCACAATCCTTGGAAGTTGTAGCCACAATTATGAATATATCCATTTTTCAACAGGTTAACAATGAGGTCTATGACCAGGAAAAAAAAAAAAAAAAGACTAAGAACCATTGGCCTAGGCTTTGCAGATGTAATATGTGACTGGATGACACAGTGTTATTTTTAGTTTTGTTTTCAGATTCTCCTAATCTTCTTAGGGAATCAGAATTCTTAATCTTGGCTTGATAGGCTTCATTCTGTTTTCGTTGGGGCTTCCATCAGCCCCAAGAGACCAGTGCCACTGCAGCAACATAACAGGGTGAATGAGGATAATTTCACATGTATGTGAAAGGAAAAAGTATTTTTGTAAGAGTCACTTTTATCTTGTTTTTGTGTCTTGTATGTGTGTCTCTGATAAACTATTTAGCATTTGTATGAATGTGCTGAGATGCTTCTGTTGCCCAAAACCGTGAACACTTAAAGTACAATTCTTAGAGTTTTGTTTTTTATTGCATGGATCTACATAGATTTTGCTCCAAACTCAGAGTTAGTCTTAGCTTAAATTCTTAAAATGCTATCGACTTTTCCATTTCCTCCTCTTTATTCTTCTGGTGGAATTGTTACCATTGATCAGAATGTTTTTATTCCAGTGTGGCTTTCAGAAGGTGACCTTTGACTGGAGGAAAGGAGCTGGGGATGAAACTTACCCGATTTGAGTATAGAAGAAGAAAAGTGTAAGATTTGAGTCAGGAAAGGTTAATAGTAAAGAGAAAGAATGATACGAAATAACATGATGAGGTTAGGGTGGGTCTTTGAACATGCAGCTTCTTTCGGGACTCTGCAATAGAAAATTCTCAGCGCTGTAATGACACTAGGTGTAGTGGCCTTCTGAGCCAGGAAAGGTTTTCTGAGGCACCCCAGATACTTTTCCCATCACTAATAGTTCAAAGTCATAAGATAGTACTGGCTGAACCTAAGTATAGTATTCCTGAGTGGTGAGTTACAACATCTGCTAATAAAAAGTTTTATACTTTGACATGTTCTGCTAAGTTTTTATTGATGGTTGTGAATATTTAATGTCCTCCTAGGAGCTTTTAGGTAAATATGTTTTCACAGCACACGTGGTGAACCAAACTAATTATTATACTGTGAACCAAACTAATGGGTTTTAATTATGCTAAGGGCTGTAGAGCTGCGGACAAATTCATCATGTGTTTTAAATTGCTAGGATGGAAAGCACAAACCAAAGGTCTAACCTGGAATAATGTTTGGAAAATAATTTCCTTTGCTGAGATGCCAGCTCCCGCTTTTATTTCTCAAGTTGAAGAATACAGTTGACTTGCGGCATTCACATCTGCAAGGTGGAGGAGAGGAAGTGTTGCGCTTGACTTTGGGAGACCCAGATTTTAGGGGAGGGTTTTCACTTCCTCTCTCTTTGGATTTGAACAAGTCACCTGACAAGAAGCACTTCCTCTGCCTTGGCTGTAACATAGGGAAGTGCTATCACATAGGGGAGGCTTACTGAAGATTGCTGAGAGATTGTAACAAAATGATATATAGACAGTGGATATTTAAGAGGTTTCTTCCCTGTTGTTTCTGTTAAGGGAGGTTTGAGTCATCACTAACAGAGCCATTAGAATTTCTCTGCCTGACTGGCAATCTGGTTACCTTAGTTAGTGTTTTTCCGCTTTGATTATTGTACTCCTTTAATTTTCTGCAATCTCTTAGTCTATTAAACACGGCTGTTTGGGAAAGGGGGTCAGCTGTACTTCCTTTTGTATCCCAGTTGACATGTAGGTATATTTTTCTTTTTTTTTTTTTAAGACGCTGGGGGTAGGAGTTTATTAATTAATTTATTTTGCTGTGTTGGGTCTTCGTTTCTGTGCGAGGGCTTTCTCTAGTTGAGGCAAGCGGGGGGCCGCTCTTCATTGTGGTGCGCGGGCCTCTCACTGTTGCGGCCTCTCTTGTTGCGGAGCACAGGCTCCAGACACGCAGGCTCGGTAGTTGTGGCTCACGGGCCTAGTTGCTCCACGGCTTGTGGGATCTTCCCAGACCAGGGCTCGAACCCGTGTCCCCTGCATTAGCAGGCAGACTCTCAACCGCTGCGCCACCAGGGAAGCCCAAGGTATATGTTAATTTTAGTATTTGTCTGATCTCTTATTTCTAAAAATGGGTGAGGCTTAAATGATACCCTTGTTGATAACATATTGAGTGTAGCCCTGCTGCACTGTAAACTTCTCAGTGATCCTGTATGTTCACTGACTGTTATGAGTTATTGGCAATTCACAAAAGAAAATGAGATCTTCAGTGCTGTGTTAGACAAAGTGCTTCTCTCCTAATTTTTCAGATAATGCCCTTAACAGTTAGTCATCAGCTGGTGGTTACAGGGATGGTAGAGAATTAATTGATGACAGCAGGGATACATGTGACTTTTCCACATTTTTGATAAAATAAACACTTAACGAGCTCATTGGAGAGTTTCAGCTTTATTCTCTCAATGCCGAGGACATCATGGCACCAGTGAAATCTGTTGAGTTTTCTGCCAATCAGTCCAAGTTGTAACCAAGTCTTTATAACTGTCTTATAATAATAGAAGTAAATTTAATGGAAAACTAGAGTTCCTGGCACATAGTAATTACTCACTAAATGTTTGTGGAATTGAATTGGTAAGAACCTCTGTTCCCCCAATGGAACATGTAATGAACCTATAAATGTTACAGGGAATGAGAATGTAGCTTGTGACACATGGCTTTGATTTAAATATAAACTAACTTTGTAGTGACCACTGAATTGTCATATAGTCTTTAAACACTGATGAATTGAATAATTAATAGCGTTTTAAAATTATAATGTCATAATTAAAATTCTACTTGGAGACTGAAAAAAAATACCTATGCTATTCTCTACCTTATACTCCCCTGAGATCTTCCTTAACTAAATACACATCTCTTATCCCTGTAAAATTCAAGGTTGCAAATATTAGAATATTTAGTTTCTTGTGTTTTCATGAGAGTTAGAGATATTGTTTGTAGCATACTATTTTTTTTTTTTTTTTTTTTTTTTTGGCGGTATGTGGGCCTCTCACTGTTGTGACCTCTCCGTTGCGGAGCACAGGCTCTGGATGTGCAGGCTCAGTGGCCATGGCTCACGGGCCTAGCCGCTCCGCAGCATGTGGGGGTCTTCCTGGACTGGGGCACGAACCTGTGTCCCCTACATCGGCAGGGGGACTCTCAACCACTGCGCCACCAGGGAAGCCCTATGAAAATGTATTTTAACAACAAAATAAAAAGTATAGACCCTCAAAGGAAAACCTAAGTTTTATTATTCGGTTTGTTGCATACCAAAACACAAAATTTGAGACCTAGAAGTATCCAGGATACATAGATTATTCCTATCTATGTGAATGATGACCAGAGGAAAAAAGAGATACAAGTGAACAGGCGTTTCACAGAAAAGGAAATACAAATGGACCATTATAATATGAAAACATTATCAACCCTCATTATTAATTGGGGAAATACAAATTAAAAGCACAATGAAGGATCATTTCGCAGATTGGGAGTATTATTGTTGGTGAAAATCTGGAGCAATAGGAATTTCCACCCACCTCTGGTAGGAATGTATACTGGAAGACTGTGGCTATTTAATAAAATTGAAGGTGTGCGCACACTAATTTAAGATATTCACTCCTAGGTACATATCCTAGTGAGATTTTTACACATGTGCACAAGGAAACTAAATATTTAGATCATGAGGTTTGAGTTTCATGACTTGCAGTGTCCCTGAAAAATATCTAGCAGCTTCTTATTGTGTCTTCTTTAAAAGTGGAAGACAAAAAGTCACATTTTGGGGGGGGAACACTCTCTTAAAACTGGCCGAAATATCAGTAATACTAGGAAACCATGTCACACACAAAGATGCATATTTGTGCTAGGAAATATTGCTGGAAGACATATAGAAAGCATTGCTGAATAAAAAGTGAAAGAAGGGCTTCCCTGGTGGCGCAGTGGTTGGGAGTCCACCTGCCAATGCAGGGGACATGGGTTCGTACCCCGGTCCGGGAAGATCCCACGTGCCGCGGAGCGGCTGTGCCCGTGAGCCGTGGCCGCTGAGCCTGCGCGTCCGGGGCCTGTTGCTCCGCAGCGGGAGAGGCCACAACAGTGAGAGGCCCGCGTACCGCAAAAAAAAAAAAAAAAAAAAGTGAAAGAAGTAGGACAGTTGTTATGCAGCATGGGAGATGGGCCATAGAATTGCATTGATTTTGTTTCAATAATGAAAATCCTTAAGCGCTACTTTTAAAAAACATTTTGAAATATTACGGAGAAGATTGTGTTCTCAATAGTGAAAAAGTCTCTTGCAAAAGCAAGGATTGGGGGAGGATGAGGATGGTGTTGATGAAGGAAAATGGGCAGATATAACCACTAATGGAGTGGCTGCTTGACCAGAAATAAAATGAGAATCTTGGGTAAGTTCACAGAATTAGCTTCTTACGTGGAATTCACACTTTCTTTCTTAGGCAGCTATTGAAGCAGAGAAGCTGGAGCCAGAATATAAAATCTTAATAGTACTTTATTTATTTATTTTTGAATTTTATTTAATTTATGTTTTGTATAGCAGGTTCTTTAATAGTACTTTAAAATGAGATGTGCAGTGGCTACACCACGGACAGTCTTCTTGTTATTTTGTGGCCAAGTACTTAATTTGAAGGTTTAATTTTACAAAAATTTAACTGTTCCAGACTTGTAATGATTGATGATTGGGAGCTTTTCATAGCATATTCCCTTGAAGATATTTCCAGGGTGAAGATGACATTTTTTACAATGAAAAAGCACCTGTTCTCCAAGTAATTTTACCATGGAGAGAACATTTTGAAAATGGATGTTTGAGTATGTTTTTTTAATTATATCGGTATATCGCTGAAAATGGTCTAAATGTGTCATGTATGTAATCTCTGACATAAGCAGACTTTAAAAAACGTGAATGTCAAATTTTCTAATTGTTTAAATAATGAGGTAAAGTGAAATTTGAATCCATTTGTTAAAAATATAAAAATAAAACATTGTGTGATTAGTTTAAGAACTGACTGACAACAGGCAAAATGGAGAGTTAGTAGTTGAATTTCAACAAAATCCTTTTATAATTGGTGGATTACAATGAATCCTTTTCCATTTGGATCTGTGCGTTGTTTGTGACATTTCTTTTGCAGTTTCAAAAGCCATTAAAACAAATTTTTGAGATAGACTGAACTTGAAACCAGCCTTCCTATTATTGTATCACAAAGTTTAAATCTTAAGGTTTTAAAAATAATGAAGCATATTTAGTCACATTATATTCATAACCCAAGCAAAAAATGATTTATTATATTACAATTATAATAAAATTTATAGAAAATATTGTTTATCATTAATTTTCATTTTAAATCTTTTGTAATATATGTAAGTACTGGCGTACAGATCTGTGATGAAAATAACATTTTAATATGCTCCTTTTTGCAAATGTTCAAAATATTTGCTTATAGAGTATATGGTAGGCTGAATTGCTGCCACCAATATCCAGTTCCTAGTCCCTGCAAGCTGTGAATGCGTTATATGGGAAAGAGACTTTTCAGATGCAAGTTAAGGATCTTGACAATAGGAGATTGTCCTGGATTATGTTGGTAAATTCTAACTGTATTCACAAGTGTCCTCATAAGAGGGAGGCTCAGAGAGATTTGACTACAAAAGAGGAGAAGGGGATGTGAAAACTGAAGCGGATATTAGAGTCACGTGCTTTGGAAATGGAGGAAGGGGCCACAAGTCAAGGAATGTAGGTGGCCGCTAGAAGCTGGAAAAGGCAGGGTACCAGATTCTCCCTTCAGAGCCTCCAGGAAGAATCATTCTTGCTCTCATCTTGACTTTAGCCCAGTGGTTGCAGATTTCTGACCTCTAGGGCTGTAAGAGAATAAATTTGTATTGCCTTAAATGTGTGGTAATTTGTTACAGCGGCATTAAGAAAGTAATATACAGGGAAAGAGGTTTGGAGACTACTAATATCTACTCCAGTTTCTAACTTAATGAAATGCTTCTGCTCGAGGTCCCTGAAATTAACCTTAGATGTTTCACAGCATCGAGTTTTATTTCATTTTTTTTTTCTTTCAGTGGCTCTCTACCATCATATTGCTGATTTCCTGATGGGTTTCTGAACCAGATCCCAACATTCCACTTTGAATAAAATTTTCAAAAATTCTTTTGAAAGATTGTATAAATAAGTTAGTGGTAAAATCAAATTTAGAAGTCAAATTCAGAAAAGCAAAAAGTATTTCATATTTCAACATGAATTTTTAAAGGCCAGAATACATTTACATATCCCAATTAGGCATCCTTGAAGATAAAGCTTTACTTAAGAAGTTGAGTTTTTATATTGTCCTTTAAAAATATGTTTCTAGCTAAAGGTTTAAAGTTACATAGGTAAAACGTGGTAGTAGCCTTACAGGTACTCAGACTGCTAATCTGAATTTGAGCATACTATGACAACTAAATTGCTAGTTTTATTGAACATATATCAATTCACTGTGAACTGTTTAAGTTGGTTAGTGTTACAGGTGTAACCTGTAAAAGTGTGAGCAAGTTAATGCTTAATGATGGGAATGTTTCATTGAACAGAGATGGAGGTTTTCCTGAAGTCCCTGGTACTTTATGTTGCTTGCTTTTCACTTGCCATTCTGGCCTGGTGCTCTGTCATAAAGGAAATGAAATTGGTTTCCGCAGGAAATGAGATCAGTGTAACAAAGATGCATTTCAGCAGACCCCAAAACTTAAATAACTAGGTCATTCATTCTTCAACCACTTATGGGTATAAACATAAACCGGTTAATGTGGATGAAATTAATATAAACTTGATTAGCTTGTAGAAAATAGATGGATGGTTACTTTAATGGTGATTTTATCATTAAATCTCTTTACTAGGATTAAACCTGGCATCAGACATTCAAGTCTATTGTGGTACTTGCCAAATAAAAGATTTAGAAGTGTGTAATTTTTTTTTTTTTTTTGCGGTACGTGGGCCTCTCACTGTTGTGGCCTCTCCCGTTGCGGAGCACAGGCTCCGGACGCGCAGGCTCAGCGGCCATGGCTCACGGGCCCAGCCGCTCCGCGGCATGTGGGATCTTCCCGGACCGGGGCACGAACCCGTGTCCCCTGCATCGGCAGGCGGACTCTCAACCACTGCGCCACCAGGGAAGCCCTAGAAGTGCGTAATTTTTATCACCAAAGAATTTATTCCTGTAAAGATCCAATGAATCTTTCAGGTTGGTAACCTACATGTGAGTGGATTGGGTGTGTATGAATCTTATTTCATTTCCTACAGTAGAGGGTCCTGAAATAATGCATTTAAATTCTGTGTATGATGATTTTGATTGCTTAATGTTCGGCCCTATGAAGATATTTTTTCCAATCAGCGTAAATTAGAAATTTTAGACCATCATCAGAATATTACAGTTAGTATTTGCATTATTTTAACATATGTTTATCTTTGACAAATCATAGCTACATTATTGAAAACTCATCAGTTAATGTTTTTTAAATAACTTAAAAATATTTCTAGGGCTTATTTACAAATATTTTTTCAGTGGTCTGTTTGCAATGAGACGGTACAGGTGTCATGTCACAAAAATGGTTTCTCTTTAATGGACTTTTCTATGAGGCACAGTAGCACTATTCAACGAAGTACATAAGTAAGGCATTATGGAGGTAACACTGTCTCATTAGCTTACAAAGGAGTATGAAAGATACGTTGCATACAAATTGGTGTAATATGTGGCAGTTTGGGTCATCACGAGATGCTTCATGGATGTGGTTGTATTTGAGCTTGGAGTTGAAGGATGAGTAGAAATTGGACAAAGGCCAAAGATGGGAAAATGTATTTGTGAAAAGTAGAGAATTATCTAAGTTAGTCTATTGTAGGAAGCATTTAACGTAGGCTGGAAAATTAGGTTGGATCCAGAATATGAATGCCAGATAGTGGAGCTTGGTCTTAATTTATTAGGCAATGGGATTTCCCCCCAGCTTTATTGAGGTTGTAATTGACAGACCAACATTGTATATGTTTAAGGTGTAAATTGTGGTGTTTTGATATATGTATACATTGTGAAATGATTATCACAATCAAGCCAATTAACATATCCATCACTTCACATGTTACGATAGTTTTTTATGTGGTGAGGGCACTTAAGATCAACTCTTTTAGCAAATTTCAAGTATGCAGTACAGTATTATGAACTGTCGTTACCATGCTGTACATTAGATCTGCAGAATTACTCATTTTGCATAATTGAAACTTACTACTCCTTGATTAACATCTATTTCCCCCAACCCTCAACCCCTAGCAACAACCATTTTCTCTGCTTCGATGAGTTTGACCATTTTTGATTCCACATATAAGTGAGATCATGAAGTATTTGTCTTTCTGGGTCCAACTTATTTCCTTCCATGTTCATCAACGTTGTCGCAAATGTCAGAATTTCCTTCTTCTTTAAAGGCTAAATAGTATTCCGTTCTATATATTTATCACATTTTCTTTTTAAAATAAGAAGGAAATGGTTGGATTTACATTTGCCATTTTGTTTAGTTTTTATATTCCTCCTTTGTTGTTATTGTTCCTCTGTTTGTCTGTTATTTCCTTATTTTGTGTAAATGGTTAGTGTGCCATGTTGAAACCTTTTTTTTTATCTATATATCTTTTCAGTTACGTTCTTAATAGTTACTCTAAGGATTATAATATGCATTATTTTATTTTGTTTTAACTCATCAATGTAACCTCACAGTCTACTTCGGATTAATACTAATTTAATTCCAGCAAAATATAGAAACTTTATTCCACATGGCTTCATTCTCTTTGTATTATTCTTATATATATGTATATTTATTATATATGTTTATATGATATACATATCATATATATGGTGTGTGTATATGTGTGTATATGTATATGGGTGGTGTATATACATTATGTATACATATATACATATATAGTGCATTACATCACGTAATTACCATTTTTTAATAGCAAAAACATTTAAGATCTACTCTCTTAGCAACTTTGAACTATATAATATAGTGTTATTAACTGTAACTGCTGTGCTGTAGACTGATCCTCAAACTGGAAGTTTGTACTCTTTGACCAATATCTCCCCTTTTCCCCACCTCTCAGCCCCTGGTAACCACCGTTGTAGTCTCTGTTTCTGAGTTTGGCTTTTCAAAATTCCATATCATATAGCATTTGTCTTTCTCTGTCTGATGTCTCATTTAGCATAAGACCCTCAAGTGCCATGTTTGTTGTTGCAAATGGCAGTATTTCTTTCTTTCTCAGGGCTGGATAATTCTCCATGGTTTGTGTGTGTATAAATATATACGTATATATTTATATATATATATGTTTCACATCTTCTTTTTCCACTTACCATTTATTCACTGATGGACAATTAGATTGTTCCCTTATCTTGGCTGTTTTGAAAAATGCTGCAGTGAACCTGGGAGTGCAGATATCTCCTTGAGATCCTTTGGATCTATATCCAGAAGTGGAGTTACTGGATCATATGTTAGATTTATTTTTAATTTTTCTTTATACTGTTTTCCATAGTGTCTGCACCAATTTAAGTTCCTACCAGCAGTGTTAAAGGGTTCCCTTTTCTCCATATCTTTGCGAGTATTCGTTATTTCTTGTCTTTTTGATAATAGCCATTCTAACACGTGTGAGGTGATATCTCATCCTGGTTTTGGTTTGCATTTTCCTGATGATTAGTGATGTAGAACATTTTTTCTTGTACTTGTTGCCCATTTTTATGTTTTCTTTGGGAAAATGTCTATTCACTTCCTTTGCCCATTTTTAAATCATATTGTTTGCAGTTGAGTTATATACATTCTTTATACACTTTGGATATTAATCCCTTGTCAGAGATATGATTTGCCTTTTCATTCATTATTTACTGTGTAGAAGCTTTTTACTTTGTTGTAATCCCACTTGTTTATTTTAACTTTTGTTGCCTTTGCTTTGGTGTCAAATTCAAAAAATTATTGCCAAGACTAATGTCAAGAAGCTTACTCCCTATGTTTTAATGATTTCAGGTCTTACCTTCAAGTCTTAAAACCATCTCAAGTTGATTATTTTTGTGTGTGGTGTGTAAGATAGTGGTTCAGTTTCATTTTTTTTACATGTGGCCATCCTGTTTTCCCAGCACCATTTATTGAAGAGATTATCCTTTCCCTATTAAATATTCTTGGCTTCATTGCTGTAGATGAATTGACTATGTATGCATGGATTTATTTCTGGGTTTCTATAATGTTCAATTAGTCTATGTGTCTTTTTATGCCAATACCATACTGTTTTGATTACTCTAGCTTTGTAATGTACTTTGAAAGCAGGAATCGTGCTGCCTCCAGCTTTCTTCTTTCTCAAGATAGCTTTGGCTATTTGGGGTCTTTTGTAGTTCCATATGAGTTTTAGGATTGTTTGCTCTATTTGTATGAAAAATGAATTGGAATTTTGATAGTGATTGCATTGAATCTGTAGATCACTTTAGGTAGTGTAGATGTTTCTACAATATCCTTCTTCCAATCTTTGAGCACAGAATGTCTTTGCATTTATTTGTGTCTTCTTCAGTTTCCTTCAATAATGTTCTATAGTTTTCACTGTACAGATCTTTCACCTTCTTGGTTAAATTTATTCCTTAGTATTTTATTTTATTTTTGCTGCAGTTGTAAACTGGGATTTTTTAAAAAAATTTCTCTCTAATAGTTTGTTGTTAATATGTAGAAACACAACTGATTTTTATGTATTGGAATTGTATCCTGAAACTTTATTTATTTATTAGTTCTAATGAAACTTTGGTGGAGTCTTTAGGATTTTTGATATATAATATTAGTCATCTTCAAATAGAGAGAATTTTACCTTTCCTTTCCAATTTGGATGCCTTTTATTTCTTTTTCTGGACTAATTGCTGTGGTTAGGACTTCCAGTCCTATGATGAATAAAAGTTGTTGAGAGTGGGCATTCTTGTAAGGCAACTGTGGTAGCAATAAATTCTCCATCCTTGTTTATCTTGGAATGTATTTATTTTACATGTTTGAAAAAAAGTTTAGCTCGATATTGAATTTTTGGTTGACAGTTTTTTTTTTCAGCTCTGATAAGTTGTCAACTGCCTTCTGTTCTCTCTTGATTCAGATGAGAAGTCAGCAATTAATCATGTTGTGATGAGTAAATTTTTGTCTTGCTGCTTTAAATATTTCCTCTTTTTTTTGTCTTTGACTCTCAATAGTTTGAGTATGATGTGTCTAGGTGTGAATCCCTTTGTGTTTATCCTACTTTGGTATTTTTATGCTTCTTGGATGTTTAAACTAATGTTTTTCTTTAAATTTTGGAAATTTTTGGCCATTATTCCTCAAATATATTTTCTGTCCTTTGTCTCCTGTTGTTCTGGGACTCCCATTACCTGTGTATTATTCCATAGGTTTTTGAGGCTCATTTAATTTTTTTCCTGTTTTTTTTTTTCCTCTGTGTATTTCTGATTGAATAATTTCTATTAAATGATCTTTGAGTTCACTGATTCTTTGTCCTTTCATTTTAAATCTGCCGTTGGACCCCTCTAGCATATTTATTATTTTAGTTATTATACTCAAATCCATTTGGTTCTCTTTGTGTAATTCCTGTATCTTTATTGAGCATTTCTATTCATTGACTAATTATTATCGTACTTTTCTTTATTTCTCTAAACATTTTTCCTGTAGTTCTTTAAATATATTTGTATGTTCTTTTTTACTTTATTTTAGGCTGCGTTGGGTCTCCGTTGCTGTGCACGGGCTTTCTTTAGTTGCGGCAAGTGGGGTCTACTCTTCGTTGCGGTGCACGGGCTTCTCATTGTGGGAGCTTCTCTTGTTGCAGAACATGGGCTCTAGGTGCGCAGGCTCAGTAGTTGTGGCACTCGGGCTTAGTTGCTCCATGGCATGTGGGATCTTCTTGGACCAGGGATCAAACCCATGTCCCCTGCATTGGCAGGTGGATTCTTAACCACTGCACCACGAAGGAAGTCCCTGTTTGTATGTCTAAAGTTTTCTTTGAAGCCTTTATCTGCTAATTTCAACATCTGGGGATACTCACTGACAGTTTCTCTTGACTGTTTTTCTCTCAGTATAGGTTACACTTTCCTGTTTTTTTGTTTCTTTGCCTGTGCCACTTTTCTTTTTGTTAAAACTGGACTCTTTAGATAATATATTGTAGGAACTATAAATTCTGGTATTTCTCCACTGAAGGTTGTTGTTCTGGTTTTTGTTTGTTTTTCTGTTGTTTAGTAACTTGCCTGGGCTAAGAAGGTGGTTGTTCCTGTTTTTGTTGGTTTGTTTATTGTTTAGTAACTTGCCTGTGAGATGTCTCCCCTATGATGTGTTGTCATTGATGTCACTGCTCCATTTTATTTTTTCATTCTTTTATTTTAGCCTGGTTCTTAAAAGTTACCCTGTTTATGCATAGCTTAGAGTTAAGGCAGTGATTGTACAGAGGTTGCACTCAGGTACTTCAAACAGTAAGAGTTCTGTTCTCTGCATATGGACCTGTGTATGGGTAGAGAAGCACATGAGAAGTTCAGGTTATCTAAAATCTGTTCCAGATTTGCTTTCTGCGAGTTCTTTGTGTCTTTCTTATGTACATGCTACTTCAGAGTTAGCCAGGAGTGTGTGAATAGTTTGGAACTACTCTGCATGCTTCAACTTCAGTCAGGAATATACTGAGTGAGGCTAGAAGAGCTGTTGAGTTTCTCTGGAAAGTGTCACTTTCACATACAATGCGTTGTGCATGGCATCTGCTCCCAGTCAAGCGAGCCCCCTTTCATAAGGTGGCACAGCTTCTGGTACTCCCAGCCTACCCCACACCACATTCCTGCAGGAGCTGCCCATCAGCTGAGCTGTGGGGAGATGGGAGCAGGCTTCAGAAATAGCACCACAGACTCTTCCTGTTCTTACCTGAAGTTCAGCAGTTTTCAAGCATAAAAGTTTGTCATACTTTTTTATGCCTCTGGTTACGTCCCACGGCTCTAAAAGGTTATTCTTGTCAGTTTTATCCAGCTTGCTTTTTAGGGGGAGGATTTGCCAACCTCCTCACTCAGCCATAAGGGGAAGTCCCCATAATTTCTTTTAAAAATGTAGCTCATTAAAGTCTTTTTATCTTTCCTGAATTGATCCTTGAACATAAATAGTGTCACACTGTGGCTTCATACATCATGTACACAGCTGCTAGAGTTATCTTCCTTAAAATATCCTCTGTGTTACTTCTTTGTGTTACAGATAGCTCCCTTCTGAACTAAATTATGTGTTAGGTGAGATGGAATTTTTGGTCACCCAAACTATTTGTATTCTGTTGCCTTAAGCTATATGTTTATAGATTATATGGATTAATAGGACTCTGGAGTATGTCCAGATCACCTAACATTATTTCAGGGTTAAGTCTCACAGGTACAGTTTTAGTTTCAGTTCTATATAACATACCTGAAGTATCTCTCCTGACTTAGTTTTCTAATTCTACTATATACCTCTCTCGTCAAGATTCTTCAACCAGAAAATATCATATTTTCCTTTGACATGATGACTCATATCTTCAGATAACAAGGGAAAGATCCCTGTATCCAGATATACCCACAAGGCATCATCTAGGAAGGATCACTATGTTAATGCCTTATTACACTTTTGCTTTTGCTAATACGTTGCCAGAGGGGCTCATACCAGGTTATGAACTTATGAGATGTCTCTCAAGCGAAAGTCATGGAGTTTGTGGTATTCATGGCTCTGATTCTATGTGTGAGTTCTTTTAGAGCATGTACACTGTCGCATTGAAGTTTAATTTATCAATAATAAAACTATTACCACAAATGTACAGGAAAACGAAAAGGAAAAAAGAACAGCTGATAATCAGGCTAATATTACCTTGAGGGGGACAAGGTGATATATGGGTTTTAGGCTAAGCAGATATGCCTCTTAATAGTTTCTGGTTTAGATCGAGTCATTTAATTTTGTCACTCACCATTTACTCATTTCTAAAGTGAAGATCATGATAATACTTCTCTTATAGAGTTGTGGTGAGAATTAAGACCTAGCACACACAGGATGCTTTAAAAGTCATGTAGCCATTATTATTTACATAATTGTGTCTATACAGTTACTTCTTAATTCTTGAAACTGTGTGGGAATCCCGTGTGAGCAAAATCCTAGTAAGAATTCCAAGGTGTTGACTGTCTCCATCTGAGTCTGCTTGGAGTTTCAGTTTTGAGGTTCCAAGTGACATTACTGAGTTGATTCTAGCTTAATTTGTTCAGACTGATACTGAGTAATTAATTTAGCTCTTGCCATTTTAAATTAATTTAGATGGAATTATCCAGCACACTTCATGGAATGAGATACCCACGAAGAGTGAGATGGTTGTATGTTATGCCTGAATAAATCCACACTGTATTACACTGTTAATTAAATTTGAAGATATCATCTTTGCCTGCATAAGGACGTGGACGCCATAATTCTCGTTTTTGTTTTTTTCTGCTCCTTTTGACTTTTCGTAGTGCTCTAGGTGAGGCAGAAGCTGTTGATTGCCCGTGTCCACACGTTTGTGTGAATTGTTCCCTTTCTTTAAGCAGATTATGAGACAAGGCGGTATGGATGTTGTGACAGAGGTCCTATGTCAGATGATTAGGTTGACCTGGTTATGGTAAAAAGTATTTTTTTCCCGAATACTTTTAGGCAACGAACTTATGAATCGATTCTACCTGAATCTCCTTTACACAGAACTCCCCGAAGACACCTCTATGGTTCACTGGAAATTTTCACTGGGGGATCCACCAAGTTTGATCACTGTCTGTGGTTCACTGGGATCTTGCAGGGAGGCAAGGCTCAGATGTCACAGACTCTGATATCTGACAGATACTTGGACCATACATTATTTTTGCCAAAACTATTTTTGTGTACTCAATATCATGACACTGCCAATTGCTTACAACATATGTAATGAATATGTATATATTTTGCTAATTCTTTTTTTAAAAAATATTTATTTATTTATTTGGCTGCACCGGGTCTTAGCTGCGGCACGCAGGATCTTTTAGTTGAGGCATGCAGGCTCTTAGTTGTAGCATGCGGGATCTAGTTCCCAGACCAGGGATCAAACCTGGGCCCTCTGCATAGGGAGCGCAGAGTCTTAACCACTGGACTACCAGGGAAGTCCCTATTTTGCTAATACTTAAAAAAAGAGTCGAGCAGAGTGAAACTTTGCTCCAAAGTAATTGGTGGGTAGTTGAACTATAGCGGTGGTTCCACTGTTTCCACCGATTTATTTCTTCTTGTGGTTTGCTTATTCATGCGTTATTCAGATGTTTACTGAGCTCTGAGCTCTGAATTTAGTGGTGAAGCGCCATAGCTTTTTCAACAGCAGGTTTCTTAATTTGAGCTCAACTTCCTGGAACATCATGGTGACATATGAATAGAAATTATTTGCATGCTTCACATGCAAATTAGGTAAGTGGGCCATCACCTAGAGTGTGGAGAGTTGGTTTGTTAAGCTTTTATGGAGATTGCGACAGATAGATGGGTTTGACTTAGCAATGTTCAGAAGCAGGAGGCTACATCCAATGAATCATTAGTAGCACATGTGATTTTTAACATACCCGCGTATCATCTTGAGGCTCAATTCATAGCAGAAGCCTTTCCTTTGGTTGCCTTCTGAGTGTCTTGCTTTCAAAATACTAAATATGTGTGTTCTCACCAACAGTGGCTCCCAGTTGAGATACGTGTGAACAGAGTTGACCTAATACAATATTCCTGTTGTGGTATTAGCAGGAGAGAGGTCACGCAGGGTGGGATGTCAAGCTAGGATGCCTCCAGATTTGCACTGGTACATTTGAGTCAGCTGAATATTAAAATAATTAGAAAAATAAGGTAGACTGGCGTATCTACTTAATATGGTGTTTAAAGGAGATTGTATTAGAGAAGATGTATGCCAAGGAGAAACATGAACACTGAGCAAATCATATGAAACCCTATTAATTCACTAAGGATTTTCATAATTAATTTGCATAATTAACTGCTAATTGGCAGAGCTGTGGCTCTTTGTAGTGGTGATGTACTGCTAATTACCACTTGTTTCGTGTGCTAACAGGTCCTTTCTGACTTGGACCTGTGTTGTTAAGAAAGGCACATGGGGGGCTTCCCTGATGGCGCAGTGGTTGAGAGTCCGCCTGCCGATGCAGGGGATGTGGGTTCGTGCCCCGGTCCGGGAGGATCCCACATGCCGCGGAGCGGCTGGGCCCGTGAGCCGTGGCCGCTGAGCCTGCGCGTCCGGAGCCTGTGCTCCGCAACGGGAGAGGCCACAGCAGTGAGAGGCCCGCGTACCGCAAAAAAAATAAAAATAAAAAGAAAGGCACATGGAATGACTTGAGCTTTTCTGAAGAGATTCAAAGGCTTGAGACATGGGGAAACCCAGGCATATCCGTTTCATCTGCTATGATCACATTTAACTTGTCTTTCAAAAAGCTGATCTCTGAAAGAAGAAAGAATTTATCCTGTGATTGATGCAGGATACATACTTCCTTCTCTAAGACAATGTTCTGTTAATCTTTGGTGCGAAGTGGGATGAGGAGAAAAAGAATATGACAAGCAACACTACCTGGAACTATGAACTCTCACAGAAAAGTGTGAAAGTCTGGCAACAACCAGATTTCCAGGCTGGGGAAATGTTATGATTGGAATTTTGAAGACGTATAAAGAGAAAAAAGTGAACTAAGATTTTCCTTTTATCCAGCTTGGTATTTCTTTTCTAAAGTAGTTCATATAAGTCAGTGGGATACAGCATCATAATTACATTGGAATTGTAGGACATACAAACATTTTAAAGGATGTTGCGCCCTGTATGGTAGGTGTGATTTTGCCTGTTTCATGTCTTCACTTGGCAACTTCAACAACAACAACATCTTTATTTTTTGGAGAAGTTTGATATCTCCATAGCTCGTGGGCACGTTGACCCTCAGTGGATATGGTGTCTTGCCCAAGGCCACTCAGCAGATGGGTGACTGAGAAAAAACAAACCTGCATCAACTTCAGACCATCTGTTCCACTCCAAAGGATCCTGTCTTCACATTTCTTGGTAGAAGACAAGCTTTTCTCTTAATTTATATCTCTGTGATTCTGGCTTTCAATGTGAGCTAGACTATTTTTTTAATTAGGCAGAGAAAATGATAGTTTGTTGGGATTTTCTAGTTTGTAATGCTTTGCTTTTCTTATTTGGGCTTCAGAAATCTTCTGTGAAGTGTGACAGGTATGTTGCCACTTAATGGATGGGGAAGCTCCGACTGATTTACCTGGGATCCCTTGGCTGGTTATGCACTGACTCGGAATCCCGTGTCCTTTGGTACAGTAACCTGCCCATTTGCTTTTGCTGTCAAGCTATCAAGATTTAATACCTCATGAATTTTCAAAATACATTTTGAGATATCTCTGTGTTACTCTGAAGGTTATTTGGTGCACAACTGAAAGGCAGTGTAAAAAGGTAAATTACTTGTCTTCATATTAGAAACTTAGGATTATGAAAACAAAAACCAAAGTAAAGATCCGCCATTAGGGCTGTTACTACTGTGTCCCTGTGGGCGCATTTGTTTAATTTTCCAGAAATAGGTGAAATCGTAGTTTGAGGTCAACTCTTCAAACACTGAGCACTTTCTTCTGCAAATCATCGTTTCAGACTGGTCGTGGTGGGGTGGGAGAGTGAGGGTCCAAGTTGAGTAACAATGTTTCATAGTATTAAACTTGAACCAGTCTTCAGGAGGCATATGGCTTGTCTAGATCCTTTAGCTGTCATGAAGAATGAAGTCGATAGAGATCTATTAACAGAAAATGATCTTCAGTACATATTAATAAATTAAAATATGGAATTTATACAAAGTGAGCCCGTTAATGGGAAAAGCCAATCTATATACTTCGATGTGAGCTTACGTATGTATGCAAATGCATAAGAAAAGGCCTGGAAAGATGTACATCCGAAAGCTTATCCAGCTCCCATGTGGTTATGCCTGGGACGGAGAGTATGTATAATTAAATTTGGAAAGAGAGAATTCAGTTTTTCAGTATTGTTTGAATTTTCACCAAGGAAAATGTTTTTCTGTGTGATTTTATTTATGTGTGATTTAAAAATATGAAATAGTTTTCCACTGGTGGAGACCTGGAGGTGGATATGTCATGCTGAGGGAGAAAAAAGTATGAGCAGGGCTTCCCTGGTGGTGCAGTGGTTGAGAGTCCGCCTGCCGATGCAGGGGACGCGGGTTCGTGCCCCAGTCCGGGAAGATCCCACATGCCGCGGAGCAGCTGTGCCCGTGAGCCATGGCCACTGAGCCTGCACGTCCGGAGCCTGAGCTCCGCAACGGGAGAGGCCACAGCAGTGAGAGGCCCACGTACCGCAAAAAAAAAAAAAAAAAAAAAAAAAGTATGAGCAAAGGCATCGAGACCTTAAAATGGAGTGGTGTGTTAGTGTGCAGTTTGTACACAGTGATAACAAGAGAGGTGGTCTGCTGTAGCGTATATAGCCCCAATTATTGTTTGCAGTTCAGTTAAGTCAATGACATGTTTCAGTAGGTTTGTAAGTGAGTTAGGCATATGCATCTGTGTATGCCTAATGGTTCGATGGATCCCTCGGTTGGAAACCTAATTGATTTCACACAGACTCTCCAGTGCCAACAAAGCCAGAGGCTATGTTGTGGTTATTCTTGAGAATTTCTTTACCTGTAAGATGAGGTAATGTTTGTCAGGCAGGGAGTAACGGGGACCAGTTTGTATTTTAAAAGAAGAGAAGACACACAGCCATGCTGCTTGCTTAAGGTTTGTTACCTTTGCCAAAGCACACCTGTCCTTATCAAATTGGTCTTGTCTCCATATGAAAAGCATTATGAACCTCCTACCTGCCTGCTTTGGGTTCCGGGCAGCCTAGATACACATTTAGACAGACCGAAGTATATACTTACTCTGGTTTAATTTTGTATGAAAAATAAGTGTAATGTTTAAGAGGCAGGTAGGTGTACAGGCTGAGCAGTAGTTCTTTGTTTCATGTTCTGATGTGGTCTGTTTTGAAGCACCTGTAAGGTAAAACGTATATTACATAAGGGTTTATTTCATGGTTTGGGAGCACACTCATTGTAAGGGCACGTAAAGTTCTTTCAAGTTGAAGTTCTAAAAATTAAAATTCTCAGTAATAGTACTTGAGTAAAGAAAAAGACTAAGGAAAAGATGGTAACATGCAAATGCTTGTGAATTGAAGTTCCCACTACAGCTGTATAGACTCTATCTCTTGTGCCTGGTGTTAGGGGCCATTTAGTTGATCTTTAATTAATGAATGAGACCCTTTTTTTTCCACTGACAACTTTATTTTGGGGAAGTGTGAACTAAGCCTTAACATAAATGCTGCAGTGTGGTTTAACTCTAAAAATGTCAGGGTTATTTGAAGAAATATACATCTAAATTAAGAAATACTTTTAGTAGTTTACTTTAAAAAGTGACAAGTAGTTACTTTTAAAAAGTAACAAGTTTTGGTAATGATTCTGTTGCCTAGAACAACCAGACGTTTCTCTTTCCAGTAAAAGAAACTAACAGGGCAAGGCTCTGATTTGTATTGTCTCAAGTTTTACTGGAAGGGGTAAAACTTTTTTCTTTTTTTAACTGCTCAGCTTTTCTATTACATTTATGTGTGTTTTGAGGGGGGAGGGGGCAAAGAGAGAGTGATAAAGGTCCAAAAAAAGATGGGTAGGGCTTCTCTGGTGGCGCAGTGGTTGAGAGTCCGCCTGCCGATGCAGGGGACGCAGGTTCGTGCCCCGGTCCAGGAGGATCCCACGTGCCGCGGAGCGGCTGGGCCTGTGAGTCATGGACGCTGAGCCTGTGCGTCCGGAGCCTGTGCTCCGCAACGGGAGAGGACACAACAGTGAGAGGCCCGCATGCTGCAAAAAAAAAAAAAAAAAAAAAAAAAAAGATGGGTAGAGTCTCTGAGAGAGAATTGCCTTTGCTGATTGTCTGTTCACTTATTCCTGTTAAACCCCACTATCTGTAACAAGTATGTCGCTCTGTGAAAAAATGAAATTTGTTTGTCAGGATTAATTCATTTCAGATCCATGTGGTTTTCAAGGATCTTTAAAATAAATGTAAGATATTCCAGTGATTCATACTTTAACATTTTGATGAAAGTGAAGTAGGAAACAATTTAAATATACCCAGTATGTAAACTTTTCAATATTACCAGAAAGTGCCTTTTTCTTGAAAATAACTAGAACATTTTAGATGTTATGAACAGCTGCATGGTTAATGCTTTGACTTTTCAAACGTGATTTCTCTAACACAATCCATTTAAGAACCAATTTTAAGAAATGAGTGGTGCTTCATAAATGCCATAGATGGAGAGAAATGACAATATGCAAAACTAACTAATGACATCCCTTATTTTGAGTTCTTGTTATGGTCTTGACACTGTGATAAGCTCTTTACTTAGATAATCTCATTTATTTTTTCACAGCAACCCTATGAGGGTGGTATAATTATTATCCCATTTTTCAGGGAAGGAAACTGAAGACTAGAAAAGTTAATAGCTTGTACGTAGTGAGGCCAGGATTCTTGCTTGCTTAGGTGATCTGTTTATAGAATCCAATCTCTTAACTATTATAATACACTGATTCTAAAGCAATTCATGAAATCAGTTCAGTGGTGTGTTGGCAATGGCTCTTAGAGTTTCCTGAGAGCTAACTGTTGCATATTTAGCAGTTTTGTGAGCTGATTTGTAAACTTTTACACTTTGAAACCAGCCATCATTGGAGTATTTACACTCCAGAAATGGGCAAGTCACGGCTTTTTATTTTTAGAAATTGGTTCACTAGCACACCCTTTCTTAACACAGTTCCCTACCAGTGCTATTTGTCAAAGTGTAGCTTCCAAACTCTCACAGTTTAAATGGATATGAATGGAATAAACACTTACCTTAATCAATTTTTTCCCAGTAGCATTTGTCTTAGTGTGATAAATTGTTATTAATATAGTTAGAACTGAGAATATTAAATTTAAAAGAGCTTATCCTGAATTTCACAGTAGAAGAGAGTCCCTTTCCAAGCTTCCAGTCTTTTATCTGAGGATTTTGGAAAGAAAGCCCTTGTCTGGCTGACTGCTGTCAGTGGAAACAATCAATAAACATTCTATAATCGGAATAGAAAAGAGTTTTATTTGAGCCAGACTGAGGACTATAGCCCAGGAGACAGATTCAAGAAACACTTGAACACTTCTAGACTACAGAATGGGGGGACGCTTATATAGGCAAAATCCACAAAGTTACATAAGTGGTTTGCCAATTATAATTGGAGCTGGCAAGAAGTAAGGGCACTTGTTAAGCCAGGATTGGTTGAGGTCTGAAATGGTTGAATAGTTACAAGGGGAGACCTTGGGACTATAAGGGTGCAACTGGCAGCTACTAACAGATCTTGTTTTGAGAATGGCTGGTGAAGTCTCTGAGTCTGATACAGTTCAGAAAATTCAAGTTCTCAGTAGTACAGGAATGTGTCTGAAACCACGTGCACAATGGCTATCTGGCTCCGTTTTGAATGCCTGAACCACAGTTATGTATCTTGTGAGAACAGAAGACAAATATTAAACAGGGGTGCATCCCTTCAAGGTTTCAAAAGAGAAAGATTAGCACATACACAGCAACTCAGCATGACCTTGCTGTCTGGGAAGGGAAACTCATCTTTGAAGGAGTACTAGCATTGGCATTGTAGGGATAAAATGCCCCCATTTCCTATCTTCGAAGTGGACATTCTGAACAACCTGGTAAATGCATTTTAAAAAAATGGTCAAAGCAGATTGCATGTTTGACAGACCAATGCATGCATTGCTAACTGTTCCATTTAGCATGAAGTTCAAGCCAAATCATGTATAAGCCAGAATGACTTCCCCATACCTCAATGTGTGAAAATTTCTTGCATTACCGCAGAGTATAAAAGTAGTAACTGCACCCAGATTTGAGAGATTCCTTTGACTACTAGCTGAGATAGTTTGAGGAGGAATGGAAAGAAATTGGGCTGGGGGCCACAGAAGCCCATGATAAGAGGATAGAGGAATTCAGAAAACGAAAGTTCATTAAAAAATAAAACAAAGCAAAGCAAAACATGGGTGCCAGGAAGGTTTGTGGGGTATGAGTAACCAGTGATTATATGCTTCTTTTATCCATAAAATAATCTTAACTTTAATTTTAGAACCCTGGTACCTAATCTTTCCTAGGAACCATAAAGCATCATTCTCTGCTGATAAGGATCTTTTTATTGGTAGTGGCTCCATTTAGTAAGTACTTTAACACTGTAAATTGTAATTCTGAGGCACTGCATCAAGTTATCAATTTATCCTCCTAATGTTCTTTTTAAGAAGACATATTCTCGCTTGTGTTTAATGTGTTTATAATGTTCTTCTGTTGTGAAAATGCTCCTTTGAACATCTTCCCATACCCAGCTGGATTGCCTCCTGGATCCTGCTTTATCTAAAGTAAAAGCATGCATGCCCGATAATGCATTTGTTCCTAATTGGGGTAGTTCTCTGTAACTCGACAGTCGGTTCTTATCCTGTTTCCTTCACCTCCTTGGTAGTTACTTGTTGGGATTTTCAGAATTTATGGGGTTATTACTTGATTGGAATAGAAGTTGATGGGAGGAAATAGAAAGGAAAAGGAATGAGTGAGAAAATAAAGCAGTATGCGGACACCGAATAGAAGTCAAATTATTGCATCTGAAGTTCGAGGCCAGATATGATACCCAACTTGAGGAAGACAAGCTAATCGTTGTCTTTGTGGATAAGGACAAGCCTGTGTAAATCAATATTTTATACCAATCAATTTTATGTTTGCTTAACTTCACTGTTAATTTGAGTAAAGTATTCTTCTGTCCTTTTCATTTTTTATCAGCGAAGTACTTGATAGACTAGAAATGAATGCTCTAGAGTCAGAGAAGTCTGGCTTTTTAGTCCTGGCTTGAAAAATTTAGTAATTGTGACTTTGGA
The DNA here is from genome assembly GCF_949774975.1 of Lagenorhynchus albirostris. Classification (NCBI taxonomy): domain Eukaryota; kingdom Metazoa; phylum Chordata; class Mammalia; order Artiodactyla; family Delphinidae; genus Lagenorhynchus; species Lagenorhynchus albirostris. The sequence continues at coordinate 8,240,363 of NC_083110.1, forward strand.
AAAGTAACCTAACTTCTCTATTTTCTTGTCCACACAATAATAGTAATAATCCTTACCGTAGATGACCACAGGAGTTATTGATAAAGCTCCGAGTGCAGTGCCTAATCAGAGTAGGCGCTCAGTAAATGGTAGCTTATAGTTATCCATAAATTAAAATGCGGATTAAGTGTGAGAGGTGTAGACAATGTATTTGGATGATTTGGGAGCTCATATTAGAGAATTGACAAGTACTCTTTATTCTTTCTGTGAAAGAAACTGAAGTATAAAAAGGTAAATTGGGTCCAGATGCTTGATGATGATGGTGGTGGTGGTGGTGGTGGTGATGATGATGATGATGATGACGACGACGATGATGATGATGGCGGCTTTCCTTCTTTCTGCACAGAATGTCCCCCCAGACCTCTCCATCTGCACCTTTGTGCTGGAACAGTCCCTCTCTGTCCGGGCCCTGCAGGAGATGCTGGCTAACACTGTGGAGAAGTCACAAGGGGCAAGTACTTAATTTATGTTGTCTTGCAGTATTTTAATGATCTCAGCTACTCTATGAATGATTTCTTTCACAGGTTTTGGAGATTTTCTTTTGACCAAAATATGTAAATGCCTTTTAGTTGTGATTTTCTTAAGTCTGCCTTTCTGCTTCATCCAGCAGATCTGTTGACGTCTTAAAGAACTTAAAAAAATCCATCCTCGGGTGATCTGTGTCCTTGAACCTCATGCTTATGTCAATGGTTACAATAGAATCTTCTCCTTGAGCATTTGTGTTTCTAACGTTTTTGGAGCTGTTATTTTGACTCTTTCAATTAATTGCTTTATGCATGGCTGTCATTAATCTTTATTTCATTCTCAAATGCCTCTAACCATGTGACTGTGTCCTAAGCTTCTTTATGGCAAGTAAAATTTCATGGCACTCATATATTTGAAGTAACGAAATTATGGTGTTACAGCTTTAGTCAGTTGTAATTTTGCAAATAGCTAATCATTTTCTTCTAAAATTTGAAATTTTTATTCTGTCCCCTAATGCAAACATTTTTCTTTGAAAGCTTATTTGGTAATTTAAATTATATTCCATTCTATGCTGTGAGTGATTTCTGGGCTACTGCCCATTCTTAGCCAATTCATTAAATTTTAGAATTAAGCAGGAGGATGAATGGTCAAATTTTTGTTTCCTGTTTATTTGTTTGCTTGTTGCTATAATTACTGAAGTGTATGGTTTAATCAGCTATACTATTTCTCCAGGAATAAAACTGAAAATTTTTATTTGCCATTATTGGTCCATTAGTTGCTGTTTTTGTTGTTAATCATTGCTCTGGTTTGGATAAGTAAAGAGATTAAAAAATGATAATATATGGTTTAACAGAAAATGAGTGATCAGTTCTGATGTAATGTATTTTCGTTAGCCTTGTAGTTTTTAAAATTTTAGTGTCACACAGCTTAGGACTTTAATTGGTTTGTACATTAATTTTAAATTAATTTAAAATTTTAATTCTATACGACATACGTATGTATGTATGGAGGAGAAAAGTACGTTTGTAAGTATGGAGGAGAAACTTTTTTTAGTGATCTTTATTTGATATTAGACTAACGGTTTATTTTTAAAAAGATCCAAATATGTTATGCGTATTTTAATTTTTCAAGTTCACTTTTGGTTGCAACAGTTTGAAATTAAGGTATTAAACTACATAAAGTTAAAAAAATGTTTTTTCTGGGTTTTAATGCAGTGCTTTTGGATTAAGCTTGAATCAAAGAGGAGTAAAACATTTCTCAGTTTAACTAGTTTTCTTTCTACCTGGAATAACCCCTCCTGATTTTTAAACATCACATATCCACTTTGAAATTCAAATCTACTTTTACAAAGGAAAATCCTTTTTCTTTTGCATGAGCATCTAGAAAAGTGTGTATTGTCATTTCACTTATCTTTGTAGATACCAACTTACGATTAAGTTCCCATAAATTTAATTTTTATATTGCTAAGCTGCTTTTTCTAAATTTAAACTTTTGAGGAGATGTTTTACCTCCCTAGAATCATGGCGTTGGATTAGGCAAGCTCTCAATTTTCTGTGTATATATGAAGTGTTGAAAATACTATTTTTGCACTTATGTTTTGAAGATACTTATTAGAATTTCTGCCTCCCCCCATATATTTATTTAGCTGAATTTTATTTTGAGTTGTACTCTATCTAGAAAGTTTCTATCAGAGGTAAAGTGGTAATTTATGTGATATGTGGAATACCATTTAAAAAGACGAGCGTAGATACCATAAGACATTAATTAGAAAAGAAAACTTGAGAAAAACCTGCTACAGGAAAGGAACATATTTCATTGAGCCAAATCTCACTTGCAAGCTAGTAACTTTTAGGAAGACACCACTGTCAAATAGCTCCAGAGGAAACTGTTTCTGGGGGAAAGAAAGATTCTTAGACTGCAGAGGAGTTTTGATTATACCCGGTAGTGATGTTCAAAATACTTCGTAACTAGTTTGACACAGGCATCGATTACTCAGAGTGGACCTCAGTCAAAATGCTTGAGTCAAGGTCCTGGGGAGATTTTGGGGGTGGTCTGACCAGTTTGGGTGTATCGTGGAGGAGTTGTGGGCTGATCAGAGTTAGGGCTGAGGTAATTTACCAGGAGGGCTAGTTTTCCACTGTAACAACCATCTTCATCATAATAGTGCAAACCGGCTGAAGAGCACGTTTGATTACATGGGATCAGTGGATGCTGTCGGCACTTGTAGGAGTCCGTCTTTGGACTCCATAGGTATCCACATCCTCTTTACGAGCACCTCACATGTCTCCTTTGAATTCATTATGGGAATCTGTGGCAAACGTCAATACTTTTGTCAGGCAAATTGTCATCTCTAACAATAAATTATATGCAGTAGATTTGCTTAAAGAAAGATCCACTTTGACTGGGATGAAGCGTGTCAGGAAAGTGATGCTAATTTTCTTGAAATCATTTCTTTCCCTACCAGTTAACAGCGTATCAGAAAGAACCTGTGTATTACCTGATTCTCCCACTCTCTCGTGATCAACTTTCTCTAAGAAGCCTTGTTCTTTTTTTAAAAAAATAATTCTTCTTAAACTCTTTGTGTAATTCAGTACACTTAATACTGATACTATTTAATGTCCAAAATGCTGTCATAGGCATGGTAGCAATACAACAAACACACTTGATGATGATAAGGAAAAAAATTTCTCATCTAGAACCATGACTTTTCTTCTTGTGGTTACGTACCATTTTGCTTGTATTCTTGGGTCCCACAGGATAAATGCATGGTTTTATTAAAGCTGCAGGAAATCTAGCAGGAAATTCCCGACATCACTTGTGCCGAAACAAATCATGAAGATTATCGATAACACAAGGAGATGCGTAAAGTGAAACAGAAAAAATATTACCTAATTTATGAAGTTTTGATTCCACAGAGTTGCTTATTGTGGCTGTTAGTAAAATAACTAACATATAAGTGGCACAAGAAGCATTCTGAAAGGTTTTATTGGGAGGGATTTTTAAAAAATATCACTTTTTTATTAAGCAGATAAGACAGATCTAGATCTGATGTATATAATTCCACTAAACATCATTTAGCTTTTATTCTTAAAGCATATCAGTCATAAATAGGCCAAGACCTGTTTAGCTTTATCTGAATGGCTGTTCACAGAGCCTTTAAAATCCTGAGGGTGGAGACAATGCACATAAAACAAGGAAAAAATGACTGCGGGAGCATTGCCCGTCCGTTTGGCCGGATTTTGCCTGGGCTTCTGTACATGCACATCCTTGCTTGTGTTAATTTTTCTCTTCTCCCTCTGGGTTTTGTGTGGTTCTGGATAACTTGTCTGCTTCTGAATCCACTTCTATCTCCTCTCTCTCTTCAGATTTTTTTTTTTGGCATACCCGGTGATACAGCATAGGCCTGAGCAGGGTTTTGTAGAATTTGCGAACAGTTTTAAGAATACGAGCTGTGCCACATATTCATTCTGTGGCTTTGGAGAAGGTCAGTCTTTATCATCAGGTTTAGTAACTATTAAATCATGAGGTATGTGGAATATTCGGCATACATTTAACAGGGTCTCTTTTTATTGTTTTACTTATTCTTCTTCTCATACCTGTAAGAAATGGCTGGACTGCTACAATCCCTTGCAGTTTCCTTCTCTGTGACCTTGGCTGGTCCAGAGTCCCCCTTCTCCCTCCTCCAGTATCCCAGTCAATTCGTTCTGAGACGCAGTCGTGCCAGTTCAATGATGGCATAATTAGGTGAAAATATAGTCAGTGATAGTATTTGCTTCTTTCTGTGTGTGTTCTAGTTAATAAAGTTTAAGAATTTAGGTGATCCTATGCTTTTGCGTTTTGTTGTTTCATTATACCTTAATTCAGAAACATTTTTGATGAACACTTTCTCCATGAATTTTTATTTTTGTGATGACTAGTTTAATTTAAGGATTGCATTTCATGGAAGCACAGATATGAAGTGAAAAGTGAGACAGTATAGTGGAAGGAGCTTTGGTTTTACAGTCTGAAATTTATTGATAATTCTTACTTTTTCAAATACTATTTTTAATAGTTATCATTTGTTGACAGGCATTGCTTTTGTTTAACCCCACGAGTATATTAAGTGGCTTATTATTTGTATTACTATTTAGGAGACTATATACAAAGATAACCTTGACTGTCCTTTCTGTCTTTTGGTTTAGCTGTTTCTGGGAGAATTGTAGAACCCTGTCCCTTTTGACTGGCTTGTAACCACTTGACTATCGGTGCCTTGTTGTTAGACAATTAGTAGCTTGAACCAAGAAAAAAAAGTAAAATTAAACCAATATTTGTCCCTTATATCCTGCTTTTTGGAGGAAATTCGTAATTTTGGTAATTCTGATTGGTATCATTCATTCACTTTACGTCATATGTTTTCCTCATTATTATAGGTAATTGGTAGTTTTCTATAATTTCAGTTACAACTGATGCTTTAAATATCTATGAAATTTACAATGTAATATTATAAATATTACTTATTATGAACGTCAGTCAGTTGTAATCATTCATTTATTTAATGCAAACTTTGAACATTTATAAGATATACTTTATAAGGCTCTGTGGATAGAAAGGTGAATAATAGGTGATTTTTGTCATCAATGGATTCACAGTCTCATGTAGGAATAGAAGGAAAATTATAGTGCAGTGTGATGTGTGTTATCATGGAAGTGTAGATATAGTGTTAGCACAAGGAAGGGACTGGGTTTGTGGAACTTGGCATTCCTTTGACTGTTCTTTGGACTTGCTACATCATTTCTAAGACAGGAAGAAATAATATTAAAACTATTAATATAAAAATCACTTAAAATTTTTCTCCAAGGAACAACTTGGTCTCATTAGACTATTCTTTAGAATTCTATTAGAAACTAGTACTTGCCAGGAGGACTCTGCATAATATGTCCAGAGATATTCCTAATATGATTTTTATGTTTCAATTTACTGAAATGGTTTATTATTTTATAGGAAATTCTAAGAGTGTTTCATATTTCTAAATTATATACTGTCTTGTAATTACAAAATACCACTGTGACTTAATTATTAATAGAGAGGTACATCAGACTCGGACATGTTCAGTTTTTATGAAAAACGAAGTTATAGAATATAGAGTATTATTATACAGTGTACCATTCTTCTAATAAAACCTCTGCTTTTTTAAAGCATGTACTCTGAGAGTATTAAAAAATGCATCAGGAAGTAACCAGCTAAATTTACTGGTAAATGAGGTGTTTTTTTTAAAAAAAAATACATTTTTTAAACATTGAAGCACCACAGATGAGTTTTTAAAAAATACATTTATCAAACATTGAAGTACCAATTTCAGGCAAGTAATTGCATTTAAGATCATTTTGTATAAATGCAAGAGTAGAAGTTGTAGTTCAAGAAGTTGTGTGCTGTTTTCCATGGTGGTTAAGCATACAGATTCTAGAGCAAACTCCTTGAGTTAAATTCTTGGTAATCTTAGGAAAGCTGCTTAATGTTTCTGTACCTCAGTTTTCTCATCTATAAAGTGGGGGAAAAAATAGTGTCCCCTTCATAGTGTTGTTGTGAGAATCTAATAAGTCCATATAATTAATGTGTATAGAACATTCATGGCACACAGGAAGCACTATAGCTACGCTGTTATCTTATTATCGTGTTTGCTTTGGGAATGCACATGTTTGCTCCAGACCAAATATTTGGTCCAAATATTAAAATCATATTTGGCCCAAGTATTAAAAAACATATTTGGTCCAAATATTAAAAGCAAAACAAACAAACAGCAATAAAATCCCCAGTTACCTCAAGGCTCCAGAGAGTTGACCAAAAGCAGACATATTCTGGAGAGGAGCCAGACCTGGAAAATGGAATTGGTTCCAATGACTTTTATATTTTTTAAGGCTTTTAGCCTGGAGGCTGACAGAAGTCAGTGCTGTGTGGTAGCGAAAACTCTAAAAGAACATGCACAGTCTCTCTGAAGACAGAAAGTCAAGGAGTGATCCTGGAAAAGAGAAATCCAGAGAGAGGGAGCCCCACATTCTGTGCATACACTCTGCTCAAGTGTCTGGCTGATGCTTAGCCACGTGTATGGGGGGCAGGTGTGAATTCAGTTACCACTGCTAAGGGCAGCACTGCACTGAGGTTTGCACTGCCACCAAGCATGTTGCAGTTTGTGGTTTGAGTCCCACCAAGTTGATTGCTTGTTAAAGCAAATACAATCCACGTTCTTCAGTGGTATATAGCAGAATCCAGAATCTCAACAATATAAAAGGACAGGATACAATTCACAATTGCTTAAAATATATAGAAACGTGCAAATGTGACCCAATCTCAAGGGAGACGACTACCAAGAACAACCTGGAGATGATCTCACCAGACAAGGATTTAAAGCAGCCATTATGGCTGTGTTCAATGAAATCAAGGAAAATATGTCTACTGTGAACAAAAAGATTAAAAAAACTCAATGTATAAAAATTATTCAAAGAAACAAAATGGAATTTCTAAGACCTGAAAACTACAGTATCTGAAAAGTTCACATAGCTAGTAAGTGGTAGAACTAGGGTACGAATTTATCTCCATTGGGCTCTGAAGTCTATGCTTTTAAGCTCTTTACTGTGGAGTATCCATGTAATAAGAGGAGAGCAGTGGGAGGGCCTAAGGGGATGTCACTAATAAAGCAGTGGGAAGAAGAGGAGGACCCTATGGGAGGCTCTGGGAAGATGCAATCTGGAAGATAAGAGGAAAACTAGGAGAAAATAGTTACAGAAGCCATGTGTATTAGTTTCTATGGCTGCTGTAATAAATTACTCCAAGCCTGATGGCTTAAAACACCATGAACTTATTATCTTAAAGTTCTTGAGGTAAGAATTCTAAAACTTGGGCTTCCCTGGTGGCGCAGTGGTTGAGAGTCCGCCTGCCGATGCAGGGGACGCGGGTTCGTGCCCCGGTCCGGGAGGATCCCGCATGCCGCAGAGTGGCTGGGCCCGTGAGCCATGGCTGCTGAGCCTGCGTATCCGGAGCCTGTGCTCCGCAACGGGAGAGGCCACAACAGTGAGAGGCCCGCGTACCGCAAAAAAAAAAAAAAAAAAAAAAATAGAATTCTAAAACTTAGTCTCAATGGGCTAAAATCAAGGTTTTGGCAGGACTGCTTTAATTATGGTGGCTCTAGGGAGGAATCTATTTCCTTGCCTTTTCTGGCTTATATTTTTGGCTGGTGGCCCATGTTTCATCTTCAAAGCCAGCAACATACTATCATGTTACATATTCACAGGCTCTGTGGAATAGGATGTGGATGGTTTTGGGGTGCCACTATTTGGCCTACTACATCATGGAAGTATAGAGTTTCAGTCAGATGTTGTTGACAACATCAGATGAAAATCAGAGAAATCTAGTTGAATAAGGACTGAAAAGTGTACTTTGGTTTGACAGGAGCCTGGTTTTCCTGCAAACCAATCAATATCATTTTCCATCTATCTTATATATACATACTAATCCATAGATTCACACATATTTTACATTGAAAAGACTTTATTCTCTAAGGAGTTTTCGGTATTTATTGGTTACTCCAAAAGTGGTGCTCAATATTTCTTTTATACTTATATTTAAATATATTTAATATTCTTTTATATTCTTATTCTTCTGGTATTTTGGTTCATGTTCACTACATCTAAAAGACTTATTTGTTCATGCTTTTGGGCGGATAGGCCAAGGATCGAAAATTAAGAGTGAATGTTGCATCCGCCCTGGTTGAGTTTTATTTTCATACTGATATTTTTCCATTTGCTTTCCCTTCATTAAAGTGAATGGAGGTAGTGTGGAGGAAAAAGGAAGGGTTGGCAAACCTTGCTGTGAATCGTATAATATAGGTTGTATTCTGTACATTATTAAAAATAGGTTTCTCAGATGGCTGGGCTTATGATTCACTGGGGAAAACACTGAAGTTTACTTAAACACTTGATACTGTTCATCCGTTTTCCAATATGTTACTGCTCTACGCAGTCTAAGTCTCCATTGAAATACAGAATCAAACAATTAGGATATAAAATTGTGATTACACTTTTAAATACTCTCGGGGCAGTAGATATCTGCCTCTGAAGAGACCAGGGCCAAAGACTGAATGGGGCTACTTTTTAATAAAGAAAAATAATACCACACTCGCAATTTTTGTTTTTGTGTCAGCAAGATTCCTGCCTAGACTATAGTAAGGAATCAGTAAATTTTATGTATTGATAATGTTAAAAGTCATTAGTGACACGTAGAGCACAAGCAACAAAATAAAAACAGGTGGGACTACAACAAACTAAACAGCTTCTGCACAGCAATAGAAACAACAAGGTGAAAAGACAACCTATGGGATGGGAAACATATTTGCAAACCATATTATGTGATAAGGGGTTAATATCCCAAATATATAAAGAGCTCATGCAACTCAATAGCAAAAACCAAATCATCAGATTAAAAATGGACTAAAGACCTGAATAGACATTTTTCCAAAGAAGATGTATGAAAGGCCAACAGGTACGTGAAAAGATGCTCAACATCACTAGTCATTAGGGAAATGCAAGTCAAAACCACAGTGAAATATCACCTCATACCAGTAATGGCCATCACCAAAAAGACAAAATATAACAAATACTGGCGAGGTTGTGGAGAAAAGGGAATCCTTGTGCACTGTTGGTGGGATTGTAAACTGGTACAGCTGCTATGGGAAACAGTATGGGGATCTTCAAAAATTAAATACAGAACTACCGCATGATCCAGCAATTTCACTTCTGGGAGTATATCCAGAGGAAATGAAAACACTAACTTGAAAAGATATCTGCACCTCCATGTTCATAGCAGAATTGTGATAGCCAAGACACGGAAACTGCCTAAGTGTCCATTGATGGATGAATGGATAAAGAAATTGTGGAATATCTGTATAGTGGAATATTATTCAGCCATAAAAAATGAGTAAATCCTAACGTTTGTGACAACATGGATGGACCTTGAGCATATAATGTTAGGTGAAGTAAGACAGAGAAAGACAAAAACCATATGATCTTACTTATTTGTGGAATCTAAAACAACAACAACAACAAAAACAAACTCATAGAAAAAGAGATCAGATTTGTGGTTACCAGAGGTGGAGAGAGGAGGAATTGGAGGAAAGCAGTCAGAAGGTACAGACTTCCAGTTGTAAGATAAATAAGTACTACGGATATAATATACAGTATGATGACTATAGTTAGCACTGCTGTGTGATATACAGGAAAGTTGTAAAGAGAGTAGATCCTAAGAGTTCTCATCACAAAGAAAAAATGTTTTTTTCCCCTTTTTAAAAATTAATTTATTTGTTTTTATTTTTGACCGTGTTGGGTCTTCGTTGCTGTGCGTGAGCTTTCTCTAGTTGTGGCGAGCAGGGGCTACTCTTCGTTGCAGCGCGCGGGCTTCTCATTGACATGGCTTCTCTTGTTGCGGAGCACGGGCTCTAGGTGCACAGGCTCAGTAGTTGTGGCTCATGGGCTTAGTTGCTCCGCAGCATGTGGGATCCTCCCGGTCCAGGGCTCGAACCTGTGTCCCCTGTGTTGGCAAGCAGATTCTTAACCATTGCGCCACCAGGGAAGCCCTTTTCCCCTTTTTTTGCTTTCTCTTTTTATTTTATCTACATGAGAGGATGGATGCTAACTAAAATTATTGTGGTAATCATTTCACGATATACATACGTAGGTCAAATCATTATGCCGTACACCCTAAACTTACACCATGATGTATGTCAATTATATCTCAGTAAAACTGGGAAGAAGTAATTAGGGCCTATCATGCATGCAATATAAAAATACACTTAAATTTCCCTTGAAGTTTAAATTCCAGAACCATGTCAATCTTCTATTTTCATAACAGTAATAGAGTATAAAATGAAAGTACCTTCTTCATAATCCTTTTTTTCCCCTGAAGATAACGACAGCTAAGATTGGCTTATATCCATCTAGAACATCATGTATAAAAAAATATTTTTCCATAAACAGGATCATATTACAGACTATTGTATCATCTTCTACAATTTAATCGTATATGGTTAAAAAATATAAGGACACAGAAAGTCCAAAGGAAGAGAATCCAGGTTTAATTGAGCAGGGCTCTGGCTCAGATTTTCTATAATTCTCTTGACTCTGCTCTCTCTGTTTGTTTGGTTCTTAGGCTAGTTTCCCTCATGATTACAACAGGGCTGTATCATCATATCATGTGATGATATCCAAATTCAGCAGCATCTCTAGGTCCACAAAGCAGCTGACTTTCTTTGCTTTTATTTATGAGCGTAAGGAGGTTTTCCTAGAAACCTCCTGGTAGACTTCCCCTATGCCCACTGTCACATACTCATTGCCCAGATTATTTACCAGCAAGGGAAAATGTGGCTAACACAACTGGCTCAGAGCATGGGGAGGGAGGGAAGAAAGGCTACCTCTACAAAACTGGATTTTTTGGGGGAGAAAGAGGAGGGTTATATTTGTAAATGAACGTTGGACGATTCCTAACGTTCTTTGCTACGATATATAGCAGATGTGGAGTTGGTACCCTTAAGCCTTATTTGGAAGTATTTATTTAGATTTGAGATCCTCCAGGTTCTTAAGCCAAACTAGATCTAGCAAGTTAAATCCTTACCTAGGAATAGAAATCAAAGTCTATGCTTAGTGGTCTTTGAAGCTGGGAAATGGAAAACCCATGTCTCTTCTCCACCCGACTGATTCATGCAGTATTCATTCCACAAAAGTGTATTGAGTTGCTATTGTGAATTCTGGGCTGGTGATACAGGGATAAATAAGAAGGCATCCTTCCTCTTGAGGAATTTAGTGATCTAATAGTGGAAAGAAAAGGTAGACATATCAATGAATGTGGGTGAAGTGTGCTTTTGATAGTAAACAGTCCAGTGAGAGTACAGAGGGGGGAGCTCTTAAGTACTTTCCTACCACTACCTCCCCTATATGAAGGCACACATCCTATCATAAATGGCTGAGGTCCTCTACAGATAAAAACAGTGAAAAGTTTAATGGATTAGTTTGTTTATATTGTAGGCAAGATTATGTTACTAGCTATTTATGTCGAAACTGAAATTCCCAATTATCTACTAATAACTTAACATTTTAGTTCAAGAGGCTGGGTTCTATTTGCCTTGCTGTTCACGAACATCCCTAGTAAAGCACAAATACTGCTTTTTGGGAATGGGGCTCTAAAGCTAATAAATTAACACATTTACTGACTGGGTGTGTTCGTTAGCCAGCATCTTGTCTAAAGCCTGTGTACGTAATCATGTACCTGTCTTTAATCTGTGAAACTGGTGCAGTGATTTAGAAGGTGAATGGGATTATTATCTCCTAAAGGGCATATAGCTAAAAATATTCACTGAGCAACAACTATTTATCTACCACTTAGGTGAATGTGGACGATTGTCTGTGGTTGAGATATGCATCCTCTATTTGTAGACCTTTTCTGTTTTATTGTCTTTCTCTCTAGAAAGACTACTTCCTACTCTGAAGCTAAGTATACTACATATTGCTATGTATTTGAAAGATGTGGTTTCCAGAGACACCAGCACCAAACTCAATAAGGAGGTCAATTTAATCAACGTGTAATTTAATCACCATGCCACCAGCATTATGCACTGTTTTAGATTATGACTCTTGAATGTGTAGATTACTTTATTCTATTAGTATCATTCAATTTGAACATCTTCCTCAGATTTTTTGCTATTTAAAATAAAAAATATTTTTCACTTGTAAATGTTTGATAGCAAATGAGTCAGATAGTGAATTTATGTGCTAGATTGTTCCTGAATTTACCAGTGATTTAAAGATATTTGTAACCTATTGAGCCAAACAGCCTCTAATTTTTATTCTCTTAAACTGTCTTTTTTTAAAACAGTCTAATTTGACAGAATACATCCTCTTTCACTACTTTTTATCAAATACCAGTTCCCCTTATTTCCTCGACTCCCTCACTAGCACTGTTTCTTACCTTGCTTGAGTTCTCTCCAAAGCATTTCTTTCCTTCTGACATACTATATATTTCTGTTTTTATTTTTATTTTTAAATAAGCTGTCTATCCGCATTAGAGTGTAAATCCCATGAGTGCAAAGTTTTTGATCTGTTGTGTTCACTGGCTTTACCAGTAACACCTAGGACAAAGCATGAGATGAACTAGATACTGAGGAAATATTTGCTGACTTAAGGGATTGCAAAATAGAATATATAAACCAAAAATTAAGGGGCTGAAAAGTGCCCCAAATTCTGTGTCTACTACTATGGTGACAGTTTTGAACCTAAGTAGAACATTGACTGTTCAGTGCAGCTGTTTTTCACCTTTCCCTTCGCTATTGCGAGAGAAGAGAAACATATTCAGAAGGGAAAATGAGAAAATAACCTTTTGGGGTTAGATAACCATGCATGCGTGTTTGTCTGGCACAGTTCAGGTTAACACCTGCCACAGCTTAATTCCTATTATCCCCCTTTCACTGTCCGTAGTGCCCCAGTCTGGGTGAGAAACTAAATGGCCATCCCCAGTCATGGTACCTCGGCGAATCATATAAAAATTTCAGACGTGTTCCCCAGAAAAAATACAGGTAATTTCTACACGTACAAAATCTTTCATATACTTTGAGATTTGAGGACTTAAAAGGAATCCAAGCCACTCTTTTGTAGCCATCACTCTCAGAATCTATACTTTTTTGCAACTAATCTCAGAGCTGTGAGAGAAAGACGAAGTCCACTGGGATCTGTATAACTTCGAGACCAGATGGAACATTCTGACAGCGTGAGGTCAGTACTGGAGGTATGACCGGATGTGACTTCTCTGACTTCTGAGATAATGGTGATGCCATTAGCTCTAAGACCCCAACAGAGCTGTGGTCGAGTTCTTTACTGGAACAAGAAACCTTAGAACTGTCCTTAGACCATTGACAGAGTAGTACAGAGAGCAGCACACCCAGGGCACACAGAATGGGCTCCATATTGTAGTGCACTGATTTCCATAGTTCTGGAGACAGTGAGCCTGGTGTGAGATAAAAAGAACCTATTGAAATGGTTACGTGATCTGACATGAGAGAAAAGTGTCCCAGTGAGATTAGACAGTGCAGACAGATAGAGAGAGAGAGAGAGAGAGAGAGAGAAGTGATAAATCACAGCAGAGACAACAAAAGAAGCAACGTTAGGCCAGCAAAATTTAATATTTCATAAGCTGGAGTTACTTGCATTTGTTCGCTCTACAGATGGACCATGAGTAACTTATGTTCCAACCTCTGTGTAGGAGAAATGGTGAGGGAGAGCCTGAGGGGCTAGGGATGTTTCTTCCAGGACAGGACATAAGTGGAATCTGTGCATTATAATATAAACTATAAATTTTGGGGGGAAGTGAAGGATTAAAAATAAGATTCTAGGGGCAAAGGTTAAAACTGAGATTCTCTTTATACACCCATGGCCTGGAGATTTTGTTTTGTTTTCTTTCTAATGGTATTAGTGTGTATAACAGTTAGGAGTAGGAAAATGGTTTGTATCATGTATTTGATCATGAGATATAGTCTCTATACTTCCAAAATGGATCTGAGGTGAATGCTACATAGTTATTTCAACTCAGTAAATTTGTAGTTAGTTTCACCATAAGGAGTTTTTGGTTCCTTGGAAAACTATTCAAGAATTGCTTAGGAAGAAATCTGGGCACCAGGGGATTCAGCCAATAATTAGATCGCCCTTATGGTGTTTTCTCAAGGACTGTTTTGATTATGGCTTCTTTCTAGGTTGAACTGTTGAACAACTGTTCCCTGAGCAGACTGTTCCTAATTTAATTGTTGCTAAGTGAACAATCAGTTGTCATGAAGGAACTTAAGCTTTAGTTTTTCTTCATGTCTAGCTTTAGTTAGTTTTTCATTCTGTCCATTCTCTATCCAAATTGGACTCACTCCCTGAATGTGCTCTATTTTCCCCAGATACATTACTCATATTCTTAACCACACTAATTCCTCAACTTAGAATTCTGAGCCATTCAAAAGTTTACCCTACCCTTCTATGCGTATGTCCAAGAAGGTATCCTCCTTGAATTTTTTCATAATCCTCTCTGCCAGAAATAATATTTCTACTCATGGGTCCATATCACTGGGTTTTTAAGTTTTTCTACATGTCTCTCATTTTATAATAATTATTTGGTATGTATTATATATAATTTATTTACATTAGAATGTGTTTTTTTAGAGCAGTTTGAGATTTACAGAAAACTGTCTGAAAAAGTCCCATAACCTTTCCCCTCCCCTACATGCTTTATTATTATAATACCTTGCATTAGTGTGATATATTTGTTATAATTGACAAACATCATCACTCAGAGCTCATAGTTTACATTAGGACAGATATTGACAAATCATTATCCTTCAGATTTCATAGTTTGCGTTAGGGTTCACTCTTTGTGCTCTACATTCTAAAAGTTTTGACAAATACATGATGTCATGTATCCACCATTACTGGTATTGGACAGAATAGTTTCACTGCCCTAAAAGTCCCATGTGCTTCACCTCTTCATGCCTCCCTCCCTTCTAACCACGGATCTTTTTACTGTCTCTCCATAGTTTTGCATTTTCCATAATGGCATATACTTAGAATCATACAGTATGCAGCCTTATTATTCTGGCTTTTTTCACATAGTGATATGCATTTAAGCTTTCTCTATGCCTTTTCCTAGCTTGATCGCTTGTTTCTTTTTATTACTGAGTAATATTCCATTACCCAGTTGTACAGCAGTTTGTTTATCCATTTACCTATTGAAGAATATCTTGGTGACTTCTAAGCTTTGGCAATTATGAATAAAGCTGCTATAAATGCACGTGCAGGTTTTCATGTAGACATAAGCTCCCAGCTCCTTTGGGTAAATACCAAGGAAAGAGATTGCTTGGTCCTATGTTAAGAGTATGTTTACTTTTGTAAGAGACTGCCAAACCGACTTTGAAAGTGTCTGTAGCATGTGGCATTCCAAGAATGAATGAGAGTTCCAGTTGCTCCACATCCTCATCAGCATTTGGTGGTGTCAGTTTTTGGATTTTAGCCATTCTCACAGTTGTGTAAATGGTAACTTATTGTTATTTTAATTTGCAATCTCCTGATGACATATGATGTAGACCATCTTTACATATGCTTATTTGCCATAGTGTCTTTTTTTGTGAGGTGTCTATTGAGATCTTTTGCCAAATTTTAAATTGGGTTGTTTATGTTCATATTGTTAAGTTTTTAAAATTGAAGTATAGCTGATTTACAATGTATTAATTTCTGCTGTACAGCAAAGTGATTCAGTTACATACATATATATATGTATTCTTTATCATATTCTTTTCCATTATGGTTTATCTCAGGATATTGAATATAGTTTCCTGTGCTATACAGTGGCACATTGTTATTTATCCATTCTGTATATAATAGTTTGCATCTGCTCATCCCAAGCTCCCAGGTTATCCCTCCTCCATCCTCCCTCCCCCTTGGCAACCACAAGGCTGTTCTCTATGTCCGTGAGTCTGTTTAGTAGATAAGTTCATTAGTGTCATGTTTTAGGTTCCACACATAAGTGATATCATATGGTATCTGTCTTTCTCTTTCTGACTTGACTTTACTTAGTATGATATTCTCTAGGTCCATCTATGTTGTTGCAAATGGCATTAGGTCATTCTTTTTTGTGGGTGAGTAGTAGTCCGTTGTATATCATATTGTTGAGAGTTAAGAGTTCTTTGTATATTCTGACTACCAGTATTTTATCATATATGTGTTTTACAAAGATTTTCTCCCAGTTGTGGGTTGACTTTTAATTCAGCTAACAGTGTTTTTCACAGAGCAGAAGACTTAATTTTCATGAAGTTCAACTTAACAATTTTCCTTTTATGGATCATGCTTTTGGTGTTGTACCTAAAAAGTCATTGCTAAACCCAAGATCACCCAGATTTTCTCCTATGTTATCTTCTAGGAGTTTTATAGATTTGTGTGTTATATTTAGGTCTGTGATCCATTTTGAACTCATTTTTGTGGCAGGTTTAACATCTGTCTAGATTCTTTTTTTTTTTTAACATCTTTACTGAAGTATAATCGCTTTACAATGTTTTGTTAGTTTCTGCTCTGTAACAAAGTGAATCAGCTACATGTATACATATATCCCCATATCTCCTCCCTCTTGCCTCTCCCTCCCACCCTCCCTATCCTATCCCTCTAGGTGGTCACAAAGCACCGAGCTGATCTCCCTGTGCTATGCAGCTGCTTCCCACTAGCTATCTATTTTACATTTGGTAGAGTATATATGTCAGTGCTACTGTCTCACTTCGTTCCAGCTTACCCATCCCCCTCCCCGTGTCCTTAAGTGCATTCTGTACATCTGCATCTTTATTCCTGTCCCATCCCTAAGTTCATTAGAACCATTTTAAAAAAATATTTTAGACTCCATATATATGTGTTGGTGTACGATATTTGTTTTTATCTTTCTGACTTCACTCTGTACGACAGACTCTAGGTCCATCCAGCTCACTACAAATAATTCAATTTCGTTACTTTTTATGGCCGAGTAATATTCCGTTGTATATATGTGCCGCATCTTCTTTATCCATTCTTCTGTCAACGGACACCTAGGTTGCTTCCATGTCCAGGCTATTGCAAATAGCGCTGCAGTGAACTTTGTGGTACATGACTCTTTTTGAATTATGGTTTTCTCAGGGTATATGCCCAGTAGTGGGATTGCTGGGTCGTATGATAGTTCTTTTTTTAGTTTTTTAAGGAACCTCCATACTGTTCTCCATAGTGGCTGTATCAATTTACATTCCCACTAACAGTGCAAGAAGGTTCCCTTTTCTCCACACCCTCTCCAGCATTTATTGTTTCTAAATTTTTTTGATGATGGCCATTCTGACCGGTAAGTGGTGATATTTCATTGTAGTTCTGATTTGCATTTCTCTAATGCTGTTGAGCATCTTTCATATGTTTGTTGGCAATTTGTATATCTTCTTTGGAGAAATGTCTGTTTAGGTCTTCTGGCCATTTTTGGATTGGGTTGTTTGTCTTTTTGTTATTGAGCTGCATGAGCTGCTTATAAATTTCGGAGATTAATCCTTGTAAATTTCGGAGATTAAACTAAAATTGAAGTATCATATGATCCAGCAATTCCAGTTCCAGCTATTTATCCAAAGGACATGAAAGCACTAACTTGGAAAGATATATGCCCCCCCCATATTTATCACAGCATTATTTTCAGTAGTCAAGATGTGGAAGCAACCTAAGTGTATATCAGTGGATGCATGGGTAAAAAAATGTGGTATATACATACAATGGAATATTGTACAGCCGTTAAAGGAATAAATCAGGCTTCCCTGGTGGCGCAGTGGTTGAGAGTCCGCCTGCTGATGCAGAGGACATGGGTTTGTGCCCCGGTCCAGGAGGATCCCACATGCCGCGGAGTGGCTGGGCCCGTGATCTGTGGCCGCTGAGCCTGTGCATCCGGAACCTGTGCTCCGCAACGGGAGAGGCCACAACAGTAAGAGGCCCGCGTACCTCAAAAATAAATAAATAAAAATAAATAAATAAATAAATAAATCTTACCATTTATGACAACATGGATGGACCTTGAAGGGATTATGCTAGGTGAGACAAGTGAAAGACAAATACTGTATAATTTCACTTTTATGTGGAATCTGAAAAAAACAAACAAACTGAACCTATAGTTACAGAGAACAGATTGGTGGTTGCAGAGGCAGGGTGTAGGAGAGGCAAAACGGGTGAAGGTGGTCAAAAGATACAGTCTTCCAGTTATGAAATTAAGAAGCCCTGGGGATATAATATACAGCATGATTACTGTAGTTAATAACACTGTATTGTATATTTGAAAGTTGCTAAGATAGTAGATCTTAAAAGTTCTCATCACAGAAAAAATTGAAAGTATGTCTGGTTATGGATGTTAACTTGACTTAATGTAATGATCATTTCATAATATATGGAAATATCAAATCATTCATCTAATATAAAGTTATATGTCAATTATATCTGTTTAAAAATATTTTAAAAAATTAAGTGCTGACTATTAAAAAAAGAAGCATTACCACAAAGAAGTACAGGCCCAGATGGCTTCTCTGGTCAATTCCAGCAAACATTTGAGAAAGCAGTAATACCAATCTTAACCTCTTACAGAATCCTTCTAAACTTATTTTATGATGTCAACATAACCATGGTCCTAAACCATTAGAAAGGCCTTGCTAGAAAAAATGTTATACAGTAATATTCGTCAAGGTCATAGATGCAGAAATCCTCTACAAAATACTAGCAAACCAAATTTATGGATATATAAAATCAAGCATATTATAACTAAGCATACTATAACTATAGCATATTATAACTAAGGTGGGATTCAACAGTAGTTAATGTATTCATGAAAGTGATTAATGTCTTTCTCCATATTAAAAGACATAAAGGGAAAGATTACATATTTTAATTGATACATTTAAAACATTTAAAAAATAAATCATTTATTGTAAATTTGTAATGTAGGGAACTCTTTAATTGGATAGATGCTCTCTGTAAAATGGAAAACCAGTGAAATATTGAATTATTTTAGTGTGATGTTAAATAAAGGGGTGAAGGTGGGCACTGTTAGAATTAAAAAGTGAATTTAGGGGCTTCCCTGGTGGCGCAGTGGTTGAGAGTCCGCCTGACGATGCAGGGGACACGGGTTCGTGCCCTGGTCCGGGAAGATCCCACATGCCGCGGAGCGGCTGGGCCCATGAGCCATGGCCGCTGAGCCTGCGTGTCTGGAGCCTGTGCTCCGCAACGGGAGAGGCCACAACAGTGAGAGTCCCGTGTACCGCAAAAACAAACAAACAAAAAAACTAAAAAGTGAATTTAGTAAAGTTAGAACTCAGTATAAATTGTCAGTTACATTTCTATATATTAGCAAAAAGCAAACATGAAATTAAAATTTCTAAGTGAGTCTACTTATATTGGTACAATACAACATCATGTATCTAGGAATAATTGTCATGAAAGATATATAAACCTTTCCATAGAAAATCGAAAAGCATTTTGAAGGAAATTAAAGGTGACCTAAAAAAAAGAGGGATATACAGTGTTGGAAGCCTGAATATTATGAAGATGGCAGCTATCTCCAAATTGATCTGTCGATCAATGCAATCTCAATCAAGATGCCAGCAGGTTTTCTTTTTGTGTGCATGAAAATTTATGTCTATTCTGAACATTATGGGAAATAGAGAGGGTCAATATTAACAAATATAATATTGAAGAAAAGAACAAAGTTGGGGCCTTTGGCTACCAGATATCAAAACTTATTTTGATGGAACAGTGGTTAGGATAGTATGTTATTAGCACAGGCGTAGAAAAATAGGCCAAAATAGAAGAGAGTTCATAAATACCTCCACATGTTAGTAACTTGATTTATGACGGAGGTGGCAATGCAGTACAGTGGAGGCAAGAATTATCTTTTTGTAAATGGTGCAAGGTCAACTGAACAGCTGAATGAGGGGGAAAATGAATCTGAATTCCCTCCCTAGCACCATATACCCAGAAAACCAATACCAAACAGATTGAGATCTCAGGTAAGAGTTAAGATAATACATTTTCTCAGAAATAATGTAGGAGGATCTTTTCAGGGCAAAAAGCACCAGCAATGAAGGAAAAGATGGAGAAATTGTACCAAAACTAAGAATGTCTGTCATCAGAGTTACCATTAAGAGATGGAAAAGACAGGACACAGACTGGGAGAGAATACTTGAAAAATATAAGCAATTCTGGGAAATCAGTACGAACAAAAATAGACAACCTAATAGTAAAAAATGGGTAAAAGACTTGAACAAATACTTCTTAACAGCAGATATATTCAAAATATCCAAAGCATACGGAAAAATGCTTCATCACAGTAGGCTTCAGAGAAATGCAGATGAAAACTGTGATGAGGTATTACTACACACCCACCAGAAGATCTAAAATTTAAAAGACTAGAAGTATTGTCAAGATGTGAAGCAAGTGAAACTCATACACTCCTGATGAGAGTTAAATGTGTACCACTGCTTTAGATATATTTTTCTGAATTTGTATTTATTAAAAATGTGGGCCCTCCAAATCATAGTTTTACTTTTAGGAAATTGAAACGACTTCATTATGTTTTGAATCCTGGAACACAGTGTGCAGATTTTTCAAGTTTTCCCCCCTAATCTTAATAATAAACAACATGTATGGTGGAGAATTACTTATAGGGTAGAGTAGATTTTGGTTTTCACTTTTCTCTAATTTATTATTTTAAAAACTTAGCAGGGTAATGGATTGTAGGTATGTATTAAATATTTCAATTACTTATGTTATGACTTGATATTAAAAACGTTATATTTATGTTGGATGTTTTATTGTTGTGTTGTAATTATCTAGAAATTTATCTATGTGAAAAACCAGACATGCTATTTGAATAACTGAAACTAAATAACATGTTCGATATCATAAGAATCTCTAGGTTCATTTTACATTCTCTTATCTTGATGTTAACACATTGTATTAGGTGGCACTTACCATAAGAAATAGGCTGGTGAATAATTCCAAATTAAATAGAGACTAAAAATCTGAAACAAAAGAGAAAAAAGATGACGTATCTTGTTTTTGGTATACATAGTAGAGCTTAGGAGAGTGGGGATTTCAAGTTAAAGACCCAATTTCAAGATGAAGCTCCATCCTTTTTTTCCAACAACTTTGTTGTTGTTGAGGAAAGTGTGTAACACATTTATATGTCGTTTGTTTCCTCATGTATAAAATGCAGTCAGATTACGTGTAAAGTGTTCAGCTCAAAGCCTGGCACATAGTAACTCTTTACTATATGACCTATAGATTTAATAATAATAACATTCTTTACCTTAAACAGTAAAATAAGCAACTTGGAAGAAGCAACCAAACTCATTTTTATAGGTATGGAATAGTTCATGTTTTGTGCCCTAATTTATAACTTCTATATTAATTAAATATATTTACAATTATTAAAATATACTAATTAAATGTACATATTAAAACATGAATACAAAAAGGGAGATGTCATGTCATATGATATAATTTATAATTAATTACTTTTGTATTATGTTCTTAACTTCTGTCCTCTCTGCTTAGTCAAGTTGCTATTTAAATGACTGTTTTATTTTCCTTAATGGAAATTGTGTTTTTATTTGAAAATAAATTTGCTCATTTGTTGGTCTTAAAATATTTAATGCTGTTTCCTACAGTTGGTAAAATATTTATCTTCTCTAAATTAATGGAATCAGTATGTTTTTTAAAAATCCCACATACTTGGATAAAAAATTATTGGAATAAGTACTCATTTGTCTTACATGCTTTATGGATTTGGTAACTGTTTAAACTATAAAATTGGTCAAGTTCATTGTGAGCTTTATATTTCCTTTCCTTGATTAGCGTCATATAAATCATTCTCTTCTTCACTGTTTGTAGGCATTTAATTAAATAATTCTTGATAACATTCATAAGAGATGTGTCATGAAATTGCTCTGCATCGCTTATGCATAATTACAGCTTTATTGTACTTTATCAGTCTTTTAACTCTGTGGACCATTTGTCTTGTCTTCTGTGTTTAGCTGAAAATTCACTCCCAGCACATGCTGTTGCTAAGCCTTTCTTTGGGTATTTGGATACTGAATCTGTTATATTATTGCTAATTCTTGCTGCTTACAAAAGTTTCACTTTTGTAATATAGATCATTAAAGAGCTTCTGTTACTAATACTAGGAACTATGACTCTTGATTACAATTTCTCTTTCTTCTAGGAAATTACCACAACACTTTATCTTTGCACTGATGCAAGTGTGTGTGTGTGTGTGTGTGTGTGTGTGTGTGTGGGTATATTTAACATTTTGATGTGAAAATAATGATGGGATAATAGAATGTCTTTGTTAATCATTGAAAAAGCATGGCATATCCTGGTTTCCTGATAAACATGAAAGGGAAATCATTTCACATTTCCTTAAGTTATTTTTCATGGAAGAGAATAAATATAAGAATTTGTCCTTTTAAAGGTAGAAAAGTGAATGATAATTATATTATACTGGACATGACTAAATTGTTTCCCTGTGCCCCAGGATCTAAAGAAATAGATTCATCACTTTAATAGGTTCATGCTTAAAATGAGGACTTGAGCTTTGGGTAACAGCTAAACATCTTGAAAACTTACAGTGAAAACCAGGGCTTTCCATTCATTAAAGTATTCTTTCTTAAATAACAATGTGTTTGTAAATTCAGAGGTTGGGGGTAGGCTTAGAAGAGATTTTTCTGAAGACTAAATAAATTATTGACGAAGCCAAAATGCTCTGTTGTAAGTAATCTGTTGAATCTATTGACTCTCACTGGGCCTTCAGAACAATCCCACCTGTGTATTTAGGTTGATATTTTTGTATCACTTTATAGCATTTAAAAAGTAATCACAATGTATATGCATCTTACGCACATTTCCTTCTTGAAGCTTGTTAATAAGGAGTGGAGATTCTTAGTTATGGCGAAATAGCATGAGCTTTGGACCTGATGAATGAATTTTCTAAAGAAAAAAGAATTGCAAGTAAACGTAAACGCATGAAGAGTCTGAAACAGACCTCAAGTTTCACTGATCCCCAATCATATGTGCTAAAGAAAGGAGGTTGATTATGGAAACTTACCTTTGAGAGAGAGTATATCCCTCAGTGTTGAGATTTTTAAATTCTGATTGATTTGCTAGGAATCTTAGGGCCTTGTAGAGGCAGTCGTTGACGTATGGCTTTTTATTCTGTTTTACACTTTGGATATAATTATATTCACTTATTTTTTAAAGAGTCGTATGAGACTAACATGCATTCATTAATAACTACATTTTAAACAATACTTGGATTCTGATGCAGTTTCAGAATTATTTGACAAAGCATGCCTTTTGTTATACTGTGAACATTTATATAATGCTAGAAAGATTGGGCTAAGAGAAACTTTACTTCTATTTCATCAGAGATTTATACTTAGATACTGTATTTCTAAACTGATCTTTTTCGTTAAATACATTTTTATAGTTAGAGGAGAATAGTGGTTCCTAAATCAAAGGCCTGTAGGTTTGAGAATTAGGTAAATGTTCACGTTTGCTTTTGAATATACTAGATTATTGTTATTTCATGTACCTGGTACATATTCAGCCTAATGCCTTTTGAAGTTATGATTACTAAATTAATTGAAATTTGTGTGTTTTGAGGAGATTAAATGTTATTAATTAAAAGTTTGGATACTGTTTCAGATCCTTCAGAATTGGAAGTAGGTTTTGGTGCAGGGACCACATTTCAGTTTATTTAAATGACAGTAATTAAAACCTTGCTAGCTACTTATTTGTGTGCCTGTTACTATTTTGACTTTTTCTTTCCACAGAAAGTTGATGTGAAAAAATGGGTATGTGTTTCCACGTATTTACAAAGAGATCGTGATATAAATGGGTGCATGTTTGCTGTTGCCTCTAATCTTTTTGTTTCGCTTCCTAGTGTGGCTGGTACTATGAGTACTCAAAATAACTGCTCTGTTGTAGTCAACACGTATTTTACCAGTCTCCAGTTAGAACCTTTAGAAGTTTCTAGTTTTCTTCTTCTGAAATGGAATCTACTAAAATATTCTCTATCCCTGGAGCATTATAGTCTCTGTGTAATCGGCTTTATCGTTATGATAGGCTTCTGGTCAATGAGAAGGCTTTTATTATTAATATTGTGTATCTTTTACCGAAAAATCTCGACTGTTTAATCTTAGAATCCTACTGCTTAGCTCTCGTATTTTCCCATGTGCTATAGAAAAAGGCTTTATACATATTCATACAATCTTAAAAAGTGAAGGTGAATGAGAAAATATCACGAAGAAAGTTAACCGCTGCAGGATTCTGGAGGCTAATTTGGAGACCAACAGTGTGACAAAGTGATATGGCCAAATTATGTTACTATTTTTGGTCTCAGTTTCTTCAACTATTGAGAGAGAGGGGGGGAGGGAGGGAGGGAGGGGGACAGAGGGAAAGGGAAAGATTCTTCCAATTCTGAACTCCTTTTAATGCTGAATGGAAATTAGAGTTTCACCAACATTGATATTCCTGATCCACTTTGTGTGCAAAACAGTGAGGCCCTTCATGTTGTGTTGTTTTGTTCGTATTTGCCCTGTGACTTACTATGGTGAATCAGCTAATACTGGCTTACTTGATGACTTCATTTTACTTTCATTATATTTCCTCATTCTGGGATGCAGTTACCCTGAGGCAACATCTTGAGACTTTTGCTGTCTTTACAGTAGCCTTTCACTTGTGTTTCCCAAACAACTGCCCTGTTTCCTAAACTTCTTTCAGCCCTTTATACTTAAAGAAAGTTTTGTTTATTAAATTTACCATTTCCATTATGATGACACCCATGTATGGTTTTTTTTTTTTTAAAGAAGATGTTGGGGGTAGGAGTTTATTAATCAATTTATTTTTGCTGTGTTGGGTCTTCATTTCTGTGCAAGGGCTTTC
Organism: Lagenorhynchus albirostris; assembly: GCF_949774975.1. Taxonomy (NCBI): domain Eukaryota; kingdom Metazoa; phylum Chordata; class Mammalia; order Artiodactyla; family Delphinidae; genus Lagenorhynchus; species Lagenorhynchus albirostris. The sequence continues at coordinate 8,265,382 of NC_083110.1, forward strand.
TCTAGTTGTGGCAAGCAGGGACCGCTCTTCATCGCGGTGCACGGGCCTGTCACTGTCACGGCCTCTCTTGTTGCGGAGCACAGGCTCCAGACGCGCAGGCTCAGTAGTTGTGGCTCACGGGCCTAGTTGCTCCGCGGCATGTGGGATCCTCCCGGACCGGGGCCCAAACCCGTGTCCCCTGCATCGGCAGGCGGACTCTCAACCACTGCGGCACCAGGGAAGCCCCCCATGTATGGATTTTTGAGAACTACTACTTCTATGTTATAACTCTGGAAATAATTTTAATTCATCATCTGTTTCTTCATAACTAAGCTATTAATTTTGTTCAGCTCTTTCTTTTTGAAATTTCCTCTCTTCTCTGCCTCTAGTTAAAATTCTGATCCGAATTCTTGTCTTGGGGATGGAAACCTGTTTCTAAGAACATGTGTTTCACCTTTTTGTGCTCCTTCCCCAAGATTAGCCACCCTCAAAGAAGTCCCTGTCTCATCTTTTTATCCCTTCACTTCCGTTCCAGTGTCCCTGTGCTGTATCCAAATCAGTAGTTCTTTAGCCAGCCACTCAAGCCACTTAAATTCCTTTGGAAATAGAATATTTCAATGAATAAACCCCCTTTCTCCCGCTGTCTAGAAATATCCCCATTCTTTCCTCTGCATTTGGTTGCTTTTTTGAAGTGCCTTGCTATGTGAATTTTCTCCCTCTCATTTTCATAGGGATTTCTCATCTCAAAATTTATTCTTAGTAGGTTTATTTGCAAACCTTTACCTTAGAGATTGCTTTCTAGTTCTGAGAAAGTATTGGCGGTAACATTGAGCTGACAGTCATGCCGTTTAGCTCTGTGACTCACTTCATAACCTATGTCAGCTATTTGTGGGCATTCGTCTCGTCTCCTTGTTTATAGGATTAGAATCTGGGCTAGCCCTTCCTGGTTCTAAAATATTACTGTTATGTTAATGATAAGACGTATCAATGCTGAAATATACCTTCATTGAGATATCATATAATGAAAATATCCAGCTGGATTTGCTCTGGGTAACTGATAATCACTATATGTATAGGTCTCAGTAAATTTTAGATTTGAGCTGTTTCTTTCTTTGAAGACCCATATACGTCAAATCTTAGGCGCTTGCCATAGGGAGCTTGAAAGTCTACTGTCACAGGTAGAATTTGTTACCTTTTTCTGTTACTTGAAAAAGGTAACAGAAAACAGTTGAATCCCCTGCCTACCTACCTGCTCTGGGGGCTCATTCTCCTGTGTGCCCTGGGTTAAGTTAGGACGGGTTCTATGTTTTCTCATAGACAATGAAACCCCCCCCAGCCATTTCAAGTCACATAAGTCTCATTTCAGTAATTAAAATGCCCAGTCCTGTGTAGTGGAACACTCTTGATGTTAATTCTAGTTACAGCTCAGGCCTCTCCCGGCAGGAGCCTGGAGGGGGTGGGGACTAGGGAGGAATCTGCATCTCACTTCCCTCTGCCAGTTCCCACACACGCCTGCGCATTGCCTGCGGCTTCTGACCCTCTCAGGGTGTCCTGGCAAGGAGAAGAGGAAAGTTGGCAGGCAGGTCTTCTTTGATGAGCCTGTCATTCATGGGGCTGGTCAGGCGGTTTCACCTGACTTTCTCTCTGGGTAGTTGGGCGGTGACCAGTGGAGATGCTGTCACCGGAAACCTCTGAGCTGGGGTTCTCTTGCTGCATCCATGTGCCCCATCCTCTAGCTGATCAGTGGTGATGACCTCCTCATCCCTGGTCTCTTGGTGGCATTGAAGACAGTCCCAGGCTGGCTCCATCTAGCGTGGCCCCCATTTGCTCTTGGCAGTGTGGTCACTGGCCAGTTGTAACGTTACTCTGCTAGGACACAGGTATCCCTGAAGCCACCCTCTCTAGGCTTGAGTTGAGGGCAAGCTCTGGGGAAACAGGACTCCAAGCCAACCAACACCTCTCTCTAAGAAACCATCTCCTTGCTCTCCAGCCTCTCCGGAGAGACTGGAGCTGGGGGCCAGCTTAGGGCAGCAGTTGGATTTTCAGCCACCTGCTTTGGTGTCCCTGTTTGGGTGGTATCCCAGTGTGGTTTGGAATATGAGAGTATTTGCCACTACTTTGTTCTGAAACAGGTGTCCTATTTTAAGACCCTGTTATATTTGCTTGTCTACAGAACATAGGTGACAACCCCAGATTGAGACTTTTAGAAGCCTTATAAAACTTAAATATATTGAAAATTAGACTTGCTTCTTTATAAATTTTCTCATAGCATCATTCTGGAAACTTCATCACACGTCAGTCAACCTCTCTCTCTCTCCCCCCTCCTCCTCCCTTCCTTCCACCCTCTAGCTGTTTTCCCGTGTCTCTTTGAGCACCTTTGGGCATTTGTGTTTAATCAAGAGCTCATTGAGTCATCAGATGCTGCTCTTCATACTTCAAGAGGGAATAACATTTGTGAGTTCTGCATTAAAACGTGATGAATTGTTATTTCCATCTACTCCACCCTCAGCCCTCTAGCCCCCTAACCTCTAGCATTGGTTTCTAACATGGAGGCCTGGGATCGCAGTCATGGATGGAGCTGGGGACAATAAAGGGATGGAAAACACTGTCATATTGTTGTATGTGAAGCATTGTCTGTAGACCAAATGATGTCTCATACATATTAAAAAATATGTTGATGCTGTTGGAATTATTAAAATACAAAATCCTTTCAAATGTTTCTGAGAGTAGTTTTAATAATGCATTTTTTCGTGCAGCTACTATGATGTGAGGGTCTATGAAGTGCTCTCATGTTATCAAGATTCAATCATGTTTGAAATGGTTTTGAAAAAAATATACAGAATCTGCTATATCCTGATAAAGACAATTTTTTTCTAGGTAGGTGGTGCTCTGAGTGTAGGGCAGGCTTTATAGGTCCTCAGGTCATTATGATCCACGTACTCTCCGTAGAGATCAGTTTGTTGGTTTTTGATTGAGAGAAAGGTGGGAAAGGAAGAAGCCCTCGGGCTTCCCTGGTGGCGCAGTGGTTGAGAGTCCGCCTGTCGATGCAGGGGACACGGGTTCGTGCCCCGGTCCGGGAAGATCCCACATGCCGTGGAGTGGCTGGGCCCGTGAGCCATGGCCGCTGAGCCTGCGCGTCCGGAGCCTGTGCTCCGCAACGGGAGGGGCCACAACAGGGAGAGGCCCGCATACTGCCAAAAAAAAAAAAAAGCCCTCAATAGCTTTTCTACTTCATATTTTAGACATTCATGCAGCTCAGTGATTTATAAATGTGTCACAGAGATAAAAGATGAGGATTTATAGTAGTTTATCAGAATTGTTTATTTTCCTTTACTCTTCTAAAGAAGAACTGGATAATTATATATACATATATATGTCAGACCCTTACACATGAGACAAAAGACAGTCCATTTAGACACTGTCTGTAAAGAGTTGTTGATAGGTTGAAACAGACAGCAGTTGCTCCCAATCTGCCCCCAAATTATACTGAATTCTTATTAAAAAATACCAGCATACACATATCACTAGCTGCCAGTGATGGTCATTAATATGAGTAATGCAAGAGCATTGCCACGGGCTGTATCATAATATGTATAATTGCTTTTTCATGGGCTAAAAGCGGAACCCTCTTTTAGACGCTTTCTGGGCCCACCATCAACATGTCTGTCAATCAGTGCAGTCTTGAGTATTTTCAGTGGGGAAGTCTTAGAAAGTTAAGCATTTACATAGGATATCTTCATCATAAGAGAAATTGTTGAGGTTTTTCACAAAGATATACCCACATATGCTATTAGATAGTATATATTGATATATGTTTGGAACTTGGAATTGTTAATCTTAAATTTCTTTTGCCCTCTAAAATTCTGGGGGAGCATGGTTAATTATAAAAAAGCCACCAACAAACCCAAGTCTTTAGTGGTGAAATATTTTTTCCTTTTCTCAACATAATGAAATTTACCACATGTATCCTCACTCACAGAGGAGAGAAGACCAGCTGGAGGATTATGGAGAATCCTAGCATCTTGATACAAGGAGAAAAAAGATGACAGAAGAGGCTTAAGTCTGATGGATATTTGGTGTGCAGAGTAGGACATTTCACTGCCTCAGTGGAAACTTCATGTTAGGACTCCAGAGGCAAAATTTTGCCCTAGTCTCTCAGATTGTCCTATTTGATAAATTTTTTTTTTTTTTTTTTTTTTTTTGCGGTACGCGGACCTCTCACTGTTGTGGCCTCTCCCGTTGCGGAGCACAGGCTCCGGACGCGCAGGCTTAGCGGCCATGGCCCACGGGTGCAACCGCTCCGCGGCATGTGGGATCTTCCCGGACCGGGGCACAAACCCGTGTCCCCTGCATCGGCAGGTGGACCCTCAACCACTGCGGCACCAGGGAAGCCCGATAATTCTTTCTTAGTAGCCCCAAAATGTTTATTTTGTTGCTTTGTTACTATTTCCTTATCTATATAATTTTTAAGAAGACATTTTAGCAAAGGTTCTTTTAAAACTTCTAAGAAAGGCCCATTTATAGAGGAATTAATTTTTGTAATCAGTTGTCATTTCACAAACCTGAAATAACAGTGAAAAAAAATCCCAAGTTTGAACTGAAAGGCAAAATTATGGTAGAGGAAGTTTGTACATCACCTCAATTTCTATTTCTTTCTTTGTACCAGTAACAGATGGAATATAATTATGCAGTCTCTTGATGTCTGATGTTTGATTACAATTTTCAGACTAAAGTATTGCTATTTGATTTGTTTTTCTACTCATAATTATTTGCATATGCTAAGAAAATCCCTTAGGGTTTTCAGATCTACTAGATCAAGTGACATATAGAGCAAAGACTTCTGCTTCTTTTTATCATCCATTAGACTCCCAGGGCCATCTTTGTTTGAGTTAGAACATAAGGATTGCTGTTTCTCTTCCTGGTTTTCATGTTAGTCTAGCGTAATGGGGGAGTGCTTATGTCCCCAGCTCTTGGTCACTTTTGAAGCTTCATCTGAGTTGTCCATTCTGAAGTAATTAAACTAAACTTGGAACACTGAATTACTGCCACTCATAGTTTTGCCCTAAAGAACTAAAATTTCCTACTTTGTGTTTCTGTATCAATTGATTTTCATCCCCAAATTTCTTCTAAGACAGAAAGCACCATGCCTGGACTCTGTCTTTATAATTATCCATCTCTGTATCTTGTCTAATGAAATTTTAGCTCTTAAATAATTGATTTCCGGCCTTCCCTGGTGGCGCAGTGGTTGAGAGTCCGCCTGCCGATGCAGAGGACGCGGGTTCGTGCCCCGGTCCGGGAAGATCCCACATGCCGCGGGGCGGCTGGGCCCGTGAGCCATGGCCGCTAAGCCTGCGCGTCCGGAGCCTGTGCTCCACAACGGGAGAGGCCACAACAGTGAGAGGCCCGCGTACCGCAAAATAAATAAATAAAATAAATAATTGATTTCCTTATTAAACTTACTGTAAGCATAAAAATGATAATGCTTTACACCTAAATTGAGGCTGTTTCAATATTTATCTTCATGCATGAGTTTCTTTTCTCTTTCTATCACATCATCAACTTGTAAAGGATTTTAATTTTCATTCTTTTTCTGTTGCTCTTTACCATACTTAAGCAGTGTTTACATTGAGATTAAAATAATATATTTTTCCTTTATATATTAATGTATTTTGACTTCTTTGCTCTTGAATGATCCCTTTTGAATATCTTCTAATGTAATAAGTCAAATAGATGGACCAATAGATGATTTGCACAAGAAGTTCATGTCAGTACTGCCACAGATAATCTTTCATGTTCCTGATTGTCTTGAAAATAATGCGTGTCTGATACATCTGCTCTTCTTTCTCGTTCTGTAGATGGCCGTCTTAGTCTTTGCTAATTTACAGCATTCATTTTATTTTATCCTGTGTCCAGATCACTCTTCTCTGTGACTTGCGCATCCTGTATTCGCACACAACTAAAAATTACGAAGAGCAGACCTCAGTAACTAGATGACTCTTTTTTCTATTTTCTACAATTCTAAAGTAGTTCCACCTAGGTAGCTGACAAAATCAGACTGAAGACATTTCTGCACGAAAAATCTCTAAAACCTAAATGAGTTAAAAACCCAAAAATCTCATGAAGAAAGTGTCTATTATAAACCATTTTCTGTAGCAAAATTTTGGATTTTTGTTTTTCTTTGAATTAAGGCTTAAATGATTTTCCCTAATTCCTCAGTGATATCTGCATCACTGGTGATCACAGGTAGGCATGCGATTAGTCAGTATCAACATGGAGTAAATAAAGTTCCTTGATATCATTTACCACGGATATTAGCTACAAAAATGTAACTACACAGCCTATATTTTCTAAGCTGAGAATGAAATGGTTCTTGACAATTTTTCCTTAACATTATAATATTGAAAATGAAAAAAATCAGTCATAATAGAATTGCCATTTAGTAATATACATATATGACTATGTATGTATGTTTCAGGGAAACAAGTGTGGTATTTAACATCTATGTTAGAAAACTTTCCCTTGCTGTTTTCTTTAAGACTAATGTGGATGTGTGTATTTTTTCCTCTGTAGGACTTACATGCATCTGACAGCTAAATGTAGCCCTAAGTTTGGAAACATACTATCATTTTTCCTTCTTTGCTCTTTTTCATCTGTTTACCTCTCCCAGGAGTAAGAAGTCAAAGAAACTTTATGGGTCTAAAGAAAAAGGAAGGAATATATCGATATGTACATATTATGTTTTGTAGAAGAAAAAAAGAGCTGTTATAATGTAAATCATGAGAAGTGGCCGAGTCAAGAGAAAAAGAGAAAAGTTCTGTGGTTTTTCTTTGAAATTCACATATCACAATATGTAGTATCTAAAGAATTGCTCTTTGTCATTTTTGCATGAAATATGGGCAGCTCATCACAGCATATTAATTGATGGTCTACCGTACCTGTTTCTAATCCACTATTTTTACTTAAGTTACTTGGGTTGCTGTTTATATTACTGCATTTTTATGCAACAGATGAGATGAAAAAATTTTTAAAGCATTGTCAGAATATAATTTTAGGATTATACTTTTTTTGGGGTGCTTAAATATGCTGTAAATTAAATCACGCATTAAAGTCAAGTAGCATGTTTTCACAGAAAAGAAAGAACTAATGTAAAAGCATTCTAAAAAGAGTTTGGCTTGCTACACCTTTTCTCTAGCATGTAGTTGATATTAAGTTTTGTTGTGACAACACAGTGAATGTTTTTTTGTTTATTGTTCATGTAACTCCATTTAGAACAGTGGAGTCTAAAAATAAGATATTTTAAAATGTCTTTGAAATAATGTATATTTAATATTTTCTCTTTTCCTTATGCCCCTGCAGAAATTCATGATGAAGGTAAGGCATTGGATCATCTGCTGTATATGTAATACTTTGTATGTTTTGTGTTTGGTTACTCATATTTAATTTTTGAATTCATGGCACTTTTCTTCACATTTTAAAGTTTTCAAAAATTAAATCAAAACTTTTAAATTTCAGTAAATACATCCCATGTTTACATTTATTGACATTTGACATCTTTGGGTCATATTGTGACATACTAAGTCTTACTTAGCCAACGTTAGGCATTTCTCCCATTGACACAGATTTTTTTTCTGTCGTTCTCCATCTAGAATTTTCACTGTGGGAATTATATTGGCTGTTTTGTGTTTATGCACTGTTGCATGAATACAATAGCAAATTCATACACTGGAAAATTAGAAGAGGCTAAATTAGAAGGGGCACCAAGAAGCTCCTAGTGAACTACTTACTCCAGGAGATGTGAAAATAATTTGACTTCTTTTTATTCCTCAATCAAATTAGAAAAACCAAAAGGTTTTAAGAGAGACAAACTAAAAGAGAAGAGTAAAATCCATGGTCATGTCATTGAAGGACACGTGTAGGGAAAAGAGAGGAACAGCAGAATGTCATTATTTGAGAGAAAAAGTAGAAATGTGTTGTTTCATTTTTATATACCTGCTACATTTCTCATGTAACATTCGTGAAATTTAATTTTTATCCTAAAAGCTGAGGAAAATTGTGTAGAGAAATTGATTGTGTTCAGGTAATGAAGGCTTAATATATTCAAAAATTTCAAAAGATATAAACTCTGAAAAGTGTGAAATCAAAATTCTGGATGTAGATTTAACAGGTTGCTTAGAAGAAAAGGAAGCAAAGGATTCATTTTCTGTGGAGTTACATTCATAGTTGACAAAACTCTGAACCAGGAGCGTTGTATTGACACGTGGACCTATTCGTTAACATTAAGAATTTGACAGTTTGGATAGGGTGACAGAGCAGAACACTTACTTGAAGTCCCTATCAACAAGGACCCAAAACATTTTCCAAAATTTCAAATAATACCAGTCATTATTTTTCAGTGGAAACTATTGTTATTACCTTGGGAAGCGAGGACATGAACTGCTCAGTGAGGCAGATCATGAAACAAGGGATTTGGTTGGGAAAATGTTATCAACCGCAGAAAACAAGAATATGTTCTCTCTTTGCAAATATTAATAAATAATGAAAGGGACTTCCCTGGTGGTCCAGTGGTTAAGACTCTGCCGGGAGCACAGGGGGCACACGTTCGATCCCTGGTAGGGGAACTAAGATACTGCATGCCGCGCGACAAGGCTAAATAAATAAATAATGAAATTGGGTTTGATTTTTTAAAAATTAGCAGTTTTGCTTGCTAAATCTGCATTTACTGTACTCATTTTATCATCTCACTCCTATTCAAATCCTTTGTCTATGCCATTTCTGTGATTCCTTGGAGAACAGTAAATGGCTTAGTTCCTGAAGCATGTACCTCAAGCTCTTTCATGAGAGCTGATTCATATAAAAATCAATGCAAATAGAAAAATGATGTCCATTTGGTTTAAACCAGGTGGTGTACCTGATGTAATTTAATTAAGCTCTGACTTCTTTTAACCGCAAGGCCAGAAACCCAGTGACTTATTTTCATACCTGCATTGGATCATCTGGAAAGGTTAGAATTTGACTAAGCGAGGGCCTATGCATTAAACTATAGTAACTTAAACCAATTACAAGGAAAAGGATGCTAAATTTTATGCAGCTTTTTCACTTTTCAGTCGTGACGTGCTTTGGTTTTCAGACCTGGACACACATCGTTAGAACCTCCTAGAACCAGCCAGATGCTTCCTTGTCGCAGGTGCTCATTTCTGCTGGTGGCACTGAGCAGTGATCAGTTAGTCCTGTCCTAGTCCTGGTCTGTTCCCTCTGGAGACCTTTGGTTAAGACACCCTCCCTCACAAGTTAGCCATCTAATGCCAAGTGGCTGTCTCGACAGTGGTCAGCTGGTTTGTCAAACATATTTATTTTGCACTGAAGCCAGATTTCTCATTAATTATTATAATCATCCTTTGAACCTGTTATATGATTCACTACTGAAGATGGCAGGGCTGTTTGCATGGCTCCTGCTGCCGGGGACCCCAGGTGGACCAGATGCCAGGCCAGCAGTTCTGTGCTCCTCCTCTGTCTAGTGCTGTTCACATTTGCGTTGGAAAGTCACGTTCAGATGATGTGAAGGCTTACGCACAGAGATATTTTTTTTGTTTTTCTCCCTGAAACAACTCATTGCCCGAGTATCACTCTTTGTATTTGAAGGTAAACTTAAAAGCTTCCCTGCTTAAATATCTGAGCACTATGAAAGAAGTTCTCCAAGGCAAATTCCTTTTTGTTGTTGTCTATCGTTTTAAACGTTGGTTGTGTAGCTTAGTATTACCTAAGCAGTAAACTCTTTTTAAGATTTCATTGTTTTTCTTCTGAAATGGTGTGTTATAATGATCAAGGGATATAGAAAAGTTCTCCTGTAGAGTCTGATTTATTATTTATTTATTTATTTATTTATTTGCGCTACGCGGGCCTCTCCCGTTGCGGAGCACAGGCTCCGGATGCGCAGGCTCAGCAGCCATGGCTCGCGGGCCCAGCCGCTCTGTGGCATGTGGGATCTTCCGGGACCAGGGCATGAACCCGTGTCCCCTGCATCGGCAGGCGGACTCTCAACCACTGAGCCACCAGGGAAGCTCTGATTTATTTAAAAAAAAAAAAAAAAAACCTCTCGAATAATAAGGGCCTGGAATTATGAGAAATATCCTACATTGATTAGCATAGCATTTTTGTACAGAAAAAATGATTAGTAAAACAGAAAACCTTATAATATTTAGGTGTTATATAGTTAATAAATTAAATGGTTTTAAATAGCAATGACACTAAAGACGCATTAAGCAAATATGTGGTACGAACATATTTTATTAAACACAGAGGAGGAAAAACACCCCAAACAACAGAAACACATAGCCAGTAATGTTTATGCATGTTTAAACCTCTCGAGTTGATCTCAGTCATTACTATTCTGGTTTTATGTACTATGCTTTTCTGCTGTTGTATTTTAAGCTTGTAACAGTGGTACGTCAAAGGTAGCTACAATGATCCAATTTTCCCCTCCCCACAGAGGAGGATAACAGATTAATAAATGATACCTTATGACTACATCTTATTCTGAATAAATGTAAATGTAGAAGTATTTCCATCAGAGCTTCTGCTTACAATATGGGTACCCTGATTGCACATTTTGGGCCAAGATGCTGGAAAGCTCAAGGCATAAGAATACCTAATAATACCAAATTGGTATTAAAATAATCTGTGGAAAAATTGAAGTGTGGTTTGTTTAGAATACATACAGCTTTGTTGCTTAGATTTTGTTTGAACGTACTCTGAACTTTTTTTTATCCACTTACAGTTCACCAGTTCAACTTTTTTACACTATCGTTTAATACTAGCCCTGTCAGTCATCTCAGGGGTCCTGGGACCAAACCTACGCACAGAACTGAAAAAACTTTTCTAACTGATATTTTCAGAAAGTTCAATTTTACCCTTTATTAAATGATTCTTGGCTCTCTGACACCAGAAATATGTAGAGGGAGGAGTTTGGAAATGGTAGTTGTTACCTTGGGTTGGTGGTGTTTTTCCCTGAAAGAACAGCAGCCCCTTAGCATAAACCCCCTTCACCTATGGGAGACTACAGCAGTCTAGCAGAAGCCAACTTCAGGATCTGCAGAGGGGCCATAGAGGGCTGTTCACAGCTCACCAACCATACCACAGGCCCAGCCAATCACAGGGGAGAGCTGGGGTGTGAGGGACAGACCGTTGCATTTTCAGAAACAGGTAGGGCCCAAGTCACACGCGGAAATGTATGTCAAGGACATGTAAGTTCCAGGTAATACTTTTACTAAAAAGACCTGATAATCCGACATGTAGTTGGAGGTGGTAAGAAATGCAGAGAGAATTAGTTCTTAAACTTCTGTTTTCTTTGCTGTTAGTGTGCAAGTCTTTGGTAGGGAAACGCATGGGTTCAGTTTATAGTTGTTGAATGAATGAATAATTAGAGAAAACTCTAATTTTGAAGGCAGAGGAAAACAAGCTGTGAGCTTATTATGCCTAATACCCTTGACATCAGATAGTGTACCTCTCAGATACAGTATTTGAAGATACCCGATAAATATCTTCTGAATGAATAGAAAAAAGTGTTTCTTTTGTATAATGTTTACTGGAGAATCAGTAGGACTAAAGTATAGGTGACATGAATGTGAACACAAGGTTTGTTACATAAAATTTAACTTTCTACTTCTTCTCTTAACTGGTGCAATGGAAAGCACCACTTACTTTGCCTGTGTTTTAGAGTCCAAGGAACAGTGAACATGTTAACTTCAGAAAGCACCAAGGTATTTTTCCAAAGTGCGATTTTGAGGGGTGGGCTAGCCTTGAACTTGTTGGTCCATTAGCTTGATTGGTTCTATCTAGTTGGTTCTGGCTGGATTCCCAAAGGTTATGATGGTTATAGCACTGTGAGCTTGTAAGGTTCTGGTTTGGGTGGCCGGAGGGAAATGGACCCCTTGTTCCAGAGTACTGAATTACTACTGCTTGTGATGTTATTAGCCAGCAGTGATGAACTTTTTCTCATTGAAATTGCCCTGGGGGATTACCCAGTCCACTTTGAGGCAGCATGCTGTAGAGTCTTGAAGGAATACCCCTGGAGGTGGCTAAGCCAGTGTAACCGGTACTTTAACAGGTGTAACCATCCTCTTAAAGTACCGGTAGTTCCCTACATCAGAGGAAGTCCATAAATATTTGTTCACTTAAAGCAAGGACCAGGCCAAATTTAACAAGAAAATTGATATGATTGATTGACCAAATCAGAAAGCACAAATAAAGAACCAAGGTACGTCTTTGGATGCATCCCACAAACACAATTCTTTTGATAAATGTTTGTTGAATAAGTTATCCAGCCTGCCCAAGAGTGGAAATTATACATTTTATTTGTCCTGAATCAGAGCCAATCACAGTAGTATTATTTAAAATGACAAGTTAGAGGAAAAGGACTGCAGACCATGTGACAGAAATTATATTCACTTGTGTTAACAGTGCTCTCTTAATTAACAAAGTTAATTTAGTCTGGATTATTTGCATACTTTTACAGGAATTGTATTAAAACTAAATTTGTGACATAAATTAGCATTTGAGTAGTGAGGAAATTTGTAGTGTTAAATCCATAATAGACAACTGTGTAAAATCTTTATATATAAGATCTTTGAAAGAAAATTCAGATACTAAAATATCTCCTCTTAACCAATTTGACCATTTATGTATATATGTACATATGAACACATGAAATGCACAGGCAAAGCTTTACAGAAAAAACAGCACTCTGGTTAAATCTAAAGCTTGTTCTTCATCTAAAAACATCTTGTTTTGGTTGGTATGACTGTCTAGTGTCATTAAAGTTCAGCTGGATCTTGTAGCGTTGGAACTTATATCTGGTAGGGAAAGGTAAGCTCCTACCAAACTAGTCCCAATCAGACAAGGTAAATAAGTTGTTCTTGGCCACAGTAAATCAAATATATTACAGAAAATAAAAGTACTCTCTAAACAGGGCCTCATTCTTAGGAGGAATATAGTTTTGCAGAGTAGATTTTTCCCTTTTTCACTCTGGAGGTGAAAAAGTAACTTTCCTTTTTTGTAAAGCAATTTTTTTCTCATAATTTTAGTACCTTTTAATACCTATTTTTAAATGGTTTGGAAGTCTTTTAAGCATAACATGTAAAGTTATTTTAAGAAATTATGTGGAACAATAGGAAGGGGATATATTTTTAGTAAAAAAGGTATAATAATAATGAATATTAAAGTACTTTCTCCTGTACTTCTTAGAGTATGTATAAGTCAATAGCATCCCAGTCACCCTTAAAGACCTCTTTTTCCTACAGAAAAAAAGGGCAGCCTCCTTGGCATAATGTTCTGTACCTCCCGTGATGTTACCCTGATCTACTTTTATGACTCCTGTTTAGTTTCTCTGCGACCCAGCACTGCAATCCCATGGTCCCTTCCTCTTTCTTAATACCCTGGAGTTGTTTCCTATGACACCTTTACTCACCTGGATCGAGGAACCCATCTGGCTTCTCAAATTTAGCTCAGGTTGTAGCTTCATAGAAGAGGGAGCCCTTAACCTGAGTTTAAAGCAGTCGACGAGGTGGAAAAGACTACAGAGGGAAGGAGTATTGTGTTCTAAGACAGAGCAGTAAGAAAGGTCGGGGCAGGGAAAGTGTGTCTGTCTGGAGCACAAGGGATTTGGGGGCGATGCTAGAAAGGGCTGAGACTAAAGTCCTCTATGTGTGTACTACTCACTGTTGTCCCCAAAACAGCTGCACCTGGGTCATCTGGAAAATTTTTGAAATGAAACATCTCTGTGTTTACTCCAGACCTACTGGATCGGAATCTTGGGGGTAGGCTCAGGGTTCTGTGTTTTAACAAGCTCTCCAGGTGATTTGTAAGCCTGCTAGAATTTGAGAAGCGTTCCGCTATCTCGTATAAAGGAATTTGGACGCTTTTTCTGTAAACAGTTGGAAGATATGAAAGGTTTTTAAGCCTGAAGATGATTTGATGAATTTTGTGTTTTAAGAAGACTCATTCACTGAAGAAGTATTTATTTAGTCCTTACTATGTGCCAGGCATTTTCAAGGAATCTGGTATACTACGATGCCCAAAGTACCGTAGCCCCTGCTCGACGCAGACCACAGTGTAATGGGAAATACAGACAACAAATAACTGGGAATCAAAAATTACAAATTATGGTATTTACTGAACTCGAGTTCATTCTTTAAGAACTAGATCAACTGCTAGCCCCCTCCCCCCACAGGAGAAGGTTTTCTTGGTAGCTTTGTCCCAATTTAAGCATTCTTTCCACAGCACTTTGCTCATCTGCAATAGCTCTTCTTTTATTTTTTCCCATTAAACTTTTCCATGAGAACAAGAGAGCATTTTTATGGACTTAGTTAAATTTACTCTTTTTTTCCTTGTCGACCCTTTCTCTGCTCTCTGCAGACCGCTCAAGGTGGTGGCCACCGAACGCTCCTCTATGGACATGCCATATTGCTGCGCCATTCCTACAGCGGCATGGTGAGTACACGTGTAGACTGCATCTCCCCTGTGGTCATGCTGACCCATTTGTGCATATGTGGTCAGGAAATATTTGGTAATCCCATTTCATGGATGGCTTTAACAAGCTTGGTTGTATGTATTTTTTAATATCTTTATATCCTGCTTAGTTTTCTCATTTATAAGATGACAGCTTAGAGGACCTTTAAGGTCCTTCAGTTCTATCATTATGTGACTTCTATTTTTCGTATCTTACTTTTGAAAGACTAGGTTTAGGAGGAGAGAGGTGGTAAGAGTCAAGTAAGAAATAGTTCTCATTTCTGATTTTATTTCAAACCGTTTACTTATTAGAGAATTAAAGCATCCTTACTGAAAAATAGTATAAAAAACTGACTGTGAGTCCCACCTTCAACTCTCCACTAACTTCTTTTCCTTCTTAACTAGTTTTTCTCTTTGTTTTTCCATATCAGCTCCTCTTGCACCCAGTTATCCATTTATCCACAGGGTTCCTCTCAGGCACAATTTACTCATTCTCATCTATATATGCGTGTGCGTGTGTGTGTGTGTGTATAAAATATGTATAAAATAAAATATATAAATATTCCATTCTTTTAAAAGCTTTATTAAGTTATAAAAACACTACATATTCATTCTGTAAGATTTGGAAATTACAGAAGAAAAAAATCTTCATGATCACACCAATGAGAGAAAACTGTTGGGGACTTTTTAAAAAATTTCAATCTTTGCTGTGGTTAAAATTTTTTTTTAATATAATTGAGATCTTGTTGTATAACCAAATTTATATCCAGATTTTTTTTTACATATTATCACAGTATAAGTATTATCCATATTATTTAAATTTTTCATCAAGTTTATTTTAGTAACTACACAATAGTCCAATACCTGGAAGTATAAAATAATCATTTCTTTTAAGAAGGAGATAATTCCCAAAATGTGTAAACTGTTCCTGAGCAAAAGCTTAAACATAGCCTCAATATCAATACCAAAAAAAACAAAAAAAATCATCAATCTTCATCATCATGAATATTGACGTGAAAAATCTGGTTAATGGAATTGAAAATTATGAGAAGAGAAGTAGAGGAGAAGTATAGATGTGATTTTAATAATGACTTAATATCATTTATGTTAATGTGCTACATCACATTAGTAGGTCAAATGAGAAAAACTGTGATCATCTTAACAGGTGCTGAAACAGGTTTTTAATAAAAATACCAATTCCTAATAAAAACTAAGCATTGATGATTATTTTCTCAATGATAAAGAAAATATTTATGTCAAATCAATGACCTCATACTTAATTGTCAAACACTGAATCCATTCTTGACAAAACTAAAAGAAAAAAACCTCCCAAGAATATGCTAGCATCTAACATTGTTCTGGAAATCTTGGCTGACTTAGTAAGGTATGAAATAAAATAAAGGAGAACACTTTAAGTGGCTGGATAGAAGACAAATATATAAAAACAACCTTTTTGCATATAGCACTCACACATTAGAACTTCATGGAAGGAATTCCACTTTCAGTAGCAATGAAAACACATAAAATAATAAATATGAGAGTCAGTTTTCAGAAAAATACCCTTGATACATATAGATGGGTAAGCGCCTGAACTTGGTTGGTAGATCTGGGTTCAGGCTCGCTTTCCTGTATGCTGTACAGCCTTGGATACCTTACCAAACTTCTTGAAGCCTGTAATTGCTTAAATTTTATCCATTCAGTCAATATATATTATTTGGCACCTCCTGTGTGCTAGATACAGTAGTAAATAAGACCAAGTCTTTACCCTTAACAGAATTTAATTAACATTTAGTGAAATAATTATAGTGTGTGCCTCACAGTTGCTGTGAACGTTAGAAGAGGAGAGAATGTACGCTAACAGTTGCAGTGCCTGGTACTGTAATATTATTGAGAAATATTGCAGAAGACTTTAATAGCAATCACTAAGTTTTTACCTGGGAAATCAGTATTATAACACTGTTACTTTTTCTCAAACAAAGGCACATATTTAATATGCTTAGATCTAAGGTCTGTAACCCTCAGGGGCCACCATGGGCTGCCTGTCTTGAGGTCAGACTCATACTCCTGACTAGCTAGGAAAATGTCTGGGGACCCTTGAAGCCTTGTTTCTATAACTTGGGAGGTCAGTGGTTTGCAGTCAAGAGACAGAGGCTCCAGGTCAGTTGACTTTTACATCCTCACGGCACCGAATTCCACGTAACGTGCCAGCTAATCTGTCCCCAATCCGTGTATCACCTGCCTCCTTATGCTCACAGACATCCCCTGAGCTGGGTGAACCCTATTCTATCATAGGGGTTTTCTAGGCTTCTCGTTTCTGGGACGTCTGTGCTTGCTCAGTCCCCAGCATTGTCCCTGAGTCCTGTTTGCGGGGTTCCTGTTCTTTCCGGCACTGCACTTGGTTGGTGTAGATGGCAGTGTATCTTGAGCTCATACCACATTCATCTTTGTGTTCTCATTCTTGCAACACTTAATGAGGATTTTGAGGTTGGAGTGGGGATAGAGGGGTTGCCCTGAAAAATTATCCTAAATTTTATGTCCAAGAATATATAGTTAGGAAAACTTAAGAGGGAGAGAAAGAAATCAGGAGATGGTGGTGTTGGGAGAGTTCCATTCCTCCTAGGGAAACACACATTGGTATACACGTGACAAACCCTCACTGCAGTGAAGCGACAGGCTACACACACACACCGTTTGAAATTCAATTCTGGATAAATTTCAGAGAGTTAAAATTTTAAAAATGAAAACAAAACTAGAAGCTAGAAGTGAATAGTGTTCAAATTTCTGCTTGGGAGAAAGATTTCCAACTGACAGATCAGGTTGTCCTTTTGCTTATGATTGTGAATATCAGATGAAGTGAGAGATGTACAGACATATCCCCAATTACTTGTCTTCTTTTACCGACAGGACATATTTCTGCAGTCTTTCTGTGAGGGGGAAGAAAACCACATTTCCTCTACAGCATTGTTCCTCATTTAGGCTGTGTAAGTGCTCAGAATTAGACTTGGAATGGACAATAAATGTTTAGTGACAGCTACTGATTCTGTGTCTTTTAGTATCTGTGCTGCCTGTCCACCTCTCGGTCTTCAACTGATAAACTGGCCTTTGATGTTGGCTTGCAAGAGGACACAACAGGTGAGCACCTTGGTCCGTGATGAAGCTGCGCTCAGATCGTGGCAGGGATTGGATTGGGAGACGTATTGAGACACGATGGAAGATAAACTGGTTGAATATTCTGGAAGATAAACTGGTTGAATATTCTTAGGGACGAATTCAGGAAAAAAATAAATGACTAACTAGGAAAGGTTTTAATAGAAGGAGGAAATGTACATTGTTTCTACTGGTGGGTCATCCCCACGTAATTAGCTTGATGTGCAAACTAGACTTCAAACCTTATTCTTTTGTTGGAGTTGGGTAGGAAAACAGTACTTATGCTCTGCTGATAGTTAACCATATTACTGTGTTCTGATTAGTTTGTAAAGTATTAAATGCATACCTTTTCTACCTTTCAGCTTGCATCTTAAAATATTTTTAAGTGTATACATGTAACATTGTCAATGTCAACATTCAACCAAAAAAGCAGCAAATGAAAGCCTCCTTCATTCCCCTGTCCACAGGTCATCATATGCTCCATATCTATGTATTTACATATTTTTGAAACAAAAAACATATATTAACACATTTATACTTTTGGAGACTCCAGATAGGAAAGTATAGGCTTTATTTGTGTTTTTATTCTCAATGCTTTGAGAACTTTACACTTTATACACCTCTGTACGATATGATGGCTTTATCTTTTACAATGAGCATGCCCGATTTTGGAATTAAAAATAAATAAGAGACCAACTAGAAGAAAGAATGGAAGGAAATAGAAATTAAAAATAAATAAAAGACCAACTGGAAAAAAGAATGGAAGGAAATAGACCGACTCATTAAGTTGTTGCTTTTATGGGTGGGATCAAGTTCACACATGCCCTCCTTTTTAAAATACTTTCCCATACTCTAAAATTTTCACTGATAACAAATGGATAAAAATAAATTTCTGTTTACCAACCTAATTAACTTTTTAATGGACCAACACATCACCTCGTACAAGAAATTCCAAGAATCCCAGACACCAGAAAGATAAATGTGTTCTTCTCATGTTTATTTCATTTTCTATAGGCTCCATCATTCCTCTGTATTTTGGCTAGTAGTTTTAGTTTTCTCATTGTAATTAATTTACTTCAGCACATAGTTGCATGAAAAAAAAATCTTCAGTCCTCTCTCTCAAGAGGAGTAAAAGACATGCACGATCTATAACTTGTTTTCATACATTGAGATGATTATATAATAGTGAAACCCACCAAACAAGGCAGTCTTTCACCCTACACCCATATGCTGCTCTCTTTTCCCCATTGGCCTCTACTTCTGAATTACTGAACTATTTACTATATTTATCATTTGTTGTGTGCCTGCCTTGATCAGATTGAAACTCACAAGGCAGATAACTTTTTCTTCCTTATTTGTTGAGGTATCCCCAGCTACTAAAGCAATGATTGACAAATAGTGTGTGCTTTATCAATATTAGAGTGAATGAATGAAAAACTCCCTACAACTCTAAAAATGTGAGTTGAGTGGATGAAGATAAGGAATTCTGCAACATGATGTTCAAGTAAGAATATGGTTTGTGTAAGAAAAGCAGCTCAGGGCATAGATTACATATTGCCTGTTAAATATGCTTAAGAAGTGTTATTTGCTGACTCATTTACTCATTTATGCAAAATGAATTGTTATTGAATGCCTACAGAATGCTAGTAGGAGCTGGGGAAACCCCAGTAAACAAAACATACAAATGCCCTGCTATCATGGAGTTTACATTTTGGCATTGGGCAATTAGTAAAGAAGCCAAAAAAAAAAAAAGTTTTATGGAGAAATAAAGCTGGGCACAGAGAATGATAATTGTTAGATAACAGATATCACTAAAACGATTCCCATTTTGCAGTAGAACTTAAAGGTTTCAAAAGGAACTGTGAACAGATTGAAAAGTTGTGTGCTTATGTTTATATCCTAGGTGATGAGACTGAAGTATGGTTATATGGTTCATGAGGCGTATGCTTGACTTGTTCTACAAGAAATTATTTGATTTTATGTATACCCAGATAGTTTTATAATGTATCCCAGAAAATTCTGTAGGATTCTCTACTATTTTACTCCTAGATTAATAGAAACTACCACATTTTAAAATAACACAATATTGTGAAATAAGGCACAGGATAGTAAACTTAGGGGACAATATTTTGTACCTATTTTGCATCAGCATCCCCCCCAAAAGTAGAGGTTTTTTAAATTGTTATAATGCAACTGTCATGTCACAAAAACCCAAATCCTTTTGAAAATCAAGTGGCAAACTAGATGTTAATAGGAGAGAGCAGTGTGAGCAGTGTAACAACATGTGATTGTGTAAGGAGTGAAGTTGGATCAGCGTGGCTGGTGAAATTGGCCTTGTCTTAGCATAAATAAACATCCTTTTAAAGCAGTTCTTAGTGGGGGAAAGAGACACCAAACTTCCCCTAATGTCACAGCCCGTTTCTATGAGAATAGTCTTTTCATGTCAGTATGTCTTCCTCCCTCCCTCTCTCCCTCTTTCTTTCTTCCCCTTTTTTTCGAATTTTTATTGGGGTACAGTTGATTCACAATGTTCTGTTAGTTTCTGCTGTACAGCAAAGTGAATCAGTTATACATATACCCACTATTATTTTAGATTCTAAGCTAATTTGGCCTAATTCTTTTTGATTTTCATGGTCTAAGAGATGAATTTGCATTCTATTTCAAATTTCTGACGTTTGTGTGAATAGGACAGTTTCATTTTAAGAAGACTGATTTTGAGGACTTCATTTCCCTCTTGTATGTTGGAGTTACTAGCAAAGAATATCGAGTTTGAAACTGAGGCATTTCATTGTGTTTCACCTTTCAATCATTGTGCAGGTGAAGCTTGTTGGTGGACCATCCATCCTGCCTCCAAGCAGCGCTCAGAAGGAGAAAAAGTACGGGTTGGAGATGACCTCATCTTAGTTAGTGTGTCCTCCGAAAGGTACTTGGTAAGTGTGCAAAGGCGGATCATGTAGTTGGTGATATGATAAGTGACAGGTCAATAGAATGATCTTTTTAAAGCTGAAATTGCAAATTATCTAGGAAAATTGCTTAGAAACAAGCCTGTATCTCTATTTGATGAATTATACATAACTCCCTAAGTAGAAGAATAATGTGACATGTGTGGAAGTGTGACTTACCAGGATTATTTAGACAGGCTTCCCTCGTGCCCTTGATATGTAAGTTCGTGACATTGATAGTGCCTGTTCTTGGATTATTTTATTAACAGCATGTAAATGCAGTCCAATCAGGAATTTGAAATTCCATGGACTTTATTTTGCGCCCAATGAGAAGGCTATATTAATGAGGCTGTGATTACCTATTTTGATATTTATGAAAGCAGATTATTATGTGAGGAACACTTGTCGTGCTAAGAAAGGAGAAATAAAATTAAAAAATGGTTTAATTCCCTCACTGACATTGCATTGTTTCAAAGAGAAAGGGCTAGAAATGGGAGATTGAAGAAAGAAGTTTATGCTTAATCATTGAAGGTATTTTTTTACTTTTGTGGTGAGGCCAATATCTAACTTCTGTAGTAAATTATATTTTTGCTAAAGAATAATCATATGCAGAATTTCGCAGAATATTGAAATCAGTGGAAGTGTGAAGGGTGTCAGTGAAAATATTCTTTCTATTTTAAGGTTGAGAAAGCAAACAAATATAAAATATGGTATTATAAACTTTACATGAATATCCACATTAAAAAATCCCAGACATCATAGTGGATGATGATTGAAACAAAAATCAGAACTAGAGCATCATTGCAGTTAAGCTCATGCTAGTTTATAGAAAGTGTATTCCTACTGCCTTAAATCAACATATTGTGTGTAGTTGTTTTAGAATTAAGTAAGTAGTTGGTACCCTTGGGCTCTGTGAACGTGGAAATAAGGTGGGTCTGGGGGTGCTTCAAGTCAGTTTTTGCTTACCAACACAGTTCCAATTTTGAAACATTCTAGGAAGAAGGGTGTGGTTTTACTTGCTTTGAGGGAAGAGGTAATGATGAAGACAGGAGAGTGGTGAAACAGGGCCTTGTGTAACTGACAGGAACTATTAAATTAAATGGAACATCTAATGGTGCAGAGCTAAAGGGAGGCTTGGAACATCTCTCCCCTCTTGTCTCTTAAGCATTGTAGGTGGAATCAGGCACCACGCACATTTCTAGGACAATCCAAGGTGTCAGCTCGTCAAATAAGCATTTATTGAGCCCTTGCTGTGTGCCTGTGCTGTATATGTGAAGGTGATGTATTTTGATCGGGAGATAGACATTTCGAGTTGTAGTTTTGCTTGGAAACCAATAGCAGTAATAAAAATAATTCATGCATGCTTCTTAGTATATAAATTCTACACATATCTTATTTTGATTTGGACAGAACTATGCATGTTTTTGCTGTATCACTTGTTCTTTCCACTACACAGCAGAGTTTATTTGACAGGATGGTATCATTATGCACAGAAGGAGGAGAAAATTCAGAATCTCACTGAGGCCAGAGCTTATAGCATCAATTCTACCAGCAAATTCCTGAGTCACTTAATTCCCTGAATTCTGGCTTCCGCACTTGCAAAATGGTGCTGATTCTCCCTAGCACCACAGTTACCGTGATGAAGCAATGAGATGATGGATTTTGAAGATGCTTTGAATTAAAGAACACTATACAAACATTGGCAGTAATTGTAATGCCTGAGGTGCCCCTTCTGTTACTTAGGGAAATAAGTAAACCTCATGATTAATTACATTCACAGATAATTTTCAAGGTACATTTTTTTTTTTTTTTTTTTTTTTGCGGTACCTGGGCCTCTCACTGTTGTGGCCTCTCCCGTTGCGGAGCACAGGCTCCGGACGCGCAGGCTCAGCGGCCATGGCTCACGGGCCCAGCCGCTCTGCGGCATGTGGGATCCTCCCGGACCGGGGCACGAACCCACGTCCCCTGCATCGGCAGGCGGACTCTCAACCACTGAGCCACCGGGAAAGCCCTCAAGCTACATTTTAGCCAACTTATTTAAGTTCCTTTTCTGATACCCTTTTATATAGAGCTCCAGATAGTAAGCCAACCAGATTCTTAAAATTTCACTTTTATTTGATGATGAAGTCAGTGAGTTTAGTGATCATCTGTATAGACCTAGCATATAGTAGAAACCACAGGAATGACCAAGGACAGATTACACATGGCTTCCAGCCTCAAAAAAAAGAGTGGAAAAAACAAACCAAACCCATGGAACTGTAGGAGAGTATCGTGAGACAGTAACTAAGTGTTAGGGTTTAGGTTAGAGATGCTGCAGGATGTTTCTATGGGTGTAGGGATAGTTAATTACTACCTCACATTTCCACTGTGAGTCATTAGTAGTGAGAATACAGAGTATTATGTTCACGGATTCAAGGACCTACATGGTACTTAGTGAGAAGGATCTGGAGGAAGTGAAAGGGCAAAAAGCGAGGCAGTGAAAGACATTGGACTAAACAGCGGCAGCTGGAATAATCCTCGTACTGAAGCTGAATAACTGAAAATTGGGCACATATATATATATATATATATATTGTTTATTGGTACGGAGCCTGCTAAGCATGAGCCTGGGCCAATCATATAACCTCTTCAAACCCTCAGTTTCTTCATCTGCAGTATGGGGGTAATAGCCTAGTTCACAGGGATATTAAGAGGATTGAATGCTTAATCCAGACAACACTCTTAGCTCTATGAATGGCACATATAAAAATTGCTTAGTGAATTGTTATCACAATTTACCCAGGAGATTTGTGCCTATTAAGAACTATAGATATTTAACCAGAAGAGGAGAAAGTTGGGAAGTGAGAAGTGAAGAGACAGTTACAGTTGATTTTAAGTAAAGGGCTATCATGTGAAAGCCAGATTCATATTCTGAGAAGATGCTGACATGGTTAAAAATAAATAAGAAATACGGCTGAAAACACATCCGTTAAAACTAACTACTAAAAGTAAACATGTCCTGTCATTGACTTTGTAACTTTTCATTTGTTAGTGTCTGTTGGCCTTTGATCTAATATTTCTTCAGGAACAGTGATGGTTAAGCTACGTTTGAACTATCTAATTGTGCATTTGCTGCTCTAATCAAGCTTACAACTATTGGGATGCTAAATTGATTAAAACGGATTGAAGGATTGATTTTCACTCTGTCCTCTGCGGAGGTGTCCTGTGGACTGTGCTGGGCTCCCGGAGCCCAGGCCCCACCTAGGATGCTCTGCCCTTTTCTGCTTTATGTGATGAACCTTGTACATGATTTCTCAGGAATAAAGGGTTTTATCTCCAGAAAAGGTTGTAAGCCACTCATCCAAATAATGTCTTTTCTGATCTTGCTGTTTCATATTCTAATATGAAATGATATTCTAATCCTCTTTTCAGGAATATCTAAGACGAAGAAAAATTCCTTTGACCCATTGGAACGACTTATTTTTTTCTTTTAAAGGAGGCTTTATCAAAGCAGCTTAAATATAAGAGAAAGATACAATTTAAAAGAGAGGAAATTTGGTCAAATAGATATTACTGTGAATCTCTTTCAGACTAAACAAAATAAGGTAAAGCACGCAAAATAATTTTTACTTGTGTTAGAAAGATATAAAAATCACCATGGTATGCACAAGAGTTTTCAACACGTGGATTGGATTTCTCTCATTTGAAACATTGATTTTTGAATAATTTTCTCTGTCACCTATAGAAACGGACAGATTTTTAAAAAAATTTTTATTGGAGTATAGTTAATTTACAATGTTGTGTTAGTTTCAGGTGTATACCATAGTGAATCAGTTATACATATACATATATCCACTCTTTTTTAGATTCTTTTCCCATATAGGTTATTACAGAGTATTGAGTAGAGGTCCCTGTGCTATACAGTAGCAGACAGATTTTTAAAATCCATGAAAATATTACCAAACAACTGTCTAAAAGTAAATTAGGAAAAGCAAAACCCCACAATCTAAAAAGTGATGAAAAATGCTTAAAAGAAAGCTGTTCTAGGGCTCAGAAAAATTTACTTCTCTCGTACCCACCTCTGAATTTCCAATAAATGCTAGGTGTTCTGATTGCATAGTAAGTTACCGAACTCCCTCAAGTTGCTTAAAAATACTGATAGCTAAAAAACAGTGATCATAAATATTTTCAAGCTCTTCATCGTATCAACCAATTTATTTATTTATTTAAACATCTTTATTGGAGTATAATTGCTTTACAATGGTGTGTTAGTTTCTGCTTTATAACAAAGTGAATCAGCTATACATATACATATGTTCCCATATCTCTTCCCTCTTAAGTCTCCCTCCCTCCCAGCCTCCCTATCCCACCCCTCTAGGTGGTCACAAACCACCTAGCTGATCTCCCTGTGCTATGCGGCTGCTTCCCACTAGCTATCTGTCTTACGTTTGGTAGTGTACATATGTCCATGCCACTCTCTCACTTTGTCACAGCTTACCCTTCCCCCTCCCCATATCCTCAAGTCCATGCTCTATAGTAGGTCTGTGTCTTTATTCCCGTCTTCCCCTAGGTTCTTCATGACCTTTTTCTTTTCTTTTTTTTTTTCTTAGATTCCATCCTATTTATTTTTTATTTATTTACCTTGAGCCTTTTTTTTTCTCTCTGTGGCTCAGGTGATGGAATCATAGACTGTTCCAATTGGAAAGAACATCTATTCTGTGTCCCTCGTTTTTTTCTCAGAATAAAACAGTGAAGTCTGAGGGGTGATGTATCTTGTTTACTTGTGTTCCCTGTCACTGGAGGATCATTTTTCTCAAGTGTGTTGCATCACCAGGGCCAAGTGCCTGACACTTAACATGAGAGAAATAAATGAGTGAATAAGTGCATCAGATAAGGGTTGAATTCGGATATTCTTAGAAATTCTTGTGCCTTGGACCTTTCGGACAGTCGGAGAAAGCTTACTGACTCTGTTTCATTATCTTTTAAAATATATACACTGGATTACAAAGGAAACTAAAAGTATCAAAGTGGAGTCCAGGTTGAGAACTCCTGGGAGGTGATTTATAATAATATCTTTTCTATTCCTGAGATTTCGTGCTTCTATCATATAAAGCCTTGTTACTCAAAATATGCTTCTTGAACCAGTGGCCTTGGTTGGCCCCCGTTCACACCTCCTGAATTCAAATTTGCCTTTTTTTGACAAGATCCTCAGATGATTTGTGTGTCCATGAGAACTTGAGAGTCACTAACATGAGAATCAAGGTGATAGGAGAGAGCAGATCGCTCCCCAAAGTACCTGCAGTGCTCCTGGTGGGTGTGTAAATTTTAGAGCAGTTACATGTTTCAGCCTAAGGCCAGCTTTGCTTTCAACCTCTGACAACATCTGTTTGGGCTTTAAGGATAACCCATCTTAGTTAGTGTCAGTAACTGAAATTGTTACTGCATTCTGAATATTTACCATCACAAGCCTGTGTGGTTCTTACTCAGATTTCCCTTTGTTGCTTAAGTGGCAAAATTAAATAGAAGCGTCCGAAATAGTTATGCCTAGAGAATATTTTCTTGAGAAGAGTGGACATGATTTAGATAACTTTAAATGGTGTAATATGATCTTAAGGACTTTTTTTTTTACTTTCTCCAACAGACTGAAATTTTCCTTTTTTTATGGTTATATTTATTGTGTACCTTTAGGCTTAGATATGATTTGAAGATTGCATTTTCGTCCTCCCCCCCTCCCGTTGTTTTTTCACTGCAGTAGTTCCTTATTGCCTATAAGGTCCTTGATCTGACACCTGCTATGTCTGCAGGCCTATCTCTCACTCTCTTTCTAAGTATATGCTGTAAGCCCCAAAGATGAAACTCTCTGCTGTGCCGTATGTTCCCGTATCTCTGCCCCTTTGGGTACCATTTCCCTTATTAGAGCCTACAGCACCAAAAAAGCCCAGGTCACTTAACAATTACAAGGTTTCTGGTGTATTAAGAATGAAAATCTCCAAAGTAGTTTATAAAAGTTTTGGTATTTTTTTAAAAAATATCTACACTTAGCACATTAACATTATTAATACACATACGCAAATTCAGTGTATGTACAAACTTTTGGAGACAGCATCTCTAAGTATATAAATGTGACGCTCAGGCCAAATGATCCTACTGGCTCTTCAAATGCCTCGTCCCACATGGAACCCTGTCTCTCCTGTGGAAATACCACCTGTCCTGAAGCCCAGGACAATGAACTGTGTTCCAGTGAGGCTGGTCCAAGTGTTCTTTTCTCTCAATTCCTGTAGCACTTTGATTACAATTCAGCTAATATTTTCAAAACACTGACTCACAGCATTTTGTGGATATATTTTACTTACCTTTCTAGCTTACAAGCACCCTCATGGTGGGGAATGTGTTCTATTAATGTTTAGCACAATGCTTTATACGTAGTATATGCAATGAACAAGGATGAATGAACAAATCTATTTATCGTAATATGGCATGAGCTTTCACTTGAATTCAAAAGTAAAAATATAAGCATTGGTATTTTGAATCGTCTTCTGATGGTTTGATAAAATCCATATGGTTTTACAGGTTTCTTTTTTTTTTTTTTTTTGGTGTGTTTGTGCTGTTATTTTGGCTCAGGTCATTGAAATAGGAACATTTAAGGAATAACTTAAAATATTTTTTTAAAGTTTATCCTACTTTGATTTTAAAGGTTTGGTTCACTTCTGCACATACTTCTTTATTGAGTAACCTTGCTAGATGCTAGGGATACAGTTGTGAGCCTGTGTCAGCTTACAAGAGGGAGAATAAAAAATACACTAAATGATCCCATTGTGATAAGAGCTATGAAGAAAAATATATTTTTCTTGTTTGTGGAAGCAGATGGCATATGATTTATTTGTAAATAGTTAAAGAGTTTTAATATATTAGGGAAGAAATTAATTCAATAAAGACATCTTAGCCGGATTTTTGCATAAGAAGGACAAGTCCAGGTAGAAAGGAGGTCATAAAAAGACAGACAGCTGGTTGAGATGGGAGAGGGGTAAGCAGGTTATTGCTAAACCTGAAGCAGCCACTTTTAATCTTATCGATTGGAAAGTTGCTGATAAGATAATTACATATATGTCAAATGTCACAAATGTCTTGGGTTTTGTTTTTAAGAGAAAGAAAACGAAATGCCTCCCTATGCCGGTGACATGAGATTAGTATATTTAGGCAGAAGAGACCTTTGGATGTTGAAAGGCTTGTGGCATATACCAGTGTGCTTCTGCATGCCGTGACTGCTGTTTGTCTAACTAGGAAGGTCAGATATCTGGGAAAGTTCTAGTGCAATTGAAGTCTTTAAAAGCTTAGGCTGGGGCTTCCCTGGTGGCGTAGTGGTTGAGAGTCCACCTGCCAATGCAGGGGACGCGGATTCGTGCCCCGGTCTGGGAGGATCCCGCATGGCGCGGAGCGGCTGGGCCCGTGAGCCATGGCCGCTGAGCCTGCGCGTCCAGAGCCTGTGCTCCGCAATGGGAGAGGCCACAGCAGTGAGAGGCCCGCGTACCGCAAAAAAAAAAAAAAAAAAAAAAAAAGCTTAGGCCGTCATCAGCGTTGGAAAGTGTTGCAGGAACATTCTAGGAATATTGGTGACGTTTACTCAGATGACTGCAAGAAAAAAGGTGGTTGTTCTTTGCATGTTTGAAATTCTAGCAGCAGCCAGGTAATGGTTAGTGAAATAAGCAAGTCATTTGTCTGTACTCATAATTTTGTTTTTCTTTACTTATCATTTCAGAACTCATCAATGATGGCTCTCAAAGGTGTGAAATATGATGTTCTTTTAATACATTTGACTTAAGAAGGAACATCTGAGATTTGTAATGTCTGAATTTTGAAGGACATGTATTGTCTTGGTTTTTGATACCTATTAGGGAATATTGCCATCTAATAGCTATTACATCAGATTGTAGATAAAAGTTCCTAAAGGACCCCATGAAACTAACACATTAGTCCAGTAGGTTTAACCTACTTCATTGTCAACACACTGTCACAGTGTGATAGGTAAAAACTTAATTATAATTTTAATGGTAAGGGCCTACTATCTGTACAAATTTGCCCATCAATAAGCCTTTAAAACAAAATAGTCTGTTTTCACAAATAAATCTATTTTATCTGTGTTTTCGGATTAGTGGCTTAAGTAGTAACTCTTAGAAGGAAGCTGAAAAATACCTAAAGTCAAATATAAACTCCAATTTTTTTCCTACTAGTCTCTTCATTTTTGAGTGACGGGATTGCAACGGAGGCTGTCTGTGGACAGTCCCACGTTGGCAGCGTTCAGTTTGAGTTGCCAGAAGCACTTCTGTGTTGAGACTTACCCAGAGCCTGTAGTGATGGCCTTCTTTTGCTTCTAATGCAGCACTTGTCTTATGGCAACGGCAGCCTGCACGTGGACGCCGCTTTCCAGCAGACCCTCTGGAGCGTGGCCCCAATCAGCTCAGGAAGTGAAGCAGCCCAAGGTGAGAACTCCACTTCCATTAGGGGGCTGGTCCCCGATGCAGAGTTGGCAGTCATCTTTGGGATTGTGATAATGAGTAAATTCATTAGAGCTGTTGGTGTCAAAATATTCTGTAATGCAGATACGTAACATTTAAGAAACTCATTTGAATTGCTAATTAAAAGTGAAGTTTGTCTGAAGGTTTATCTCCTCTTATTTTTATGCTGCCGTCAGCTTTAGTTTATTTTTGTGTGTGTTTTACATGCTAGCTTTCTAGGGGTGATTTTCTCCAGTGTTTTGGCCTCAGGGTATTGCTTAGGCAGGCTACTGTCAAGATTTCTCATCTTCCAGGGTGTGTGACTTAGAACTGGATCACAGCAGTGCTTGTACATCAGGGTTTTCCCAGGAAATATCTGTGTGTTCTGGTTGTTCTCACTTACGTAAGTTCAAATCTGAGCCTATCCAGGCTTGCATATTTAGTGGAGGGTTTTATGAGGCTGAGGTCATGTATAATCGTGGGAACATCACTAACTGTGGGACTTGGGAACCCAGGGCTCAGAGGTGGCAGGCAGGTGGCACCATCCGTCTCTGTGATTTTGGCCAGGTACTTAAGCCTTGCTGGACTCCTGTGTCTCTGTCTAGGAACATAGGAGATTGGAGCCAATGATCTGTTCAGCTGTAAACATCTGATGATGACAGTTCAAATGTGACTGCGTTTCAATCCTTCTAGGGTATCTGATTGGTGGTGACGTCCTCAGGTTGCTTCATGGACACATGGATGAATGCCTCACGGTCCCTTCAGGAGAACACGGTGAAGAGCAGCGAAGGTTGGTACCTGAGCCCAGCGCCTTGAGCCTTGCATTTTCTTGTTTTTATATAAGTTTTGTAAATTAAGGATTTGTCTGTTCAGGCCATTAGCATAAGAGAAAGTGGGCCACTGTCATTCATCTGTCCACTGAAGTGATCCATTGCTGGCCTCCTCTGTAGTTTTTTTCTCATGTATGGTTTTGACTACCTATGAATAGAGTTGCAGAAAATTCTTGTATAATTAAAACATGGTGAGAAGCAGTGAATACAATAAACTGAGTGGGAGGAATGAACACATTCACTTACTTAAACCTTCGTGAAATGTTCATTCGTTTTGATGAATCCTCTTTCTGGAATGTTTAGTCTCCAGTTCAGTTTCAGACTTCTCAGATTGCCCAGAGGTTTAGGACCTTTTCCTGTTACCTCCCATTTACTGAGATAGATAATAAAATGGAGCACTTTCCCTAATATTTTATGTGATTTTAATCTCTCTTATGTTAATATTATTTGGCATTGGGCCAAGATGGCAGTAGCCTGGATCATGGGGAAAAGTGCACAAATAATACAAAACCATAAAAATATTGAGGGTGATTTGAATGTTCCATTTTGCCTCACGAATTCATGGATGAATATGGTAAGTGCAATGCATAAATAAGCGATTATTGGGAGAGAAGGCATGATCCGGGTGATTTATTACGTGGCTTTAAGTCTTTTAGTGGAGGTTTCTCATAATATTAGCGTATCACTTAGATAACTATTATTGGTAAATATTTATTTTTGTAGTTTAAAGAAAGATGCAGAGAACATTTAGAAAGTTAGTACTTCTTTAATTAGCTGTTTAACCTTGGGAAGAGTCACTCTGAGACCTGGGTACTAGTCTTACCTCTCCCCAGGTAGACCTAGCTTATGGTGAAGCATGAAATGCAGAGCCTCAAAAAATGCCCTAAACGAAAAGTGCTGCTTTTACTAGGTTAGGAAGAAGATGTTAACGGTGTGTTGATAGGGTTTATAGAAAAGATGAGAGGGAATTCAAAAGACGGTTTATCTGAGGAATTAATTCCAAACAGAAGACTCAGAGGGATGCAGTGTATACTGGGAATTGCAGTTATTCCTGACTGATGAGGGGCAGGGTGGAAGAAGCATGGAAACTAGACATGGAAACTTGGTCAGCTCTTTTTTTTTTTTCCATCTTTATTGGAGTATAATTGCTTTACAGTGGTGTGTTAGTTTCTGCTTTATAACAAAGTGAATCAGCTATACGTATAGATATATCCCCATATCTCTTCCCTCTCGTGTCTCCCTCCCTCCCACCCTCCCTATCCCACCCCTCTAGGTGGTCACAAAGCACCGAGCTGGTCTCCCTGTGCTGTGCGGCTGCTTCCCACTAGCTATCTATCTTACATTTGGTAGTGTATATATGTCCATGCCACTCTCTCACTTTGTCCCAGCTTACCCTTCCCCCTCCCCGTATCCTCAAGTCCATTCTCTAGTAGGTCTGTGTCTTTATTCCTGTCTTACCCCTAGGTTCTTCATGACATTTTTTTCCCTTAAATTCCGTATATTTGTGTTAGCATACGGTACTTGTCTTTCTCTTTATGACTTACTTCACTCTGCATGACAGACTCTAGGTCCATCCACCTCACCTCAAATAACTCAATTTCATTTCTTTTTATGGCTGAGTAATATTCCATTGTATATATGTGCCACATCTTCTTTATCCATTCATCTGATGATGGACACTTAGGTTGCTTCCATCTCCTGGCTATTGTAAATAGAGCTGCAGTGAACATTTTGGTACATGACTCTTTTTGAATTATGGTTTTCTCGGGGTGTGTGCC
Organism: Lagenorhynchus albirostris; assembly: GCF_949774975.1. NCBI lineage: Eukaryota > Metazoa > Chordata > Mammalia > Artiodactyla > Delphinidae > Lagenorhynchus > Lagenorhynchus albirostris. The sequence continues at coordinate 8,297,031 of NC_083110.1, forward strand.
CAGTAGCGGGATTGCTGGGTCATATGGTAGTTCTGTTTGTAGTTTCTGAAGGCTCATTAGTGCCATTCCCACGGGTTGGCTGTTACCCTGAGATGGTTGGGAAGGAGTGTGTGGGGAGGGGTGACGTGGTCAGGTCTCTTTGAAAAGAGTGTCTCTGACGAACAAGAACTTAGATCGGAGGTGGAGAGATTCTGGAGCAGGGAAGCCAACTCGGAGAAGGCCGATGAAGTCATTCATGTGAGAGCAAAGGAGAAGCTTATCCTGGAGAGTGGCCGTTAGAATAGGACAGCCTGGCCCAGAAACATTTCAGGTCAGATTGACTCGTTTAAGGATGAACTCTGTGTGGTCGGTGAGAGAATGTATCAGATTTAAGGGCAAGAAACTCCCTAGAGTTTCTGACTCTAGGGAAGAGAGATGGTGTTAAAGATTGTAGGAGATGGACAGATGTGATACAAAGGACTGAGTGAGATTTTGGACACTGGTGAGTACAGAGGGTCTATGGGAAGTAAAATAAAGGGTCTATGGGAAATTGGAATTTTTGAGTCTTTAACTTACACAAAGCTTGGGTTGGATATAAATCACAAGTGCACAGGGGGTAGTTGAAAGAAGGGGAGCCCTAGGTAGAGAGGGAGGAACAGTGACTAGAGTGTTACGTTTAGCAAGTTGGGCATTGCTTTAAAAGGCTGCAAAACCTTGGAATAGACTAACTAGAGAGGAAGCTGAGGATGGAATCCTAGATAAGGCTGATATTTAGGACACTGACAGGTGAAGAAAAGGCACAAGAGAGGCAGAATGGTAGTTAAGAGGAGAGCCAGGGAAGTTCGTTATGGAACCCAAAGGAGGCTTGGGGTGTAGATGCGTTCAGTGATATAATATCATCATCGAGACTTAGGAGCAGAACGAGGTTGTGCCATAGTCTTTTGGATCTTTAGTCTCTGACTTGTTAAGCGAAACACTTGAAACGAAGTGATTCTTTGAGCCCACGTGCTCTTTCTACAGACACTGGAGAGATTTGTAATTAAGAGAATGGGCTGTAGACCTGGGCTTGGGCCTCGCCTCTGCCACTAACAGTTGTGTGACTTAATTTCTTTAAACATGATTTTTCTCCTCTGTGAAATGCGGCTTAAATGTTATCTGTTACTTCATGGGATTGTTGTGAAGGTTCAGTAGGAAAATGCATGTAAAACCTTGATGCATATGAAGAGATCAACAAATGTATTATTGTTGTTGTTACCTTATCACTATTGTTTAGACAGAAGAGCAGCGTTTAGTCAGATATGGGAACGTTTGAGGGACCCTGGGCATGCGGGTGAAAGTATGGTAGAGCGTAGATTTTAGGGGAAGAGACGCTCAACTATATCAAAGAAAACCCTCTTCTGTTTTGAAATGAATGTGGCAGGTGAGAGGTGGGGAAGGGTCCTCCTTCTTGCTAAGCTTTAGAAGCCAGGAATGGATGAGCATAGTTTTTAACAGTTGGGTTTTTTCATTTCCAAATGAGAATATTCAGCGTCGGATAGATCCCAGATTTCTTAGACTAAGCTCGCGGGCAATGACTGCAGTTTTCCACCTCTCCTGCACCTCTCCTGCACATTAGAGAGTCTGTATGTTAAAGACATACAGGGTTTTATTAAAAATGATACTTACAGAGCAGATTTCCTGCTAATTGGTTGTTTTGGGGGATGCCTTTTATTTGTTTTTTTAATTTTAAATTGGAGTATAGTTGATTTACAATGTTGTGTTAGTTTCAGGTGTACAGCAAAGTGAATCAGTTATACATATATCTATTCTTTTTCAGATTCTTTTCCCATATAGGTTATTACAGGATGTTGAGTAGAGTTCCCTGTGCTATACAGTAGGCCCTTGTTGGTTATCTATGTTATATACAGTAGTGTGTATATGTTAAGCTTAACCTCCTAATTTATCCTTGCCTGCCGTCTTTCCCCTTTGGTAACCATAAGTTTGTTTCCTAAGTCTGTGAGTCTCTTTCTGTTTTGTAAATAAGTTCATTTGTGTCATTTTTGTAGATTCCACATGTAAGTGATAGCGTACAGTATTTGTCTTTCTCTGTCTGACTTACTTCGCTTAGTATGATCATCTCTCCTGCTGGTTGTTATTACATTGCTGTAATTCTTTACATTGCTGGTTATTACAGAGAAAACTAGGGGAAATGTCAAAGACATTTTGGTATTGGTCTGGGCCCGCTTTCCCATTGCATGCATATTGAAGGCTGCTCCTGTCCCCCGTCCTGTATTATTCTTGATTTAATGTTACTCATTTCTGTGTCACATTAATCTCAATATGTATTCAGATCAACACATTGCAGCTCTTTCTAGGTAGTGATGTCAGTAAGAACACATCCTTAGTGCCCCTTGTACGGCGTGTTTACACGGGTGAAATTAGATTAAAATGGATGTCAGACTTGACATGCCTCATGACATCCCTTTCTCCCTCATGACTTGAGGGAGAAAATGAGTCAGAAATAGGCAACAGGAGCCTGAGGGATGTTGCTTAAGACTGAAAGTTATCTATGTCTTGATTACACAGTGAGATTGAACAATTTTTTGCATGTACTGATAAAAGTAATTCCTTAAATTTTACATTTATAGAGCCCTTTATTCCTTCAAGTCTTCTTAATATCAGTGTGTAGAAATTTCTTTATCTTCCCCTGTCCTCACGCTAAGTCCCTTCAGTGTCTTACAGAATGAGGGGAAGGCAAAAGACGGTACAGCCAGGAGGCAGCCTTTCTTTAATTGATGTGAATCTGTATTGGGGGAAAAACACATAGTGATAACCTTAAAAATGTATTTTGATTCATTTTTTAAAAAGAAGTAAAAATAATTTGACTTTCTGAGAGCTGGAGAAGTTCCAGGGAAATATATAAAGATTTCTTTTAACTCATAATTCTTCACACTAATTATGATCTGGCTACACTCAATTATATTCTGTTATTAAAGTTAAATAACTAAAGTCAAATCAGGTTTGTTACAAGAAGTAGTGGAATTGATTAAGGAGATGGCCAGAAGTGACAGTTGCTTCTGAGTAATTTAGGACCATTTTGGTCGTAAATGCTGGGTTAGTAAGTGAATTTGTCAATCTGCTCATGCCTCCTTCCCATGACAAGTTTTGAATATACATAATGGAACTATAATTGTAGCAGTTGAAAATGCAGTTCAGTGATGGGTACTGTAGTTCTAGATACCGATGCAGTGATCTTTTATTATTATTATTTTATAATCTATTTTACGCAAGTATAGTTGATTTACAATGTTGTGTTCGTTTCTGCTGTACAGCACAGTGATTCCGTTATACATATGTACACATTCCTTTTCATATTCTTTTCCATTATGGTTTATCGCAGGATATTGAATATAGTTCCCTGTGCTCTACAGTAGGACCTTGTTGTTTATCCATTGTATATGTAATAGTTTGCATCTGCTAACCCCAAACTCCCACTCCATCCCTCCCCACCATCCCCACCCACCCTTGGCAACCACAAGTCTGTTCTCTCTCTGATGAAGTGATCTTTAACTACCTCTTCACACTTAGATCTGTATATGTATGTGGTCTCCTGTGCATTGTCATGGGAGTGTTAACCAGACCCCCAGAATGAATAGCATATATTGTCCCATTCAGTTAAGTGGAATTGAATTGGAGAATGAAGCCTACCAAAGTTAAATTAAACATATATTTTCCCCACACTTCCTGCTCATGTTGCTTTTACGGATTGAACTCTGACATGTTCGTGACGTAAGGCATCACTATGGTTTGATTTTAAATTTCTTGAGATTTTTCCAGAAAGATGTGTGACTCTAAAATTACCAGTATACAACTGGTCTAAACAACAATAAAAGTCGTAAAATTATCATCTATAGATGTTGTGAGCAGGCGGGGGAAAGGGAGAAATGCACGGAACGTTAACTGTAGAATTGTAATTTCTTTGTTCTTTTTCAAACTTTTCAAATAGTGAGATGGGATAAATTAAGGAGAAACAAGTTCTGGTACTTGGCAAGAGATCTGTCGGATGCCACACAGCTTTTAAATTATTGCTTTAAAAAAAGATTCATTCTGGAGCCTTGAAATTTGATTATCAGTTTTCATTTCAAGCATGAAGTCTTTTATATGGGGAGTGTTTTCTGTTCTAGATTCCTTAAGATTGCACCTTATTACTTCCATCCATTTTTACGGAATACAATAAAATGTCAACAAAGGCGTTTACTTATGTGCACACACGCTTACTAATGGATTAACTATGCACTACCTGAATTAAGTATGTCATACTTTTAAATTAATAAGTTTTAAGAAAGACGAGTTAGGGGAGTGTTATTCAGAATTATTATGTGAGATCTCTGATGTGGAAACCGGTATTAGGGGAACGTTTTTTGAAAAGCATCATTTGTACGTTAAAACAGTTTTTACCACATAGCTCATAGGTAATTTTATTCATTTAATAAAAATCTGTGGAATGACCACCATGTTCTGAGTGCTGGGGTTGTTAGTATCAAAAAAGATACAAAGTCTCTTTTCTCAAGGAGTTTACATTCTAGTGGGGATATGTAACAATAAAAACTTAAATATGCTTGTTTATAAATGCACACACATACCCATGCATGCATAGATAAAATACACCTGATGGTGTGTGTGTGTGTGTGCGCGTGTGTGTATGAGAGAGCGAGAGCGAGAGCGAGAGCGAGAGCGAGACGAGCGAGCACAGGCAGGCTTGAGTGTGGATAGAGAAGTTGTCCTGTTTCCATCTTACCAGGCATTACTCTTGGCATATACTTGCTCTGTCTTGTTCCTTTCAAACTCAGGACCATTAAGTCATTGTTTCTGACAGTGTCTGGAAATAAATGCTACATTTGCTTTCCAGAATGTGACTCAGCAGGCGAAAGCCATGCCTTATGTATGCATGACAATAGTTTTGCCTTCACGCCCCTTTTAATATTATGATTCAGTGAGCTTTACTTGTGAATAATTGATAAGGCATGAGATGGATTTGATCTAATGAATTAAGTGTCTCTCTGTCTGGCTTAGAAGGACAGGCGTGGTTTATGTCTACGTACACAATCGGATGACTAATACCCCGCAGGGTTTGTATGCCCTCAGTCACCTACCTCGGCGCAAGCTTCTGAGCCTGCGCTGTTTTACTCCAAAACAGTCAAGTTATCATATAAGAACTTTCCTTCCTTCTCTTCGTGTCCTGTGTATACCTCTTTAGCCTGCATCTGGGGATAGGACAGGTTTCCCAAATAGTTTTGCTACAAGAGTAGGCACATGAAGGAGAGCTATTTTTTTCTTCTTTGCCTCTTCTCCCTGGAGAGAGATGCAGTCTTTCCCCTAAACTTAACCTCCCTGCTGATTGCAGAGAGCACCCTGGCCTTGCTTCAGCCTGTCATCATTTAGCAGCCTGACTTGGTCTAGAGCCGCACTCTCAAGGAACGACTGGGCTAGAAGGCACAGTTTTCCAAAATACAAGCTTTGAAGGCAAAGGATTAAACATATTCACAGAGATTGGAGCCACCGGATAAGAGTAAAAATGAAAAAAAAAACCAATTGAGGTGTTGGATGCACTGAAAATGAGTGACTGGGAAGAGACAATAGATTAAAAATCAACATTGAGAAAGAGAAATCTCCCAGTTATTTTCTCAGTGAAAATTTAAGACCATTTTTACTGGTCCACGTTTAGTTTCTTAACTTAATCTAGGTGTAAGCAATATCTTTCAGGAAGAAAAGAAAAGCTTCCTCTTTTTTAAATTTCCAGATTCCTTTGTGGCTGTGTTATATTCCCTACGGAGTGAAAAGTAAAAGTAGCAAATGTTCGTTGTTGTTTTTCTGCTCTAGTCCTAGTTATACGACTCTTTAATACGGATTCGGAGTGTAAGGATGTTATTGTTTTTAATCCACGATTATTCATTTATATTTTATGCAGACGTGACATCTCAAAACATACTGATCTTGGGTGGCCTCGGCCTGCAGCGGCTTGAAGCAGGATTTCAGTTCCCGGCCAGAGATTGAGGTTGGGCAGCGGCAGTGAGAGCTGAATCCTAATCACTAGACCACCAGGGACCAGTGGCCAGCGACAAGGCCCTGGCCCATCAGCTGCGTAGAAATGAATTTCCACATAGAGGTGGAAAGAGTGAAGCAAGTAAAGTGTTTATTAGGAGGAAAAAGAGTACAGTACGTGTGGATAGCCACACGGGTGGCTCAGAGAGAGAGAGTCGCACCCTTGTGGTAGTTTGAATCACTGTTGTGGGGCATTTCTTCCGCATTTCCTTTGACCAGTCATCTTGCTTTGCCTGGTTCTGAGTCCGTATTTGGTCTACCTCAGGGTCCTCCTCTGTGTGCGTGCGCATCTCTTAGCCAAGATGGATTCCAGCAAAGAGGCCTGTGGGTAGTTGGCATCACTTACCGTGGGGTGGCGCCGCCTCCCTTTTTGACCTCCAAGGAGCCTTCCTGTGCGTGTGTAGTCAGGAAGGTCTCCTTGACTTCGAGGGTGAGGAATATGTGGTCTTTGATCTGGGCAGGGCCCAGCCTCCTCTATCATCCTGCTTTTATGGAGTTTTTGCTGTTATGGAGTTTCTGTCCACAGGGGAGAAACTGCTCAGCCTGAGGCCCATCCGTGTCCTGTCTCAATACCTATTTCCCCTTGTGCAGCAACTTGAATAGAAATATCACAGACTCAGTCCTGAGTAAATATGTGATGCTCCTCTAAATGTTGCATAGGCATATACTTTTGATTTCTCTGATACTGTGAAGAGGTTCCTGGGAGCTTGCCTGGGGCTTAGCTGCTCAGCTAAACACTCTCTTAGGCCCTTACGTAGTAGACTGGTGTGCAAGCAGAAATCCTACTGAGAAAATGTGTAAACGGAAACACTTATAATTTCTCTTTGCAATAATCTTTTAATCCTGGGTCTATTTTTCAATTCCTTTAATGCTTATTGAGGGCTTGTATGTTCTAGGCATTTCGATGTGTGCTGGCTATAAAAAAATGAGATCGTAGAAAACGTATCTTACTATTCTACCCGTCGAGGAGGATTAGACAAGGAGGAATCTGTGCTGACCTTTGATTTTGAGGTGATACTTTCGCCAGCCTGTAAGTTAGTAGAACAAGCTTCTCTTCCCCAGAATTGTTTGGAACCTGCCATTCAGTATCAACTCTCAATGGAAATGGTGTGTGAGAAATTTTTCTGTTTTTCAAAGGATTCATAGGTGAATCCTCAACATCCAGGGTCTGGTAACACATTACCACACGGAACTTAATTTGGTTGAGGACGTGTTGGTAGTAGAATTGTCTGTGTCTTTAACTGCCCCAGGTAAATGGCGTATATCACATACTGCCATTTATTATCTTTACTGGTGTGTGTGTTCATCTCTTCTGTTTAGTTTTCAGCCAGGATTGTATCATTCATTTCTGTACCCCTTTCATAGAGTGACAAATATATGGGAATCTGCACACAAATGCTGATTGTTTTGTGTTTGTGAAAGAAATTAATGGAGAAAAAAAGTCATGCACTTCCTTGTAGGTTGTTTAAGGAGAGCAGTGGGATGCATGCATTGAGAACTGCTCTGGTTAATTCAGAGGGGTTTGAGGTCCCCGTTTGTAGGATTTCAGTGACTCCTAAAAGATTATTGTCTGCTTGCGATTCCGGGAGGGGCAGAAACCAGCCAGCCGACCAACCTGAATGAACAGAACACTATTTTGAGGCCTATGAGTCCCACATCCTTGGCTAAGAGCCTTCTCTATTGGAAGCATCTTGACTTCACGTCACTCCACAGGGAAGAATCCCTATTCCTACAGTAGGAGTCTGAGCCTTGAAGACAGTGATTTAAACAAACTGGTGGGGTGGTTTGTGGATATTTTGACAGTATGATGTATGTTATGGATTTTTTCAGAGAAAACTCACATACTTGCCAACATGCCAAACTTTTGCCTGCGAGGGAATTTTTGTGATGTTAACGTATGTTTTCTCCCAGTATTTTTCCTATTATTTTTCTCCACTTAAGCAGCTAGCAGTCCCAGTGCACTTTCTCCTCAGGGGAGGTTTGAGAGTTGGCAGAAAGCTGAACTTTTCTAGAAGGCACTTCCCTTCCTGACTTTTATTCCCTAAAGACTAAATCCAAGGAGGTCGTTATGCTTAGTGTCTTGCACACAGGGGGAGAGAGGTTCCCTCTGACAGAAAAAGAAGAGAAGAAAGGATTTTGCCACAGACTCAGAACACACATGGAGCAAATGGACGCCCATAAGCCAGAAATACATGAACCACAGCCCAGACCTCACACTTTACATGAAATCTAATTCAGATGGATCATGGGCTTAAATGTAAAACATAAAACGATAACACATTTAGGAAAAAATCTTTGAGAGCATAGAGTTTATAACTTGACATCAGAAACATGTCCATGAAAGGAAAACATTAATAAATTGATCTCATCAAAATGAGAAAATTTTATTCTGTGAAAGTCCCTGTGAAGAGGATGAAAAGATAAGTTATAGACTGGCCAAAGATATTTGCAAATCGTATGTCCAACAAAGGACAAATAATCTGAAAATACAGAAAGAACTCTCAAAGCTCAACAGTAGCAAACAACCTAATTAGAAAATGGTTGCAAAACATGGACGGTGGTTTCACTGAAAGGGCATACAGATTGCAAGTAAGCACAGGGAAAGATGTTCAGCGTCATTAGCGATGGTGGAAATACAAGGCCACCAGGTGCTATCACTACACACTTATCAGAATGGCTAAAACAAAACAAAATACTGATAACCAAATGTTGGTGAGGATGCAGGGAAACTGGATCGCTCATAAATTGCTTGTAAATGGTATAGCCGCTCTGGGGAACATTTTGACAGTTGCTTAAAAAACTAAACATGCACTGCCATACGACGTAGCAATTGCATTTCTGGGTGTTTATCTCAAAGAAACAAAAACTGTGTTCACAAAAATACGTCTTCACAAATACTTAGTGTAAAGCAGCTTTATTTGTAATAGCCGAAAACTGGAATCAGCCCAGATGTCCTTCATCCAGGGAATGGTTATCCAATCTGCAGTACAACCATAGCATGGGATGCTGCTTGGCAATAGAAAGGAACGGCCTATTGATACATAACAGTTGCGATGGATCTCCCGGCGGTTATGCTGAGTGAAAATTGTCAATCCCAGAAGATCACATACCGTGTGAGTCCATGTTTATAACATTTTTGAAATGAATCTTAGAACTGGAGGACGGATTAGTGGTTATCCAGGGTGAGGGAAGCAAGAGAGGAGAGCGAGAGGGAGGTAGGTTTAGTTAGAAAAGGGCAATGTGAGGCATCCTTGTGGTGTAGGACCTTTACAATGATGGGGTTCCAGGAAGTTACCCAGTTAATAAAATGGTATAGAATTTAATACGCACACACAGACACATACTCAAATGAATATAAGCAAAACTGGAGAAATTTAATAAGATCAGGGGATTGTATCAAAGTCAATATCTTCCTTGAAAAACCGTTATATATATATATTCAATTACATATGTATGTAACTTGAATATATGTGTAGTTACATATATGTGTAACTATTATACTATAGTTTTAAAATATAGTTACATATATAATAGTACATATATAGGTAACAGTTACATATATATGTAATATATAGTTACATGTATATGTAATAGTTACATTACATATATAACTATTAGTTACATATATATTACATATATAATAGTTACACGTGTTAACTATTAAGGTTATGTATATATGTAACTATTATATTAGGGTTGAAAAATATTACTATTAAGGGAAACCAGACAGATGTTCAAGGGATTTTTCTATATTCTCACAACAGCATGTGAATCTATGGTTATCTTAAAAAAATTGTTTTTAAAGCATTCATAGAGACTGGGGAGGGAGCAGAGTTTTCTGAGTTCCACTTTCAGGCTGACCAGTACTCTGCTCCCTGAGAACTTGCTACTCCCCATTTCATCCTGGCTTATCAGGAGGTGGCAAGACTCAGAGGGCAGTGGCTGTGGGGTTTTTCACTTGAGCAAAATGTTCTGAGCCTCTCAAGTAAATGGAAAGCATCAGCCCTCAGACTGGACAGGAGCATGTGAGTAGAGCCCTGCGCTTAGAAGATCTAACAAATGAACTGGGCTGACTCCCCAAGGTCCGAGATTACTGTACTACTCCAGCAACAATAATAAGTGCTTGAGGGCTTCCCTGGTGGCGCAGTGGTTGAGAGTCCGCCTGCCGATGCAGGGGACATGGGTTCGTGCCCCGGTCCGGGAAGATCCCACATGCCACGGAGTGGCTAGGCCCATGAGCCATGGCCGCTGAGCCTGCGCGTCTGGAGCCTGTGCTCCGCAACGGGAGAGGCCACAACAGTGAGCGGCCTGCGTACCACAAAAACCAAACCAAAACCAAAACAAAACAAAACAAAATAAGTGCTTGAATTCCATACTAGCTTGATGGACTGAAAGTTGAAAATAATTGTATTTTAAAGAGAATTTTTTTAAGTGATGGTGATAACAATAGTAGATGAGTTATTCCAAGCCATGTTTCTCTCTGAGAAAAACCAAAAATCTGTTCAAAGATAATTGAGAGCTAAAAAAGTAGCGAAAATGTGTGGAGCCAGGTTCCCAAAATAGGAGACGGAGGAGTGAGTTCGGCATCTGAGGAAGCTGCTTCTCTCCAGGGGATTGCAGTGGCTGAGTGGCTCAGAAGTGGGGCAGAGCTGTTGGAAGCATCAGAGTGCAAGTGGATCAAAAGTGGTAGTACAAGACCCAGCAAAGAAGAGGCCCTTTAGGAGGGAACTCAAAGAACTATACCCTTGAAGCAGTGAGGAACTGGAAATAGAGCAGCCCTTGCAAGTATTGCAACTCAGCCTCAAATAATATTAATTACCATTTGGATTAAGATGACGTGGGATTGCTGGTGCCCCTAGATTACTTTACCTGCGAGAAGCAAAAGTACATCTTTGGGGGCTGGGGGACTAACACAAAGAACTCAAGTGATTTCTGTGTTTTACACATGCTGTATCTAATAATCAAAATTAAACACGCTATTTTGTTTCAATCCTGAGTGATGTACTGCAGTACAGTTCTGGCGCCAACTCCCCAGAATTAATGGATCATACAGATCATGGGCTTTGTTCCCTACAAAACTGCCCTTATCTCAGACAGCAGCCACAAGGAGAGGGGTGGTCCTCAGACCATCTGTACTGCGGTACAACTGGCTACAAATTTGGGGGTTCCCATAACCCCTTTAGATTTAAGAACTCAGGAAAGTGCTGTACTTACGATTACAATTTTATTATAAAGGATTGCAAATCGGGCCAGATGTAGCTATGTATAGGGCGAGGTCTGGGAGGGTTTCAAACGTAGAGTTTCTTTTCCCTGTACCCGTGGATCAAGACATCTTACCCTCCTGGCACATCATCGTGTCCATCATCCAGGAAGTTCAGTCAAGCTTTTGTCCTAGAGTGTTTTTCTTGGGGTTTTGTTATGTAGGAGTGTTTGAGCTCAATCATGTACTCAATTATTTAATTAATCTCTACCACACTTTCACTCCTCAGAGGTCAGGCTGGATCAAACTTCCAACCCTCTGGTCATCTGATTTGGCTTTCCAGCATGGCCAACCCTCTTACTGAAGCTATCTGGGGGCCCACGACGAGTGCCCCCATTACCATAAATGAAGGTGTGATCTAAGAGGCTCATGAAAAACATAGTCTCTTACATCACTTGGGAAATTCAAGGGTTTAGAATCTCCCTTCTAGGAACCAGGGGCATGGGTCAGCCAAATTCTTTGTTATACAGCACAGGCATATAAGATAGGACCCACCTGAAAAGCAAAGGCAAACACACTATAGAAAAAGGCATACAGGTCATAGATACACAGATAATAGTGCTATCACAAGTAGAATTTAAAATATTTATGATTATTATCTAAGAATTAAAAGACCAGGTGAATAAATTTGGTGGAGAACTGGTAACTATAAGAAGGGGTCATATAGACATTCTAAAACTGAAAATTAAAATAACTGATATTAGAACAGATAGATTTAATATCAGCTTCGACATAGCTGAAAAGAGAATTATTGAACTGGAAGTAATGTCAGAAGAAATATTCTGACCTAATACTGAAACACTGATAGTCAAAAGATTGGGAAATATGAAAAAGAGCATATGAAATACATGGTAAATAATGAATGGTCTATCATACATGTATTGGAGTTCCAAAATAAAAGGATAGAGAAGAGAAGGAGGCAGCAGGAGAAGGAAAGCAGGAGGGAGACAGAGAACAAGAAAAAGAGTGCTTGCAAGTACACAAGGCACAGGCAATGTTTAATACAGTTGCTTAAGAATTCTCCACAACTGACTAAGTATATCAAGCCACAGATTCAAGAACTATGAACCCTAAGTAAGACAAATGAAAAGAAACCACACTTACATCAGACTAAAAGTACTGAAAAGTAAACACAAAATTAAACACTTAAAAACGGATAGAAAAAAGACGTGATATCTTTAAGGGGACAACAGTAAGATTTACAGCTCACTTCAAGTAAGAGACAATTGGAGACATTGGAGGTAAGCTTAAAAGTGCTTAAAGAAAGTAACTGCCAACCTGCCAATCTAGTAAAATGTGATATTTTTCAAAACAAAAGAAAAGCATAAAAGTGGCTAAATTTTATAATCATCCTCTTCATTTTCTTCCTAGTATAGTCCTAGTATATTTTCTCCTAATATATAAATATTTAAAAAAAAATTAAATAAGTGATTTTTAAAAATTAAGACTTTTGAAATTGAAGCATAGTTGATTTATAATATTGTGTTAGTTTCAGGTGTACAACGTAGTGGTTCAGTTATTTTTTTATTATGTTCCATTATAGGTTATTACAAGATATTGAATATAATTCCTTGTACTATACAGTAAATCCTTGTTGCTTATCTATTTTATGTATAATAGTTTGTATCTGTTAAATGCCATATCCCTAATTTGTCCCTCCCCACCTTTCCCTTTTGGTAACCATAAGTTTGTTTTCTGTGTCTGTGAGTCTGTTTCTGTTTTGTATATAGATTCATTTGCATTATATTTTAGATTCCCTATGAAAGTGATAACATGTAGTATTTGTCTTTCTCTGTCTGACCTATTTCACTAAGCATAATATTCTTTGGCCCATCCATGTTGCTGCAAATGGCAATACTTCATTCTTTTTATGGCTGAGTGGTATTCCATTGTATACATATACCACACCTTCTTAAGCCAGTCGTCTGTTGATGGGCACTTGGTTGTTTCCATGTTTTGGCTCTTGTAAATAGTGTTGCTGTGAACATTGAGGTGCATGTATCTTTTCGAATTAGAGTTTTTATTTTCTCAGGATATATACGCAGGAGTTGGATTGCTGCATCACATGTTAGCTTTATTTTTAGTTTTTTAAGGAACCTTTATACTGTTTTCCATGGTGGCTGCGTCAATTTAGATTCCCACCAACAGTGTACAAGGCTTCCCTTTTCTCCACACCCTCTCCAGCATTTATTATTTGTAGACTTTTTGATGATACCCATTCTGACACGTGTGAGTTGATATCTCATTGTGGTTTTGATTTGCATTTTTCTAATAATTACTGATGTTGAACATATTTTTATGTGCCTTTTGACCATCTATAACTCTTCTTTGGAAAAATGTCTCTTCAGGTCTTCTGCCCATTTTTTGATTGGGTTTGTTTTTTCCATATTGAGTTGTATGAGCCCTTTGCGTATTTTGGATATTAACCCCTTGTTGGTCACGTCGTTTACAAGTATTTTCTCCCATTCCGTATGTTGTCTTTTTGTTTTGTTGATGGTTTCCTTTGCTGTGCAAAAGCTTTTAAGTTTGATTAGGTCCCATTTGTTTATTTTTATTTCTTTTGCCTTGGGAAACTGCTGTAAGAAGACATTGGTACGATTTATGTCAGAGAATGTTGTTCCTATGTTCTCTTCTAGGAGTTTTTTGGTGTCATGTCATATATTTAGATCTTTAAACCATTTGGAGCTTATTTTTGTATATGGTGTGAGGGAGTGTTCTAATTTCTTTGATTTACATGTAGCTGTCCAGCTTTCCCAGTACCACTTGTGGAAGAGATTGTCTTTTCTCCATTGTATATTCCTGCCTCCTTTGTCATAGATTAATTGACCATAGATTCATTGGTTTATTTCTGGGCTCCCTATTCTCTTCCGTTGATCTATATATCTGTTTTTGTGCTAATAACATGCTATTTTGATTACTGTGCCTTTAATAAGCATTATTTTTTGGAGGAGTTTCAGATTTACAAAGAAATTGAGCAGGAAGTACAGATACGTCCCACATATCGCTTCCAGACCTTCCTCTGCAGTTTTCCTATTATTAAAATGTTGCTTTAGTGTGGTACTTCCTTTACAACTGATGAGTCAATATGGACACATTAGTATTAATTAAAGTCCGTTATTTACATTAGGATTCACTTTTAGTTTTGTATATTTTCTGGATTTTGAGAAATGTCTAATGACATATATCCACCCTTGTAATGCACACAGAATAGTTTCAGTGCCTTAAAAATCTCCTGTACTCTACCTATTTAAGACCATCCTTTTTTCATTGGAAGGAGTGGAGCACCTTTGTGCCTTTGTCAAAGGTCAGTTGACTATATTCGTATGAGCCTATTTTAGGGATCTCTATTTTGTTCCGTTTATGTATTTGTCTGCTCTTTCACCAGGACCACACCATCTTGATTACTGTAGCTTTCTAGTAAGTCTTGAAGTTTGGTAGTGTCGTTCTTCCAACTTTGTTCTCCTTTAATATTGTATTGGGTATTCTGGGTCTTTGGCCTTTCTGTATAAACTTTAGAATTGCTTTGAAGATAACTGATTAGTTTCCTAGGGTTATCGATTGGGGTTGAGTTGAATCTATGGATCAGGTTGAGAAGAACTGATATCTTGACCGTATTGAGTCTTCCTGTTTGTACATGTGGAATGTTTCTCTAATTATTTACTCTTTGATTTCTTTCATCAGACTTTTGTAGTTTTTCTCATGTAGATCTTGTACATATTTTGTAAGAAATATACCTTTCTTTTCCTTTTGGTGGTAATATAAATAGTATTGTGTTTTAATTTCAAAGTTTTGTTGTTCATCAGTGGTATATAAGAAAGTTGAGCTTGTCCATTAATCTTTCCATTAATCTTCTATCCTGTAACCTTCCTATAATTGCTTCTTAGTTTCAGGAGTTTTATTTTTGTTGTTGATTCTTTGGGATTTTCTACATAGACCGTCATGTCATCTGCAAAAGAAAACAGTTGTTTTTTTTTTTTCTCTCCTCAATTCACATACCTTTTTTTCCTTGTTTTATTGCATTAGCTAATGCTTCTAGTACAATGTTGAAAAGGATTGGTGAGAGGGGAAATTCTTGCCTTTTTCTGTATCTTGGGGGAAATTATTTAGTTTCTCACTATTAAGAATGATGTTGATTGTAGATGATCTTCATGAAGTTGAGGACGTTCCCTCCTATTCCTAGTTTTCTAAGAGTTTTCACTGTGAATGGATGTGGGATTCTGTCAAATGCTTTTTGCATTTATTGATATGATAACATGGTTTTTATTCTTTAGCCTGTGCATGTGATGGATTTTATGAATGTTCAGTGATACTTTAAATTAATAAACTTATGTGTACAAAAGGAGAAAAGTAATCATTTTTGCTACATGGATTAAAGCAGCACATTTCTTTTGAGGTAAAAAGTAGTGATAGTTCGTTCCTATGGATACCAATTATGACTTTTAAAGTCTATCTCGTTAGGATTTAAAAAAACATTTTTCAAAAGAGAATTTAGTTCTCTGGTCAGTCATTCATTTATTGAACATCAAGTTTGGAAAAATGAAGAATTCTGATATTATTTTACTGCTCTTCATTGCAGTAACTAAAATACAGTGATATGACTTTTTTGTCCCTACTGAATTCTACATAAGCATGTCAATCTTTAGAAGCCAGTAAACTACTCTTCTTTATTTTTAACTTGTGTAATTGATTCATCATCAAAATTGGATGTGACTGATTACATTTCCTTGTATTATTTTTGTTCCCTCTTTTGTTGTTCAGCGTTTGTTACACACTCTAGCCTCTCTCTGGACAAGAAAGAAACCAGTATGTGTTCAAAAAGTAGAACACTAGTGACAACACCCCTTATCCCCATTGCTTTAAGGTCATATGGTAAATGTTAAAAGAAATAGTTCACTTGAAGGGAAAAAAAGGTGGTGTCTGTGGTACTGCAGTAATAATTGACTATGAGCTGTCCAGTGTTAAAATAGTATACTAAATTTAAGGCTTCCTTATGTTGAAGAAACAAAAGTAAATTGAAAATGACCTAATTGTTATTTTTGTAATTCATGTATAAGACAATTCTTTTGCTCATGCTTCACTGATCAAACTAACGTTTTTGGGATGATCCAAGTGTTCGGAAACACTCTGAATTTATCTGTAGTTATCGTGGGGAGAAAAAAAAGGAATCACTCACAATGTAGATACTAATTCCAGATTTAGAACTATAAATAGATAAGTTGGACTTTCTCTCAGTTATTATGGTGTTTAATTTTATGTGTCAACTTGACTGGGCCACACAGTATCCAGATATTTGATCAGACTATTTAATCAAATTATTCTGGGTGTTTCTGTGAGGGTGTTTTTAGATGAGTTTACCATTTAAATCTATAGACTGAGTAAAGCAGATTGCTCTCCCTCCTGTGGGTGGGCCTCATATAATCGGTTAAAGGCCTGAATAGAACAGAAAGGCTGACTCTTCGTGAATCAGAGGGACCTCTTTCTGCCTAACTGCCTTTGAGCTGAGACATCAATTATTTCTTACCTTTGAACTGAAACCGAAACATCAGTTCTTCTTGGATCTTGAAGCTGTCAGTCTTTGGAATGGGACTATACCATTGGCTCTCCTGTTTTCAGGTATTTGGGCTTGGACCGGAACTTGTATCATCAGCTCTCCTGGGTCTCCAGCAGATCCTGGGACTTGTCAGCCTCCATGATTGCATGAGCAGACTCCTTATAGTAAATTCTTTCTATAAAATTATATATATATATATATATACACACACACACACACACACACACACACATATTCACACATATATATGAATGTATTTTTATATAACATATATTCTATATATTAAGATTTATATATATATATATATCTCCACAACTTGGATCACAGCCTAGATGGCTGCTGTTGGTATGTAGTGGGTAGAGGCCAGGAATGTGGAAAATATCCTACAGTGCACAGGACAGCCCCCCACAGCAAAGAACTACCTGGACCAAAGTGTCAGTAGTGCTACTGTTTAGAGACGGGTAGGCCATAGTTTCCTAACTTTGGCTCCCCCTTACGACCAGCTGGGGAGCTTTTAAAACACCTGACTCCAAATTTGGCTTAATTGGCCAGTGGTGAGGGCAAGGTTTCAGGATTTTAAAAGCTATCTACATGATTATATTCACAACCACCATTAAAAGCCCCTACTGAGGATCCTGGTCATTGATGTACCTAAAATTCTTAGGTTATAATGGATGGATCAGGGTGATCCTGAATCAAGTTTAATGTAAAAAGATAAACAAGTAGTCATTGTTACCTCCTGATGTGATGTAATAGGAAGGCAAACACCAATTTCTGAAATGTCCTTGCCAAAGAATCACAAACTTGAACCTGAGTAAGTTTCTAGATTTCTAGATCTATCACGTAGAGGCAGATGTTAAAAAACACTGTGAGGATGTTATCAGCAAAATTCAGAATGTAGAAAATACTCCAGGACAAATGATACAGTTTTTTTGTAAACAAATGGCAAGAAGGAAAAAAGAAGAGGAAGGGAGAACTGTTCTAGAATAAAATAAAGACACCAAACGAATTTATTCATCTCATTTGGATCTTGATTTGAAAAAGCAACAGAAAGAAAAAGACATTTTTTTCCTTGAAGAACAATTTATTCAGATTTTTCCCATCCTGTGACATGATGGATAAAAGTAGATTCATTATTAAAAAAGAATAAAATTTGAAAGCAAGTTAACCTGAGAATGATTACCTCATGCTTCTCGGTAGGATGCCTGATCATTCTGTTTTCTATGACTTTTGCTATAATTAAAAAATTTTTATTTTATATTGGAGTATAGTTGATTAACAATGTTGTGTTAGTTTCAGGTGTACAGCAAAGTGATTCAGTTATACATATACATGTATCTATTCTTTTTCAAATTCTTTTCCCATTTAGGTTATTACAAAGTATTGAGCAGAGTTCCCTGTGCTATACAGTAGGTCCTTGTTGGTTATCTATTTTATTTTATTTTATTTTATTTATTTATTTTTTGCGGTACGTGGGCCTCTCACTGTCGTGGCCCCTCCCGTTGCGGAGCACAGGCTCCGGACGCGCAGGCTCAGCGGCCATGGCTCACGGGCCCAGCTGCTCCGCGGCATGTGGGATCTTCCCGGACCGGGGCACGAACTCGTGTCCCCTGCATCGGCAGGTAGACTCTCAACCACTGCGCCACCAGGGAAGACTCTGGTTATCTATTTTAAATATAGTAGTGTGTATATGTCAATCCCATACTCCCTAACTATCCCTACCCCCAACCCTTCCCTCCTGGTAACCATAAGTTCCTTCTCCAAGTCTCTGAGTCTGTTTGTGTTGCGTAAATAAGTTCATTTGCATCTTTTTTTTAGATTCTGCATATAAGCAATATAAGGATTTTTGTCTTTCTCTGTCTGACTTACTTCACATAGTATGATAATCTCCTGGTCCATCCTTGTTGCTGCAAATGACATTAGTTCAATCTGAAAAAGACATTTTTGAGACAATTGGGAAAATTTGAACAGTGAATGGGTATTTCATAAAAACAAATTTTTTTTTTTTTTTTTTTTGCGGTACGCGGGCCTCTCACTGTTGTGGCCTCTCCCGTTGCGGAGCACAGGCTCCGGACGCGCAGGCTCAGCGGCCATGGCTCACGGGCTCAGCCGCTCCGCGGCATGTGGGATCCTCCCGGACCGGGGCATGAACCCACGTCCCCTGCATCGGCAGGCGGACCCTCAACCACTGCGCCACCGGGGAAGCCCAGTAAAAACAAATTTCATATATATGTATATCAAGTATAGAAAAATACTTTTGTATTATTTTATGTGGAGGTTGTATGTCGAAGGGTAACTTGTGGTTATAGGTAAAACAAGGTTGGCCCTATATTGATCACTGTTGAAACTATGTGCTGGGTGTATTGGGGTTTATTATAATATTCTCTCTACTTTTGTGTGTCTTTGAAAAGTTCCACAATAAAAATAGAATGAGAAGGAATATCTGAGTAGGTAAGAGGAATGCAGGCGAGAATGGTGTTAGGAAAACTGTCAAAGCAGTAGGATTTTCCAAAGTGTTTAAAGTAAATAAGTCCACTGGATTTGGTAACATGAAGGTCATTTGATGGCCTCAGCTAAATCTGTCTCAGTGGAGAAGTGGGTCTGCAGACAAGATTGAGTGCACTGAGGATTAAGAGGAGGTGGTAATGAGGCAGAAAAGCAAGGGAAGCAGGGGAGGAAA
This sequence comes from Lagenorhynchus albirostris, assembly GCF_949774975.1. Classification (NCBI taxonomy): domain Eukaryota; kingdom Metazoa; phylum Chordata; class Mammalia; order Artiodactyla; family Delphinidae; genus Lagenorhynchus; species Lagenorhynchus albirostris. The sequence goes on from NC_083110.1 coordinate 8,316,582, forward strand.
ATATGGTCACACGTTATTATGTTTGTGACTGGACAGGGTTATGTGTGTTTGGATGATTAAGAGACCCAGTGGAGAGGGAGATGGTGAGCACTTGGGAAAGAAACAGGAAACAAGTTTTGTTTTCCTTAAACCAATCTCAAGGGGATGGTGTAGAGACCAATTTGGATAATGTATACACATTACTTTGCATCACGTCTGACATATTAACAAGTTGTTATTACGAGAGCTTTGGAATTTTGGTATGTGTGATGTACATCCAAAGAACTTTGTGTGTGTGTGTGTGACTTTTTTGTTGATGTTTACATTTTATTGATGTTTACATTTTCCTATCTCTTATCATTTAACAGATTGTCATGGAAACATTAAAATTAATGTGTTTTCACATTTCTTTAAAATGTTTTAAATGTCTAGAAAGAATTTAGAATTGCAAATAATTATATGCATGTGTTGAAATATATTAAACTACACCTAAACTCAAACTCGTAGTGGAGTACGTTTATGGACTTAAGTTTAATGGTGAGAGTATTCACTGGGATAAAGAGAGAAAAATGGCCAAGGTGAGGGAGAGGGGATGAATGGGATGAGAAGGAGTAAAAGACGGAGGAATGTGTTTAAATCAAATGTTTATTCAGGTCACTGTTGTTATTTTTGTTTCCAGTTATATTGTCTCCTACCAAAAAGTAGCTTTTACTGTTTCTCCAAAGCCTTTCCATTTACTTTTCTCTTTGAATTGGCTTGAAAAATTGAGTCCAAGAATGCAACGTTAAAATTGGACTTTTTATTTCTCTTAACAGAACTGTTCATTACGAAGGTGGTGCTGTATCTGTTCACGCACGTTCCCTGTGGAGACTAGAGACGCTAAGAGTTGCGTAAGTAGAACTTCTAAATACAGCCTGACGCTCCGGGTACAAAGTACCTCGAGTGCTCTTGTGCTAACAGCCAGCAAGCAAATGAAACCCTGAGAAAGTGGAGAGTCTCTCCTCTTTTACCTTCCGCCTTTATTTATCTTTCACTAGCCTACATTCACCAGGTAGTAAGCACCAATTTTATACCATCTGCTTTTGCGTTTAGCCTCATTTGTTTTTATAATATTGTCTTGTCCCAGTCTGTGCATCTCCTGGCAGGAAGAGCTCCCAGAGCAGAGTGATGTAAGGTTTGGAGACAGGACAAGTTGTTTGCAACCCTGTCGCACATTTCAGGTCTGGGTTTAACCTTGTAAAGTCACATGTAAAACAGTGGAAACTTGAACCTGAGTGAGATGTGACAGCCATAACTGGCAGTCACTATCTTTACTTACAAATAGCTTGATAGCTGAGTGAGAAATGTGGATTGCAAACAAGTCACTGTGTATTCATTATAGAAACAATGACCTTTTTTTTTCTGGTGACTTCAAAAAGCTGTCCAGAGATTGACTTTTAGTTCCTTTATGTAAATGCAATACTGATGGTAAAGGTGTCATTTTGAACTATTTTAAATAGAATTTAAATATCAGTTAAATTAAAAATAAAAGGTTGGATGTTTTAGTCCTTTACCTAAAAATCAGTAAGTTTTCGATGTATGTTCCCTGTTATATGACACTTTAAAAAATTATTGATTTAGGGTAACAGCCTTCATGGATGGCTGTAGGGAACTATCTTATTATGGAATAGCTGTCTTTGTCAACCTGATATTTTGAGATTAATGCTTATCTAATGATGATTAAAATGGTTCAGTGGTCTTCAGTTTTTTGTCTTTTGTTTGTTTTGCTTACATATCCCATACAATGATTTCGAAAAACTTTGTATTTCTTTGATCATTGTTAGGCTTGACACAGAAATTTTTTCATTATCAGTTTAAATAGATGCATAGAATATAACTTACAGTGACATAAGTAGTGACATTTTAAGATAAAATGGTTACACCACTCTTATAAAAGTATCCCATTGTCTCTAAGTTCTGCTGTGATTTAATACCCATCTTTGCTTATTTAAAAATACTTGAACATGGTCTCTTTAACAGTGAAAAAATTATATGTTACTCATCTTTCTCATTGAAATCATATTTCCTTTACTCTCCCATGACAGAATAGTACCCCAATTGGAATTTTTTTATGATTGAAAGACTTTTCTGCTCACTGTGTCATACTCCTATTCAACAAAAAAAAATGCATGTAAATTAAATTTATCTTTTATATTTTCTGTGGTTATAAGTCTGTGACTTTAAAAAAGTGCTTCTATATTAACCCCATTAATTCTTAATTAATTGATGATATTAAATTTCTTCTGTATAAAGTCATAGTTGATCAAATGCACTGAAATATTAACATTTTTGATAAACATTGAACTTAAAAGTAAAATTTTATGGGAAGTGCACCTCTTAATGTGATGGACAAAGAAGAGATGACATAAAGGAAAGGGAAGAAAAGTCGTAGCTTTTGTGTGCTTCTTAAGTTATTCAGAGAATTTAGGGAAAAGAATTTCAAATATATACATGTATTTGTATAATTTGCCTTGTGTATTATAAAAATGACAGCTTAATTAGAGAAATGAAATAGTCCAAAAAAGTGAAATTTAGAGAAGTTTTGTTGCCTTTAAAAAACAGACTCCAGATGTGTTTTCACATTTATAGATCTACCTACCCTTCACAATTGTATGCTTAAAGAAATGATTTTTTGTTTTTTTTTTTGAGGAAACCAGGACCTAAATCTGTCTCAATTTATAGGTTTAAAAAAAAAAAAAAAAAAAAGGATGAGAGCTCCTGAAAGCCCAACAAGAGTTCCTTTTTATTGTCAACAATGTTGTTGATGAACTGCAATTACATAAATCCCATTATTCAGCACGTGTTTCTATCCCGTGGTCTTAATTCTGTTCCCCTGCTGTTGACTAATGTTTGAAGTTTGAAAGGGGGAAGTTTGGAGTTTGTTTTAACTTTGAATTTGGTTGACTGATATATAGAAAGGGCCTGGGCCTTCTTCAAATAATGGAGATGAAAGGGGGTACTTTATCACCGTGTGTTTGTAGCTGTGCCTCTCAGAATCCAGATGACAGCAAGGGGATCAGGGACTTTTTCAGCCATTTAAAAAATTAAAGAGAGGTGTTTTGATTCTACTCTATGACCCTTGATGTGTATCTACAGTAGGAAAGCAGGAGGTTCATATGTAAGAGATGTAATTATTTAAAAAAAAATTTTTTTTAGATTTTGTTGCATCTTTGACCTACTTTGGCCTCACTGTAAATTTACAAATTAGATTGCATTTAATTTGCATGTGTTATTATATGCAATGGCCACATAATTTTTCTTTTTACTTAGGAAGTAATAGTCAAAGTTCCTGCTTATGTTTATGACAGAACTTTATTTCCAAAGGTCAATGTTTGTATTATAATCTTTGGGATACCATATGTTTTTTTCCCTCCAATGAGGCCCCAAACTATGTATTTGTTATAATTTATGTAGTCCAGTAATTATATATTTTATATTGCTTACTTATATAACATTAGTGTTGTCAAAAGTTTTTCAGTATTATGAACAATTTAACAAGGTAAGTTTTAATTTTGGGAGTCAAATGTAATAGAAAACACATTCCTGTATTGTACCCCAGTACAAAGTTGTCAGAACACTGTAAGTAGGATATATGTTCGTTTCTGTAATGGGCATGATCACTGCAATTATAAATATGCATTTTGTATTTTAAGTAAAATTCCACTTTCTTATGTGTTACGAATTTTAAAAAAATTAACATATCATGACAGGTGACCAAATGCTCCTCATTTCTTTGAGATAATTACAAGTAAATATAGATAATACATATGGAACGGTTTTCTAATAACATAGGAAGCTGCTTTATATAACTTCTTTACTATAACTATTTTCAGTTTTTACTGAAAGATTATTTTCTTGCTGTTGATTCTCCTGGGCTTTTCCTCTTTTCTTTTGGACCTGTGAGCTAACGAAAATGTGTTTAGACTTCACAAAGTTTGGCTGACGATTGGCCAGATTCATTCCATTTCTAACAGTGGCTTGAGAGGAGTGCGTATGTGTGTGAGCCGTATTAAATAGATTTGAACATGGTATCCAGAATACCGTATAGAAATTCTGGTAAAAAGTAGACACTGTTACCAGGCTAGAAATGCTTTAACATGCTGTTGTCGGTAAATGAACTTTAATTTCATTTTTAAGACAATACCGTGTTATTATCAGGGTTTATTGGTACATGATTATTAATTTAGTAGGAGGGCTTTTCCAAAGTAATTGTCTTTATAAACAAATCCATGTAAAAATGAACTTATTACAATATCATTCTACTGTTAATTTTTCAGGCTAATAGTTCAGGTCAAAAATCCAGGTTGGGAAAACAGCATAAAATTGACTTATAGTTCACTAAGATTGGTGAATTCTTTTTAAAGTGTCTTAATTTGTAGAATATAAAAGTTGAGAATGCTTCTTTATTAAAACTGGTTTATTAATTAATAAAGTCATATTGAAATCCTCCATACCTTTACTTTTTATTTATTTGATTCCTTACATAGTGGTAAAGCTTCCACTATAATTGTCTTTTAAAAAATTATCCTTGTGTTTCTTTTGTTTCATTTTCTGTTTGCCATTGACATGTGAAGCTTCATAACATAGTACATTCTTTTTAGAGTATATCTTTCTCATTATAAAAGACCCGACAGTGTCCCCTTTATACTTTTTTGCCTTGAATTCTAATTTCTCTACTATCAGCTTTACCATCACTATTTTCTTTTGATTTTGTATGCATGGTAAATCCTTTTTATTTGTATTTTTTAAATTTGATTTTACATCATTGATAAGAGGCTGTCCTCATTTTGCACACTAGCATGATAACTGAAAGTCACCATTATCAGAACCTTGTTTCCACTCTGTACTGTAGTAAGGGCAAGGCTCTGATAATGACGGCTTTCCGTTAACACAGTACTGTGCAAAGCAAGGATGGTCTGTATCTTAATTTTTCTTTTCTACCCTATCTGAAAGTCATTATTTTTAAAAGCAGACTTTAATGATCACAACTTTGCTTTTTATCTTTTTTCTGCAATCTTAGTTTATATTTTCTCTGTGTTGCATTCAATTTTGCTTTCCCGTTTTTCCTCTTGACTCTATTAGAATTTATATTCTTGGTTTGTCTTTCTTGTTCATTGGTTTCTAATGACATAATTGTTCCACATTATTAAAATTTAAAGCATAGGAAGAGGTTTCTTTTTTCAGATAAATACATACTTCAGTTTATATATATGAGTTCCAGTTTATCATAATTAGGCATTGACTCTGATATCACTAGTTTTCAAGTCTGTGCAAATCCAAAAATAACTAGTAAATGCTATGGTATCATTTAAACTCATAGTATCTGTATCTGTGACTAGCGATTAGAGGTTAACCTGGAACACAAGTTCTTGGTCATCTTTGCATGGGGTAGTGTTTGGTGTGGATGGTATTACATTTAATGTCGGAAGATCTTGAGTTAAACTTTGCTTCTACTTACTGTTAGCTCTATGACATGGAATATTACCTAATCATTCTGAATAACCATTTTGTTATTTGTGATACGAAATTAATAACACCAACATCATAAGGTTTGGGGGATCATTAAAGAAGACAGTGTACGCAGAGCACCTTTGTTCATTGTCTGACACATACATTTTAATTGCTGTTTCTCCTGTCATTGTGTTTGCTATTGGATCAAGTCTTAACTGTTTTTGCTAGGTGGAGTGGAAGCCACATAAGGTGGGGCCAGCCTTTCCGACTACGCCATGTCACAACAGGAAAATACTTGAGCCTCATGGAAGACAAAAGCCTTCTACTCATGGACAAAGAAAAAGCTGATGTCAAATCAACAGCATTTACCTTCCGATCTTCCAAGGTAAGACAGAAATGTATAATTTTCGATTTCCTTTAAGTATATCCCTACTGCATTTCCTTTGATGTTAGAAATGCAAAACGAAATGATGTATGTTTTACATGTATTTCCAAATTCCCATTTTCTCTTTGATGCCTTCCTCTTCAGTAAAGCCTATTTCCTAAACCACTAACACCTTCCCAGGTGTTGCACCTGGCTTATAGTTCTTTGGTTATTTACGTGTAGCACATCCATCCAGCCCCTTTTAGTTTTCTTAGGTGTTGACAGTGCAGTAAGCACAGACCTTGTGCTGTTGTTGTATAGCAATGTGATGGGCACACCAGAACGTTCACACAGATGCTCTTATATGCAGACCTTTCTTCTTACGTTCTTGAATCATTTGTAAGAACAGAACCTCTAAGAGAATACTTAATATCTTTCATGAGAATCCCTCTGAACTAGATGATGAGTAGAATAGAAAAAACAAAAATGCACATCAAAGTCAAGTTGGAATGCTGGTGCCGTAGCACAGCTAGGCCCACGCAGTACCTCATGAAAGATTCGTAACTCACCAACCCCGCAGTGCAATGGATTGCTAACCATGCCTCAGGAAAACAGTAGATGTCCTGAATAGTGAAGTATCTCAGGGACAGTTGAAAATCACTTGTTCATTTGACACATTCCAAGCATCGATTATATGCATTTTTGTGATAATTGTGTATTTCTGTCCTTAATTAAATGAAGAATGTGAAACTTGGGCATCATGATAGGAATGGTATTAACTTACTGGTTAGCATTTTTTGTCTCAGAGATGCAAAACTTTACACCCCTGTTACAGATAAAGGTAAGTTTGAGCAAGACCAGAAGTAACTCTAAAAAGACAGCAGCCTCAGTTTACATCCCTAGTGCCACGCTCTCAGTTTTCTTGCTTTGGAGGACACAGAATGGTAGAAGATGCTTCTGATTTGATGTATTCTCCCGAGATCTCCTGGAAAGACAGCCAGTGTAGGTCCCCATCCTTTATGGTGAAAACAGACGAAGCTGGTCAACTCCAGTGGATAATCTGAGACAGGATTGGCATCTATAATTTGTTGTAGGGACCTATAGCGGAGCTCTGGAGAGGGTACCTGGGTGGACCTCAGGTGGGCGGTTAGTTGCTCCTTGTGTCTGTAGTTGGAAAGCACAGTTGATCACACTGTGAACAAACTTGACGCTGATGGGCTTCTTCCTCAAGACTTTAACCAGGGTGGTGGGAATTTGCTAGTTTGTCCACTGATAACACCTCAGTCCAGAAAGAAAAAAAAAATTCAACCCACCAAAGACGCATCAGTTATCTGATGGTGGAAGCCCTTTTCAAGTAAAGAAGATAGCGTAAAATGACATACAGCTTAATGGTAGGAAATCGGAAAAGTGAAAAGAAATGCACGACATCCCAGCAAAATATAATCTACCAAAATAAAATCCCAAAGAAGTAGAAAAAGCTGAACAGCCATATCACAATGAAAGATGTTAGAAAAAATTTCAATATATGGCATTTAAAAAGGAAAAATACGTCTAACAAAAACTGGAGGAGAAAGAGGAAAAATGAAAGGTGCTCTGATTGCTTCCAGTGAAGCAGTGAAAAGTCAAATAATATTTTCTTAAAACTCCAAAATCAAGTAACAAATAAGATATTTATCAGTAAAAAGCCAAACACTAAACAATATTTTTATTGTAGTAAAATTTACTAAAGTAAGGTGGTGGAAGAGAAGGGAGGTTTGTGAAAGAAGGGAAGTGGACATTTATTCACCCAGGAATATTTAAGGGCTGACTTGACCTTGACTCGGAGCTGGGAACATGCTGACAGTGCGTGCCCTCCTAAAGCTTGTTGACAGCACTGGGAAGCAGGGCCCTTTCTTCCCTAATTTCTTGGCCTTCTAAAGATGATAATTGCTACCATGCTCTGTTTCTTGTAAGTCTGCCAATGAGCTGAACATTCTCCGTAACTGATCTCTCTGAGAATCAGGATCCCCATTTTACAGATGGAAAAACTAAAGGCAGGAGAGATGAGCCACTTGTCCATGTCAGTTGGGTGAGCACATAAGAAGATCCAGTGAACATGAGGTTACCTCTGCTCCAAACCACTAGCCAGGGTGGGTTTCAGTAACCAGGCCTGACTTCCAGGCCTGGAACCCTGGACTGGCTAGTCATTTATTCACCCCCAGGCTGTCAGGGCTGCTCCAGGGGCCTGGAGGTACACCAGGGCCTCATGTAGGGCCTCCCGGGCAGGTGCCTGACAATATTGTCTAACTGTGGTCTCCCTAGTTCCTGCTGTTGCTGGAGAAATCTGAATACTGAGTTCATCTTTCTCTTTTCATTATGTCTGTAACAATCATATTCCCATGGTCTCCAAAAATCCTATTTTGCTATAGAAAGATGAATACATGATCTTTCTCTTTTCACTCTTTGACAATCCTAATTCTCCAGGAGGTAAATGGATGCCTCTAGCAAAATGGGCTAGATTATTCCAATGGAAATGTAAGTGCAAAAGAGACAAGTATGAACATATTTCAAAAATTTCTTTCTTGCATACATGCAGCCACTGATCTAGCAGTCTTCTATATAAATGTATTTTTAATAAGAGGAGTTTTCTTACAGAAATAAAATTAAACTGTGCACATTATCATTCTTTGTCATGGCAAAAAAATTGGTAGACTCAAATGTTTAACGAATAGACTTGATAGCTAAGTGGTATTAGCTATCAGAATATATTGATCTGGAAAGATACCCATCATAATATTGTTGAGTGAAGAAAAAAATTGTAATGCAATTTAAAAATCTTATTATTTTTTTACTTAAGAAAAAGATCCATGTGTGTGTGTTTATATATGATTATATATTAGATGTGGAAGAATCTACACTAATCTTTTAACTTTGCCTGCTTTAGAAAGATGAAAATGGGTGTGGGGGGTGGGAGAGGGAAGGATTGGGAGTTTGGGATTAGCAGATGCAAACTATTATATAGAGAATGGATAAACAACAAGGTCCTACTGTATAGCACAGGGAACTATATTCAATATCCTGTGATAAACCATAATGGAAAAGAACATGAAAAAGAATGTGTGTGTGTATGTATAACTGAATCATTTTGCTATACAGCAGAAATCAACAACATTGTAAATCAACTATACTTCAATAAAATATAAAAAAATAAAATAAAACTAATAAAAAGAAAGATCAAAATGGAAGGTGTATGAGAGTATGAGTGCAAGGGGAAAGCATTTTCTTTAACTTAAAAAAAAAAATCTCTGGATTATTTTGCCTATTATTATAGCCATTTTTCCTTTGTAACAAAAAAATCAGTTAAAAAATTCATCCATTGTACTGATATACTTGGACATAAGTTTTGTGCACAGTTTATATTTATTTCTTTAGGGCTAGACCTAGAAACAGAAATACTGACTCAAAAGCTATGAATATTTTCAAAATCTCTTGATAACGGTTCTTGCCCAAAGCAATAGTTTTTGAAACATTTCCCCCCAAATATCTCTGCTTATGTTCTGTCAGTATTAGAGTATAGTTTGCATTTGAAGAATTTTTACTGACCAGCTCCTTCTGTGGTCTCTGCTCAGAGGTTCTGTTTCTGGCTTTTGGTGATTGTGTAATGTCATAGGTTACACTGAAAGTACAGAGACCTAGGATTCCAACATTGCCTTTTTTAAAAAAATAAATGTATTTATTTTTGGCTTCGTTGGGTCTTCGTTGCTGCGTGAAGTCTTTCTCTAGTTGCATCGAGCAGGAGCTACTCTTCGTTGTGGTGCGCGGCCTTCTCATTGCAGTGGCTTCTCTTGTTGCGGAGCATGGGCTCTAGGCACGAGGGCTTCAGTAGCTGTGGAGCACAGGCTCAGTAGTTGTGGTGCACGGGCTTAGTTGCTCCGTGGCATGTGGGATCTTCCTGGACCAGGGCTCGAACCCGTGTCCCCTGCATTGGCAGGAGGGTTCTTAACCACGGCGCCACCAGGGAAGCTCTCCAACATTGCCTTTTAATGAACTGTTTGGTTTCTCTAAAACTAGTCTACATGGACCTCACGTTTATGGAACCACTGTAATACACAGCTTGTTAATAACCCACTGTCAGTTACCACTATGATAATTGTATATAACATGGTTGAGAGTCGTGAAGGTGGAAGTGAAATCCAGGAAAACATTTTATTTTTATTTTTTATTTTCTTTAATTTATTTTATTGAAGTATAGTTGATCCCTTCCCCATCCCCTCCCCCTTGGCAACCACAAGTCTGTTCTCTATGTCTGCAAGTCTGTTTCTGTTTCGTAAATAAGTTCATTTGTGTCCGATTTTAGATTCCATATATAAGTGATATCATATGGTATTTGTCTTTCTCTTTCTGACTTACTTCACTTAGTATGATAATCTCTATGTCCATCCATGTTGCTGCAAATAGCATGTATTCTTTTTATGGCTGAGTAGTATTCCATTGTATATATGTACCACATCCTCTTTATCAATTCATCTGTTGATGGACATTTAGGTTGTTTCCATGTCTTGACTATTGTGAATATTACTACTGTGAACATAGGGGTGCATGTATTTTTCTGAATTAGAGTTTTTTCTGGATATATGCCCAGGAGTGGGAGTGCTGGATCATGACAACTATATTTTTAGATTTTGGAGGGCATCTTAATTTTAAAATCAAAGAATTTTCATTTTAAAATCACTGACAGAGTAGGTAATAAAGTGTTTCCTATGAAGTCAAGATAGTAACTCTATACTTTCTTTCTAAAATTACTTTTTCATTATATGTAATGTATAGTCATTTTAGAGGATTTTAAAAGGGAATACTGCAAAAATGAGGTAAGGGGAAAATTAAAATCATGTACTATCCATCACTCAGCAACAACTGTATTGTGTGTGTATTTCAGTTTTTAACAAATATATACATATTTTGATACTAATAGGGCTAATTATTAAAATTAAAAATTATGAAAAGTACAATTACATAATAAAGCATTGAACTTAGAACTAACTAAACTAGAATAAAAGTGCAGTCCTTAATTATAGATGAAATTGTATGTTTTAAAAATAAAATAGTTTTTATACTGTCAACATTTTGGAGAAGATAGTATAGCTAAACAGTTTCTTTCATCCTTTTGTTAATCATCACATTTGGTCATGGCCCCTGGTCTTTGAAATAAATAATCAGATTTACATAAAGGTGTATTTGATTCTTTTTTTTTTTCCCTTAGTGCCACTGACAAGTTGAAAATGCTTGCCATATCTTTATGTATCTTTGCTATGCTGTTTCCAGTGAAAATAATGAGTACTTATATTTCTGGAAGGCAAAGACTTGTGTGTGTAAGATATTTCTTCAATTTTGGTATATTTTGAGTATACAATTAATAAATGACTATCGATTGACATAATTACTGTGTTACAGATCAAGTTCTCATTACTGATGAAAAATTTAACTTTTAAAATTGGGATTGACATATTAGTGTTTAATATGTATAAAATGGATAACTAATAAGAACCTGCTGTATACAAAAATAAATAAAATAAAATTCAAAAATTCAACCTAAAAAAAGTCAAACTCAAAAAAAAAAAGAACCCTTACATTTACAGTAGCATTCCCTTACCTATGATTATGTGAGACTGTTTTGAAAATATATTCTTGAAACATACCTTTTTTTTTTACAAATCATTAAGATCATTCTTACTTAAAATTATGAGAATGGCTTTAAAAACCTGTTCTACTAGTTAATATAAGGAGCAATTGTTTTGATTGTCATTGGGATATCTTTGCACTAACGTGAACAGTCACTAGCCAATCTCATCTCAAATTCAGGATTTGCAGAATAATCAACAGTTGTTGATGACTGTATATATTCAGAATAAATAGATAAAGTGGAAGACAGTTTATAAGATCACTGATGTTGGTCCTCTTTTTTCCCCTAGCTTTATTGTGATATAATTGACATTTAATAATGTATGAAATTAAGGTGTGCTATGTGATGATTTGATGCACATATATATTGCAAAATGCTTATGCTGGTCTTTTCTTGAAGAAAACATTTTATATCATGAAGAATTCGATTCATGCAGATTTTCTTAGACCTATTCTTCACTTTCTCTACTCCTAGAATTTTTAACCATTACGTTAGTGTGTTGAAATGTCAGTTTTCATCATAAGGTAGGTCTTGCCAATCACCCACGTATTATACTACCCCCAAGATGTCATTTTTTTAAACTTAAAATGCCCTAAAAATATTCCTCTGTGGGTGACTTCCTCCAGTTTTTTCCCTCTCACGCCCCATGAATAGAAACCTTTTGCTGCTGAAATGATGGAATACCAACCTCAAATAAGACTGCCAATGAGATTACAAGGATTATGGAGCACATGGCAAAAATAGAAAGAACAAAATATTTTTAGGACATAGTTTTAGTATGTTGTTTTACTTGAGATTTTTATTCTTGGCTCAAAAAATGTTTAAGATACAAGTTAGGGAGACTAAGAGGTAAAAACTTACAGTTACAAATAAATAAGTCACGGGGATGATATGTGCAGCATGGGGAATATAGTTAATAATATTGTAGTATCTTTGGTGACAGATGGTAGCTAGACATCATGGTGACGGTTTTGTAATGTATAGCAGTATTGAATCACTGTGTTGTATACCTGGAGCTAACATAGTGTTGTAGGCCAATTATACTTCAATTTTTTAGAAAATGGAGATACTGGGAGGAAATGCATCAAGATGCTAATGATGGGTATCTCTGGGAGGGATGGGCTATGGGTGATCATTAATTTTTACTTTATACTTTTAGGTATCTTTCGTTGTCTGCAGTGAACATGTATTGCTTGTAAAATTAGAAAGCAATGAGTGTCCTTAAAAATGAAAAAAAAAAAACCAACAAAAAACAAAAATGAAAAAAAGATGAGGTGTATGGGTCAGAGTTTAACGAGAGGTAGAGCCAGCATGAGATACATACACACGAAGGGATGTGTTACATGGACCCGCTTTCTGAGCTTATGAAGCTGGCTGAGTAAGCCTGGAGTCCATAGTGCAAGTGGCCTGGAAAGGAAGATTGTAAGCAGAATGGAACCCATGGGATGCACTGTTTGTAGTCGCTGACCTCAGGGAAAGCCTAAACCCTCCTTAAAGACCTCACCTGATTAAGTATGACCCACCCAGGAGAACCTCCCATTTTATTTGCTCAAAGTCAACTGAATAGGGACCTTAATACATCTCCAAGATCTTCTCACCTTTGCCATATAACATAACCTCATTGCAGGAGTGATGTCCCAACATATTCGTTGGCTCTGCCCACACTCCAGAGGAGGGAAGTATAGTACAAGATATGAGAGGGCTTCACCTAAGGCTCTGTGACCTTGTTTCACTGCCCCGTGGAAGCCCCTCAAAGACCCTCCATTACTGAATCAGGTCCAGCTGCTCGCTGCTTACAAAATCGATACTCACAAATGCTGATAGAAAGGAAACTTGCCTTTAATCAGAATGCTGACAGTCTGGGGAGATGGTGGACTCAGTGTCCCCCAAAAACTACCTCTGAAGATTCTGCTCAACCATGGAAGCCTTTAAAGGGAAACAGGGAAGTCATCTCAGTGAATCATTGAGATAGGGGGTCAGAGTCGTCGCCATGCCCCACTGCGTGCAGGCGTGTGTGCAGGCTTGTTGATTCCTCGTGGTCTTTCTTGGGATACTGTCTTGTTCACACAGTTTGTTGGCGAGATTACTGACGCGGAAGCTAGGGAAGAGATCTGGTCATCTGTTAATTACTTATTCTTCATTTCTACGTCTTTGATCTATGGAAAGAACCAACGGATTAGGCAAGGTACTGTGTGGTCAGACGATGTGAAAGGGGTGCTGGGGCCGGAGATGAGTAGAGCGTGGAGGGTTCCTGGTGTAAGGTTAGTGACAAGACAGAGGGGCCCCCTGTAGGGAGCTCTTTCCTGCCAAGAGCTTTTCCCTGGCAAAAGCTGCTGGTACCTTGCAATACAAGGAGAGTTTTAAAGCCCTTCTGGCCACAAACTCACCCACCAGAGTATCTCCTCATGAAGTTTCTGAACACCAGGGCTAAAGCAAGCTGTCTGTTTTTTTTTGCAGCTCTGCCCTGGATGGGCTAAGCTTGGCCTGGTCTGTCAGTCCCAGCAATTTCTCTGACCCTGTAGCATTTTTAGACTCATATTGCACAGTGACCAACTATTCTGTGCCAAAATGTGGCCCCATAAAGAAGCAAATAAATAAAAATGTTTTGACCTTTTAACTCTCCTGACTTCAGCCATTATTTGTCTTAAGGAGAACTGGCTATTACCCAAAGAAACACTCCATCAGCTAAGGATAAAGGCCTTTGTTTTCTTCCTATCAGCCACTTGACAGATCAATTTGGAGACATTGAAGGAAGATTTCAATGAATGCTAGAAGACTCTTTGAACCACCTTGTCCATATAATAAAAACATAATCCTATGGGACTAGTTTAAATTTCTTAATGAGTTTACTTTATCCAACGCGTATGTGTCATTTAACGAAGACAGTTGTTCAGAAGTAGTTTTGACTTAGTCACGAGCCAGTTTGGTGTACCCAATGCCAAAATATCACTTATTATTTTTCAGGCTGATCTTTTTTACTTCTGGAAGCATTTTGATACTCGGTTGAAAATTAGATTTGCCAAGCATTCGTGAGTAGGATTGTTTGAAGGCTAGGATTGGGAGTAGTTTTGTGTTTTGTTTTGTTTTTTTCTCTGAAGAGTGACTGTGGTTTTGGCAGGCAGTAAACCTTGCTCGAGTGAAACTCTGGTTTCTTTCTCTCTTTGGCAGTAGGCTGTTGCTTGTACTACTTATTTGTGCTCAGTTATTTCGGTTCCTAGCTGCTGCCATTAACTGGGCCTCCCCTGAGCATGCATAGTATAGTGGTCAGCAATTTTTTTTTTTTAATTTTATTTATTTTTGGCTGCATTGGATCTTCGTTGCTGCACGCAGGCTTTCTCTAGTTGCGGCGATCGGGGGCTACTCTTCCATGTAGTGCACGGGCTTCTCGTTGCGGTGGCTTCTCATTGCGGTGGCTTCTCGTTGCAGAGGCTTCTTGTTGCGGTGGCTTCTCGTTGCAGAGGCTTCTTGTTGCGGAGCACGCGCTCTAGGCGCTCAGGCTTCAGTAGTTGCAGCACGCGGGCTCTAGAGTGCACGCTCGGTAGCTGCGGCGCACGGGCTTAGTTACTCCTCAGCATGTGGAATCTTCCCGGACCAGGGCTCGAACCCGTGTCCTGTGCATTGGCAGGCGGATTCTTAACCACTGCGCCACCAGGGAAGTCCCTGGGGCAAATTTTATGAACAGATTTTGTGGCTACTTTTCTTACCCAGGATTTAGCTTATCTAATTTTCTGTCTGCCTGTGAGCCCCAAACTGTGTCCTCTGATACCTCAAGTATCAATAGGGCAGCAGCTTTTTTCTGCCTGAGCTCCAGGCAGATTGGGCGGGCCATGCCCCAAGGCAAAGGCTGCTTTTTACAAATCACTTGGGTACCCTGTCTTTGGAGAGAAGTCTGCTGTTCACTTTCTCTCTGCTTTTGGTCCCTCTTAAGTGCCTTCCAGTAGATTCTGAAAAATATTTTTTCCAAATTTTCTGTTATCTGTGGGAGGATTAGCCCAACTAAACCACGCCGTCATTTCCCAAAGCCAGAATAACTCAAAAGAAAAATAAATCTAGATGATTTATAAAATAAATCAAAGCGATGCTGAAACTAAAGGCCACTAATTTAGATATAGGGTAGCTAAGATAGGGTTTTAGAAAGATCACTATTCGCCTAAGCTGGACACTTTATTTCTAGTAATACAGACTAATTATCTGTTAGAAGCTTCTACCTGCTGTCACGTTTTCTTGACTTGGTGGTTGGTCACAGCATCTAGATGATTTTCACCTGAATTTCTCCTAAGCCTGAGCTACAGAAAATGATAGGAAATAAAAGAGGGAAAGAGCATGGCTGGCCTTTATTCGTGTTTCTTCAGCAAATAATCACACTTCTTTTGTTCTTCTCTAATGTCATTTTAGCAGCTCTTCCCTGAGTTGAGGATCAGAGTAGTTATGAAAACCTGGTCATCATGAAGTTTCACAATTAAAATTTCTAATCCAGAGAGAGATGTGAACTACTTCAGTAAAAAGCAAACACAGCATACCTTTGCACTTAGTAACTGAGGCTTCTCAGAGCACAGTCCACAAGCCTATAAATAGACTACGTACTCATTTCCTGGGATAAAAGACAAACAGAAAGAATGTTTCAGGCCCCTTGTTTTATTTTGAGGAGATAATTGCATTGTTCTATATTTTCCCTAGAATTTAATTTTCCTATTTATAGGGTTGGTATAAGTAGATTAGTAGTTTGTCTGGTTTGGTAGAATGAAATTGGCATGGTTTGGTATCTGTTTTATTGCAGATTCTTAGAATAGTGTTTCAAGTTATTTGCTTAATGGTCAAATCAGCTTAACTCATAATTGCATTTACTTTCTTATATGACCTTGACCCTTTTTGCATTAAGAATTGCAACTCATTTCAATTTTAATTTTCAATTGTTGGCAGAGTGTCCATAATTATTTTGGAGTTGCGAACTATTAGTATGGTGCAATAATACCATGAGAAATAAAAAATCTGTTTTACTTGAATTGTTCCTTTTTGTGTAACAGACATAAAATTTATTCCAACCTAATCTTCAAAAACATTTGTGTAACTGGTACTAACTTCACACGACAGTCAAATAGCCAAAGAAATAGACAAAACTTAGTAAATTTAACAAGGAGAAGAATAAGAAACCACAAAAGGAGGTATTGTAACCAAAAGAACATTAGGGTTTTTTTTTTTTTTTTGCTGTTATTTTAAGAACTCTACAGAAATTCAAGACATAATGAGTTCTTAAAGATCAGAATGAAGCATGGAGGGAAAACTGAAGGAAAAAGCATTAAAATAAATGGGGATTTAGGGGCTTCCCTGGTGGCGCAATGGTTAAGAATCCACCTGCCAATGCAGGGGACACGGGTTCGAGCCCTGGTCTGCGAAGACCCCACAAGCCGCAGAGCAGCTAAGCCCGTGCACCACAACTACTGAGCCTGCACTCTAGAGCCTGTGAGCCACAACTACTGAGCCCACGTGCCACAACTGCTGAGGCTCGTGCGCCTAGAGCCCGTGCTCTGCAACAAGAGAAGCTACCGCAATGAGAAGCCTGTGCACCGCAAGGAAGAGTAGCCCTTGCTCTCCACAACTAGAGAAAGTGCACACACAGCAACAAAGACCCAACACAGCCAAAAATAAATAAATAATTTTATAAAAAATAAACAGGGATTTAAAAGAAACGTTTAGTTGGTATCAGAGGACTGATTGCTTCTTCATAGCATAGGGAGCTTAGCATGGCAGCCCTTTAGGAGTGAATACCTCTGTGGTCCGAGTTAGAAACTGCAAGTAGTTGAAACTGAATTATAGCCTTGATTAGTTTGCAAGAAATCATCATTATGTCTAACATCCTTATTAAGAAGGAAATAGTCATCATCATTATCAATACCATTTTCATGGTCAAAATCATTAGAATTTACTGAAGTGTTTATTTTATCTCAGGCACTGTGCTGAGAACTTTGCATTCATTATCTCATGTTTTCCGATACTCTGGGGGAGAGTCTCTTGTTAGCTGTATTTACAGATGAGAAAACGGAGGCTTAAAACGTTTAATTAACTTATCCTAAGGTCACAGACGGAATAAGTGGCAGAGATTGGACTCAAAATTGACTTTTCTGTCCCTCAATCCTATGCTCTTAGTCATCAATCACAAAAATAATAATCTGGAAAGAATATGAAGCCTAAATTACTGATTTTAAGATCTCCGGTTTGGAGTTTGCCATGAAGCAATATAAAATTTTGTGTTATGGCCAAAATAATTTTCTGCCCGTATGAATAATTCAGGAATATGTTATTTATCTCTGCAATCTCCTACTTCAGTTTCCAGTAGAGGTTGAACTGCTAGCATGGAACATTTGACCATTATTGTTTCAGAGGATGGCAGAGAGTTGCATTTTTCAAAGAACATTATTTACAACAAGGCAAAGTTTTTTCGATATAAACTGTATTTTTAAAATCTTTTCTTATCTTTTTTTCTCTCTCTCTCTTAGGAAAAATTGGATGTAGGGGTGAGAAAAGAAGTTGATGGCATGGGAACCTCTGAAATAAAATATGGAGACTCAGTGTGCTATATACAGCATATCAATACGGGCTTGTGGCTAACTTACCAGTCTGTGGATGTGAAATCTGTGAGAATGGGATCCATACAACGTAAGGTAAGAGTATTTCAAAACAGTATTTATGGCAGTCGTTATTAATGAACGAAAAACACAAATGCACAACAAAAAGAAGCAGCTAACCCTGTCTGCCACCTGCTAATGTTTGTAATTTACATGCTAGAGGTCCAGTCCCACCCTAATAAACTCTGGTTTTTGTAAGTGAACAGCGCTGGCTGTTATATCATTGATTTAAATACTAGGTGAAGAAATACGCTACTCTTTTCTGGATCCTAGCTTGGTCTGCCTAATTCACTGTGTCCTCTGTGATGCTGCTGGGATTGTGTGTACAGTATCTTTTTTACAATGCTCAATAATGCTCATGCGTAGAAATGTTTAGTGTTTGTGAGTTTCGTTTCTTTTATTCCCCAAACTCATTTGCAGACGTGCTCATACACTCATCTCTGAGTCCTTCGCTGACATCCCATCACTTACAAGACGACAGTTACGCCTTTTGATAGTATGTGACGCCCTTCCTGACCTGCCTCCCATCTGTCTCTGCCCCATTCTCCTATTCTTTGTCCAGTCTCTAGGTGTCTTCAGGTTCCCCAGCACACCAGCCACTTACAGCACATTCCTTCCAATGCCTCAAAGAAACGTGGCTTTTCCACATCTGCGCCTTTGCACATACCATCTCCTCTGTTTGGAATGCCCTTTTAAATTTCTTTTTTTCCTCCACCCAGTTCCTATCTATCCCCCAGGGGTTAAGTTTAAAGATGATCTTAGATGTTCTTCCTATCTAAGTTCATCTAGTACACCCTCCTTTGCGTTCTCATAATATTTGTATATTATTAAATTTTATATACACTCTCTGTGCTATTTTATTTACTAGGCTACATCTCTCTCTCTCTAATTTGTGAGCTTCTTTATGGCAAGTACATAGCATTGATACTAGATTGTTCACATTTCATGTTTTTACACCGCCATGTAACAGTACACAGAATCAGATAATGGGATAACTGTTATTTCTGTAATAGACCTTGGAAGGGAAGTAGTGGGGAAGAAATGTTTATTTTCAGTAGATTTCCTAATCGTAACATATACACATTCCCGTATGGATTGTTCAAGGTTATTGCTATCTTTTTAGAGTGACCAGTGCTGATATTAGTGCAGTGGGAAGCTAATCCTGCTTTGCTGGAGTTGGGCTTAAGTGCATCCCTGTACCACCTTCCTCAGAGCTTCGGATGGAGAGCCTGGGACAACTCTCCCATAGACCCGTATAATCGTTATAATATGATCGCTTGTCTTTGGGGTCTTTGATCTAGGCTCATAAGTTTAAATGTGTTTGTATTCAGTATTTGTATAGCGTTCATTCTGTCCCACGACTGAGCCTCGCTGTTTTTAACTTTTTATCATGGAAATTCAAATATATGCACAAAGGGTACAATGGACCCTGTGTATCCATCCATCGGTCACCTTCAGCATTTTCAGTGCTCTCCACTCATTTCATTTATCCCTCACCCTGTTGTCATTATTATTACTCCACTCTCTTATTCCTTAACCATGGATTAAAGTCAGAGTGGGACTTAACATTCTGCATCATAGGCTAACAAAGAGCTTGCTTTATAGAAGAATTTGACAGGGGTGTTGAGAAGCTAACCGGTCTTATTTCCATTAGTAAAGTAACATGTGAAACAGACTTTATAGGCCATAGAAGAGATAATCTAACAAAATCTCTACTGTAAATGTATTACTACTTCTAGAACCATCTGTTATATTAAATCTTTATCGAGAGACCTCAGTGTGGTCATGACAGGTGAGGACTTCTCAGTCGAGATCTCCTAATTTTTATACACTTCCCAGTTAGCTAGTATCTTCAAATCATTTTATTTTTCGAGAAAAGCATGGTGGTGATATATTCGCCAAATCGTTACATATTTGAAACTGACTTTCTGTTGTTGTTTCATATGAATGAAACCTTGGTTAGCTAAAAAAATGTCTGAATCACTTTTCATAGGTTTTATATATCCCGCTTAGTGTGGGTATTCATGTTTTGCTGCAGAAATATAAATTCATTGATTATGCAGTGATGCATGTACCATGCTGGGTATTCCACATGTACAGTTTATACATTGTATTACATTAAAAAAAAACCCTGAAAACTCTGAATTATGAAATGCATCTGTCACCAAGGATTTTCTAAAATTTATTTTATTGAAGTATAGTTGATTTACAATTTTGTGTTTGTTTCCGGTGTACAGCAAAGTGATTCAGTTATACATATACATACATTTTTCTTTAAGGTTATTGAATATAGTTCCCTGTGCTATACAGTAGGACCTTGTTGTTTATCCATTCTCTGTATAGTAGTTTGCATCTGCTAACCCCAAACTCCCAATCAATCCCTTCCCCACCCCCTCTCCCCCTTGGCAACCACAAGTCTGTTCTCTATGTCTGTGTCACCAAGGATTTTTAATCAGCACACGTAGGTCTTTTAAAACTGACAGGAGAATTGTGCAGCGTATCTTTGGCCTCCTTTTCTTACAGTTGTAATTTCTTTCTCAGGAGCACAGCTAGTCTCTCTCCTCCAGGTCAGCTGTCTTCCCCTTTGGCATTCCTGTCGTTCTTACCCAGTCTCTGCATTTTGCTTCTCAAATGTGTCCCCCAAATCACTCACTTTGTTTTCTTTGATGCGGTTCTGTTCCTTAATGTCTTTCCATGTCTTTGAAATTTTAGTTTTCTTGTCTTTTTCGTTATCTCACCCAGGTCACTTTTTATCTCAGCTTGCTGTCTTTTCATCTATTCTGGTTGTTCATCCCAGTATGACTTCTTATTGCGAATTTTCACAGAAGTTATGCCTTCTTGCATCCTGTGGACAATTGAAATAGTTTATATATTTAAATAATATCCTGCTATTTCTATTTTATCTGACTTTTTAAAAAATTAACAATGATTGCTAAATTTTATCCGTTGAAGAGAGAAAAAAATCATGTTTTAGTGTCTTTTACTTTGTTGATAAATAGGTTAATAGACATCATGATATTGAAGAATCCTTACATTCATAGACTAAACCCAGTTTGACCTAGTTTATTATTCTTTTGAAATCTTATTAGATTCTATTTATGTTTCATTTAGAATTTATCTAGAATTATCATATATATTCACTTTATATATGAAATTTATATATTAATTTTTCTTTGTTTATGGGTACTGAAATTTGAATTTCATACAGTTTTCAGGTTTCATGAAATATTCTTTTCTTGGTCTTTTTTCAGCCATTAAAATTGTAGACCATTCATAGCTCACAGGCTATATAAAAATAGGCAGTGGTCGTAGTTCACTGACTAGTCTACCATGAAGAGTATCATTTCTTTGAAGGTTCATTAGAGCTCACTTGTAAAACTGTCTAGTCCTATAATCTTTTAAAAATTGGATCTTAAATTTCCTTTCCAATCTCTTTTTAATAAATTGGTATCCTCAAATTTTCTACTTTGTTGGGTGGATTCCTTTTGATGATTTTTAGCTTGCTGGGAAGCCATCCTTTTCCTCTGGAGTAGTCAGTTTTGTTCTTAAATTAAAAAAAATTTTTTGGCCATTAAGTTCCATATAGCATTGTCTTGTTATCATTTTATAATTTTAATGTCTTCTTTTGTATCTTACATTCTTTTCTCTGTGTTTTTTTCTTTCTTTCCATTTTATCCTTAGCCTGGTTTGTGAGAGGTTTAACTATTTTATTTATCTTCTCAAAAAATAAACATTTCGTGTTTATTCATCCTTTTCTCATATTTTATTTGATTTCTGGTTCATTAAAGTCTCTTTTTATCTTCATTAATTCCCCTTTTCAATTTGTTTTTCTTTTTTAGAGTCTTAAAGTGAGTAATACGTTCCTTCACTTTAGTCATTTTTTTCTTTGTCAATGAAGGCATTTAAGGCTACAAAATTGACTTTGAATACAGACCTATCTATCTCATTGATTTTGGTACATTGCTTTCTAGGTAGTATATGATTTTAGTTCTAGTTGCTAATTTTAGTTCAGTATACCTGATTAAATGTCCTAGAAACATCTTGCTGTTAGTGTTGAGTGAAGGAAGTTAGGCACAAATGGTTCCATTTACATATAGTACACAAGTGACCTTTGCTGTTGAAAGTCATGAAGATGGGGAACATTGTGGTGGATGGGGCAGGAAGGGAGCTCCAGGGCAGGTTTTAAGGTGCGATATTATTCTCTTTCTTGATCTGGGTGTTAGGTACATGGTTTGTTCACTTTGTGAAATTGATTCCGCTGTTCACTTAATATTTTGCACTTATCTCTTCATGTTGTTCTTTCATAGAATGTTCAAAAACATAAAGCTAACAAAAGAACTAATAAAATAAAAACACATTTTTTTTAAAGAACTGAGGTTCCTTAGAAGCATTGCTCAGTACTTATTAATGAACCCAGCTATGTTCAGAACTACCGAATAACTGGTATCCCATGTAATGTTTTCCTTTGCTTTGTTCAGAGTTTGCTTAGACTGTGGATGAATCATTGAACATAGATAGGTGAAAACATTCTAGTGATTGTTTTTCAAATCAGTATATTTATTGATTGGTTCTTTAAAACAACAACTGATTCATCTTTAAAACAATAGCTGAATAAATATATTGAATGACTAATTTGTACAGGGACCCGTGCATATTATTTTACCTGAACCTGATAGCTTACAGTTCCCTTCACCTGTCTTTTGAGTCTGTTTACTGTCATGGCTCACCTTTTTGAGTTGCCTGCTTCTTAACACCCATTTGAAAAGGAGATAT
Organism: Lagenorhynchus albirostris; assembly: GCF_949774975.1. Taxonomy (NCBI): domain Eukaryota; kingdom Metazoa; phylum Chordata; class Mammalia; order Artiodactyla; family Delphinidae; genus Lagenorhynchus; species Lagenorhynchus albirostris. Next base: position 8,339,470 of record NC_083110.1, read on the forward strand.
TGGCAGTAATGGTGTTATTTCTGCTTTCGTGCAGGCTATTATGCATCATGAAGGTCACATGGATGACGGCCTAAATTTGTCCAGATCTCAGCATGAGGAATCACGGACAGCACGTGTCATCCGGAGCACAGTCTTCCTTTTCAATAGATTTATTAGGTACATTGTCCTTTGTTGTGGTGGTGGTTTAATATTTTATTTTAATTTTCTTATCAGATCTACACGTAAACAATTCTAAAATATACTATGGTGGTAAATCTCATACAATTGGGCAGTTCTGCAGAGCCTGTTAGAAAATGCTAGTTAGATGATTTTAAGTCTTTCTTTGAAATGAATTTTTAAAAAAAGACTGTGGTTTTAAAAATTATATGTGTAACTTATAATTGATAGCTGTATGTCAGAATTATTCTATAACATATCCCTATGCTAGCCCTTTCACACTGGAGGTAGTACAGCCTACATACTTCGTGAGTTTTGAACTCAAAAAAATGATTCTTGCAATAAGTAACCTTTCCCACCCTAATAATGGAAACAATTGCGTATCTACAAAACTAAATCAAACTTGTGTCCAGTGTGTTCTCTGGGAACATTATACCAATATATACTCTGGTTGGTGATGGGTATTTTGTATCTCTTTAAGCTTACCAATTTGATGGGAAAAAGTGATATATATGTGTATATGTATTTATTTATAGTAGGTACATATTTACTTATAATTATTTTAAAAATTTGCATTTATGTGAGAGTTGTGAAAAATGGGTGTTGACCAATTTTCTTCATTTATTTTTTTCTTTGTGATTTACCCTATTATTTGATAATATTTCTATTAGGCTCTTATGAGCTTTTGTTATGTTAGTGATACTAATTTCCTATACTCATATATAAATTGCAAATATTTTCTCAACTTACTGGTTTGGAAAGATTTTAAAGTGTTTTTTCATCATAGTTTGCTCTATAAATCAGCATATGAAAGACCTTTGCCACCCAAGATTATATAAATATTCACTTAATTATTCTCTGCTTCTTTTATAAACCATCCCACTGTGTGTGTGTGCATTTGTGTGCATACTTTCATGAAATCAAAGAATGTGCACAGCGTTCGGCTTCATCATATCCTTAGTATTCATCTCACCTCTCTGCCTCATCTAAACCCTAACCCTTTTAGAGGGAGTAAGGCTTAGAGATGGGGTAAGCATCAGATTCTTATCATTTTTTATGGTACTTCTTATAATAAATAAATTTTTGACTTTGAAATTATAACTTATTTTAGGATCAGTTCAACTTAGATTTTTTTCCATCTTGTTCTTTCCATGGTTCTTTCTGACTACAGCCTAATCAGTTCTATAAGGATTGAGGAAAATAATCATAAATCTTTAAAATAGTCTGTTTTCTATGTAATTATATACATCAGTACTGACTTCTTCAACTACAGAAAGACAAATTTTTATTACATTGTGACTTGTGTGGTATTTTCAGAGGCACTATGGAGATTCCATTTGGCAAGCAAGAGCTAAATTAATACTAGAGAAAAAACTGATTATTTGTTTTAAAATATATTTTGTCAGAAAGATACTATATCCATGTTTAGACTTAATGTAGTGACGGTATGTCTTAAATGGCATTTTGTATGTCGATCGAGATACGATAATTCATCATGGATGTGATTTGCTTTTGCACATTTGTTCTTTGCTCAAGACCAATCATATTTTTTTTAAAAAAAGTAATGTCTGTGATTTGGAAGCTTAATTTTAGAATCTAATACTTGCTTAATTGATTAGATAGAGAACCAAACATGGGAAATTTGGATTCTGTGGTAAAAGTACTTACTGAATTATATATTTGCTACTTCATATTGAAATTCAGTTTTTATTTGGGTTATTTGAATGAAATTCATTTATTATACTTATCTTGATAAAACAGGTTAGTTATATAACCTATATTTAGCTATAGTTAGCTCTCTGTATCCAAGGAGTTTACATCTGTGGATTCAACCAACCATGGATCAAAAATAATAGGAAAGAAATTCCAGAATGTTTCAAAAAGCAACACTTGAATTTGAACCATGATGACAACTATTTACATAGCATTTACATTGTATTTACAACTATTTACATAGTATTTACATTGTATTATGTAGGTTAGCGAGAGATGATATAAAGTATACAGGAGAGTATGTGTAGGTTATATGTAAATACTACACCATTTTATATAAGGGACTCGAGCATCCACAGGTTTTGATATCTGAGAGAGGTCCTGGAACCAACGCCCAGTAGATACTGAGGGAGGGATGATCATTTAAAAAGATAATCTGATTCCCATTCTGATCTTTAATCTTTTTTTCTGTTTGCCTTGGGTTTAAATTTACTCTTCTTTTTTTTGGTTTCAGAGGGTGAAGGCTGACATCATTGATTTGAGACCTTTCTTATGTCACTTAGTGCTAAAATATCTGTCCTTAGTGGCATCTCTCACTCTTCGTTGTGCTGTGTTTCAGTTTCCCTTTTATTTGCTTTGACCAAAAGGTTGTTCAGTTTCCAAATATTTGGGGTTTTCCAAAGATCTTTCTGTTACTGATTTCTAATTTAATATCACTGTGGTCACAGAATATACTTTGTAAAACTGAATGCTTTTAAATTTATTGAGACATGTTTTATGGCCCAGGAAGATCCAAAAAGCAAAACATGAATTTGCTGCATTCTGGGAACTGTTTATATACATAGCATTTCCATTGTATTTACCACTATTTACATAGTATTTACATTGTATTGTGTCCTATAAGTAATCTAGAGATGGTTTAAGGTGCACAGGAGGAGGTATGTAGGTTGCATGGAGAGACAGGCATGGCTACTCGGAGGCAGCCTGAACAAATTACAGCCCTTACTCTGTCGCTGAACCAGGAACAGTGTTATAACTCAGTCGAAGCACCGGTCCCTTTTCTGTTACCTTCATAGCCAAGGTCATACTAATCAACTCAATTACAAGTCCTCTCAGACATTTTCATAATGTTTTCTGTTAGTTGCTCTACCAGAATATGTTCTATCTTGGTAAATGTTCTGTGTGCACTGGAAAATAAATGTTTCATGTGCCCATTCTCCTTTCATTGGGTGGAGTGCTAAAGAATGTCAATTTGATCTAGATGGGTGATAGTGTTGTTTAGATCTTCTGCTTCCTTACTGATTTTCAGTCCGTATGTTCTATTCATTATTGAGAGAAGGGTATTGAAATCTGACTATAATTGGATTTTTCTGTTTCTCCTTGGCAGTTCTGTCATTTTTTTCTTCATGTATTTTGAAGCTCTGTTATTAGGTTCATCAAAAAATTTAGGATATAATAAACTGACCCCTTTATTATGAAATCACCTGTTTAAAATCCCTAGTGATATTTGGTATGACATCAACTTTGTATCATGTTAATACAGCATTTCTGCTCTCTTGTTTTCCTTGGTGTTAGCATTGTATATTAAAAAAAAAATCTTTTACTTTTGACTTACTATTGTCTTTAGAGTCAAAGTGCATTTCTTTTAGGCAGTATGTACTTGGGTTTTGATTTTTTATCCAATTTGGCAATCACCGCCTTTTAATTGTGAAGTTTAGTCCATTTATATTCATATGATTATTGATATATAAGTTTGCCTGCCATCTTATTATTTGTTCAGTATTTGTCCCTTCTCATCTTTGTCCCTTTTCCTTCTTTTTCTACCTTCTTTTGGGTTGAGAATTTTCTGCAATTCCATCTTATCTCCTTTTTTTGTTGGCTTGTTAGTTATAATTCCTTTTTTGGTTATTTTAGTGGTTGCTTAAGATGTTTCGCATACAGCTTTAACTTACCACAGCCTACTTTCAGGTCAGTCTCTGTGATTTTTTGTCATACGTTTTGCTTTTATAGATGTTATAAACCCCACAGTACATTTTTATCATTTTTATTTAAGGTCAATTAGATTTCAAAGAGATTTAAATAATAACAAATGCACCTAATATTTTGTGCATATATTTACCATTTCAGGTGTTTTAATCTTTATTTTTTTTTTGAGGATTAGCATTTCCTGTGGGTAGTTTATCTTTATTCCCAAAGTGCTTCTTTTAACATTTCTTATGGTGTAGGTCTCCTGGAGATGGAAACTTTGGCTACTGTATATCTGAAAATGTCCTATTTTACCTTCATTTTAAGTGATTTTATTTCTGGGTTTAACATTCTAAGCTGACTTTTTTTTTTCTTTTGGTTCATTGATTTTTCTTCTTATTGATGATTATATTTTATTCTTCTTTACCTATCTGGTCATTTTTGTTTAGTTGTCAGACATTGTAAATTTGTTGGGTACTGGATATTTTTGTCTTCCTGTCAATATTTTTGAGTTTTTCTGGGAGGCGGTTAAGTTACTTGGTTAAGTTTGATTCTTCTGGAAATTGCTTTTAGGATTTTTGGGGTGGGTGCAGATCCGTGTTAAATCTAGGGGTAATTATTCCCCACTCTTGAGGCAAGACCATCTGTATACTCAACGTGATGCCCCATGAATTACAAGGGTTCCCAATCTGACTGATGGGAAGAGGCACCATTTCACATCCCGTGTGAGTATCGGTTACTATTTTCTCTAATTATTTCAGAAGGCTTTGTTCCCTGCCCTGGGTAGTTTTCTCACGTGTATGTGTTGATCAACCTTCTGCTGAATATTTGAGGGGGACCGTCTGTATTTCTCTAGAGTCCACTCCTGTGTAGCGGTCTCCTCTCTGGTACTGTGTCCTGCAAACTCTAGCAACCTTGGTCTCCCAGACTCTCAGCAATGTCTCCTCAACTCAGGGAGTCTTCTTTGCCTCGCCTGGGTTCCCATACCTGTGTCATAGCCTAGAAATTCTCCTAAAGCAAAGTGGAGCCATTGTAGGACTCACCTTGGTTGTTACCATATCTATCCTTTATCTCTTGATGTCCAGTGTCTTGAAATGTGTTCTTCTCCAAATATTTTGTCCTGTGTTTTTTTTGGAGGGGGAGGAGGGTTGTTTCACTTTGTCTTCGCTGAAAGCAATTCAGATGTAGTTGACACATGAAATTCGTATTTTGAGATGCGATTCCATGTTTCCCCTGGCAAATGTAGTCTAATCTTTGCTAGTTCTATATTGGTATTTTTTTTCTCCTTCAGATTTCTCATCACAAGCCCATCATCAAACTACCATCTTTTCCTGGTTATCCAGCATCTCCTTTTAAAAGTGTGTCTCTTTCCTGTGATCATGTAACAGATGCTATGGATGAAGATAATGAGTCTGTTTCTCTTTTTTACATTTAACTGACCTTAATAATGTATTAGTTTTTCAAAAATTAAATTTTAATTTAGCTTTATTTTTTTCTCTTTTCTTTCTAGAATACTCACCCGCTGGTTATATTATTTAATTCATCATTTTTATATATATTTCTATATATATGGATTTTACTTATGTGCTTGTTAATATTACTGAATTATTTGAATTCCTGAATTTATATAGCTTTAATATAGCTTAATGTAATTTAATATAGCTTCTTTAGTATAGCTTAGAAACTTTGAAAAGTTTTACATAATTACAGAACATTGTAAAGGGTATGTTATTTTAAGTAACATAGTTTGATCCTTCTATCACATTCATAAAAGCACTAAAAGTATTTAAAACTTCAATATCTTTATAATATTTTAAAATATCCATATATTTTTCAAAGTAAAATTTTTTAGGTATTCATTTTATTAATGTAGATTTATATACTATTAAGAGACTCATTTAAAACATGTAAACTCAGACCTTTCTTTTCTACTTCTTAGAGTGGAAGTTGAGATCTGTTTTGTTTTTGTTCATTTGTATTTTTCTTATGCAGTTTATTTTCTGTGACCCTTCTGGTCTCTCTCCCCAAGGTTAGGGTAGTGGTGGTGGTGGGGTGTGTGTGAGGGTGTGTGTGTGTTTGCATTTGTTTTCTTGTATAGGGGAAAGGGTTCTATTTTTCTGCACTGTTAAAAAAAAAGGTCTAGCTTTTTTTCCTCCAGGTATATTAATAAATGTATTCTTTAAAAAAATTTTTTTTAGTTTTTGAATTTATTTTTTTATACAGCAGGTTCTTATTAGTTATCCATATTATACACATTAGTGAATAAATGTATTCTTGAAGTAAATGGGATAAGGGAGGAATGTATGTTTGTAATGGGATTTAATCTTCAGATTATAAAATGTAGAGCTGGAGTTCATGGCTTTAAGTTTTGTTGTGACATAGCATGCTTCTACCACCTTTGATTTCCCCTAATTATTTTTTTTCATTTTTTTGTCCTTGATAAATTAAGATGAAAAATGTCTCTTTATTGGAGAGTCCTAAAACTTAGAATCATTAACATTTTTTTAAACTTTTTATTTTATATTGGAATATAGCCAATTAACAATGTTGTGATAGTTTCAGGTGCACAGCAAAGTGACCCAACCACACATATACATGTATCCATTCTCCCTCAATCTCCCCTCCCATCCAGGCTGCCACATAACATTGAGCAGAGTTCCCTGTGCTGTACAGTAGGTGCTTGCTGGTTTTCCATTTTAAATATAGCAGTGTGTACATGTCAATCCCAAACTCCCTAACTATCCCTTCCCCTCTGGTAACCATAAGTTCATTCTCTAAGTCTGTGAATCTGTTTCTGTTTTGTAAATAAGTTCATCTGTATCATTTCTTTTTTAGATTCCACATATAAGGGATATCATATATTTCTCTTTCTCTGTCTTATTTCACTCAGTATGACAATCTCTAGGTCTATCCATGTTGCTGGAAATGGCATTATTTCATTCTTTTTAATGGCTGAGTCATATTCCATTGCATATATGTACCACATCTTCTTTATCCATTCCTCTGTCAATGGACATTTAGGTTGCCTCCATGTCTTGGCTATTGTAAACTGTGCTGCAATGAACACTGGGGTGCATGTATCCCTTTGGACCATGTTTTTCTCTAGATATATGCCCAGGAGTGGGATTGCAGGGTCGTATGGTAGTTCTACTTTTAGATTTTTAAGGAACCTCCATACTGTTCTCCATAGTGGCTGTACCAATTTACAGTCCCACCAACAGTGTAGGAGGGTGCCCTTCTCTCCACACCCTTTCCAGCATTCATTGTGTGTGGATTTTTTCATGATAGCCATTTTGGCTGGTGTGAGGTGATATCTCATTGTAGTTTTGACTTGCATTTCTCTAATAATTAGCAATATTGAACATCTTTTCAATATGCCTCTTGGCCATCTGTATGTCTTCTTTGGAGAAATATCTATTTCGGTCTTCTGCCCATTTTTTGATTGGGTTGTTTGTTTTGACGTTATTAAGTCTCATGAGCTGTTGGTAAATTTTGGAGACTAATCCCTTGTCGGTCATATCATTTACAAATATTTTCTCCCAATCTGTGGGTTGTCTTTTCATTTTGTTTATGATTTCCTTAGCTGTGCAAAAGGTTTTGAGTTTAATTAGGTCCCATTTGTTTATTTTTTAAAATTTCCATTATGCTGGGAGACGGATTGAAAAAGATATGACTGCAATATCATTAACATTTTTAAGAGTCTTGGATAGCATTTGTCTGACAAGAGGCTTCTCCTGGAAAGCAATTGAATCGTTACATTTCTGATAGCAGATATATTCAACCTAATAACCTAAAAACTGACATTTGCTATTATTTCTCTTTAGGTTTGAAAATGTAGATATTATATTTGAATTACTTTTGAATTTTATTTACTTTTGCATGCTGGGATTTGAATTTGACTTTGTTATATTTATCATTCAACTAGAATTAATGGGTTAAAATGTTTAGAACAGCAATGTTACATTGCATATGAGTATTCATTTTAGAAAGGGAGAAATAATTTTCTTCTGACAAGTCATTTCTGTTGCTTTTTGGGCATAGAAGGCCTTGTAGAGATGGCAAGACAAGGTAATCGATGAATTTCATTGATGTACTTGATTTGGAATTACAGGTAGAAACTTTAAGATAGTCATGCAGTTTTACTATTTGAACTGTTTATAAAGCTGAAGTATAATATTCCAAAATTATTAGTAATATTTATGTAAATGATATATTTTAAATAATAGCATCATAAAGTTCAAAGATAAGCTAATTTTTCATTTATAAGGTTTTATTATTTTTTAAAATAAAAATTGTAATGCAGCCAGATAACTAGAAAGAAATATTTCCTTGGAATAAAATATTGCCATATAATTTTGCCAATGCAGAGGGCAGAAAAGGAAGTATAATATTTATGCATCAAATTTTGTCATGACTAATAGGAATGTTACTATATCAACTATAGTATAGACATTTTCCCATTCTTTTATGGTATCTGTTGGGTAGTTTTTTACTGAGCTTTTTAATTTTGGAATAATTTTGATTTACAAACATTATGCTTTAAAGTGTTTCTTTCCAGATACATACAAAGCTATGAGTTTTAAAATTCAAGAGTCTCAGAAGACCAACAAATTAACACATTTACATGCCAGTCATATGCTTTTCTTTAAAGGTTAGAAAATGCAACTCGATGCTGTTTCTTAATCTACTTCTTAAATACATCTCTTTCAGACAATGGAAAAACATGTTAATATATTGTTTTCTGATTAATAAGTGAATTTTCTAAATTATTATCATTGGGATATATCTTTAAATTGGCAGGAATTAGGCAGGATGGCAGTGAGTGTCAGTGATAGCATAGCAGTTAACGGTGTTTATGCCAAAAACAAAACAAAACAGAACAAGTAAATGTCAGAATTATGAGCCTAGGAAATTGCATCTCAAATGGTGAAGTATATACTGTTTTATAGTAAAATGAAAATCAGTTGGTTTCTAAATATTTAGACCATTGGTTTTGTAGGCATTGGTTCTCCAGATCCTTTAGATTTTCTTCTAGATGAGTTTCTCTTGATACTGGTGTTTTAAATATAGCATTATATATACTTGACGGAATAGAACATTTCTCATTTGAATATATTCATTGTTTTTGTTTGAGGAAAATTAGGGCCTTTCTTATGTGTTCCTTTTACAGGCATATAGGGAGAGAGAGTAAAGCTTTCAATCATCTATAGACTAAAAAAGAATAAAACAAAATTGTGAATCACTGATGTGGAGAAACATTTGTTATTTATTTTAGGGGCCTTGATGCTCTCAGCAAAAAAGCGAAGGCTTCCACTGTAGACTTACCTATAGAGTCTGTAAGTCTAAGTCTGCAGGACCTGATCGGCTACTTCCACCCACCAGATGAGCACTTAGAGCATGAAGATAAGCAGAACAGATTACGAGCTCTAAAAAATCGGCAGAATCTCTTCCAGGAAGAGGTGAGTTTCTACCAATGATCATTTCTTTTCTGTCGTTGTCTTGGGGAAACAACTTCTTGGTGGGGAAGATTCTCTATCTACTTGACATCTGCATTTTGAGATATACATGAGCAGGTGTACTACTGTACAAGGGAACGAGGGAACCAGGCCTTGGGGGAATCCTGCAACGGTTTTTATTTCTCTCTCAGTAAGTATTAATTTTAAAAGATGGCACTCTTTGCTTCTCTGGCAAAAGACGTTTTATTTTACTCTCTGCTCAGCTTCCACTCTGATCATTGTTGCACAGTAGTTTGCTTCATGCTCGTTATATAAAAACAGACTCTCAAAAGCGTCTAAATGGATACAGGCTTTGGAAAGTACAAGGGTTTTCGAAGTGTTCAGCAGGTTCCTTGGGGCTCCTTGGAAATGCTTCAGGATTCACTGGAGCTTTGGGTTGGGGATGGAAGTTGCCTGGGAGAGGGCCACCTGGGAGGCAGGCTGCAGACTCCCTGCTTGGACAGAGCACCCCCATTTTTTCCTTTTGCATATGTTAAGATTCTATGTATGATTTTATTTTCCGGAAGTTCCCCTGCTAAAAAGAGCCCAAGTGCATATTTTATAGGCAGAATAACAGAAGGACCAAGTGACACATCTAATGGTCCTGATGCTAGTGTCCAAACTAGTACCATGTATTCAAGAATTTCCGTGGGAGGATGTCAGAGTTGAGCTAGCACATCAGGCCAGATCAGCAAGTCTTCCCGTTCTTCTCAGTGCCCCCTGTATGTGGATTAATGCATTTTTCTGAGTGAAAGTATCTTTGTAAAAAGTACTTAAGAAAAAAGGTTAGTGGACATGGTTGAGTTCCCATAGTTCCTAAATCTATGTTCTTCTAGTTTTAAAACTGTTTCCTAATATTCCATCAAAAGCTGTTGAAACGTACATTAATTTTTGAGGATTTTTTTTCACTGTGTAGAAAAGAAATGACCTATCTAGAGCTCACAATGGCATGAAAGCACAGGAAATGTCAACATAAACCTATAATAGCAACGTGGAATCGTTTATTGGGATCATTTCTTTTTGTACATGCCAAACCGTTAGGTATACTGCACTTATTTAATATCTAGAAAAATACAATGAAATATCGGGCTGTGAAATTTTGAAATATTGACTTGGATTAGTGTTTTTCTCAATTTCCCATATAAGACAATCTGAATGGGAACCTAGAAATGTTCTTCGGGTCATATTGCCTCTTACATTCTTTGTGTGAAGTAAGTTAATTTAATTTGTCAACTCTTTATAGCTCTTCCTTTCATGGGCTTTGCCTCATTTTGACAACCTTGATCTAGAAAGCATAATTTGAAAAGTAAAAGCATAATTAAAAGCATACTTTGAAAAGTAGACAGCTTCTTACAAAGTTCTGTAATGAATTTTTGATTTGCTTTAAAGATACGTTTTCATGAGCTTTTCTTTATTAATTTAGTATATCTTCAGTTTACTGTTAAAAAGGAATGATTGATGATGATGATGATGGTGTCGTCCCTAAAAGTAAGGATCTGCTCTTACGCTTTTGCAGGGTAGGGGGAAAAATCATTTTCCTCTACTCAGGTTCATTGGTTGGGGCCCTGTAGTTTAGACTGACAAAAGAGATGTACAAGAGAACAACAAATAGATTATTAATGTGTACACCATGTGTATACATGGGAGTACTCAGTGATGGGTAACTCCAAGAAGTGGTTAGAACTCAGGTTTACATAGCATCTTAACACAAAGAATAATAAATTTGTAGGGAAGTGATAAGACAAAAGGAATTTTGAGCTTGGAGGGGCAACACATTGTGGGAAGGAAATATATGGGAGAAACTAGTGGACAGTAAGGGCTAGTTTGATGTGTAGATCAAACATCGTCTCAAGCATCCTCCTGCCCTTCCTGGTGGAACAGAGAAGGGTAGGGAATTTTTCGTGTCCGCTTTTTCTCAACTGCCTTCAGCCCCAAAGAATCCTTATGCCAAAGTGGCATATTTTGGGGTGGCACACTCTGAACCCTTTCACTTACGGTAGAATACTGTTACGATGGATTCATCATTCTACTATTAAGCCTGGCAAATGTAAGTATGAAGTACATACTTTTATATTGTTCTGCTTCTATTTGAGAATAGCACTCAGGATTTAAAAACCACTCGAATCATTTCAAGAACATTTTATTTCACATGCAAGTGTGTTTCTTCCTGTCCTTTCAGTAAATGAGCTCAATGTTCTTTATGATTAACAGACTTACTTTGCGCCAGGCTTTTTTTAAAAAAAAAACAACTTAGCATTTTTTTTTCCCTGTGAGCAGCATCGCAGTTTCTGATGGGGACTTTTCTACCCTTCCAGGGAATGATCAACCTTGTGCTCGAGTGTATAGACAGGCTGCACGTGTACAGCAGCGCTGCACACTTTGCGGATGTCGCTGGGAGAGAAGCAGGGGAATCTTGGAAATCGATTCTGAATTCTCTGTATGAGTTGCTGGGTAAGAAGTATGATTGGGCTTTCAAGGCACCCGACTTATGTCTATTTAACATGATCGTGTAACAGTTACAGCAGCTTTATAACATGCTTCTTAATTGAGGCTTTCAAGTTTTACTTTAGTTGCACTAAAGTCAATGATGTTTAGTATTTAAACCCGTCTCTGAGCATGACAGGTGGCCAGAGCAGTAGTTTTGCCTTTGGTTAAAGGGGGCGAGTCATCTAGGGTGGAGATCTGTATCTGCAACTTCTAGGTAACTTGGCATATGCTCAGCAGAAATTGCAGTGGTATGATGCATTCCTGTTCACGCTTTGCAGACATTCATAAGGTTGTTGGATGGCTTCAGTGTGATGATGTACGTCAGAGGCTTAACATTAGCATATTATTGTTCTTCTTACCATATATGCCCACTTCTTTTGGATACTTACGTTGTCATCTTCTCCCTCGTTAATATAGTCATGCTTTCTTCTTCCACTTCTGTTTTTGTTCTTGTTGTTTCTGCCTTTTAAATATGTCTTAGAAAAGGAACTTTAGTTGGAGCTGTTGGATATAGAAAGGAAAGTTCTGAATTAGCTGATAGAAGGCCGTAGCATCAAGATTATTGCAGATACACCCTCCTCTTGGTTTCCTCATCAGGAAATGGAGGAACAAAGTTTCTTTCGTAGTTGCCTCCGGGCTGAAATGCTACATTCTGTTACTTCACCCATTCTTTGAACCCAGCATCACACACCTCATACATTGGTAGCCTCCATCTCTGGTGCATAGACGGTGCTCAGCAGATGTTTGAGATGTAAACACCTGAGACCGTGTTGCTAGCTGGCTATTGTGAGGTTTCTGGTTAATCTCTGTGCTTCCACTTCTTTTCTCCACCAATCTTTATTTTAGACTCTGGGAAGCCCTCACACACTTCCTCATGCACTTTCATTGACTCTCTGATACTTGGTGTATAACTTGTTCTAGTCTTCGGAGTACTCAAGCCCCACGGCTGGTCTGTCCCTTCTTTTTCACCTGTGACTTCAGCCAATTTATCTCTAGTCATTCGGCATTATGTCCTGCCTGTCCTTACCTCCAATCCAGTACTATCCCTCCAGACTGTCTAGAATTATTTTATATCAGAGACTTGATGTACAGAAAATATATATTTCTATTGAAAATATATATTCTATATTAAGTATGTATGTATACAGCATATATTTCTTAAGTATATGCATTTATTTCCTTAATTCTTTACATCCCATTTGATTAAGGAAGGATTTAAGGGAGCTATTACTTAAAATTGACATAATTAGGACCCCCTAGAACTCACATCATAATGGAAGATAGCATAATAACCATATATGTCACTAAGAGAGCACACAGTGATTTCAGGCAATGAATGCTTTGTGGCTTTTAAACTAATTTTTTCATGCAACGAAAGACATAAATTCTGAATGTACTTTCCACATGTATACACACACACACACACACAGACACACACACACACATGCTTAACTTTAACTTCTATAGTTTCACACTGCTATACCTCAGAGGGTTTTTGTTAATCCCCTACCCCCGTGTATGTGTGTGTGCGTGCGTGCGAGTATGTATGTGTGTGTTTATATATGTATTATATATATATGAGGCAAAACACTTGAGATATATATATACATACATATATACATATATCTCTTCAGAAAAGCTTCCTTTTCTCTTTTATCTGTTTTCTCAAATATCTTTCCTCTTAATTGCTTGTATAGTCTCCTGAAGGGGCATCCTTGGTAACAGAGACTGCTTGGAGTCCAGTGGACCTGGGTTTTGATAGAAACTTTATCCATTCATCAAAGATTAATTGAGTGTCAGCTAGGGGATATGCCGTAATCTGGGCAATGAGGTGCAGTTGTTAGCAGGATGTAGTCCCTGCTCTCATGAAGCTTATGGTTGAGTAAGAAAGACAGGTGGTGTAAATAGCAAAGCTAGCCACAGTGCTGTACACTTATTGCCTCAACCATCTCAGTACATGTTACTGTTAAATCATGTTAGTAAGTGATTAGTAAAAGACTGATAAATTTGACTACATGAAAATTAAAACTTTTAGGATAAATAATATCATTACAAAATAAAAAACAGATGGAAATTTTGTAAAATATTCAATCTATATGAAAGACAAAGGCCTAGTTTGTGTAATATACAGAGTTTTCATAAATGTATAAGAAAAGGGAATATCACCTAATAGAAAAACAGACAACAGATGGCAATGGGTAGTTCACAGAACAATTAATAAAATAATAAAATATTCTCAACATGGCAAATAAAGAAATGGAAATTAAACTAATAAGTAGAGATCATATTTCACTTATTAGGTTGGCACAGACAAAATAATGGTAATACCCATCATTGGTGAAAATGTTGCGAAGCATCTTCTTGGTGGGAGTATAAACTGATGAAATTCAAAAAAACCAAACAAACCTTGGTCAACAATACACGTAAAACTTTAAATGTATGTATCCTTTTACTCTCAGAATTTCTACTTTAAGAAGTGTATTCTAGGGATATATTTGTGCAACTGTGGAAAGGATGTCCACTGAAAAATTGTTTATAAGTAGCATAAAATTGAAAACAATTTTTCTATCAACAGGGGATTGGTTACATAAGTAATAGTATACCTATAGAGGGTAAAACTGTGTTTTTGAAAATTGAGATGAGTATACCATTGGAAAACTGTATGAAACAGGCTCGGTTTCTGGTCTTTTTAGTATGACAATCTAGGATATGGGGTTAAGGGGAAAAAAAAAGCAAGATGCTTACTGTATGCATAGATAGATTCCAGCTGCATAAAATTAAAAGTATGTAGAGACATATACATTCTTGTATATATATTGGACATTTCTGAAAGGATGCACAGAAAGCTGCTAGGTGGCTGCTTCTTGGGGGAGAGATCTTTTATTTTTCTCTGTGTTCTAATGAACATTTACTCTTAACCTATTTACATGTATTACTTTTAGAATTAAAAAAATAGGTAACAGAAATGTGTAATGCTAGATAATTGATAATGAAAGGAAAAGTTAATATATTCATTCCAGTTGAGTTAAAAAATAGAGTGTGTCAGCACATATAAAGAGAATCTTTTTCAATATATACATGGTAGTTTTAATAATGGTTGTTTCAGGTGAATAGAATTATGAGAGATTTTGTGGCTTAAATGTTCCTTTAACCACTCTTGATAATCTGTTTTTATTGTAGTGAGCACTGATTTCATGCTCAGGAAAAAAATAGTGAATAAAATCTTACGTTGACTGAAGAACCATCTGACACCAGTAGTTTGTATTGAAGTGGGTGTAATCATAAGATAGGTAGACATGTATACGTAAGTGTATATTTCACCTTGGCTGGAGAAGTCTCAGATCGGCAGTACTTGGAGTTCAATGTGATATTTATATCTCATTGTCCCTCTTTACTCAACTATCAGAAAGTTTGCTCCAAGTATCATTAACTTCAAATTTATTAAGCCTCCTCCCGATTCTTGCAAAAAGGTAGACAGTAGGTTCTTTCATGAGGTTATGTGTGAAATAAACCTTCTTCTTTTACTTCAGCAGGTTTCTTTAGCATGGAGAGAAAAGGGAGAAGGTGGGAATGATAATCTGTAACAATTTAAAAATTTGACGTGGATATAGTTAATATGTGTTTAAGTGGAGAAGGACAAAGGCAGACTTATGAGCCTGCCATCTGGAAGACCTAAGGATCTCATAGACACCGATGTTCATAGTTGGAAACGCATCGCTGAGGCATGCTTTCATACATCTTTTCTGACATCCACACAATTAATCTACGGGAGGCTTGCGAGCCAGGATGATTTTCTAAAGATGTCCCGAGAAATGCTCTTTGGCAAATTCTCCCTATGATTACTCATGTTATGAAAATTCGAAGTATGAAACAAACAGGATAGACCGCTACTCTTTTAGGATGGGAGAAGTTACCAGTTTCTGAGTCCTTAATAGAATTGACACGAGACAGATTAACAGGAGAAAAAGAAATAGATTTTAATTCATGCCCGTGGAGGTCATAGAAATGAGACCTAAGAAGTGGCCAGAGCAGGCAGCTTCTATACCTTTTAGACAAAGAAACAATAAATTTGTGAGGAATTGACAGGACAAAGAAACTTGGGTTTTGAGTGCCCAACTGATGAAGAATCTAAGCAGAGTTTGGGCTTTGGGTTGTCAATTAGAGAAGTAACAGGGTTTGTTTACAAAGGTTTCTTGACCCAGACTCCCTGTTTCTGGTGGTAAACTTGTCCTTATACCTCTAGATGCAGGAAATGTAAATGAACCTTTCATGTGAGAGATTTATTTCCTGCTTTCAGGGAGACAGAAAGGAGGGTCAGAGTGTCCCTCTTGCTTTGGCCATTTCTTAAGTAGCTTTAATTCAAAATACTCGATATGCTATAGAGGCACATTTTGGGGCAGCCTTCTCCGGGAACCCACAGACTACACTCTTAAATTCTTCAACAACATTCTGAGGGTTTTTTGTTTGTTTTTGTTTTTTATGGTTTTCAAGATTTAGGAGTGTTCACTTGTCCATCTGAATATTGTAAATACCTGTCTGGATTATAGTTTTGTTGCCTCCTCATTTGTCGGTGCTGTTTAAGGCCTATTCACTTAGTATCTCTAGGCTTTGAAAGTAAACTCCAACAAGAAACATCGTTTTATTTCCTGTGTGTCTCCAGCCCCTAGAACAGCGCCTGATACAAAGCAGGTAATCAGTATTTGTTGAATAAATTTTAAAAGTGAGCGTTATCTTGGAAGTCCTTCTATCTCAGTCCATCTGTAATTTTCTGATTCTGGTAGTATTTTGAGAAATTTTGAGTCAGAGTTTAAAAGACAAAAGCATGAAGACATGGGGATGTTATGATACTAGTAAGAAATACAGAATAGACTATTTTTAACAGTAATGATTTTTCAATTAAGTGCCTATATTACTTGCATTGCGTATTCTGATAGATAAAAGTTTAAGGATTTAATGAGTTACTCAACACCAAAAGAAGTTTGGTTCACTGAACTAGCACTTCCATCATATATGCGCTTAGTTCAGAATTTGTTTATAGTATTTAAATTGGGACTTGCCTGGTGGTGCAGTGGTTAAGAATCCGCCTGCCAACGCAGGAGACACGGGTTCGAGTCCTGGTCCGGGAAGATCCCACATGCTGTAGAGCAACTAAGCCTGTGCGCGACAACCACGGAGCCTGTACTCTAGAGCCTGCGAGCCACAACTACTGAGCCCACGCACCACAACTACTGAAGCCCATGTGCCTAGAACCTGTGCTCCACAACAAGAGAAGCCACCGCAATGAGAAGCCCGCACACCACATCGAAGAGTAGCCCCTGTTCACCACAACTAAAGAAAGCCCTGCATGCAGCAGTGAAGACCCAATGCGGCCATAAATAAGTTTATTTAAAAAGTATATAAATAAATTTTGCGCTTAAGACCGATGTTATTCCGTAAGAGACTGGATACTATTTATTAAGAAATAACATACCTTCTAAGTTTCAGGCAATGTGCACAAGTGTAATAAGACAGAGCGTCAGTTCTGAAGGAGCTTAGAATATGCTAGAAAAAGACCTGCAAACCACTGTGTTATATTCACACTTTATTCAAGCTTATATTTGCAGGGCCAACCATAGTGCCTGATGCATTAACGTTAATATTTCTTAAATAAATGAGGAAAAATAGTATGGCGGGTGAAAGGTCTTAACTTTCTTCCAGGCCAATTAGGCAGCAATAACAGAGTATTTTAAGGTATAGCATGCATGAAACGACATTTGTCTGAAGTTTGTTTCTGTACATTGAGGTACAATGTAAAGTTGCCATTGTTCTTTGGCCATGAGAGTGGCGCTCCGAGCCATCTGATAGCTACTACCACTGTCAGTATTAATGGCATTGTTTTCCTTTCTCTTTTTAAAAAGAAAGTAACTTTATTGTGTCCTTTAACTTAAAAATGAATACATCTTCATGATAAAGAAACTTAGATAATTGACCAAAAAAAGAAGGTAGAAACAACTTTTAAATGTAACCACCCATTTTGGTGTATAACCTTTAAAAAATATTTCTTTGACTCTAAATATAACATTAAGTACATGTAAAACATTTCACACACCCACGTACATACATAAACAATAGCAAATCCCTGCTAGTGGACATTAGCTGTGGCCTGATCCCCTGAAGGTTTAGTTGACTTTGGTCCACGTTCCAGTTTCAGGGACTGGGGCGGACTTAAGATTTCCCTTTGATGTCTGTACACTTAGGGGCATTATTTGGTTACACTGTCTCCCACTTGCATGCTTCTTCCTTATTATCTGATGTTTCTCTGAGGTTACATAATATCTTGCTGCAGACCGTCACCTCCTCACTGGTTCGTACAAACTTCCATTCTTATCTAGCCTTTGTGAGTTATTTGTTTGCTTGTTTATTTATTTTACAGAATTTATTGTGGCTTCAGAGGGTCCCTGTGCAGAATCGTATCACAGAGGGTGACCCTTTTTCCTCCCAGCTCCATTCATTCCTTCCCCCCACCCCCCATTTTCGAATAAGAAAATTTCCCCTTTTGACCCCGGGGAGAGCTCTCCCGCCCTTATCA
Source organism: Lagenorhynchus albirostris (assembly GCF_949774975.1). Taxonomy (NCBI): domain Eukaryota; kingdom Metazoa; phylum Chordata; class Mammalia; order Artiodactyla; family Delphinidae; genus Lagenorhynchus; species Lagenorhynchus albirostris. Next base: position 8,357,854 of record NC_083110.1, read on the forward strand.
ATGTTCCTCAAGGTCTGTTTCTATCCCAGCAACTTATCATGATCTATTTCTCAAAAAGCTCTCATTCTCTAAGAAATATTCTAAAAAACTCAATTTCTCCATTCTGTGCACGTGCATATCGAGTATATACATTTACTTCACCAAAATGGGATCGCAGTCTCAGTATTCTTTTATAGCATTTGTTTCCACTGACTTCTGTACTGTGGACATCTTTCCTCGGCAGTGACTGTAAACCTTCATCAGGCTTTAGTGGATGTACTCCACCCTGCTGAAGGGATGTGTCATCATTTATTTAGCCCACACTCAAGCTGTTTCCAGTGCTTTGCTATTATAAATAGTGTTAGAATGAGCTTTCTTGTGTTTCTCTGTATATTTTTCCATTACTTTAGAAACTCAGCTGATTTTTTCATGGGTAACTTGCTGAATTATAATAAGTCACACACTCTGTTTATTTGGGAAACATACTCTGCACGTGCACACACATGCACACACACATTCATAATGCTCAGGAGGCATTCTGTTTGAGTTCAATTTTCTTTTGATTAGAAGTACATACAGAGTCTATTGAGATCATCTGTTTCATGTGACTTATTAACAGATTTCCTAATACATTTCTGTCTCACTGGAGTATTGAAGCCCCACTTGAGTTAATGCTAATGCACTGCTGAATATGGTTTGTAAATACCATCCTTGTTTAAGACTTTGGGATCTGCTTTCATAGGTAAGAGTTCCCTCTAGTTTTCCTTTAGTTAAAAATTTTTTATTGGAGTCTCGTTGATTTAAAATGTTGTGTTAGTTTCTGCTGTACAGCAAAGCGAATCAGTTATACATATACATATATCCCCTCTTTTTAAGATTCTTTTCCCATTCCCTCTAGTTTTCTTATATGCATACTGTCTTTGGTAGGCACTGATATCAAAGTTATACTGTCTTTGTAAAAAAGTAGGGAGGTTTTCTTTCTTTACTTTGGAACAGTTTATTATAGAAATGACTTAATTCTTGAATGTAAAAAAAAAGGTTTTGGTCTTTGACATACTTCTCAATATTACTCGTGGTTTGTTACTCTATTTAGATTTTCTTCTTTGGTCAATTCTGGTGAAAAAAGATATATTTGGAGGCCATCCTCTTTCCTAAATGTTCAAAAATTCCAGTACAGAGATATATAAAGTGGCTGTGTTTATAATTCCTTTTTCTTCTTAACTTTGTTCTTTTTCTCTTTTCTTCTTGATTAATGTCGTTGGTATTTAGCTTATATTTAAAAAAAGAATCCTTGACCATATTGATCATATTTCAATTTATTACATAGATCACTTCTACTATTTCTAACATATTAATTTCTGCTTTTATTGCTCTCTGTTTTTCCTATTCTACTAATATTTTTGACATTCTTTTTGTATGTTTTGAAAGGAGTGTTTAGTTAACATTTTTCACCCTGTTACTTAGCGATTAAAGTGTTTAGTTTATTTTTCCTTAAGTACAGTTTTGACCATCGACCATTGATTGTATAAGGTAGCATTGCTATTTTTGATGTTTACTAGATATTCTAAAATTGTGGTACTGATTTCCTCATTGACTAAAAAATTATTTAGGAGAGAGTTTAAATTCTTATGTAGGTTTTATTTTTGTTTCTGCTTTTCTTACTAATTTCATATTTCGTTACATTGTTGTCAGAGAACATAGTCTGTACACCATTTCTGTTTGTAGTAAGTTTAATGAAGTTTTCTTTGTGGCTTACTGTATGATTTTCTTAAACGTTCCATGGTTTATTAAAAGGGTTTATTTGTGTGTTATTAGTTTCTTCAAGAATTACCTTATCTCTAACATTTGACCTCTAGAAAATAGTTAATATCTTTTATTTTAAAAACCAGAAGTCAAAATTAAAGGAGTGGGTTAAATTTTAAACAAATGAAACTACAAAGGTTCAAAAACTTCACCGTATACTTCCCCCAGTTGCTGCTGTTCTACAGATGTTCCTACAGGTTAAAATTAGAAGTCCCACTGAGCATATAGGACTCCTCATTCCTTTACTACACCTCATCCTTGACACACTTGTCCCTCTGTGTGTGTGTGTGTGTGTGCGCGCGCGTGTGTGTGTGTGTGTAGCTGGTTCTTCTTGGTCCCAGAGCTGGAAGAGAGCCTAAGTAATTGAATACATCACGTTGTAATATTTGTACAAATGTTATGGGGGCTCCATTCACAAAAGAGCTTTTCTTATGCAGTTGCAAGAACTGAAGCCTTCCTGTCTTTTCTGTCATTATTTCTTTTCTTACTTTCAGGCCAGATAACAACTTTTTGGGGGAGGAAAGAGGAAATGTGAAGGAAGTCTTTAAGTTTAATTGAACTCTGTTGCTACAGGGTCTCCTTTGTTTTGCTCTTAACAAGGAGATGAACAGGTGGTATTCTCAAACTTCGGTTCTTCAGACTGTTTCCTAGCACTACCAGATTTTAAATAGTGATTTTTCTTATAGCAACATCTTTTTCACATTAAACATATTTTTTATATAAAAATCTCATCAGCCCTTTATAAAGTTATACAGTTTCTGAACAATCTTATGGGTATAAGAGTAGAATTTACATAAAATATTTACCACATTTGCTTTGAAAGAAGTGAATGATTTAGAAACAATAAAAGTTTTAAATTGAGTATATCAGTTGGGTTGAAAGAGATCCTAAGGGTCACATGGGAATTTCATGTAAGATGGGTTATTTGGTCAAAGAAGTGTAGAAAAACGCTAGGTCGAGCAAAGTTAGAATAGATGACTTTATTGCAGGGGTTAGTTCTTAGAGTCTTTAATGTGCATTGTGAATCTCTAAATGGAAAGAAGAGATACAGGGGGAAAAATGGTTTTCAAACTTACTAGCCCTCTGCCCTCCCACCCTCTTTTTCCTGTAACATTTAATGATATCTCTTTGCATGTCTGTTATAGTTACCAGTTCTATCTCCTAGTATTTTGTGCCACATTTTCTGGTAAACTGATGTTATCTTAACTTCTTCATTATATAGGTGAGAAAATTGAGCTCTAGGGAAATTAAATAATTTAGTCTTACAGCTAATTAAAAGAAAGGAGTATTAGAATCCAAGTGAGGAAACTCCCAGGACACTGGTTTTTCCATTACCCTTCATTATGACTTTCCAATATGAAATGTTACTTTCTCAAAATATAGTCCTTCTAATAAGCAGTGTTTTTTTCAGTCTCCATGAATAAATATCAATTCTTTTTTTAATGTCTCAATTTTTGTGTATGTATATATGTGTGTATTTGTATGCGTTTTAGGTATAAAATAAAGGTATTTTGTTTTCGAGCCAACATTTTATGGCTACTATTAGCTTACTTTGGTTTTGAACTAGAAAATCACGTAACTGTGAAATCTGCTTTCTGTTTTGCAGCGGCTCTAATTAGAGGAAATCGTAAAAACTGTGCTCAATTTTCTGGCTCCCTCGACTGGTTAATCAGCCGATTGGAAAGACTGGAAGCTTCTTCTGGTATGTTTTCCACTATCTCCTTTTTATGATATATTTTTCCTGTTTTTTTTTTTTTTCTATTTTATGTCCCTTAAGACAATAAAAACTGAGATTCAGTGCAATGTAAACGTTTTCCTTTTACTAGGTTAGAAAGTTTTCTGATTGCTAAAATCATTGGTATTTTCATTAGTTATTTCTGAAAAGCAGTCTAACCGTATCTTCATTTACATTTAAAAAAGAATGAAGTTCGGAAAGCCACGGAAGAGCCAGAATTCCCATTACTTTTCAAATCAATTATTCCTGATGTACTAATACATTAGTACATTACAGTACCATACAGGTAAAAGGGTTGGTTTGGGTGAATTGTTTTTGTTCTTTAAGTGAATTGAATTTGAAAAGAAAGGATTGGTTTGGAATTCACATTTTTAACTTGTCTTCAAATGATTATGTGGACAGGTTTGGAAAACAAATTAGTTTTCCAAATCATGTAGCACAATAGTTTATTTTAAAGGGGTTTAATAAATACCAATAAACAGTCTGCATCATTGTAGAATAGTTAAAGGCAATAAATCTGATACGTCTGTCTCTAACAAGTATGTTACTTTTACGTTGTTGTGGAGATGTACCTGTGCTTACCAGGCCTGCCTGAACGCCAGCACCGCAGATTGCCTCAGGGACACCCCAAACTGAATCTATTGCTCCTCCATCTGTTTGCCTAGTGTTCCGTTAGCTGCCCTTCTATAGCACTACTGCCCATTTCTGTTATTTATTTTTCCTCTCCATCTCCTACATTAGTACTGAACTCCTTGAAGGTAGGGCCTCGGTTTTATTGATCTTTGTATTCTCTGGACCTGCCATACCATCTGGCACTTAGTAGGGGCTTAATAGTATTTGTTGATTGAGTGAATGACAGTTTGAATTCACTTAATAATATACCTGTCAAGACAGAAATAATGCCATGACATTTCATGATGAAGACCCATTCAGGGACAGGTTTGTTGGAATTAAATGGATAGAGAGGTAGAAGAACAGATAGCTATGGTCAAAGGAGGTTACTTTTAAGTCACAGAGTGAAATTTCAAAGTTTAAGATTCAGGAACTTAAATCTAAGTTAAGAGAAATTTGAGTAACAGTGAGTTCTGAGGCATTCCTGGATTGTTGGGTGGCAAAAATAGAAAAGGAGATGGTTGAGGTAAAAAAAGGTGCAAGAATTATGAGCCAAGGGTTTTCAGGGTATCACAGCACGAATGAGGTGACTATGAATCAATATGGAATATATTCAGTAAGGAAAAACTGAATGGCTACTAGGAGGAAGTGATCAAACAGTAGTAAGATGATGGCGGGGATTGCAAAATGGATAAATTCTTGGTTCAAAGCATCTAGAATTGTTGGAAAGCTCCAGTAGATACAAAAAGTATGCTGGTCTCTTTCCCTGGCCCAGGGAGTATCTGGAAAGAGAAAGGAACAGAGCAACCTTCAGGATGCTGTATGAATTCTGGACAAATCAGCTGCTTCACTTTTTAAAAAATGCACAGCAAGAAAAGCTCAAAGGAAAAGAGGAGAGAGAGAGAGAAGGAAAGAACAGAGCAGAGCATCCTTTAAGCTTGTTACAGGACCAAACTTGGGTTCGTTCACTGGGGTGCAGTAAAGCCAGTCTACCGACACTGGGCTGTGGTGAAGGAAAGTGCAGCGTTGATTGCAGGACACCAAGCCAGGAGAACGGGCAGCTCACTCTCAAAAGACCCAGGCTTCCCAGTGGCTTTCAGGGAAGGCATTGTGAGGGAGAGGGCTGCAGGGTGTGTGATCAGCTCATGCATGGGTCTCGGATTGGTTGGCATCAAGGTGAAGTTTCAAGCATCATCAATCAACCTTCTGGTTTCAAACACTGTTGAGTGTATGCACTTGCGGTCAGCAATGTTCATCTGGTTGGGGTCCGCTTCCTATAAAAACAATCTAGGAATGTGTGTTGGGCCTTTATCTGTATCTTTTAGGGAACTGGGAGTTCTGTGATTCTGTGTGGCAGATTTATAGTCTACATTGTTACTAGTTTCTGGGCCCAAGGCTGTTCTTTGTTTCTGCATCTTCACATTTCCTAATCTTGAACTCTTGAGCCAGCCTTTTGAGACTTAAGGGAGGCCTGGGAGACTAAAGCAAAAGGCTTTCACTTCAAAGGACAGGGACACAGAGGCTTGCATATGGTTTCAGGCTCAGCCACACACAGTCCAATGTTCACAGTCTTCAGTTCAGTCAGTTATACGCACAGTTCCAGTGGCTACACATCGCTACTTGCTATGATCATTTCCCAATCCAGGTGTTGGTCGCAGGCATTTCTACTTAAAATAGAGGACTTGTGCTCTGAGAGAGCAGGGTGAAAGTCAAGAGTAGGAAGGACCCTTAGAGAATGCTTCACCTAACATTCTCACTTTGGAGGAAGAAAATTGAGGCATAGAACCTTGAAACGACTGCTTTGAGATGCTAGAATTAATTTTTACAGCCAAGATGAAAACCAGCTCTCTCACAGTCAGGCTTGAAATATGTTCACTATACCTTGTAGCCTCCTAGTTTTTAAGTATCTAAATTTTTTTTCACTGAACAGGTTTCTCTGCTGTAGTTACATTTATTCTTTTAGTGACCTGCGTTTTTTCCCTAGAGGAAATAGAATGTTGCTTAGTTTTTAAAAGAGACAGTAACAATAAGGACATGCATATATATGTATATGCACACACAGAAATAATATAAATGTATTTCAATCATGCTGTATTGTTTACTGAGTGCTTCTGTATGCAGCATCTTCGTTTCTCTCTATCTGGGATTGCTGACTACACACTCTCCTCTGCTTGTCAATCTTCCAGCTGTACGAGTAGCTTCTGTGTCTGTATATGAGCAGCAGAGCAGAGCTGGGGGTCTACGAGCTCTCAGTTGCCTTCAGAAAAGGGCAATGGACAAAACTCAAAATAAACTGGTGCAAACTTAAGTAGAAATCTGATGAAGACATGAAAAAAGTCAGCAAAAGGATGTGTTAGGGAAAAAGCTTACCTTAGTTTGTGTTCCACCAGAAGTAGAGCTTGAGACAAGGGTCGAAGGGCAAGTTTATCTGGGGCGTGAGTGGACATGAGCCAAGGTAGAGAAGGGGCCAGAGAGGGTGCATTGATAAGCAGGTTACCGCCGTGGGAATCTGGCGCTACTTGGGGGCGGGGTGATTCTGCGGACCCGTGCCTTAGAGCTATCCCACCTGAGCGGCGAGGCGGGTGGAGTGTTAATAACCAGCTTCTCATTGGTTGGTGCTGTCCTCTGGAGGCGTTAGTTCTGGGGCTCCTCCGGCTACCACTGTGGTCACAACAAATCTCGAAGCAAAGAAATGCAGATGCTGGCAGCTGGAAATCAGGCAGTGTTCACTGAATGGAGAGGATGAGAGTCTGACCAGGGCCCCGGCAGCATCTGCTACCCAGCCAACTGCTCTTTCACTATATGATATAAAGAGGCAGCTGAGTTTTTGGTTCACATTTTGCATTATCTAAAGTTGACCAGTATCGCTGCTGCATAAAGCCTTCTTAGAATATCTGATCAGTTTTTAAGAACAGCCACTATGAATTTCTTGCGGGGCAGGGGAGATAAATCGGACATTGGCCCAGACTTCATGGGTGACTGTGTCTCTGGGCCAAATTTAATTGAAAAGACAAAAGACTTGTATGAGCAGGTACACTGATTGAGTTGATGTATTTCTGAAGGCTGGGTGTTTCTTTAGGATGTTCTTAACCCTTGAAATACTTTTCGAGCATTTCAAGAGATGGCTAAGAACAGTCCGTTGGTCAGGAGGCTACATATTTTTTCTAAGTCTTATTTTTTACACAGTCTATTCCCCCAGATAGTTTTGCAGGGATCAAAATGGCCGCCTTAGGGATTCCTGCCAATTCCTCCCACTCTTAGCCAGTGCCATGAATGAAGTCCCTCTGGGGCTAAGCAGGATGAGGGGCTTTGAGTGGTCGTGAGTTGCCAGAGCTTTGCGCTCATGTCCAATCCAGCTTTTGCTACCTGGAAACATGATAGTTTAAAGCTTCCAAAGATGGCACAGCTATTTCTTGCAAAGCATCAGGTCATCATTTTTCAAAGGGAAAAATTTGTAACCAGTAGAATAATTGGTCCCAGAATCTTGTGTGTAGGAAACTTTTCCACCTTAGTATCTACTTAGGTGTGAGCAGTTGAGTTAGAAAGAATATGAGTTCACAGGATATTATATGCGATCCACTGTTAGGGATGCAGAAATCACAGCTAACCTTTTTAAGTGATACCAGCAATTCATACAACACTAATGCTAATGGAGAAAGGGACAGTGTTCTAGGAGATAGCCATGGAGAAGGCAACTTTAGCTCTTGATTGAAAGCTTTTGATTTTGCAGAATGTCAGCTATGTTAAACCCAGGAGTTTATGTACCTGAACCTTATAAGAAGCACTCAATCAGAATCGTGATGATACTGGAGACCTTTTAAAGAAGATCTTTTATGATAGCTGTTGGGATCAATGTGTGTTTGACTCTGTAACCCCACACCATAACCATCCATTTGCATCCAGAGATTCACCTAGAGCACATTACAGTGATGGGTGTTTTTAATAATGATCTTGGGTCGTCAGGATATATAAATTATGTTTAATGCTGCTGGGTCACTTAAGACAGGGAAGCAGAGAATACATTTTTCAAAGATATCCCCTCTAAATGTTTGAAATCATGTATTAGAAATTAAAGGTTACTAATTTAATAGTTAGCTAAGGGGCTTCCCTGGTGGCACAGTGGTTAAGAATCCACCTGCCAATGTAGGGATCATGGGTCCAGCGCTGGTCCGGGAAGATCCCACATGCTGCAGAGCAACTAAGCCCGTGCACCACAACTACTGAGCCTGCTCTCTAGAGCCCGCAAGCCACAACTACTGAGCCCGCGTGCCACAACTACTGAAGCCCACGCGCCTAGAGCCCGTGCTCCGCAACAAGAGAAGCCACTGCAACTAGGAGCCCGCACACAGCAACAAAGAGTAGCCCCCGCTCGCGGCAACTGGAGAAAGCCCGCGCACTGCGATGAAGACCCAATGCAGCCAAAAAAAAAAAGAATAAATAAATTAAAAAAAATAATAGTTAGCTAAGACCCTTGTCAAAATTACTCACTTTTGAATGATGCTAGAAAACTTAGTATACAGCCATACTTCTTCCTTTCTCAGTAAAGTTTTAAGTTGTAGCTGGAAAGAAAAAAGAGGGGACAGAGGTCCGGATTTGGAGGGCTTCCTGTATTTTGAAATATCTCACCAGCAATGTGAAAAATGAAGAAAGAATTCCCCCAAAGTAAAGTCCAAATAAATGAGAACATTCTTTTCTGAATGCAAACATGGTCCAAGTCGCTAGGTTATCCAAAATCTGTGTCCTTTTCAGAATGCTTTTCTAAAAATCCGTGTGTGGGATTGATGGCAAATTACATTTCTAGCAAATGGTTCTTGAAAAAAATCTTCGACTGTCTCATATTTGAGAAAAAAAAATTAGAGCTTTGCAACATAGAATTGATTTTATAATCATTTTCCATAGTTACCATTTAACCACGTTACTAATTTCTAGCAGTAGACATTAAAGTGTGAAGGCTACCGGAAGTGACCAGGCTGAGAGCATCCCTGGCTTTTATAGAGAGATGGCTTTGTAGGCCAGGGCTTTAAACCCCAGAAAGGAGCATGATATACAGAGGTGGTCTCCCTAGGCTTTAATTAACCAGCCACCTGAATATTTAGATGAGAAACGTGTGAAAGGTTGATTGCCGAAGGGCAGGGGTCAGTTGGCACCTGTTTTGGTCACTTCCCTGACCTTGGAGGGCTATAGTGTTCTCCTGACATTACTCCACACTGGCCCCAGCGGCCTGGGCTGCTGCTGCCGGTTTTGCAGCCAAGGGCAAGCACTTGTTTTATGGCAGCCTTACGCTTGTCTCGCCTGTCCTGGGTGCCTGGTCTCCATCCATGCTGCAGTTGCCACCTCCCACCAATTGGAGAGAGCCTTTGTCTCCCAGGGGTTTTCTTGGGCGGTTCCTGGAATTCACGTTTCCATCCTGCTTCCTTAGACTCTCCACGGTTGGTTTGGAGATGGGAGTGTTCCCCACTTTTACTTATTGTATTTTTTCTCAGCATACGGCCCTTTAGGGTGGCATTCTGCAAAATCCTGGTTAGCGAGAGGAATAAAAGAGGAAGTCTTGTCTCAGAGAAACTATATTATCCAGGGAGGGCTCACTTGAGAAAAACTGCTTATTAAAAACAAAACCACAACCACAGTGATCTCTGCATTTCACCTGGTCGGTTTCTAGTCCTCTTCAGATACTGAACTTGTGTCTCATTGTCATGGACAGAACTGACGTTTCAGCGCTTTTTCGTTTTTTTCAAAAATTTTATCAGAGTATAATTGATTTACATCAGCTCTTCTGCTTTGCTGCTGATAGATGACTGTTTAATGCCAGTGTCTCGTCTGTTTGAGTTTTGCTCATGCCATTCTGCTTATTAAATATTCTTTAGCATCATCTTTGGTGAAATAATTACACTGTGTCACTTGCAGTATGGCTCTATTTTATGCTCTTTCCCTTCATGATAGATGCCCCTCTGGTCGGGGGAAGCAAATGATTATGTGCAATTGTATTCTTCTAATACCATGAGGGGGAATAATAACCCTTTCATATAAATAGACCAGCTCAGTTGACAGAGATTCGTAGAATTTCTGAGGTGGAAGTGATTTTGGGGGGTATCTTAACCCGGCTAGCCTTCTTGGGCATCACTGCACTGTGTCCCCTCTTTCTTTGGCTCTCTTGAATCACATTACACAATGCAGTTTAGAAGTGAATGATCTAAAATACTACTCTCCATCATGTGACTAAGTATTTTGAAGGTCTCTGCCAGTACTTTCTGATATTCTCTGGTCGGAAGCACTTGCTCACCCTCCTAAAACTATATCCACTTTTAAATACATTTTTAAGCTGTTCTTTGCTCCGTGCATATTGATATATCTCAGGACTGCATACCATTCTGCACTTAACACCGTATCTGAAATTGTGGTTTTTCATTAAATAATGTATCGTGTAGCTTTTCTCCTTCCCCTTTTTTCACACTTGCCAAGTAGCAGAATTAGTTTATTCTATCCCTTTGTATTTGTTTCTTTTGTGCTTATCGGAAAGAATGCCCCTGACTTGTCCTCATGCTGCAAGAGAACTTTCAAAATTGACATAAAGCTCAGGCAGATGCTATGATCATTTTACATTTCTGCCCAAAAAAATAATTTTCTCAATAAATATTTGCTGCTTTGAGGCAAGTATCTTTTTGAAGAGTTGATTAATCTGTATTTCACTTGTCCTGGAGAAATCCATCTTGAAGATGCCGAAATGTGTAGATCTTCTAAATATTTATTTAAAAGGCATTAGAGCACTTAATTACATCTGCCAGAATTTCTGTAGATACTAATATTTCACAGAGAGACACAGTTGTTGGATTTGTATACATTTTAATGACTGTATTGTGTGGCCAAGGAAATCTTAATTTAGGGCACTGTGCTGAGAACGTCATACGTATTATTTCACTGGATTCCCCCAGTAACCCTGTAAGGTGTGTTCCATTATAATTTCCATTTTATAAATGAAGAATCTGAGGATAGGAAGCTCAGAGGTAATTTTTTTAAGATCAAAGAAAGTAATGGAGTTAGAATTGAACTTGCATGGTCTGTAAACTTGACAAGAGCAGGGCTTGTATCAATTTTTGCTCTGCACTTTACTCATACCCAGGACCTAACACTGAGAATGGCCCATTTTATGTACTCAGTGATAAATGAACAAATAAATGAAAAAAAAATAAATAGCAAGGTAAGATTGCCTTAAAGTATTGATGGTGTCTTGTCTGGTACTCAGCACTTCATAGGCCTTGAGACATGACAATTCATACAAACATATTTATATAGCATAAAATTTCTAACATTATTATTTAACTCTGTTGTATCATAAACTGCCTTTAATTGACATTTTCTTTTCTTCTTTTGGCTGTCCTTTAACTTCTCTAGTTTGTCTATCTTTTATAAATCATTGCTCCCTAAACGGAAGGCAGCAAACCATCAGAGGCCTAACTAAGGCAGGATGGTACATTATAATTACATTACTCATTTTATGTGTTTTATTTCAGCTTTTTTACCATGGGAAACTTTGGATTCATGTTCATCTTATCTTCCAAGAGAATGCCCTAGGTCCAACTTTTTTTGTTTTTCTTGCTAAGGCATTCCTAATATTCTACCTTTCTGTATATGAATAACAGTGCAACAATACCTTTACCTTGACTGACTTCCAGTTTTATTAATTTTCCTCTCATTTTCCTATTTTTGTCAAGTTCTGTTATATTTTAATCTCATTCCTGTCACTTTTCTCTCCCTCTCAGCTTTATGTTAGCTCAGGATTTAATGAGACCATTTTCTTCTCTAGCTTCAAAACCATTATTATAAATTATAAGTATATGCCATTATGTGTTTTCCCAATTTGGCTTGTGACCGTAACTCTTAAGATCATTATTTTTAAGCCTTTATATATTTTAATACTGATGTCAATTTAAATCATTTTTCTTTCTCTATTTGAGTGAGATACAGAAACTCTATTTAGGGTGACTTCTTTTTATTTCACAAGTTAGCCCTCTGTTACGGAAAGAAAGCAAAATTTGTATTACTTTTTTTTTTCTTTTCTCCCTCTCTATTTGTTTTAAAAAGTGAAAAAAATAAATTTAGCAGTTCATCTCACACTGAAACTGAAATGGTTCCTTGAATTCAAATTTATACCCATAAAACGGTAAAATAACAAGTTATTCCTTTCTCAGCGCTTCAATCTGTAACCTGCAAAATTCACTGTAAATGTTAAAAAAGATGTGTTGTAATTATGCTAAATACTGGTTCATTATTCAACTCCTGCTGTTTGTTCTGGGTGGGGGCCAACTGAGCTCCCAACCAGTTCAAACTAGAATCTTCTGCCATTTCTAGTTCCATGTTCGTGCCCACCCATGAAAGAAGGATGGCTTGGATGGGATATGTGAGTTGTGACTCATTGGCAGTTTAGTTTAAATTAGTGGAACAAAACAACAGATGTGTGTCTCTACAGAGCCCTCTCAAATGCACAGGCCCAGGTACAAATGCATCCCTTTACACCTGTCATATTCTTTCTTTCATGGCTTCACATTTGGTGTGTACCCCAAAAACCTCCCAGACTCCTCGGACGTTTAGTCAACATGGCGCTAGCTGGACTTGTCTTCTGCTCTCTCCAACCAGTGATTATTTGCATATTTTTCTTTTCTCATAATGGTAATAATATCATGAGAAGGGATTCCTGTCCACCAGGAGTGCTTTATGTCTTATTTTAGCATTCGTAAGGTTGTAAGGCTACTTGGTTAATCTTTCACTGTATTTTTGGCCCAACAGTCCTGCTGTCTCAAGAAAGAAAAATTTTCTGCTGTTGAGTCTACTTGCCCTTCTTGCTCTCTTACCGCAGTCCCAGATATACTACCTTAACTAATTTTATTTTAATAACTAACCTTTATTTCATTTCTTCCTGCTGATCAATAAATATTTTCCCTGAATTTTTCTTCTAATCAGTGTTGTCCATTCGGCATTTCCCTACCTTTTCCTATTTTTTAATTTTTAGCCTCTGTTTAAAAAGAAGCATATTTATGACGTTTCCCTGTTGATCCTTTTTATTTCACTTTATTTGTCTTTTGTGTTATTTTGTTAGAACCATAAAATAATAGCAGGTGATCATATAGCACTGCTCGGATCCGGGCCCTGTTCTAAATGCTTTCCACATATTCTCACAACAGACCCCCAGGGTGGGCACCATTATTGTGCCCGTGTTAGAGACGAGGACACCGGAGCATAGAGAGGTTAAGTAATGTGCCTAAAATCTGCCAGGACTAAAATCTGGGCACGTTGGCTTTAGACTGTGTTTGTAACCAGTACATAAAACAGCAGAATACTAACGGTATCTCATTATTATATTTCCTCATTAAGCCTTGAAAATATTGAGTAGACCAGTCCCTCTGTTAAAAGCATGACAGTCTTACTGCATCCGGAAACAATCTCCCATAACCTCTATAGATAGCTTTGGTCTGCTTGTTTCACATTTGTGCGTTTTCATGTGGTTTTTTTTCTGTCATTTCCCAGTGTCTTTCCCCCAGTCTTTTTACTTGTTGTGTCACTTTGTTTAAATTTCATTACCCAGGGCGAAAATAGAAATTTCCTTATTTCCTTTTGCCTTCAGTGAGCCCTGGGGACACTAATAATAAGGTCTGACCAAAACGTTGCAAAAAATCTTAACTCCTAGAAAGAGAGAAAAGAAAAAAGCAGGCTGTGGTTGGAATAATTTGGAATTCATTGTTTCTCTCACTATAACCGTCACCGATCCTGCAGTGGATACCACCCTTCTGTGTGTTTTGCATGTGCCCTGTCCCCAGTGTTTCCTTAACTAGGGAGCAGTGTGATTCACACCAGTTAGCGCCCAGGTTGAAGCCTCCCTGTTTGCTCACCACTAGCTTAGCCCAAGGGGTTTCCATGCTGAAATCTTCAGCTGAGGCCTTGGACTCCTTCTGGAGTTGCTTGCAGTAGAGATGTGAGTGATAATTCCTTTCTCTCAAATCTGAATCGCACCCATGTTACCCCTAATGCATTGAGAACTAGGTTCCATCTAAACCTACATCTACCTCGGTGCTCTGGGATTATTTTAATTTTGTTTTATTTTGCAAAACTCTTGTGACCATAGGTGAGAAAATAATGTCCTGGGGGGATTGACGTTGTGCTTTCCAGGTCAATTGGTTCTCCTTGTTGTCCTGTGACGACACTGGGAGCACAAGTACCATGGCTTTGTTCTAGCTTCTCATTGGCCTTCTATGCTGGAGTGGCTCCAAGTCTGATTCTATTCACTCCTCCTCTCAAGTGGACAAGGTTCACCAGGGAGCTTGTGCCTACTTGGTCTGAGGTGAAATCCCCAGACTAGATTCCTCCTGGTAGGTAAAGTCAGACCAAATACAGCACTTCTGCTCTGTGGCTTGTTTCCAGTTTTTCCATACAGACCCTCGACAAATTTTGTCCAACCGTGAACAGCCCTGGGCATGACCCGTGAATAGAAAATAGCACAGTCAACTTTGACCCCAGATGGAGAGCTTCCCCAGTTCGGGAAGCCAGGTAACAAACGTGTAAGTCTATCGATAAAAAGCAAACTGAGCCATTGTACTTTGATTACAGAAAACAAGGTGAGGAACATTCTCTACCATGCCAGCACTTGGGTGCTCCCATTACCTACCATTAAGGTCCTTCCAGCCATTTTGTTATATCCTCAGAGATTTTTCTTGCTCATGAGAATATAAATGATTCAGAAAGTTACAGCCATAAGAGTTTTAAGGCAAATAGCTGAATGTTGCCTGTATTATACGTATAATGCCTTGCCCCTCAGTTCTGCATTAGGCACAGTTAAACCAGTCCCTGCCCTTAAGGGCTCATTGTCTCATGGGAGATTGAAATGAAAGTAAATAATTTTAATAAAATGTGATCAATACGGCAAAGAAGGAATAATTCATCCCCGGACGTTAGTAAAGACTCACCAAGTGAGGTGACTTTTTGCCTTTGCAAGATGGTTCAGATTTTGCAGTCTCAGAAAAGGAAAGTGTGTTGAAATCTGAGATTAATATGCACGAAGGGGGGCTTCCCTGGTGGCGCGGTGGTTGAGAGTCCGCCTGACGATGCAGGGGACACGGGTTCGTGCTCCGGTCCGGGAAGATCCCACATGCCGCGGAGCGGCTGGGCCCGTGAGCCATGGCCGCTGAGCCTGCGCGTCCGGAGCCTGTGCTCCGCAACGGGAGAGGCCACAACAGTGAGAGGCCCGCATACCGAAAAAAAAAAAAATATATATGCACGAAGGGTTGAAGGTGAGAAAGATCCTACAAGCTCCACCAGGGCTTTGCAGGCCTTGTTTACTGCTCATCCCCGTTGCTTGAAACAGTGCCTGGTAGGTACTTAATAAATTTTTATGATTAATATTTAAGTAAAAGTATGTATTAATCATTCTTTGTAGGAGGAAGTGGTGGGAATTGAGGCAATAAAGGAAGGCTAAACCATCTAGAAGAGGGACTGACATGCTTTTAATGTATTGTTGAATTTGTTTCGGTTATATTTTGTTGAGGATTTTTACATCTGTGTTCATCAGGGATATTGACCTGCAATTTTCTTTTCATGTGGTGTCCTTGTCTGTTTTTGGTATCATAGTAATGCTGTCCTTCTAAAATGAGTTCGGAAGTGTTCCCTTCTCTTCTGTTTTTTGGAAGAGATTGAGAAGGATTATATTAATTCTTCTTTAAATGTTAAGTAGAATTCATCAATGAAACCAACTGGTCCTGGACTTGTGTTTGTTGGGAGGTGTTTGGTTACTAATTCAATCTTCTTACTATTAATCAGTCTACTCACAATTTCTGTTTCTTCATAATTCAGTTTTGGTGTATTTTATGTTTCTAAGAATTCATTTTTTTAACATATTTCCCAATTTGTTTCTGTGGTATCAGTTGTACATCTCCTCTTTCATTTATTTATTTGAGTCCCTTCTCTTTTTCTCTTGGTGAGTCTAGCTAAAGGTTTGTCTGTTTTGTTCATCTTTTCCAAAAGCCAGCTTTTAGTTAAATTGACCTTCTCTGTTGTCTTTTAGTCTCTGTTTCATTGATTTCCACTTTGATCTTTGTTATTTTCTTCCTTGTACTGACTTGGGCTTTGTTTCTTCTTTTTCTAGTTTGTTGAAGTCTAAAGTTAAGTGGTTTATTTGAGAATTTTCTCATTATAGGCATTTGTCACTGTGAAATTCTCTCTTAGAACTGCCTTTGCTGCGTCCCATAAGTTTTGGTATGTTGTATTTCCATTTTCATTTGCTGCTCTGTTTTTTGCTTTTTCTTTTGATTTCCTCTTTGACCCACTGGTTGTTGAGTAACCTGTTGTTTGATCTTCACATATTTGTGACTATCCCAGTTTTCTTCTTGTAACTAATTTCTAGTTTCATACCATTGTGGTCAGAAATGATGCTTGATGTGATTTTAATCTTCTTAAATTTATTAAGACTTGTTTTGTGGCCCAGCGTATTATCTATCCTGGAGAATGCTCCACGTGTGCTTGAGAAGAATGTGTTTTCTGTTTCTTTTTGTTGGAATGTTCTGTATATGTTAGTTCAGTTCATCTGGTCTAGTGCGTCATTTAAGGGCAATTTTCCTTACTGCTTTTCTGTCTGGATGATCTATCCATTGATGAAATTGGGCCATTGAAGTCTCCTACTATTATTATACTACTATCTGTTTCTCCCTTTAGGTCTTTTTATATTTGCTTTATATATTCAGTTGCTTCTATGTTGGGTACATAAATATGTACAAACATTATATCCTCTTGTTGGATTGACCCCTTTATCATTATATAATGACCTTCTTTGTCTCTTATTACAGTCTTTGTCTTAAAGTGTATTTTGTCTGATACAGGTATAGCTATCCCAGCTTTTTGGTTTCCATTTGTCTGAAATTTCTTTTTCCATCTGTTCTCTTTCAGTCTGTGTGTGTCCTTACATGTGAAGTGAGTCTCTTGTAGGCAGCATATAGATGGGTTGGTTTCTTTATTTTTAGAGAGTATGCCAAGACCTGTCAGCATCTAAAAGAGGAGGATCTCAGAACCTAGATTCAGGCTGATTGAAAGCCAGACCCTCAGGCAGCAGCCTTTAAAATATGCAAATATACCTCATTCAGGGGAAGACTGGGAGATGGGCATTTCTGTCTGCTCTCTGTGCCAAATCCTGGGGTGATAGCTAGTAAGAACTGTTTTTTTCTTTGCTACTGTCCCATTGAAGCCTTGAACATAAGCCCCACTGGCACCAGAGCCAAGCTGTCAAGGGATGTGTCCTTTGGTTCACAGCCATAAGAGCCGGTGCGTCAGACATGTACACAAGCTCCTTTCTCAGAGACACCGATGATCTGGGGTCTCGAGATGTGTGGGCCAGACCAGAAACCTTCCCCTCCAGCCAAAGCTCCAAGACAGCAAATAAGCCTTTTTACAGAAAATTGGGGGTGGGTTTCAGTTGGCTCTGTTTGTTCTGTGCCCTGGTCAGGGTGTTATGCTTTCGTGGAACACACGAGCACAGGCCCTGCTGGCCATCACAGCCAGGTGATGAAGGGGCGTCCCTGTGCGTCAGGGCACTAGGTGTAAAAAACTGGGGCACCAGTCATGCACAGAAGCTCCCTCCAGGACATACCCACGAGCTGGAGCAAGTCAGTTGGGGAGCACAAAGGTGGTGCCCGCCAACCTCCATCTCTGGAGAGAATTTCAGTTGGTCCCCAGATTTGTGTTAAATTAGATGCCTGCCCCTCAGGCCAAAGCTTTAAGGTAAGCAAATAAGGCTTTTACAGAAAGACTGGGTACTTTTGGCTGCCTCTGTGCTGGGCCCTGGGGTAGGTGAGTTCCTGCTGCCCCTTTAGGGACTTTTTCTCAATTTGCTATAGCTTCATGGGTCTTGTGGACGCAAGCCCCATTGTCTTTCAAAGCTAGATGTTTTGGGCACTTGCTCTCAGGTGGAGGTCTTAAAGTAGGGGTGCCAGATACGGGGTTCCAAGCCCTTTGCTACTCAGGGAGAAGCTCGGGGTTGTGAGTTACTTGCCGATTGTGGGTTGCTGCTTGGGAGTGGGGTTTATAGCGAGATTGTGTCTCAGCCTCTCCTACCTGATTCAGTGTGGGTTTTTTTGTTGTGTTTGCCTGATGTATAGGATTCACTCAGTAAAGTTTTGAGTTTCTTTCAGAGGAAATTGTTCCATATATAAATGTAGATGTGATGTATTCTTGGGAGGAGTTGAGTTTAGAATCCTCCAATGTCACTACCTTGAACCAGGACCTAGAAATGTTTCTTACTTTAAGAGTTAGGCGTGCTCTTATCATAGAGTGTGTGTAGTAGTGTAACAGAAGTACAGTTGACCCTTGAACAACACAGGGTTTGGGGGTGCCGACTCTCTGGGCTGTTGAAAATCCATGTATATCTTTACAGTTGGCTCTGTATCCATAGTTGCACATCCACGGATTGAACAACTGTGGATCACGTAGCACTCTGGTATGTATTTAGTGAAAAAAAAATCCGTGTGTAAGTGGACTTGTGCAGTTCAAACCCATGTTGTTCAAGGGTCTCCCTCATAGTCGAGCAATAACTAGCACTGACATTCTGATATAATAACTTCTGGTGTTTTTATTAGTACTGCAACTATGTAAATAAGTATACTTTACATAGTTGCAGTCCTAATATATATCCAATTTTGTATTTACTCTTAAAAGTTTACATTATACATTATGCATTTCTGTGTTATTAAAATTTCATGAATCATTTCTATAAGTTTATTAAACTTATCAAAATGTTTTGTCTTACTAGTTTGGGTGGGTTTTTATTTTACACTTTGTAGCATGTTCATAATTCTTTCATTCCGGTAATTCTGTTATGATCTACCAAGTTATACAGTTTTTCTTTGAGACTCTGACCATAAGTGTTCTGTACTGTTGCCATTCCTGGGTCTCACTCAGTGAATTTAAATTTTAAATGTCAAATCATCTTTAGTCAACTATTGCCACTTAATATCAAGCACTGTTTCTCTGTCTCATTTTTTTTAACCTAAGTGTTTGAGGCGTATATCAGTATGATTTAAATATATACATAAAGCAGTCTAGCTAGTTTTTATTTTTGAAAATGTCTCTTTTGGTGTTTCCAATTGTTTTCCTTTAGGAATTTCTTGCTATAAAAAGTAAAAGCAGTTTATTCCAACAGTTAAAATTAAAAATAGTTTTCTCTGACTTTTTATTGTCGGCATTAGAGGCAGTAGTTCTTTTCATCTAGGTGTTTATTTGTTGGCTCTGACCTGGTCCCACTGAAAAAAAAAATTTAATGTTAAACCCAAAACTCTGAAACCCTTCCATTAGAATAGGCTGAATATGAGAAAAATCAGAGATTTATTTTCACATTGCCATTCTTGCATTTTGTGATACGTGCTGTTATTTCCAAAAACCTAGTCTTTAATCTTTTCTGATATATTTAGGTTTATGAATGCTGTGGGCTTTCGTGAATGTTTATTTACATGAAAGATTTATTTTTCTTGATCTTCTACTTGCTTTTTTCTTAATGATTATGTTTTATAGCAGAGATTGGCGCACTCTTTCTGTAAAAAGCCAGATAGTAAATATTTTAGGTTGTGGGACTATAGGACTTTGTTGTTGCAGCCACTCAGCTCTGCCTTTTTAATGCAAGAGCACCATTCGTATTATTTTGTATATTTCTCTTGTTTTGGAGACTAAGAAACATTTTCTACTATAAACCTCCAGGAAAGTGAAATGAGCTCTATTAGTTAGAATGCACTGCTGCAGGGTCATACTTTTAGTTCCAAGAAGATATGTGAACAAACGTGCGTGTAAACACAGTACAACTTTATTTATAAACATAGGCAGCCACGTGCTCTATGGTAATAAGTAATAGGGAGAAAACAAAAAACCAAAAACATCAGGATAACGTATGACTAATCTATTAAAAATGCTTTTCCCAGGACTTCCCTGGCGGTCCAGTGGTTAAGACTCTGCTCTTCCACTGCAGGGAGCGTGGGTTCCACCCCTGGTCAGGGAAATAAGATCCCACATGCTGCACGGTACAGCCCCCCCCAAAAAAAAATGCTGTTCCCTTTCTGTTATTTTAATTTCTTATAGCTTGGAATGATGGGGTTTATTTTATTGCTTACCTTTTTAATAATAGCAGAAATAGTTTCCATACCCTTATATAAAAATCTTCTTTAACTTATCCATCAGCCTGTTGTATTATTATTTTCTGCTCTCGTTGATTTTTAACAGGCACGGATTGTTGGAATACAGCAAC
The DNA here is from genome assembly GCF_949774975.1 of Lagenorhynchus albirostris. Taxonomy (NCBI): domain Eukaryota; kingdom Metazoa; phylum Chordata; class Mammalia; order Artiodactyla; family Delphinidae; genus Lagenorhynchus; species Lagenorhynchus albirostris. Next base: position 8,378,244 of record NC_083110.1, read on the forward strand.
AGATTTTGAACCACACCAAAAATTAACTTACCTTTTGGGGTATTTTTTCATTGAATGTGCATTTATATTTCAAAACATTAAGTCATTGGTGAAGAAATTCGTATTAACAGCCCTTGTCTTGGTTTGGATCAAGTGTCAATTGTGACAGTAACAGTGAATTACTTCTATACCGTACCATTTGTAAACCTGAGCACTTTACATTTCTTTTCCAAGAAAGTGATCTCCATTTGAAATGAATAAACCTTTCTACAAGGTTCCTCTGGGACCCTTCTCAATACTCTAAGAGATGTCAGACAGTAGCTCTCAGACAGAGATCACACTTTCTAAGTGTTATGTCTAATTGCTACAAACGAACTACATTCTCATTGTTGACAAGGCAGGCTTGCTCTGAAAAAATAAATATACGTGTACCCATTTAGCTTTCCAAGTTCACACTAAAAATTCTGATAATGAGACTTATTTTCTAATTTCTGTTTTAGACTTTAAGAAAAGATGTGTTCCATTTTATCTTCTCTGATAGCTAATACCTAAAAATATTACCCTTCTTTTTCAGGTTTTGTATATTGTATATTTCTGTTTATTTTTGTGTTAACTTGTATATTTCTCTTGTTGTGCAAACCAAGAAACATTTTCTGCTATAAACCTCCAGGAGAATGTGATGATCTCCATGGGTTAGGATGCATTATTGCAGGGTTATGCTTCCAGTGTCTAGAAGCTTTGTAAGCTGGTCCTAACCTACCTGTCCCATCCCCTATTGGCTTTGTACCCCAGGCGCATGAGGCATGCCCCCCATTCAAGACTTCATTCAGCACTTTACCGCCATCTTGAAAATGGCCATGAATGAGTTCTCTGTGGCCCCACTTAAATGTTGCTTTCTTTCATTTCTCTGCAGGCAGAATTACCTGCTTACTCAGCTGAACACTGTATCTTTGCCTTGTCCTCACTCGACATCATCTTTGGTTATCAGCCCTGTGTTCCAGACACCACCTGTCCCCTATCACAGGTGCCCTGTGATATTATGCATTATGCCCAAATGCATTGAGCACATAATAATTATATTATGTTCAGTCAACACCTGAATAAACACATAGAGAAGAGGAAAGCCACTGATCATTGTAGATTGGTTAATCATATTTCCCCCCTTTCTTTGTTTTCTCTTTAGGTATTCTTGAAGTTTTACACTGTGTGTTAGTAGAAAGTCCAGAAGCTCTAAATATTATTAAAGAAGGCCATATTAAATCCATTATCTCACTTTTAGACAAGCATGGAAGAAATCACAAGGTAAGTGAACCATTTTATTGCCAGAAATAAATTCTGGAATAACTTTAAAACTATTTTTTTTAAAGATAATTTTTAAAAGGTGCGTCAAATTTTTCGTGAGTGTTTTTCACCTTTTCATTGCAATCAGGTAATATTGCTTAGTGCTTATGCATAGCCTCAATGGGAGGATGGAGCAGTTCTCAATTTGTGTATGAAGGAAAGTTGGAAAATAAGTGGACACATGGCTGTAATGTTTAAAGTGACTGGGTCAGAGGTAACTGGAGGAAGTGGGTTTGTGGAAATTGCTGCTGACACTTGAACCTGAGAAGGGAATGAGGGTCTGAAGGTGGCTTCTCTTTTCAGGTTCTGGACGTCTTATGCTCCCTCTGTGTTTGCCATGGGGTAGCAGTCCGTTCTAACCAACATCTCATCTGTGACAATCTTCTGCCAGGAAGAGACCTGTTACTGCAGACACGCCTTGTGAACCACGTCAGCAGGTAGGTTCAGCGAGCCCGCGTCGCCAGATTGGTAGCATAACAAAAAATGCACGTTCTAGCTTTGTCGCTAAAACATCGTATAGTCTGTTTGTTTGATTCGAATCTTTTACATATTTCCCCAGGGAAGGGTGTAGGAATTTTTTCTACCCATCAGATGAGATAACAACAATAGATGACCCAAGCAAAATACACATTTATTACAAAAAAATGTATAAGAGCTCTCATTCACGTTCATATGTAGCTGAATTGTCATTGTCATCCTCAGGAGCAGGCTGACAATGATACAGGGATATAATTATATATAATTTTGTTTTACATCTTCTTAGAACATAACTAAAAACACTATATCCTTCACTACCAATGGTGAAGTGCCTGCTATGTATAATAAAGACATAGAATTCAAATGTCCAAAGTATAATAAATTCTACAAATAAGCAATAAAACTACATTTTCAGTTAGGTGTACCTTCCAAGGTATCAGACATTCATTGGGTACTTTGTCCCAGCCACAATGCCAGGTGCTTTACAAGTATTCTACGCTGCTTGTGTTTGCACAAAGTGTTATTGTTATCTACATTTTATAGATTAAAATGTTGGAACTGGAAATGGAACTCAGGTCTAACTCCAGAGACTGAGCTCTTCACCACCATGTCATAGTGCCTTCCATATACAAAATAATAATAATAATTACAACAACAATAATAAATACAGCTTATAATTAAGGAAATGTTATATGTGATAGTGATAACTTCAATACACTGTGTTTAGCAGCTGTCCAGGAAATACTTGCTACTTCACTCTGGTTCAAACAAAAATGTAGGGTTTAGTGTATATTTCTACGTTGTGATGTTTTAAAAAAGATTGATTTAAGACTTCCTTTGTGGTTCTTTATGTAATAGACCTGTCGTTAATGAGCAGTGTTTTCTGAGACTTTCACTAATCCCTAGTATTAACTTAGGGTAAAAGTTCTTCCGTAAAATGCAATTAAATACAACTAACTAGAAATTATTCTTCTCACAGCAAAGCATAGAGAACAACAAAGATGACTAATCACGTTGGTTCCTTCACTAACACTATGACTTGCTTCAGCCTCAAACTCTGTATGACACAAAGCTTAGCTTAGGAAAATGTCTCTATGTCCTGGATTAATAGTAACTCCATTAGGTCCGAGGGCCTGCTGTGCTATCCTGAGTGCCTCCCCTTCAATATGATTAATGATATAAAATATGCTGAAGAGCAATTAAGAAAAAACAATAGACCCTTAAGTGACCTTGCCAAGTTATCCCAGAAGCAAACATCAGTGTCTGAATGTTAACTGTAAGGTTGGCGGTCACTGCAGACTTCAGTGATTGCTTCAATAATTTGTTGTACTTAAGGAAACATATTTAATATGTAATGTATGTCTTTGAGAAGCAGGACTAATTCAAAATAGCATGATGTAAGTTAAGACAACGAAAGGTTTATTCAGATTTTCTCACATGCTATTCCTCTCTCTTTAAAGCATGAGACCCAATATTTTTCTGGGTGTCAGCGAAGGGTCTGCGCAATATAGGAAATGGTACTATGAGTTGATGGTGGACCACACCGAGCCATTTGTGACCGCCGAAGCCACTCACCTGCGAGTGGGCTGGGCTTCAACGGAGGGGTACTCTCCCTACCCTGGAGGGGGCGAGGAGTGGGGTGGAAATGGTGTCGGAGATGACCTCTTCTCCTATGGATTTGATGGCCTTCACCTCTGGTCAGGTACGTGGTATCCATTTTCTTTCACAGTGTTTTTGAAGGAAATCTTTTGCCCTCACTGGACATTTCTAAAAGCTATTGGTATTGGTGCTGTTCATATCAGGTACATTTATTTCAGAAATGTAACACTGAAATCATAAGAGTGTTAAGTAAAAAGCAGAATTTCACTAGTGGAAAAAGAAAACTCTTACAGTTATAGTACCTCTCCAAAAGACTTCTTTGCCTTTGAACGGTATACTTCAGAAGTGGTTTTCTGATTCATGAATCAAGTGCAAAAACTTAAATGTTTCCTACTTGTTTTAATTGGTATCTGTGAAGCTTTAGCTTTCAATATAAAAAGGAACCAAAACCAAATCCTGGAAAATAATTGGAATAAGTAGACTAAGTTCCGTCTTCTGGTGGGTAATGTAATGTCAGGAATTGGTCATTTGTCAAGTGTATTGTGAGGAGTCAGCTCATAATAAAATGATGCTTTGTTTCAGAAGTGTGGAATGGTTTAAAAATGAATGAATAGTTCATTTCACTAGCTACCACCGCTAAGCTTTGATGGTTGAAAGTATATTAAACATGAGTAATATATAAAAATAGTGCTCTTTTTTCAGATTTATTAAAATATGTATTTTGATTGGCTCTATTTAAAAGTTTACTTTTTGATTATGTAGATATTGGAATTCATTTGGACTCTGCAGACATACGCTTGTATTCGTAAAGCTGCATTTAGAGTGAACCTGATATATTTTATAGCACATTTAACATACAGAAAATAGAGAGAGGCTCCTTACATTACAGAGAGCCGCACTTTGCCTCTCATGGGCAAATCAAGTGGTATTCATTTATTAACGCCTTATGGGCCTCATAAATAATGAAAAGAACATTTTAAATTCAATTTAATTAAACCTAAGAGTTTATGGTAAGGAATTTATAAAGAAAAGCACTCCATGTGGTTGTATCGAACAATAATACTTACTAAATTTTTCCTTTATTTGGTGCCAATAGCTCAGTAGCCTGGAGGAGATGAAGCTGTATGTTGGATATTTCATCTAACCTGTGGGGCACTGGTTGGGACCCAGGCTGTAGTGTGGTGTGTCTTATACACAGGTGTACGGTGCTGGTCAGAAGAGAGTCACAATGTTTGTTCCAGAATTTTTCTACCCACCAAACAAAGGCAAAGAGCCCTGCCTTCAGAAGACCTGACGAAGATGAAATAGGGTTAATGTCTGTTTGATAAAACATAATATATAATATAACTATTATCTTCAGATATTATCCCCTCTCTCTACCTTTGAGTATCACTCCACACAAAATGGGTCCTCAGGTGAATGAATGAGGCGTGTTCACTTGTTTTCCCATTACACAGAGATTAGGGGAAAAACGAAACAAAACATTACACTGGTAAAAAAAAAAGCTGAATTGCATCTCATTATTTTAGCCATATAACGCCACTTCACCGTTTTCATGTTTGCATTTAGTTTGAAGCTTTTTCTGTCAACACAGAGGAAGAACCCAGAGCTCCTGGAGTTGAAAGTGTATGCAATATGCCTTTCATGGCAAAGTATCTTTTAAACAGAGTGATAAGAGCAACAAAAATATTGAGTGCATCTATGCAGGTATTACAGAAAAGAGGATACATTGTGGAATTTCAAGAGAAATTCATCTTGAAACTTTGTATCAGGAGAAAATATTTGACTGTTTTTTCAAATGGCAAGAAAATACGCACTCTACCATGCCTGTAGTTGAAAGCTATGTTCTCTCAAGCCCTGGGATCTATTGCCAATTTTAGATTCAGGATCAACAAAGATAAATCTAAACTAATTGGCTTCTGACTGAGTTATATGGTTAAATCCACTGTAATTCACATAATCTTCTTGGGTTCACTCTCCTATTCCTTTTCTTTTTAATAGTTGAAGTAGAATTTCAAGTATCAACTATCTGTGATTTCTGAGAGAGAACACTTAACTTTTTTTTTTTTTTTTTTTTTTTTTTTGCGTTATGTGGGCCTCTCAACTGTCGTGGCCTCTCTCGTTGCGGAGCACAGGCTCCGGACATGCTGGCTCAGCGGCCATGGCTTATGGGCCTAGCCGCTCTGCGGCATGTGGGATCCTCCCGGACCAGGGCACGAACCCGTGTCCCCTGCATCGGCAGGTGGACTCTCAACCACTGCGCCACCAGGGAAGCCCAACACTTAACTTTTTGTGATCGGAGGGTGGAGATATTCCTTGTAACCAGAATTTGCCTTATCAGCAAAAGTTTTGAGCTCTGTCTTCATTTCTTCTTCCCAACTTAAACTTTGCATAGCATTGCTGTGTTCCCCTTGTGTGAATGAGAATTGGATTGGGGCAGCAGTCCCCAGCCTTTTTGGCACCAGGGACCAGTTTCGTGGAATACAGTTTTTCCGCAGACAGGGCTGGGGGGTGGGAGATGGTTCAGGCGGTAATGGGAGCGATGGGAAGCTATGGGGAGCGGCAGATGAAGCTTCGCTCGCTCGCGCACTGCTTACCTCCTGCTGTGCGGCCCGATGCCGGCCCGGGGGTTGGGGACCCCTCGATTGGGGCATCTACATCCTGTGTTTGTAAGGACCAAAAGTGTGAAAAAAAACGTGGTGCTTTTGGAGAATTTAAGTATAAAAGTATGGAGGAATGTCATAGAACAGTATGTGAAAGATGGGTAAGGATTCTTTTACAGGACCTATGAATCAGACCACTGCTATCTTCTTTTCTGGCTAATGCAGTGAACAGGAATATAGTTCTCATATGGATTTGATCTGAGTTTATGTAAATGCAACCTTAAAATGCTTCCTAGTGGATTCAGCAGTGTGAGTGCCATTGAAACTGTGGACTTAGGCTGGTCACTAGTGACCTTATCTCTCTTACCTGTTTCTTTCAGGCATTGCAAAACAGTTAACCATGGTCATTAGTATTAGCGTTATAGTATCCCTCAGATTGAGCAATATATTTGGATTATAGTAAATATGTTTAATAACATTATCAGCTACAGATCTTGAATACAAACAGGGATATAGACCTTTATCTGTGAGTTCTGTTGCTTTTGTATGACTTTTATTTAACAAGCTGCCTTTATTATATCCAGGGAATTCTAGAGGGACCACCTGATAACGAATGTATTGCTTGCAGATTTGAATATTGGTAAAATTTTTAAAAAGTACACAGTTTAAAATGTAGATATGCTCTACTACTGGCATTTCAGATATGCTGTTGGTAGAAATCTTGGCATGCTAGAAATTTTAAAAAGGTGTTCTAAAAAATGCAAATGTTGCATCATCAAATCTATTTTTGTCTTTGCTCAAATGGAGAAATTTTGTATGTTTGCATTTGTGAGCATGTGTGTTTGGGAGGACCTTACCTTCCTGTGTTCCATTGTGCCCATGGGACTAATCGGCCAAGGAGTTATGACACAGTCAAGAATGGACATAGGTTATAGGCTGGCTACGGCAAGAAATGACATTTATCAAATATCATTTTCATGCCTCAACTTGTATCCTGTGTCCTACTTAAGAAGTGAACCAAGACCTTGTATGAAATAAGTTATAGAACAACAAACCAGTTGACACGTATTGTCTCTCAATAAACAATGCACAAATGAGCACATTTTCTGCTTTCATTATCCCTTTATATTTTTATGTTATAAAACAAAATGGATTTAATCTTTGAGAAGGGGACTGCAATAAATACCTGCTGTGTCTGAGACTGTTCTTATAAACCATTAATTTAATCATCATAACAACTCTACAAGGTGATGGAATTTGGTTTACAAGAAATCAAGGTTTATAGAGCTTAAGTAATGTGCTGATGGTCATACAAGTAGTAGGTGATAAAGTAGCAATTTGACTTCAAGCCTTTCCCTAGAGATTTTTCCTGACATCATTATATTATCAGCTGTAAGATGATATCAGCATCAAATACCATCCATCTGCATGCAAAAATTTCTGCATGTCAGAAGGACCATTTTACAATAAAGATAGCAGCATGGCTCCTGAAAAAAGCAACAGATTTTTTTGGTAAAGGATTTGACATATAACATTAATATGCATTCAAGATTTAGTCTAGTCCAGTACCTTTTGGTGATTGTCACTGCCTATTCAGATCTTTGACTCAGGTTCTGAAGATGATTCTCTGAGATAAAGATGCATTACCCTCCTTAATGTGTTTCCCCATAGGTTGTATTGCCCGTACTGTCAGCTCACCAAACCAGCATCTGTTGAGAACTGATGATGTCATCAGTTGCTGTTTAGATCTAAGTGCCCCAAGCATCTCCTTCCGAATTAACGGACAACCTGTTCAAGGCATGTTTGAGAATTTCAACATTGATGGCCTCTTCTTTCCAGTTGTCAGTTTCTCTGCAGGAATCAAGTTAGTATTTCTATGTTTTTTGGTCTGTTTGCCTTCTCACTTCTCATTCTTTCATGGAAGACTCTGCACTGCCATCACACTTGCTTTGCTAACCTTCTCTCTCTCACTCCTGGGCGTCTAGACGTCCACAGGGCATTTTGCCCCTTCCTTGAAGGGTGAAGATAAGATTCACCTAAGAGGAGAATCTCAGGAGGCTGAATCCTTTGTTCATATATCCAACCATTTAGATACGCAATCTGCTGACTATCCTTCTATCCAGTGTTCCTGAAATATTTCAAGTCCATTTAAGTTCACTCTTTTATTTAATAAGGGTAAATAAACAATGTTGCCTTTAAAATACCATTTATTTTCTCATATTTATTTTCATTAATTTTTCTTTTCATTACATTCTTCCACCCTACTCCAAACCCCCTCATTTCTACAGAAACCACATGTTTTTTGGTTGATCAGGTCAAGATGACTCCTTTCCACGTCACCCTCTACCTGCTATACTTGTAAATTATCTGCGTATGGTCAGCTGGGTCAAGGTAGTTTCCTCTAACCCTTTGCTTTTTTGCTACTACCAGATGGAAGAGAAATTAAAGTGATAATTTAGTATGTAGAAGTATCATTTGAGTCCCCTTTAAGGAATTTCACAGGGAAATCGGACTGTGACTATTTTTTCTTTTTATCAGATCTCATCCAGCCCTACAATTTTAAGTATACAGATATTTAGAAAGTCTGTTCTTTCTCTGTTGATTATTTGGGCACCTTGAGACATTAAGTGACCAAATACTATGAACAGGTATTTCATTCACATAGGAATATAGTGCATATGCTTTTATTATTTCTCCAGAGAGTGATAAGTTTTTGCTGAGCCATTAACGTAATTTAATCAGGTTTTACTTTTATGATTAGAGGCTCTTAATCTCTAATGTACTGACATTATGGTGGTACTTAGAAAAGAAATGTGGCTTCTGACAAAGCTAATTTTGTACTCATAATTTATTCCTCTATTCTGTTGATTAGGAAACTTTTCTGTATGTCAGAGATATAACCGACCCCGACATGCATCCTTTTCAGGGTACGCTTTCTGCTTGGGGGGAGACATGGAGAATTTAAGTTCCTTCCTCCGCCCGGGTATGCTCCTTGTTATGAAGCTGTGCTGCCAAAAGAAAAGTTGAAAGTGGAACACAGCCGAGAGTACAAGCAAGAAAGGACATATACACGGGACCTCCTGGGTCCCACAGTTTCCCTGACACAAGCCGCCTTCACACCGATCCCCGTGGATACCAGCCAGGTACCCAGATCCTCAGCTGTGATGGCAACGTTTGAATTGCAGTCATTCCCATATGTAGTGGCTTTCAAACTTTTGCCTGCAACCCATACAAATGCGTTTTACAGTAATACAATTTATATGTATAATTGGTTTCATAAACTAATGCTTACCCTTACCATGTCCCCTTAGTCATTTGCCTAGTCTATTCTATTTTGTTTTTTAAGGGCGGTTTCAAGCCAGTAAATTGACTATAATGTACTATTATAGTATTATAGTATATAATAGTATAATATAGTATTATACTATATACTATATATAGTATAATGTAGTATAGTATTATAGTATTATAGTATAATGTACTAATGGGCCACAACCTGAGGTAATGCATACTAATTTTAGAGTGTTGTTTACTTACCTAGGGTAGTGGTGGAGTTTTCAGTTTCTTCCCCCATCTAGATACACTTGGTATTTTGAAGTGATTTAACTGACTTTTATCTTGGGTAGAGATTGAGATCATGAGCTCTAGGATTCTGATCAAAATGCCTGGGATCGAATGTATGCTCTGGGACTTGAGAAAATTACTCATCACATTCATTGGGATGTTCAGAGTATGTTTGATATAGTTAATAAATAACACATTGGCACAGTACTTTGCAAATAGCACCCAAGCAATGTTAGCACCCAAGCAATGTTAGCAGTTACTCTTGCTTTTCTCTTTCATAGACTTGAAAGTATCCTGACATTGACAATGAATTAAGTATTGCTCTATTTTAATGGTGAAGTAACTTCATTCCGGTTGGTTAGATATTCATGGTTTGTTCATTAGCTTTTGAAGATGAGAGGAATGTCTGAAGTCTGAAATAGAATTAATAGCAGGCCTCAGAAGCTTCCATTGTTTGGTTCCTTGAACCATATTTCTTGTCTCTCCCTGCTGGCTTTGTATATGATGCAGTAACATAAACAAACAAGCTTTGTTCATGGCTAAAATTCAGTTTGTGTTGCCGTCGCTGGAACGTGCCACGGTGTGTATGGCGCTACCAGAGTTGAGCGGTAAGCACGATTGGAGGATGGAAATGGACTGGAATGGACAGTGGGATTCTGTGCTGTCACTAGCACATTTAGGATTTCCTGAGCCTTGGATAACCTCTACTGTTTGGAGGGAAGGAGACAGGGATGGCCTGCCCCCTGTGGAAACTCTGCCGCATCCATGGGCATGGTGGGCAGTAGCCTGCTCTCTGTGTTGAGGGACTGCTTGTGGGGCACATACCAGTACATCGCCAGGTGTGCACAGCCAACCCATCACCTGGAAAACCATTTTGTGTTATGAAGAGGCCGTTAAACTTCCCCTTTATAATGGGAACAGGTTCACATTTTTTCACCTGAGGCTTACATTTGGAAACCACTAAAAGTAACAGAGTTAGGGAAAACATAAATCACTGCCAGCAGATATTTCTAGACGCAGAGAGTGAGCGGATTATCTTTTGGACACTGAATTGCCTTCATTCTAGCCGGTGGGTGCTGGCCAGGTTGGTTTAAGAACGCTGGGATGATCTCTCTTTTTAAATAATGCATATTCTGGTGGTTATACCAAATCCATTAGGACTTTTTTCTTAATGATGGCTGTCCTCAGCAATACTCTGTTTTCTTTCTTTCTTTCTAACTTTCATTCATAATTTCCCCAAATTTACCTATTAATTGCTTAGATACCTAGTTTTACAAATTTAGATTAGATGGTTTGGAACCTTGTTATATGATTATATTTTAATGGTTGATGAGACTGTTTTATTTGGTTCAACTCACAGTGAGGACGATTAACACTGCATTTTCTTGCATTTCTTTCTGATGTGTTTTCTTTTTCTTCTTTTCAATTTTAGATTGTGTTGCCTCCCCACCTGGAGAGGATAAGAGAAAAGCTGGCAGAGAATATCCATGAACTCTGGGTTATGAATAAAATTGAACTTGGCTGGCAGTATGGTCCGGTACATAATTTTGTAAATTATTTTTAGATTCTGTTAATACATCTTTCTGAAAACATAACTTCTTCTCACTCATCCTGCTACGTGGTGACATGATTGATTGATTTTTTTTTGATGATTGATTTTTTTTCCCCTACACTTTAGTTTTGGGGCATTATTTCTTTTGATTGATTTTTTGACGATTGATTTTTTTTCCCCTACACTTTAGTTTTGGGGCATTATTTCTTTATGAGAGGGAATGACATCAGTGGTGGGTTCATTGAAGGAAGGCTTAGTTGCCTAGACAGTTGAAAAGTTATCAGTCTTCAGGCTGAAAGTTACATTTTTAAATCAAGGTTAACATATACTGACAATAAGCATTGATTTCTAAGGAACTCAGGAAAAAAACTGAAATTGAAGGTGAAAACTGAAAATGGAAAGAAGTCAGTTTACTCTCCTCCTCCGATGTTTCACTTCTTTTAGTCCCCATTGTACGTAGCAGTGTAAGTCCTCTTGGCAAAGATTCAAGTTGGTTTCGTAAGTGGAAGAGAGGCTGAGAAATAATGACTGCATGCGTTTCCAAATGATTATTTTTCAGAGAACTTAGTTTACAGTTTATCAATAAAATTTAGATGAAATAAAACCAAAACAACTTCCCGTGTAATCCCAGTGTAGCATATATCGTTTTTTAACAGGACTGTGGCAACACTTTCATTTTTATGATATTAATAGCCTAAGTATCCCAAAGGTTGTCACACTTTCTTATATTTGACTGAATATAGAAATGAGTGTATTCAGCCAGTCATACTTATTACATTGAGCTTTGAATAATGACATTTAGTATTAGTATTAGTGATAATACCATATGATACTTTATACTAATTAGTATGTTTGTTTATTTAGAGCTTTGCCTTTTTACATATACTCCCGATTACAAGTAATAGGTTAATTTTCCTAACAGCACACTGGGCTGTGTGTTATTATTTCAGTTTGACCAGTGATGTCACAGCTGGGGATTCTCATAGAGCTGTCAAATGCCCTGACAGCTAGTTAGTAGCTGTGCTAAGACTAGGATGTATGTTCTCTAGCTTCTAGTCCAGAATTGTTTTTCACTATTAAGACTTACTGATGCATGATCAGAAAATGGGATCCTTTCATTAACTGAGTAATGGTTAGACAGTTGTCAAATCAGCAAGCACTTACCAAGTTACCTTGTTAAGTGTATAGTTTTGTGCTATAGTCATGGACTTTTAAAAATAGAGGAAATGAGTAAATGCTAGATAAGATATTTACCGTCAGTTAAAGTCAGTAAAATGAGAGATATCATGAAGGTGTACCTAGCCAATTGCCAGAAGAGTTACTGACAGAATTTACCACAGGGTTCAAGATGAGGCAGAGATTTGAGTTATGGACAAAATTTGGAGAAAGATAATTACAGGCTAGGATTTAAAAACATCTCATAACAACTCCCCTCCAAAACAAACAAACAAACAAACAAAAAAACCCATACAGTAACAGGAACTGTTTAACAGGCTTATGCTCAAGAAAGATGATGTCTATCGCAAGCTTCTAAAGGTTGCCTAAATGATTACGTTCTACAGTGAACTTACTTATGTTTCTTCTTTTAAAAAAAGAGGAAATAAATATAAGGTCTCGTTATTATCTGTTTTTGCCGTTAAATCCAGTTCATTTCAATACCATACCTTCTAATGCTGCTAGTCTGTAGATGCTGAAAGAGAATACGGTGTCTCTGAGCCATCCTGGTTGCTGCCAGTTATCCTTCACCTGGTCCTGGCTGGTTAACGCAACCTTGGGCTTATGTTTATTGGGCCTCCAGGGTGGAGATTAAGCACTCAGTCTGTTGCTGTAGTAGTGGCACCTGGCACCTTTCCTGGGACAAGGAACACACTCAAATACTTGCTGGTAGCACGAAACGGTTGTTTTCTTAGGGCTCATTCTGGGCAGGCACAGCTCCAGGTATCATGTCAGAGGGTCAGCAATTTGGGAGAGTCTCAAGCTGACACGTGAGGAGATTTCACATTGTTCTACCGTGTAATAATTGACCTTGTGTCCTGCTTCTTTGACAAGGGCTTTCCTAAAACTCCTTTCAGATAAGTGGCCGCCATCCCTGACTTTATGATCTCTGTTAGTCTAGACTTAGGTACATCCCTGTCATTGAGACTAATTCCATAAATTCTTTGACATTTTAAATGAAGTGTTCAACTGTGTTTTACTTTAGAGCAGTTTGAACTGTTGAATAAGCTGGGGTGTTTTGTCTGTGTTTACTTTTTGGAAAGAACTTAGTTTCTTTAAATGTCTTTGCGATGTGTTTCACAGGAGCATCATGTAAGAGCTCTGTTTTATGGAATAACATCAGGCCTGTCCATTCAGGCATTCGTGTGTCCCTTTTGCCTAGTATTCGCCTGATGTGATGTGCTTGGTACTGGGGTCACCAAATTGAAAAGACCTTGTTTCAGTCAGTTTGCCTTTCTTAAGAGCTTCTGGTTTAGCTGAGTGATAGATACACAAACAATTACAAGCTAAGTACTGTAATGGAGATGCTAACTGTGAGGGAGGAATATTTACAGCTTTTCTGGTGAAATCAGGGAGGGCTTCCAGGAGGTGCTAAATATTTGCTCTGCTGTTTTTGTGGAAGAGCAGTGAGCCTGGAGGCAGGAAAAGGGGTCAGGGAGAGGACTCAGGTGGCCCAGGTGAGAGGTTGTGAGTTTCCCAACTGTGTGCCGGCAGTGGGGCCGGAGAGACATGACTGCAGATGTTTTGAAGTTCCACTATGGGATGTGGATAAGAGAGGGAAGGAAATCTGGGTAGATTTCTGGTTTTAGCTTGGACACCCGAGAGGATGATGGGGTCAGTTACTCTCTGGCGTAGAGAATAGAGCGGAGGTGGAAATTACACGAACACAGATTAAATTATCTCCGGAATTGGGCATGTTCATTTTTACCTTTACGTTTAGAATTTAGTGTTACATTTTGTAACTCTAGATTTCATTTCCAAAGTTACACACTTGAATAAGTAAATAAACTATATGCTTTTGTGTAAGTCCTGTTCATTTGCAATGATCACTGGAAAGAAAGGAATAACTATCTTGTTTTTAACTTGGTGACTCCTGAAAACTTAAAAAAAAATTCTTACTCGTGTTTACCTACATTTTATGTGGCATTTATAAAGCCTGGTAATTATTGCCATGGAGTAATTTGTTCCCTGGCAGTATATGGCTGTGATCGTGGTGTCACCATGGCAGTAATGCCTGTGTAATTTAGGTCTCTAAGAAGATAAAAACCTAATTACTAATGCAAGGGTACAGAACATTTTTCTCATTAATTCATCCCTAAAATCTTGAATTTAGTTTATTCTGATTGCTAATCCACGCTTTCAAGGATTAATATGAAAAATGGCTGTGGGATGTTAACTGACTTCGGTAAAGCAGTGGAGTGATTTGTGAGAGCAGAAGTAGCTTACATGGGGTGAAATGAAGAGCTGTAACCACCTCCAAGAGTTTGTATCAATCAGTCATGATGTTCATTGATGTCTCTAATCTGTTTGGCTCTAAACACGTAAAACTTCCTGCACATCAAAACTAAGTGATTACTACACCTTCTTACCTAGAGTTCATTTCAGTTTACAAAATATTTGTTCCGTGCCTGCCATGTACCTGGCATGTTCTAGGTGTTGGGAACACATTGTCAAAAAGCAAAAGAGGTCAAATTCCTGTTCCTTTGGTCATACATTCTAGTTGCAGGGAGATAGACAGTAATGCAATAAATAAAGACCTAGTCTGTTCGCAGGTGGTAACTGTTACGGGAAAAAAAAAGTAGGGTGGGTGGGCAGATTGACATATTAGGAAGGCGGACAGAATGAGCCTCATTGAGGAAGTAAGATTGAAGCAAATGCTGGCAGTTGCTGGGAGAGTGGGCATGGGGGATTCAGGGTAGAGCAGGCATGGACACTGGGGCCAGGAACGGTGCCAAATGGAAGACATCAGGAAGCCCAGACAATGCCAGGCTTGACCACTGACCTCGAATATTAGCCGTGCCTGGGAGATGACAGAGGCAGCTTAGCTGGGCTGATGGTCTGGGTTTCCCTTCTTGCTTCCCCCTTCGCTTTCCTCCATGCAATTAGATTGCCATTGCTAGTATCTGACCTTAGAAACTATTATATGTTGATATCCTGTTCTGTTTCAGGTTAGAGATGACAATAAGAGACAGCACCCGTGTCTGGTGGAGTTCTGCAAGCTGCCTGAACAGGAACGCAATTACAACTTACAGATGTCACTTGAGACCCTGAAGTGAGTGTCTTAAATTTCCTATCTTCCTATCTGTATTACACGAAAGAAACCGAGTGTTGATATTATGCTTTCATTCATTTTAATTCCGGTTAGAAATTTCCATAATGCATTGGTAGATTGGATCAGTATTTGTTTGGAACAGACTTTGAGCATATTAACTTTATGTCTTTGTGCTCTATGTAACTATCTCCCAAAGAGTATTCTACAGATGTTTATGGGTATCTCGGAATACAAGGATTTTGGCATTGGATGCAGTGCTCCTCAGAATGTCAGTCATAAGTTGTTACCGGTGTGTGACTAGGTAAATGAAGGTTTGAACAAGTGTTTAGAAATTTTTATACCAATTTAAGGTATTGCATTGAGCTTTGAATAATGGCATTTATTATTAGTGTTAGTGGTAATACCATATGATACTTTATACTAATTAGTATGTTTATTTATTTAGAGCTTTGCCTTTTCACATACACTCTCACTTACAGGTATTGGGTTAATCTTCCTAGCTGCACACTGGGCTGTGAGTGTTATTATTTCAGGTTTACCAGTGATGTCACAGCCGGGGATTCTCATAGAACTGTCAAGTGCCCTGACAGCTAGTTAGTAGCTGTGCTGGGACTGGATCCAGCTTCTCTAGCTTCTAGTCTAGAACAGTTTTTCACTGTAAGACTTGGTGATGCATGATCAGAAAATAGGGTCCTTTCATTAACTCAGTAATGGTCAGACAACTGTCAAATCAGCAAGTACTTAGGAAGTACCTTATTAAGTATATAGTTTTGCACTTTTCCATCCTTGATGGCCTCGAAGAACTGCATTTGTTCCAATAGGTCACTTATCTCAAAACCTGCTTATATTAGGAATAAACCAATACTTTTGTCCTTTTTCTGTTTTGTTTCAGTTTTGTTAAGTGCAAAGAGCGAGTTCTATTGAAGTTATTTTACCAAAGACCCAGAGCATAAAACTTAGACACTGTTTCAAATTCTAGGATTTGGGTCCAGGTATATATCTTCAAAGATCTGGTAGTGACTTTCCTTATGAAAATTAACAAATTGGGCCTAGAATGAGTTTAGGTTCTACTAGTAACTTAAAAGGAAAAGGAGTATATACAAATCGAGTGAATTGAGAAACCACTACAGGTAAAAAATGACCAAGCTTGCCTGTAATGAGGAACGCAGAGCACATCACTGTGACCGCCTCTTCAGGGTCTCCTGTCTTCCTTTGTGGTCTTGATGTGAAGCTTGTATATTTAGCTTGCTAACTCACGGCAGCCCATTATTTGCCCATCTTTTACAACAAAATGTTTTTATTGAAAGTTCATGGCCTAAGATATGTTAGTTAAATTTGCAGTACATTCCCTATCATTTTAGCAATTGACAGCTAAGCTAGCTAGGCAAATCCTGGGAAGCCTGGAGTGTAGAGATCTCCATACCAGTCTCCTTGGTATGTCGAGCCTTTGACTGCTACGCATAACCTAATCTCATTCCTAACAGCTACTGGTGGCTGGTTTGATTAATCATCAGACCGCACGTATCATGGTGCTGTTGCCTATGGCGAATGCTAATAACCCTTTTCATATTTGTTAATATTTATATGGTTTTATGATGAGCTAATTTCACTTGTTCCTTTAAAATTTAAATTAGGGGGAAAAGAGCTCCTGTTTCTCCAAAATTCACACTATGCCCAATTCCAGTAGTTAAAGAAAGTACAGTACTTTATGTATTTCCTTTATTCACTTGGTTAGTTGATAGGCACTAGAGCAGAGTGGGTAAGAACACAGAGCCTAGATGGTTGGATGGTCTAGATTTAAGGACTTGCTCCTACAAAGGGAATCTTAGGTTCTCTGAACCTTAGATTTTTTAGCATCAGTTTAAAATGGGGATCATAGTGTATCTACTTTATGGAATTGTAGTGGGGACTAAATGATACAATACTGATAAAGCCTCTAGCACCGTAATGCCTAACAGAAGAAGCACTCTATAAAGTTCAGTTTTTTAAAAAAATATATATATACTGTGGGTGGGATTAGCAACTTTACTCATTTAAATTCTCAGGAGTGCCAAGTGACGAATAAGCAGACGATTATTTCAGAATATTCCTTATTTGGATGTTGGGTGATTTCGCGTGAATATGAATTTTTGTTGCTCTTTCTGTGATTTTTTTTATCACCTAAATTGTTGAAAAAGACAGCTTACTTCCGATTTGAATGATCATCTGTGTGCTGTACAGCACTGCAGAAATTCTGACACCCTCTTCCAGAACAGCACTGTACTACCCTAGCCTAAGCTACCATTTTTTTAAGTTGAAGTATAGTTGATTTACAATGTTGTGTTAGTTTCAGGTGTACAGCACAGTGATTCAGTTATGCATATATATATGTATGGGTATGTATATTCTTCTTCAGATTCTTTCCCATTATAGTTTATTACAGGATACTGAGTATAGTTCCCTGGGCTGTACAGTAGGTCCTTGTTGGTTATCTATTTTATATATAGTAACATGTATAAATCCCAACCTCCTAATTTATCCCTCCCCTCCCTTTCCCCTTTGGTAACCATAAGTTTGTTTTGTATGACTGTGGGTCTGTTTCTGTTCTGTAAATAAGTTCATTTGTGTCTTTCTTTCTTTTTTTTTTTTAGACGTCACATATAAGTCAAACGCTATGATATGTGTCTTCCTCTGTCTGGCTTACTTCACTTATGATCATCTCTAGGTCCATCCATGTTGCTGCAAATGGCATTATTTCATTCTTTTTTATGGCTGAGTAATATTACATTGTGTATATGTACCACATCTTCTTTATCCATTCATCTATTGAGGGACATTTAGGTTGCTTCCATGTCTTTAGCCTAAGCTACCAGTATTCCCCACCTGAAACTATAAAACTGTCCCGACAGATCCAGTTGAAATATTAAGCTAGCTCTTCTCTTACCCATTCCGTACCCTGATCTTTTTCAAATATTTAGTGTCATTTCTCCCTATTTGAATTCTTTTAATGGCTTCCCATTGCTCTTAAGATAAAGGCAGTACCTTAATTTGCCCAGTGGTCCTGCAAGGTCTTGCTTCCCTTCTCACCACCATCATCGCGTAGGAGGCTGCTCTTCTTTTTCCTTGCTTGCCATCACACTAGACTTTGTTTTGCACACCTGTTTGCACGTTCCTTTCCCCTTCTTTACGTCCACTTCCTGGAATGCTCCCCTCCATGCCCTGTTCTCATCCTTTACATCTCGGGTCACTTCTTCGGGAAACATTTGCTGAGCTCCTTGATTCAATAAAGCCCCCTTTCATAGGCACTCAGCCTGTTTGTATCTCTCAGCATAGAAACTGTCCAGCTATGTATAATCACAGGATGGCCTCTCTACTCCACCAGACCTAAGTTTCTTGAGGGCAGGCATCTGATTTTGATTTTATTCACCATCTTTTGAACTTTACACAGAGCTCAGTAAATATTTCTCGAATGAATGAACCCACGAATAAGCAATAAAGCTCAGTCTCTAGCCAGGCTTTTGTATACCAGATGGTTATCACGGACAGGGTGCCTCCTGTTCTCTCTGTGGCTTTGTGCCTGTCTGTTTCCTCTTCTTGTCGGTGGTCATATACTTGAAGTGCTAAATTGCAGCACGAACCAATTATTGCCACTTAATCTTGTAGCAAATATGTGCTGAAGGCATATGCAGGTTACTGTCGGAAGCACAGGAATCAGATGGAGAGCCCACCTCCAGCTCGTCCTTTTCCACTTCCCATACTCTGTTCCTCTCTGCTAACCTCTGCACAAGCTCCACAGCTCACACTGCTCTCTCCCCACCCTCTGCAGACTTTAAAACCATTTTAAATGGGTGAGTTGAACGGTGTTAAGTCAAATAAAATGGTTTTAATAAAGATAATATGAAGACCAAAGAGTTCTTACTCAGAGAACTTGGTGTGGTTGATAGCATTGAATAGATTTTTTAAATGGTCTGTTGTTCTCAGTTAAAAGTCTCTTTGGGTTAGACATAGAGTTCTTAGATATGATGCCCAAAATGCGATCCATAAAAGAAAACAAAATCAATACCCTGGATCTCATTGAAAGTAAAACCTTTTGTAATACAAAAGAAACCACATAGGAGACGGAGACTCAGGCCACAGATTGGGAGAAAATATTTATAAATCATATAAGTTTACATTTATAGGGTTTGTAGTAAATCATACAAGTCCTGATAAAGAACTTGTACACAGAATATATAGGTAACTCTTACAACTCTGTAATAAGAATACACATGGCCCAATTAAGAACCAGGGAAAACGCTTGAGTATGTATTTTAATAAAGAAGATATGTGAATGGCTAATAAGCACACGAAAAGATGCTCAACATCATTAGTCAAACTAATGCAAACTAAATCACAATGAGATACTACCGCACACATGCTGGAATAGCCATAATCAAAATGACAGATACACTCAGTGTTGGTGCAGATATAGAAAACAACTGAAATCTACATGTATTACTGATGGGAATGTAAAATGGCCCTGCCACTTGGTGATTTCTTAAAACGTTAAACATAAATTTATGATACAACCTAGCAATTCTACTCCTATGTACCTACCCAAGAGAAATGAAAGCCTATGTTGACACAAAGACATGCTCATAGAAGCATTATACGTAACATTCCCCAAACTGGAAAAACTGCAGACATCCATCAGCTGATGAATGGATACACAAAATGTAATAGAGCCAATGCAATACTATTTAGCAATAAAAGGAAATAAACTACTAATGTGCATTACAGCACGGATCAACCTAAAGAATGTGGTAAGTCAAAGAAGCCTGACATGAAAGATTCAATACTGTATGATTCTATTTAGGTGAAATGTCCAGAAAAGGCAATTCTTTTTTTTTTTTTTTTTTTGCGGTATGCGGGCCTCTCACTGTTGTGGCCTCTCCCGTTGTGGAGCACAGGCTCCAGACGCACAGGCTCAGCGGCCATGGCTCACGGGCCCAGCCGCTCCACGGCATGTGGGCTATTACCGGGCTGGGGCACGAACCCGTGTCCCCTGCATCGGCAGGCAGACTCTCAACCACTGTACCACCAGGGAAGCCCAGAAAAGTCAATTCTTTAGAGACAGAAAGCACATTTATGATTGCTTGAGGGTGGGGATGATCAGTGACTGCAGACAGGCATGGAGAATCTGATGGGGTGATGGAAATATTCTAAAACTGGATTGTAGCGATGGTCATACAGTGCTAGCCATTATCGTCACTTAATGTATTAGGCAGGGTTCTCCATATGTTATAATCAGATTGCTTGGTAGGCACGCACTCAGAAGTTTAACTACCTGGATTTAAGATAAATCCCAATGTTATTGTCACCCTTGAGTTCCCTTAGAGCTGGGTTTGGGATCCTACTTGACCCTTTCATAGCCCTGTACGTATGTCACTGCATGCAATACTCTATGTTATAGTTAATTTTTGTCTTAGTCCTCACCGGCCTGTAAGCTTATCCCCAGAACTTAGCACAGGACCTGGCTTTCAAAAGATACTTACTGAATAGATAAATGAATGGAGGATGATGGCAGGAAACTTCCTGTTCCTTGGACAGTGTTTGAATAAGCATAGCCTGTGTTTGTTCTGTGAGTCAATTTTTGATTCTTCTGTTGCCAGTCAATCTCATCTGAAGTGGCACATTCTTTAGATAATTTCATAGCTTCAGTTAGCTCTTGCTCTATCCATATTTCTGCAGTTTCACACTCCAAAGGTAATTTCACGGGCTTATCTCAATTTTGCCATATATAACCTAAAATTTAACTTGATAGCAGTGTGTGTGTGTGTGTGTGTGTGTATCTATATCTGTCTCCATATTGTCATTTTTTAAATGTGATGGAGGGTAAGTATAGATGGATTTTAGATACTTGCTACCTTCCTTTTGCAACTGACCACACCTTAGAAATTCTGTCATCCACAAAGTTTATGCTGTTGCACCTTATTCTATTGAGATAGGTGGAACCACTCATTGTCATGAATAGTAAAGCATGTTGTTCTACCTAAGTCTGGGGACTTATAAGGTTGAGTTCTAAATGTGAATGGTGAGGATCTTTCTTGGGAAAATCAGCAAAAACTTATTCATTAAAGGGAGTAAAAAAAAATACAATGTATCTAAACACTGGATAAACTGTTTCTGGCCAATTGGAACCCCCATGTGTCATGTGAAAGGGAGATTTTTCTAGAGTAGGAAGTCCAGAAAAGGATTTAAAAACATATGGGAACTTCAGTGTATCATAAAGGTAGCATTTCAAGTAAGTGGTAAAAATGGATTATTCAGTAAATATTTTGTGGAGAACTGGGTATCCATCTGGGAAATAAAGTTAAACCTCTACCATAAGACATATAGCTTCCCCTGCCCCACCCCTTCCCCGTCAAAAAAGCAAGGACGGTTCCTTCAAGTGATTTAACAGTTGGGAAATCTCTTTCTAAGTATCACATAAAACTCAGAAACCATTTTTGAAAGATAGAAAAATTCAGTTATATAAAAACAAGTTTAAAGCTCTACATAGAAAGAACAGCATAAAGAAAGTAAAAAGACAACCAACTGGAGAAAATATTTGTAACTCGTATCTCATATATTTGAAGGGCTTCTGAACTGTCACAACAAAACCCAAATCGAACAGAAAAGTGAACAAGGAATGTTTTCACAGAAAAAAGTACAGAGATCGCCAAAGCATACGAAAAAGGTGCTCAAGTGCACTTATATGAAGAAAAATGCCAATTAAAACTGTAAATGAGACATCTCATGAGCATATTAATTGATAACTCTGTGTTGGGCCAGGTATGGGAAATAGGCAGGCAGTGTCATACCTTGCTGGTGGAAATATAAATGATGACCAGCTCTATAGACATTTGGCAATATTTGTCAAACTCTGAAACATACCACCCCTGTGACCCAGTAATTGCATGTCTAGGAATTTATCCTACAGATGAAGGATATAGTACATGTATTAAATGTATAAGGTTATTCATTGCAGCATTGTTTGTAATAACAAAAGATAGTGAACAGAGAATTGGGTAAGACATGATGACACACTCAGTGAATGGAACACTTCAGACCTATTGAAAAATAAACCAGCTTTATATGAAGGACAGTAAGTCAAAGTCATATATCAAAGTTATATTGTAAAGTCAAGATAGCAAATTGTGGAGAACTCTTACACATAACCAATGCGTAAAAGGAAAGCAGAAACAATGACACACACACACACACACACACACACACACACACACACACACACACACACACACACACACACACACACACACACACACACACACACACACACACACACACACACACACACACACACACACACACACACACCCCTGCTTTAGAATATGCATAGATTGTAGCAGGACATTCAGGAATTAGTAGCAATCAGTGCCTTTAGGGAAAGAAACAGGAATAGAAGGAAGGGATTGTAGAGAGACTTACTTTTCAATATGTTCCTTTTTGTGTTTGAATTGAAACATTTAATTTTCAAATGTCCTACTCATTACTCAACAGTAAATAATTTACAACTAAGTAAGCTTTCCTTTTGCTTTAAAACAAAATACTTCTCTCTGCATTCGAGGTGGACTGTTATACCTCATGCCCAGCTGCTGTTATGTTGGGTCGTTCTGGACATAGGGAAGGAATTGTTGCAGCTTATGTCTGGTTTTCTTTTCCAGGACTTTGTTGGCATTAGGATGTCATGTGGGTATATCAGATGAACACACCGAAGAAAAGGTGAAAAAAATGAAGCTGCCGAAGAAGTAAGTTGAATGTCTAAGCAATATTAAATAGTCTGTGCCTTACTTTATTTAGTGTTACTGCTCCCAAAAAACTCTTGATGGAATCCTAGATGCCTTGCTTACACGTAAGCTATAAAAGTCAGATTCAAAATTTAAGCTTGCTGTATTACACTAGAGGCTGCAGCAAGGCCATGGTGGGGTGAGAGTCCATCCCAGTGCCCAGAGGGGAAACAAGCTCACAAAATATTTGGTAGTGTGTTACGAGTGTGTTATTTTTGTTTTGTGTATGTGTGTGTGAACACGCATGCCCACATCCTAACTGATTGGATATGGTTTCCCACTTTCCACCACAAGATGTATAATTTTATATATTTTTACAAAGAAAATGTATTTTAGGAGTAGTTATGCAGTCAGTGTTATCATTTCCACTTTAAGATGAGATAACTGAGGCACTAGATGCTCTCGGAGTTATTTTGCCTGCTATGCTACAATCTCTGTGACCTTGTTTAACTTCTTAAAACTTCAGCTTTCTCATCTGCTAACAGGTATTAATACAGGAAGTTGTAGGGATTAAATGAGTATAAGTGCTTAATAAATGATAACTGTTACATATTATTACTTTTTCTTTATTTAGTTTAGTTTAAGTGTTCAAGCCACTCTTCCGAGGCCTGCATGTTGTAAATAGCAGTCCTGGACATGTGCTAAGTAATATCATGGAGATAAAAACAAAGTAGCCACTCCGTAATTTCTATCCGTCACCCCAGATAAACATAAAATTAAAGTAGAAACCATGTGCTTGCTATGCGAGCGCAAATTCTAGCAGGTCCTTTAGGCCACCGAACCTTTTTACTCAGGCCTTCCATTAAAAAATATGTATAATAGCATTTTTGCTACAAGGTTATATATATAACCTACAAGGTTATATATATAAAGTATAGGGCTAAAACCCTATATGCATATATGCTAAAAACCATATATGCATAAAACATATGTACATATTTTTAGGGATATATGCTTATTTGATAAGACTATTTTTCTAAAGCAGTGGCGTCATAATTCTGGATAGGAACTACCTTTGTTGGAGTATAGGCAGGGGTGTTGAAAGGGGAGGAGCACACAGATAAATACAAGGTGTCGGTAATGTTCTAATTTTACCATGGTGGTGGGTTAATGGAGTTCATTTCATTAGAATGCTTTAAAGTATATTCTCTTGTGTGTATCCAAAAATAGTTACTTTTAAAAATAAAAATATGACAGGTATACATCCAAATATATCATTAATCTCAATAAACGGAAATCAGTGAAATTCTCCAGGTAAGATATAGTGATTGTCAGATTAGATTCAGAAAGATAACTCATGTTGTATACACCTCACAAAAATAAAACCCAGCTAAAGGAGACACATCAAGAAATTCAGAATGTGAAAAGTTGAAAAAACACGAGAACATGATGTTCCAAGTAATATTGTTCAGAAGGAAACTGCAGTTTCCTTTTTGTCAGTTGCCTCATATAAGACAAAATAGCTCTGAAAGCAAAATTAAGGAAAGAAGGATACGTATAAGGATCCAAAAAATAAGCATTATGCTAATACTCCTCATGTATGCACCAAGTCAAATGGCTTCGAAAAATCAAGAAAGCAAAATATTAATAGATTTTCCAAAATAAATAGACAAATGTAAAATCATAGTGATAATTCCTAACACAACTCCCAGAAACTAATATGTGTAACAGATAAATATTAATGAAGAATAATAACAATTTAACCCCCTATAAATTAAAAGCTTGACATATATAGAACACTGAACACATGGAACATTTATAAAACTCAACATCCTTTACAACATGAGGACATTGATATTGTAAATATCATATTTATTGAATCACAGGACGTAACAATCAAAAAATCATGTAAAGTCATGACATATTTAAAACTTTTAAAACATAGTTCTAAATAGCTTATAGATCAAACATATCATTGTGAAAATTTAAAATACAAGAATGGCAAAGGCAAAGACTTCATATCAAAACATAAGAGTTGCTTATTTAAAGCAATACTTGGAGAAAGCATGTTTTAGAAACCTAATAAGCAGGAAGAAAAATCTCTGAAAAGATTGATAAAAGAAAAAAGAAATACTTCTTAGAGCAATTATAGGGATATTTTCAAGAGGGACCACAAACTGTAACAAATTTATATAATTAACAAATTAGTTTCTAAGTTAAATGGTATTGACAGTTGTAGATAATATTATCAAAACTGACCCATGAAGAAAGAAAATGTTAATAGAGCTACAGCTATTAAAGGAATTGAATTAATAGTTTAAAATACACACACACATCCCAAACCACTTTTCTATTGATTTCCAGCAAATATTTAAGAATGGGTAATCTCAAATGAAAAAGAAGCAGCACTTTACAGCTTATTATCTGAGAATAAAATAAATAATAAAATAAAGCCCAGATGAGGGTAGTGTGAGGAAGGGAAATTGTAATCCAGCTTCACTTATGGGCATAGATACAAAAAAATGCTAAGTAAAATATTAGCAAACTTAGCAGTATATTATGGCCCAGCTAAATTTATTCCAGTAATAAAAAGATGGATTAATGTTAGAAAATATATTTATTCACACTAGAGTGAGGGAGAAAATTCATATGATCCTACCAATATATTTAGTAATAAATATTTCATAAAATGTTTTACTTATAAGCATATGAACTCTTAGCAAGCAATGATCTGAGAGAACCTTCTTAACCTGACAAAAGGCCAATAGCAACCAATGATCTATAAGGTAAAACCCCAAAGTTTTTCCCTTAGGATTCAAGAATAAGACATATAAACTACTATTACCTGATGTATTCAATATAGCCAATGCAATGAGACAAGAAAAAAATTATGAGTTTTGGAAAGGAAGAAAACATACTGTTGTCAATAGCAGGTAATGTTATTGCATTGAAAACTCAGGAGGATCTACAGTATTATTTGTTGACAATAAGTACAGCAGTATTGCTAGATCAATACCTTTAAAATCTCATTTAGAAGTGCAAGAAAAAAAAACAAAAGAAAGAAAAATAAAGAAATCCCTAAGGTAGATGAGAAATCTAACCAAAGAGGTGCGAGACCTCTGTAGACTAAATGTTAAAATTGGATTTAAAGTCTTTAAAGACTATCTAAATAAATAGAGATAGATCATGATCATGGATGGTACAACAAATATATCAGTTCTCCCCCAATTAATCTTAGAATCAATACTATTCCAGTCATTCCACCAACAGAGGTTTTTAAGCAGCTTGCTAAGCTATTCTAAAATACATGTGGAATTTCAAAGGTTCAAGAATATCTAGAAGTCTTTTACAAAAGAAGATAAACTTGCTCTGCTAGATATCAAGACTTATGATAAAACTATGGTAATAAAGGAAGTGTTACAATGGCATTGGGATAGACAAATTGAGACAGTTCCCAAATATATACATGCATATATACAAATTTGACCTATGCCAAAGGTCTTGTTATAGATAAGTGGGGAAATGAAAACTGTTCCATCAGTGGTATTCATATAATTGACTAGCAAAATAGAAAAAAGTTAGGTCTCTACCTTATGCTATACACAAACATTTGCAGGTTAATTCAAGACCCAATTGCACAAAACAAAAATACTTTTTGAAGACAAGTGGAATATCTTCATGACCATGAGGTGGAGAAGGACTTTTTAAATCAGAAAAAAACACAAAAGAACACTCACTTCATTTAAGTCTTTGCTTAAATATAAACTCCTCTGAGAGGTCTTCCTTAAGCATTCTATCTATAATGTTCTGATCATTAACCTGCTTTATTTTTTCACTTGCACTTCTACAGCTGACGTTATTTATTCGTTTAGCTTTTGGGGCGCCTAAACTGAAATATGCACTCAATAAGAGGCCAGGGCTTTGTTTACTGCAAGGCCCCCGGTTTCTAAAATACCTAGTATAGGAGTGCTGTCTGTAACATGACAGCATAAGATGTTCCTCCTTTTCATCCGCCTTTTATAAATGAGTGAATTAGATACCCGTACATGAATAAGAGTCCCTTTGTGGGGTTTCTGCAATTTGCAGCTGTAGCTCTCAGGGACCCAGGAGGAATCTTGCGCACCAGTGCATCTGGTAGGAGATAGAGAAACCTCCCTATAAGCTGCAGAACTAATGAAGCCAGTGAGGCTGCCTGGGCCCCTTTCCTGGCTGTGGGACCAGAATCCGGTGAGTGTGAATCAGGCAGGTACGCGCCCATGACAGACAACTTGCAGAAGTCCAGCCCTCCCAAAGAGAGATGCCAACACACCATTGGAGAAAAAAAGAACAAAGAAAACAAACAAACGAAGAAAGAAACAGGAGTTTGGTCACAGCGGAACAGTAGGAGAAACTTTTCCCAGCACCACCCCAACTCCAAGAAGGTGGTTATCAGGCTGATTTATGTGGCAGAGATATCTCTTCCTTGGAGAAAGAGGAGCATGAGAGCGCCCTACTGCCTTCGCTGGGTGGGACTTGGCTGGAGAAACCCATTTCTCTCCACTGGCACCTGGAGTACTAAGGTGGGAGCTTGCAGCTAGGGGCTGGGAGGACTTTGAAATAGAAGTAGATAAGAATTTCAAATGGCCTTAAAGGGACTGCACTCAGCAGAAAGTCTACCCACATGCCTTTGGGAGCGCCACTCCCGGGATCTCCCTACCAGGACTGTGGGCACCCCTAACTCACCAAGTGCCAAACCCACACCTCCTTCCCACTCTGCTGCCAGCTCCCTGTGCACACTTCTGGTCAAGGAGAGTGAGCTCCAGTAGACAGACCATGTGGATGGGCAAGGGAGAAACCACAAGCTTGAGCTATAGCGCCGCCTCCTGGAAAACAAAAGAGAGGCTTCTGATAGCCAGCCTGGTGAGTTATAAGAACCAGAAAAGACATGAAAGCTCAGTTAAGGTGCTTTCCGCTACTTCAAATGCAAAAAGCAGAAACACATGACTACAACCAATATGGAAAAGTCCAGGGAATATGGCATCACAAAAAGACGATGGTAATTCTCCAGCAGCTGAGCTCAGTGGCGTGGAATATTGCGATCTAACTGATAAAGAATTCAAAATAGTATTGAGAAATTCAGCGAGCCACAGGAAAACTCAGAAAGGCAATTTAGTGAAATCATAAATAAAATTAATGAATGGAAGGAGTACTCTAACAAAGAGAATGAAATTATAAAAAGAGCCAAACAGAAATACTGGAACTAAAGTATTCACCGAATGAGATGAGGAGTGTAACACAGAACATGTGTAGCAGAGCAGACCATGTAGAAGAAAGAGTGAATGACTTGGAGGATAGGAATCTAGAAATAATACAATTAGAAGAGGACGTGAAACTAAGATTTAAAAGAGTGATGAAAGCCTATAAGAGCTATCAGATTCTATCAGAAAAACAAATATCTGAATAATTGGGCTCCAGAAGGAGAGGAGAGGGAGAAGGGGGCAGGGACTTTGTTTAAAGAAATAATAGTTGAGAACTTCCCAGGCCTGGGGACAGACTTAGACGTACAACTCCATAAAGCTAAAAGAACACCCTATTATCTCAATGTAAAAGGACTTCCTCCAAGACACATTGTAATGAAACTGTCAAAAATCAGTGATAGGGCTTCTCTGGTGGCACAGTGGTTGGGAACCCGCCTGCCAATGCAGGGGACACGGGTTCGAGCCCTGGTCCAGGAAGATCCCACATGCCGTGGAGCAGCTAAGCCTGGGCGCCACAACTACTGAGCCTTCGAGCCACAACTACTGGGCCTGCGTGCCTAGAGCCCGTGCTCTGCAACAGGAGAGGCCACCGCAGTGAGAAGCCCACACACTGCAACGAAGAGCAGCCCCCGCTCGACGCAACTAAAGAAAGCCCGTGTGCAACAACGAAGACCCAGTGCAGCCCTAAATAAATAAATACATAAATAAATTAATTTTAAAAAATCAGTGATAAAGAAATTATCTTAAAGCACATCAGGGGAAAAAAGAAAGTAAGGCACAGAGGAACCCCTTTAGGCTGTCAGCTGATTTCTCAGCAGAAACTCTACAGGCCAGGAGAGGGTAGAATGACATATTCAAAGTGTTGAAAGATTAAAATTGCCAGCCAAGAATAGTGTACGCAACAAAGTTACCTTTCAGATAAGAAGGAGAAATAAAGGCTTTCCCAGACAAAAGCTGAGGGGGTTCACCGCCAGTAGACCTGCCTTGCAAGAAATGCTGAAAGGAGTTCTTCCAGCTGGAATGAAAAGAAGCTGCTCAGCAACAGGACAACATACGAAAGTATACAATACACTGGAGATGGAGAAACACAGGCAGTTTGACCCAGAGAGTTGTAACTCCATGTTAGGGGGGTGTGTTACCCACTCAACTATGGTATAAAAGTTAAAGGCAAAGAGCAGTAAAAAGAACTATAGCTACTATAAATCATTAATGAATATACAATATAAAAAGAGGTAAGTTGTAACATCAGTAACATCAGTTGTAATATCAGTAATATGAGTAATATAAGATGGAGGAGTAAAAGATGGAGCCTTCACAGGCTTTCACAGATGAGTTGCGACAGCTGGTAAGCCTAAAATGGATTGTTTCATCTATACGATTTTTAATGTAATTTACAAAGTTACCACGAGACAAAAGTCTGTATAGAATGGATTCACAAAGACAGAGAAAGGGAAAACAACACACCAACATGGAAAATAATCAATTTACGGAAGTAGACGTAGAAGGAGAAAGAAACAATGGAAATACAAAGCAACCAGAGAGCCATTAATAAGATGGCATTAGTGTGCCCTTACATATCAATAATTACTCTAAATGTGAATGGATTGAATTCGCCATTCGAAAGGTATGGAGTGGTTAGGTGGATTAAAACACAAGACCCAACTATATGCTGCCTGTAAGAGACCCATTTCAGATTTAAGGATACGTGTAGACTCCAACTGTAATTAGAATGATGTGCTACATTCCCTATTTGAAAATAGGCAATCTGAGTTATGTGTTTTTTGTGTTTTTTTTTCCTGATAATACAGACCATTTCACTTAAAATCCTTAAAGACTTTTAAAAAATATGTGATTGATTGTAGCTCAGTTCTCTCTTTCGCCCTCTTCCTCCTCTAAACAAACCAGCAGGCAGCTGAATGGTACAGCACATAACTGTCTGTTCTTAAATTCATAAACCTTCCCACACTTGTAAAATTAAGCTCTTGACCCACTGCAGAGTTTGATGAGCAGAGGCCAGTTGCTACGGGAATAAAGAAAAATGCAACTGAAAAAGAATCCAGTCCCAGAGCTTGTGGTTCCTAGTATCTCATATCCCTGAGTAGCTGAGATTTTTTTTAAATGTAAAGGTTTAAATGAAAATAAAATTCTTGTCTGAATACCAATGCCTTTTATTCAGACTTTCTGTTAGCACTTCTCTGCTGTTAAACCAAAACATAGGTCAGGAACTGGTTGCTTGTGTGTATCGCTGGGAAGTAAGAGGTAGTGTTGAATTGTGGAAGAGCATGTTCGAATCCTTTGAGAGGTATTTAAGCCTAGCGCTAAATTCCCTCGCTCCTGCACCACTTCCTTCCCCCTCATGCTGTGTAGCCACTGTAGTGATGGGAAGTGGTATCTCTCAAGCATATTGGGGCAGATAGAAGGTTAAGAATGATATTCTCAATGCTTATATGTATATGTAAATTTAAAATGGCTTTCGGAAATGAATGCTTAGAGGGATACCAAATGTGCAGACCCATATTTATACTGTGCATATAGACACAAACACATGCACAAAATTCAGTGTATGTAAATATTTACCTAAATGAAAAATAGTGTTACAAATGCAGCTGGATTTTTTCCTGTGAGGATGAACACTGTGATTGTGAAGAAAAAATATTTATATACGCTTTTTATGTGTAGCGAGTAAATTCCACAGACCACAAATTTTAAAATGTGCTCATATGTAATGTTCTTCATTTGCTCTCGTCAGACTTAATTTCATATTTAAACCCAATGGGCCTTGCAGCCAGAATACGGCTTGATAGTGGAAACCTAATCCCTGTCTGTTCAGTACAAACTCCATTAAAATCACTGTTTTCTGTGTTTATTCTCACCTTTAAGTTTTGATTCAAAGGTCATCTTCTCCAAGCTGTCTTTCTCTACCTCTTTAAAATTGCACCCTATTTTAAATTGTACTTCCTCTCATGCTTCCTTTTCTACTTAATTTTTCCTCACGACACTTATATCCTCTGACATACTATTATTTTATGTTTATTTTGTTTATTGCCTGATTCCTCATCTAAACGTAATTTCTATAAAGATACAGACTGTTTGTCCATGTTATTCAGTGCTATTAGTTCCTAGAACAGGGCCTGAAATATTCAACTACAGAATGAATATTTGTTAAGTTTGAATTCAAGGTGTACCCCCGTCTTACTCCCAGGGCTATACGTCTGTTTTGGACACTCACCTGATGAGGAGGGGACATTGGATCGTTGGGCATTCTGTTTTGAGTTTGCTGTCAGGGGCTGAATTATATCAAAGAAAACTAGAGCCAGACAGAAGTTAAAGCCGTAAACGCAAATTTTATTCCAGAAATGTTGCAACAGGGGAAGAGAGACCTCAGTATTCACATACAGCAAGAACAAGCGGGGATTTGTAGCTCAGGACCAGAGTGGGGGACAGTGGATGGAAAATTACTACGAGGAAGCATTAAGGAAAAGGGGGATTCTGGTAAAACCAACTTGATAGGGTTCTTGCTGAAGGCAGACCAGAGTGATAGGATATCAAAGGCGGGGGATGAAGAGTGGGGTCAGAGGTCACAGGTGGGGGATTTCCATTAACTTGACCTAGCAGGATTCTTGCTGAAACTGGACGAAGCAGAACAAGGACAGAGCCCAAGGTCAGAGGCCAGAAAGAGGGCTCAGAGGAGCCTGACTCAAGTTTGGCCAAAGGGAAGTCTTTGTTAGCTGTCTTCATTCGTCTCTGCTGGCATCTTGCGGATCTCGGGTGGCCTCAGCCTGCAGCAGCTCGAAGCAGGATTTCGATTCCTGGCCAGAGACTGAAGTCGGGCTGTGGCAGTGAGCGCTGAATCCTAACCACTAGACCAGCGGTCAGTGACAAGGCCCCTGGCCCATCAGCTTTGTAGAAATGAATTCTCTCAAAGAGATGGAAAGTAGTGAAACAGGTAAAATGTTTATTAGGAGGAAAAAGGGTACGTGTGAATAGACTCCCACGGGCAGATGCAGAGAAAGAGTCGTGCCCCCGTGGTAGTTTGAATCACTTATATGGGACATTTCTTCCGGGTTTGCTGTGGCCAATCATCTTGCTTTGTCTGGTTCTGAGTCTGTATTTGGTTCAACTCAGGGTCCTCCCCTGTGTGTGCGCGTGCATCTCTTAGCCAACATGGATTCTAGCGAAGAGGCCTATGGGTATGTTGACATCACCTACCATGGGATGGCGCGCCCTCCCTTTTTGACCTCCGAGGAGCCTTTCCGTGCATGTGTAGTTGAGAAGGCCTCCTTGGCTTCGAGAATGAGGAAAATGTGGTCTCTCTACGTTTTTATCTGGGCAGGGCTCAGCTCCTCTGACTATCCTCCTTCTCTTGTCTTCATCTTGGAGTACCTGTCCACAGGGGACAGATTCCAGCTGCTCGGCCTGGGGCCCATCTACCTCCTGCCTCATTATGGAATGCGTGTTTTCCTGCCTGATCTTTGGACCACACGCTGGGACCCTCCGCATCTCTTTTTGAGTCCTCCAGGTCGTTGCTCTGCTTTTAGCTTCACTCATGCCTCTTTAAGAGGAGGCTGGAAACCTGGGAATGCTCTCTCTGGCAACTTGGGGACTGCGGTGTCTTGGTGGAGGGAGGAGGGAAGGTTGCCTGACAGCCTACACTTGGTTTGTTGCCAAATCTGTTTTCCTGAAACTGTGCTGCACAGGGTTGAGGTGTGGGAGATTCTGGAACTTGGCCATTCTCCTGGGTCCAATCTGGTAAGCAAGACAGAAGTTCCCCTCAGCTCTGGATCTGTCTGGTCTCCATCTGGGCAGGGGGATGGAGAGCCCTGGCTTCCCTCCAGCTCTCCTCTCCTCCAGGCTCTGGAACATTCAGCCTGTCTGGGGCTGGACAGACTGGACTCTTTATCTGGTCTCCTTTTATGTTCCGACACATCAGGGCCTTGCGCTTTTGGTATCCATAAGTAGAGCTTTTAATATCAGAAGGCCTTTCTCTAAAGACTGTTGTCTCTGCAGTGAATTTTCAAAGCCTATTTTAAAAATCCGAAAGCCAAGAATGGCTTTTTTTTTTGTCTCTCTTGAAATGATCCTCTCTTGGTTTTGTTTCAAACAGGCTGTGAGGTACAGGAAGGCCTTGGGTTAAACAAGGCATTAGTGGTGGGGGACACACAGGGCATATCATCATATTACACATTTATTTAAAAACAAAACGAAGAAATGTAGTAGAAGAAATAGATCCCTGCCCTTTTCCCTTCTAATTTCCACACTGAAATTATTCTCCTGTATTTGTTTTCTGGAGAAGGGTTTTTGAATATTCTCTATCTCCTTTCTGTGAGAATGTCAGCGCACTATTCATTTTTGATAGATGTGCTTCCAGCAAAACTTGTTCTTAATATCTCTGGTGTGCAGTCATCTGAGATTTTCCCCATTTGTTCCAAGGTACTTGAAGCGCTGATTTGGTTTTGAAATTTACAGCTAACATCCACTGAACTTGGACATGATCTTTTCATGTTTACCGTGCATCTTTCGCAACGTAATGACTTCCAAGCTTCATTTAACCTGATTCATACTCAACAAGTAAGCTCGAGAGGTGGGAGAGGCTGGAAAACAAGAAAAGCCTTGTTCCTTAGTGTTTTGGGTATTCTGCCACATTTTTGTTGCACCACTTAAATTGGCCCTTAAGTGATATTCTACCGAACACCTTTTTCAAAGGCTCATTTAGAATTCCTGCTTAGAAGAAAATGTGGGTCAGGTGGGAATGAAGCACAAAACTGAATTGCTGCTTCAAGTGGCAGTTCCTCAGTAGGGCCAAGGATTATCAACTTTTTGTTTACATCTTTGGTAATTGGATGCAAATGAAACTGGCAGTTTGCCAGGCGGGCTTCTTTTTTTCAGGCAAAGACGTATTTAAAAAGAAATTTTACTGTAAGACAACGGATGCCCAGAGAGTTTATGTAATTTGTTAATCTCACTTTTAAAATATTATTGCATTATTGGGCTTCCCTGGTGTTGCAGTGGTTGAGAGTCCGCCTGCCGATGCAGGGGACACGGGTTCGTGCCCCGGTCCGGGAAGATCCCACATGCCGCGGAGCGGCTGGGCCCGTGAGCTATGGCCGCTGACCCTGCGTGTCCCGAGCCTGTGCTCCGCAACGGGAGAGGCCACAACAGTGAGAGGCCCACGTACTGCAAAAAAAAAAAAAAATTATTGCATTATTTACTACATCAAAATAAAACCAAGAGCTAATAACTACAAAAGAACTTGGATGTTTTGGAAATGAACGTATTGAATGTGTTTGTTTAATACCATATATATTCCTCATAACCTAAATTTACAAAATGATTGTTAGCACTGCAGCTTTGCATATTAAAGTAAGGGAAGTAAAAAACTACACCTACTAGGGAACTAGATGGCAGAAGAAAGAGATCTATTGGCTGATTCTGGCAGAATTTTCCCAGAAAGCTTGAGAAGGTAGACTGTAATACATAGGTGTCTTTAATATGAGCTATATATATTTTGTATTAATATAATTACTAATGACATACCTTTTCTCTATTATTTGGCCTACAGAATTCTACTTCCCAAGAGTTGTTGTAGCAGTCTTTCCTTTATGACTTTTAAATCTCTGGAAATCAATCTGAAGCTTTACTTGGAACCATTTAGCTTCCAAGATTCACATCAGTCACATTTTATTCAAAAGCTTTGTTCTTTGTTCGTTTTCAATCACAAAAAGAAAATAATTTATATTAGTAGTTAGTTGATCTTTATCTACCTAATTAACTTGTATTAATAAGATGAAATGGACATTATTTGCTGAAGTACATTTATGTGCTTTTTAAAAATCTGATTTTGGTATAATGATTTGATAGTTTGTCATGTCTCACATAAAGAAAAATGGTCTTGTAAATCCTCATTGATGCCACTGGTTAAAGCATTCATGATGTCATCATTTTTATCAACCTACTGAGGTTGAAGTCTATTAATTTCAAAGATATTTGTGTTTTTACTATAGAATATGAAGTGAAACAGTGTGGAAATAAGGTTCAGGTGAAATGGGAATTAGTAACTTTGATTTGGATGGGACTATTGACCATTTAAAAGAACCACTTTAAATTCTTTCTTGCACAGGACTATGAAGAAAAGCAAGTAAACTGAATCGTAGTCTACATCTGAAAATGAGTGTGAACTAATTATTGTGTTATTTCAAATCAACAGATGCAAATGTGTCTCCGTAGGTTTTCCTTGTGATCACAAATTGAAGCAACATTAGTAGATATTCTGTATAGGAAGAGGAAAATTTAGAAAATAAAGAGAAATGCTTATGCCAATATTATCATATATACATATATATATATACTATAGACATATAGTAGAATGTGTAGTTCTACTATAGATTAGTAAAACTTATCTATAATTTTTTATAGAAAATAACCCTCAAAAATTCCTCCCCATGCCATGTAAGACATGGCTGGCAAGTCTACCATTAGAATGGGTTGCAGGGGAAGGATCTTTCCTCTTTTAGAGGGCATATATCCCTCACTGAGGTAGCATAGGCTCTAGTCAACTATTCATAGATTAGCTTCCAAACTTGACCGTATGTGTATCCTCTGCGACAGGTAGGAGGAATTAGGACCACTGGAAAATGAGAGAAAAAAGAGAATTGTGTACTGTTATGCTACCGTGTGCTGGGTTATTGTGGGGAAAGTCAAGAGGAAGGTGAGAAATAGAGGTGGGAAGATGGGAGAGTACAAAAGACCAAGTTGTGTTTTTTTTTTCCCCAATTGAAGTGTAGTTGATTTACAGTGTCCTGCCAATCTCTGCTGTACAGCAAAGTGACTCAGTTATACACATATATACATTCTTTTTTTGTATTTTTTTCCATTATGGTTTATCACAGGATATTGCGTGTAGTTCTCTGTGCTGTACAGTAGGGCCTTGTTTATCTATTCTGTATATAATCGTTTACATCTATTAACCAAAAACTCCCAACCCTCCCTCTCCCTACCCCCCTCCCCCTTGGCAACCACAGTCTGTTCTCTGTGTCCACGATTCTGTTTCTGTTTTCGTAGATAGGTTCATTTGTGCCATATTTTAGATTCCACATATAAGTGATATCATATGGTATTGGTCTTTCTCTTTCTGACTTACTTAACTTAGTATGATCATCTCTAGTTGCATCCATGTTGCTACAGATGGCATTATTTCATTTTTTATGGCTGAGTAGTATTCCATTGTATATATGTACCACATCGTCTTTATCCATTCATCTGTCGATGGACACTTAGGTTGTCTCCATGTTTTGGCTATTGTGAACAGTGCTGCTATGAACAAAGGGTTGCATGTATCTTTTTGCATTACAGTTTTGTCCAGGTATATGCCTGGAGTGGGATTGCTGGATCATACAGTAATTCTGTTTTTAGTTTTCTGAGGAACCTCCATACTGTTTTCCATAGTGAGTGTACCAATTTATATTCCCACCAACAATATATAGGAGGGTTCCCTTTTCTCCACATTCTCTCCAACATTTGTTATTTGTAGACTTTTTAATGATGGCCATTCTGACCGGTATGAGGTATAGTTTTGATTTGCATTTCTCTAATACTTAATGATGTTGAGCATCTTTTCATTTGCTTACTGGCCAGCTGTATGCAAAAGACCAAATTCTTTATCATTACCCCCAACCCTGCTTCTAGCAAATAATGTTAAACTTGGAAATTAGACGATGATGGCTTGATTACCTCTTGGTGCATTTGAAATGCATTGAGAGCTCTTTCTTGAAGAAATTATTTTCTGAGTGAGAACTTGTATATAGGCTGTGCTTACAGTGACAGATTTGTCCATTTAAACATCAGAATCCTATAAAATACAGTGATTTGTGTGAGTGATTACAGAAATCCCATGTGGCTTCTTTATAGAAAAACAAAGAAAAAATATTGTTAATTACCCAAACACACAGATTTCTGATTTAAAACAGAACAAAATTTCATGTCAATAAATTTAGCTCGTGGATGTAAATGAAGTGACATAAGGTGGTAATTAGCCATAATTTTTGCACTTGCCGGGCCAATCTGATCTATTTAAATCAAACAAAATGTTCTCTAAAACTTTTGCCTGTAGATAAATCATTTATAAAATAGAAGATGCCTTATAATGAAGTAGGAGTATTTAAGGTGAAGTCAACTTTACTCAACCTTAAATTATTTATTGCTGTCATACATGGATTCCTTTAACAAATTTTTATTGAATATCTACCACGTATCAGGCACTATTCTAGGAGCAAAGCAGTTCAGCTCCCTGCTGTTAAGGAGCTTACCTTGTAATCAGGCTAGCCATAGCCCAGAATAATTAGAAGAAAGATTATGTATAGTTTCTTAAAGACCATTTTCTCATGCTCTGATAATTTCTTAAACTTAGCTTATCTGGTGAATTTTCTTTACTTTGTTTGCACCAAAGGAGAATCTTTGAGATGAAGATGGATATCTCTTTATATTCGTTCTGTAAATAAAGTTAATTCTTTCAAAAACTGTAGACTGAAAGGCTGCTCTCTGCCAGGTACTCTTTTAAGTATAATGACAATTAGAAAAATGGATCAGAAGCAGATCCTGACCTCAAAGCGTAGTTGATTGTAGGGGACACAACAATGACAGAGAATGAAAGAGAAGCAACTGTACAACAGACTTCGTGCCAGTCTCTCTAGTTAAATAGATGAGACAGCTGTGTGTGTGTGTGTGTGTGTGTGTGTGTGTGTGTGTGTGTGTGTGTGTGTGTGTGTAGCAGAGCAGTCCTATTGCCCTAATATGTCTGTTGAAAACCTTTTATTTTCAATTTTATATTTCTCCCAAAAGGTTAAAACTTACACTTATTTTAATACTTTTCCTCTCCGGCTCAGAGTGTGGAAATAGTCTCTGGTATGAGTTCCCTAAAATCCAGGCCTTAATCATATTTTAGATGATTATATGCCTGGTATTTCCTAGTGTCTGTCTTATCTTGAGGCTTCCTAAATTATGTAACTAGGAATAGCAGTAGGGAAATAATGTATAAATGCATTAAACTTCCCCTGTAGAATAATGAATAGCTAGTATCTGAAAGCATATGCAGATTGATGAAATAAATATTACTTTAATATGACATGTAAATGTTGAAGAAAAATGAGGACTTAACAGGAAGAGAAATTTATCAGATGTTTTAATTACCGATACTTTGATTTATCCTGTAAAAAAAGCATCAGCTGTTTGGAACACAAAGATAAGTCCTTCTCAACTTTGAGAGACAGGTGTTGCCTCGTTTCTGTTTTATCGGTGTGAAAATGAAAACATAAAGTTCGTGTGGCCTTTGCACCAGATGAGTTTTTAGCTTAAGTGAAAGGGGCTCAGGCTTGCTGGACACATTACCACTGGTCACCCCTGTGGTTTATGGAACAATAAGAATTAGGAACAATTGGAATTAACAGGCTATTATAGGGATTTTTCAACCTTGACTTGAAAATATATGGACAGGCCCATTATATATTTCTTTGGCTTTGCTTTGTAGTTACCAGCTGACAAGTGGATACAAGCCTGCCCCGATGGACCTGAGCTTTATCAAGCTCACCCCATCTCAGGAAGCGATGGTGGACAAGTTGGCGGAAAATGCTCATAACGTGTGGGCCCGGGATCGAATCCGGCAGGGCTGGACCTATGGCATCCAACAGGTACGTGGGAATTTAGCTCTACAGCACGTACTCTGAGATTGACTTAAGTAGGAATTAGTGTAATTTGTAACAGGAGAGATTAAGTAACGACCATTGTAAAACTCACATCATATAGATATCTTTAATGTACATATGCACAGAAACGCCTGATTCAAGAAGTCAGGCCACCCCAAGTCTTGTTGTTATCATGAGGGGCCCAGTGACTATTACCAGACCAGTGATTTATAACGTGGTTTTGTGGCATTTCTCTCTCTGAGATTGTATTTTAGGAGAAGCTTTTGAAATACGAGAAGTTCGAGATAAACTAATAATAGAAGAGGTCCACAATTCCTTATTTGTTTGTGTGTGTATTTATTTATTTATTTATTTTTGGCTGCGTTGGGTCTTCGTTGCTGCACGCGGGCTTTCTCTAGTTGCAGCGAGCGGGGTCTACTCTTTGTTGCGGTGCACGGGCTTCTCATTGCAGTGGCTTCTCTTGTGGCGGAGCATGGGCTCTAGGCCCATGGGCTTCAGTAGTTGTTACACGCGGGCTCAGTAGTTGTGGCTCACAGGCTCTAGAGTGCAGGCTCGGTAGTTGCGGCGCACGGGCTTAGTTGCTCCGCAGCATGTGGGATCTTCCCAGACCAGGGCTCGAACCCGTGTCCCCTGCATTGGCAGGCGGATTCTTAACCACTGCGCCACTAGGGAAGCCCCACAATTCCTTATTTAACACCCTTGGGACCAGATGAATTTCAGAATCCAGATATTTCTTGGTTTTCAGAATGGTGATACATTGATCATGTTACACAGTGCCCTCAGCAGGGCAGCAGACTATATATAAATTATTCTTTGTTCAGCAATGTAGGCTGATGATACCAAGAGGGGTAAGTAAAGATTATCCACAGCCTTGCATCAATTCAGATCATTTTTGTCACCAACAGAGTTTTTGTTAAACTTAGTATAAAACCGACTTTTCTGAGTTTTCTGGATTTCAGAATCATGGATTTCTATTAATGGTTGCACTCACAGGAAGAACTAGCAGTCATTGGGTCTGTATTGAGACGGCAAAGCAGAGCAAATTTAGGCTTGCCTCTTAGTGCCTGTGTGACCTTGGGAAAGCTACTTAAATTAATGTTCTCTGTGCCACTGTTTTCCTCCTCACTGAATTTTTAAACTTCATTATATAACTTATGTATAAGAAAGGCTACAGCAGTGCATTTCACCTAACAAATCGTATAGAATAGTTTGCTGTTATTGTAAGATGCCAGAGTCACTATGCCTCGAGTTTTACATCTATTTTCTTCTTTAACTCTTGCGACAGTTCCATGAAGGATGAACAGTTTTTATTGCCAATTCACATATGATGTACAGGGAGCTTGAGAACAATTTGTCCAGCGCTTCCAGATGGCAGAACCAGGTTGGAATCAAGCCTTTTGACTCCAGAGCCCAAATTCTTCTCTTGCTTATCACAGTGATCCTTGCCAGCTCATGGTGGGCAGTGCCTTTACTTAAACATTTTTAGGAGTAAACTGGATTATTACTTATAAGCTTAGGCCATGGTTCAGGATAAAGGCTACCTGTTGGTTTGAAAAATACGTTTCCAAAATTCTTCTTAACCGGTGACTTTTGTCATTTGCAAGGCTAAAGAAAACTCAGATAGCCTTGATTTACTTCATAAAATAAGCTATTTTTATATTGAATTAAACTGGTTGTAACTGATGAGATTGTCAATACTCAGTCCACTTGAGCATAGTGTGTGTGTGTGCGTGTGTGTGTGCGTGTGTGTATGAACCTGAACCATATACCACAGGGGGATAAGGGGTCACATTTGCTCTCTGCCAAAGGAGCGCTCACTTGCCTTGCAGCCCGCACGACTCTGTGGGACAAACCAGAACCCCCCGCTGTC
The DNA here is from genome assembly GCF_949774975.1 of Lagenorhynchus albirostris. Lineage (NCBI taxonomy): Eukaryota > Metazoa > Chordata > Mammalia > Artiodactyla > Delphinidae > Lagenorhynchus > Lagenorhynchus albirostris. The sequence continues at coordinate 8,419,175 of NC_083110.1, forward strand.
TGCCTCTTCCTTGTGCATGAGGGTCGTCCTCATAAAAACACAGGGCTCTGTCTGATCTGGCCACAGCTGTCCTTGGAACCGTTTCTCCGTCCCCTCCCCCAGTTCCCACTCCATCCCTCCACCCCATTCCCCACGGACAGAGCACACATTTGCTGGGTTGTCTGAAGGAGCGGTGTCTTTAATTTTTCATCACCCTCTCCTTAACATAGTCTGGTTCACAACTAGGTCGTAAACTCCTTGCTAGCAGGCATTTGCTTGAGGTCCCTCTTCTCTGCCTCTCCAGCACACCTGATTTCAAGCACTTGTGTGCGTGGAAACCCCAGGGCAGCTCCTTTTCACAATCACATTCCCAGGACACCATTTCCAGAGAGAGTGATTCATCGGAGGCCTCTTAATTTCCCTACACGAAAAGTTGCGGGGCAGCAGCCAGTGTTGAAAGGGAGGGGTGCTGGGTAATGTGTCTTGAAGCTGCACTGGCAAGGCAGGCACTCTGTTTACGCTGCTTGTGTGTTTGGGGGTGGCTTCGGTGTGGGGTTCCCCATCAAGCAGCCCAGATGATTTGGACACCAGGTGTCAGTAGATGGTCGTGTAGCCAGGATGAGGTATTTACTACAGATTTGCTAGAGAGGGGGAAGAAGAAATTAGGAAACAGTTTTCTTTGCTCTTCCCCAGCGAGAACAAACCCTGTCCACCACATACCTTTTTTTTTTTTTTTTTTTTTTTTTGGAGAAGGTTTGGGAATATCCACAGCCTCTTAGTTCTTCTTCATGCTAAGGTAAATTGAGAATCGAGTATGCCTCCTAAAATACGGAAAGTTGGAGAAAACCTGCAGCAGTGAGAGAGTGGAAAGAAGTAACTTCTTAAATGTTAGAGCCCTAAAGACTCGCAGCCCGTGGGAGGCATCTCCACCTCCCGTGAGATTAAGTTTTGTACTTACCGCACATTAGGTATCCTTTTCCAGGGTCGTAAGGTAGCCTGTCTTCTTGCTTGGTCAACACCATCTTAATCACGTTTGAAACTTGGGGCCTCTTTTGTAAAATACGAACTGTGAGGTTTGTAGCTATTTCAGTATTCCTGGCATTACCTGGTTTCCCCAGTTCATGGAATCAACTTAATGCGTATTTTCCAAGCTATTTGAGGTCATGGGATGGCCGCCCATGCCCTGAGTTTTCTCTGAAGAAGGCACAGCAGCCTGGTGTTGTCCTTTGGCTCAAAAATCAGATGTCCGGTAATAATTAGGCTCTTCTTGTAACAAAGACCTGTCAGTCAACTTGGCAAGGAAATGGTAGGTTCTCTTACGTTAGCCCGTTGCCTTGTGACCAGGGCAGATGGAAGATGATTACGGAGATCCTTCAAGTTGGCTTTTGTTACTGCTGTTATTTTTACGTTTTCTTCTCATGGAGAGGGCCTATTTAAATTGATGCAGTTACTCACTTGATTACATCTTTCATACTGACAGTATTTCAGTAACTCCTGCAGCCTGGGAAGACAAAGGGAAGGTAGAAGGCACAGTATCTACCTTCATATGCTTTATATTTTGATGTATTTCGTGGCTGTCTCATTGCCAAATGCTGTTGGTCACTCTTTGACGATCATGCACCTTTTTTGCCTTCCTGTAGGATGTAAAGAACAGAAGAAACCCTCGCCTGGTTCCCTATGCCCTTCTAGATGACCGGACTAAGAAATCCAACAAGGACAGCCTCCGTGAGGCCGTGCGCACACTGCTGGGGTATGGCTACACCCTGGAGGCGCCCGATCAAGATCATGGTATTTTCATTTCGCTTTCTTCTCCTCTTGTTGCAAAATCACATAGTAAGTTCTTTAAAGCCAAATGCATGAATAAAAAGGGGGAGTGCAAGATAGACTCCTTCAGTCGAAGTATATAATTTAGGCCAGGAGTTGAGAGCATTTTTTGTCCTGAAGGACACTTGGAGGATTGGCTCATCTTTCAGCAGAGTGGCTCCGGACCGCACTGATTCCGCAGGGGGAAGAAGTGGGTTTACCTTCCCGAAGAGTCTGAGGGAGCCGTTAGCTCCGTGATTCTGATACTGCCCCTCACTCCCACCTACCCCACCAGCTCTGCTTCAGAAGAGCTAGTTTTAGTTGTTTATGGGAGTAAACCTATAGTGGGAGCTAGTGTTTTCTAAACCTTCATTGTTTAGACTCTTACATATAGGCCATAGTAATTAATTAGTGCAATATTTTGCTTTAAGGAAAACACTCTAGAATAGGCACTCAATAAATATGTGTTGAATAAATGGATTTTTAAAGGGTCTATGAAGAACGTATTTCCTTTGAATAATGCCTTTTAAGAATATGGTTTAAGATGGTTAACTCCTTAATCCTTTGCTCCTGTACTTTGAGTTGGTGTTAATATCCATATTTTAAAGTTGCCAAAAATGACATGAGCGCTGCGTGTTTCATTGTAGTGCCTGTATTTTTTGATAGAAAGTTTTAAAAATCTATGTCAGATATTCTCTAATGACTAATATTTTCAGTGTAGTATCTGTGTATAGGAATTCAATCTTAAATAGTAATGATAGGTAATATTTGTATAGTGCTTATCATGTGTAACAAGTGTTTAGAAGACCTTTGCAATTATTGTTTAATCCTCACAGTAACTCTACGAGGATGGTCTGTGTACTATGCTCATTTTACAGATAAGGAAACAAATTCAGATACTTCCGTGTCTTCCCATTTACTAAATGGTAGAGGCAGGATCCCAGCCCCAGATGTCAGTCCTTTGAGTTGAGTCAGTATGTAGTTAGCATCTGGACAGTTCACTGTAGTTACTGAATCCTTATATTTGCTACAAATAAAATTAGATACCCATTTAATAACAATAATGTTCACGATCATAATGTAACTTCTTACAATGTAACGTATCTTGAAGTCCGCTTTACAGCAACAAATACTTGGTAGATCTTATTAGGAAGCAGATACTGCTAGATATGCAAGATACAGAAAATATAGCTGCCTTAAAGGGTGTGCAGTCCACACGGCCCCTGGGATGGATAAACAATAAAACCCTGCCAAGTCAAGAAACAACAATTGGGAAGAGTTCTACAGCTGTCTGGTACAGAATAAGCCCTCAACGCGAATGGTTCTTTTTAAAATATTTTTAAAATGAGGTATAATATTTATATAATAGAATGCACAGATCTTCAGTTCAATTTGGTAAATTTTGACAGTTGTATACATGAGAGAAACCACCACCCAAACGAACATGGGGACCATTTTCTTCATCACAGAAAGTTCCCTCTGCCCCCGAAAAGTAACCACTTTCTAAATTCTATCATCACAGATTAATTTTGCCTCTTCTTATACTCTGCATAAACGTAATCATTATATATATAATAGTATATTGCTCCTGTACTTTGAGTTGGTGTTAATATCCATATTTTAAAGTTGCCAAAAATGACATGAGCTCTGCGTGTTTCATTGTAGTGCCTGTATTTTTTGATAGAAAGTTTTAAAAATCTATGTCAGATATTCTGACATATATATAGATATTCACTATATATATATATATATATATATATATATTTTTTTTTTTTTTTTTTTTTTTCGGTACGTGGGCCTCTCACCGTTGTGGCCTCTCCCGTTGTGGAGCACAGGCTCCGGACGCGCAGGCTCAGCGGCCATGGCTCACGGGCCCAGCCGCTCCGCGGCATGTGGGATCTTCCCGGACCGGGGCACGAACCCGCGTCCCCTGCATTGGCAGGCAGACTCTCAACCACTGCGCCACCAGGGAAGCCCTATATTTTATTTTTTATTTTTATTTTTTATTTTTTTGCGGTACGCGGGCCTCTCACTGCTGTGGCCTCTCCCGTTGCGGAGCACAGGCTCCGGACGCGCGGGCCCAGCGGCCATGGCTCACGGGCCCAGCCGCTCCGCGGCATGTGGGATTCTCCCGGACTGGGGCACGAACCCGCGTCCCCTGCATCGGCAGGCGGACTCCCAACCACTGCGCCACCAGGGAAGCCCCACTATATATTTTTAAAAAATCTTTATGGGAGTATAATTGCTTTATAATGTTGTGTTAGTTTCTCCTGTACAACAAAGTGAATCAGCTATATGTATACACATATCCACTCCTTCTAGAGCCTCCCTCCCACCCTCCCTATCCCACCCCTCTAGGCGGTCACAAAGCACCGAGCTGATCTCCCTGTGCTATGCAGCCGCTTCCCACTAGCTATCTGTTTTACGTTTGGTAGTGTATATATGTCAATGCTACTCTCTCACTTCGTCTCAGCTTCCCCTTCCCCTCCCCCACCCACCGTGTCCACAAGTATGTTCTCTTCGTCTGAGTCTTTATTCCTGCCCTGTCACTTGGTTCATCAGTACCATTTTTCTAGATTCCGTATATATGCATTAATATACGGTATTTGTTTTTCTCTTTCTGACTGACTTCACTCTGTATGACAGACTCTAGGTTCACCCACATCACTACAAATGACTCAATTTCATTCCTTTTTATGGCTGAGTAATATTCCATTGTATGTATATGTACCACATCTTCTTTATCCATTCATCTGTCGATGGACATTTAGGTTGCTTCTGTGTCCTGGCTATTGTAAGTAGTCCTGCAGTGAACATTGGGGTACGTGTATCTTTTTGAATTATGGTTTTCTCAGGCTATATGCCCAGTAGTGGGATTGCTGGGTCATATGGTAGTTCTGTTGTTAGTTTTCTAAGGAACCTCGGTAGTGTTCTCCATAGTGGCTGTATCAGTTTACATTCCCACCAACAGTAATGACTATATTTTTTATCTAACTTCTTTTGCTCAACATACTGTTTTTGTTTGTTATTTTATGTATTTATTTATTTATTTTGGCTGTGTCGGGTCTTAGTTGCGGAACGTGCGATCTTTCATCGCAGCATGGGCTCTTCATTGCGGCGTGCAGGCTTCTCCCTGGTTGCGGTGCGCAGGCATCTCTCTCGTTGTGGCATGTGGGTTTTTCTCTCTCTAGTTGTGGTGGGCGGGCTCCAGAGCACATGGGCTCTGTAGTTTGCAGCATGCAGACTCTCTAGTTGAGGTGCATGGGCTCAGTAGTTGTGGCACGTGGGCTTAGTTGCCCCGAGGCATGTGGGATCTTAGTTCCCCAACCAGGGATCAAACCTGCGTCCCCTGCATTGGAAGGTGGAACACCAGGAAAGTCCCTCAGTGTACTGTTTTTGTGATCACCCGTGTTTTTACAAGTATCACAAAATTAATTGCTGAGTAGCATTCCATTTGAATAATAAACCACAATTTTTTTAATCCATTCTCCTGTTGATATAGATTTGGGTTGTTTCCGGTTTTTGACTGTTATGAATAAGACTGCGATGAACATTTGTAGACAAGTCTTTGTGCAGATTCATACTTTCACTTCTTTTAGGGTAAATAGAAGTGAAATTGCTGGGGCATAGGACAAACGTACATTTCACTTTACAAGAAACTTCCAAGCAGTTCTGCAAATATGCTCCCATCACCAATATGTGAAGGTATAGTTTTGCTCCCACATCGTGGCCAAGAATTGGTAATCTTTCCGATTTTAGCCCTTACAGTAGGTGTGAAATGGTATCTTATTGTAGTTTTAATTTGCATTTTCCTTAAGAATAATAATGTTGGCATCTTTTCTTATACTCGTTAGCCATCGATATATCTTTTTTTATGAAGTGTTTGTTCACATCTTTTATCCATTAAAAAACCTGGGTTGTTTTGTCTTCTTTTTATTAAACTGTGAAAATGTATATATTTACATATATAAACATATATGTATGTTTTTCTGGGTATAAGAACTATGTCAGATATTGGAAATATTTCCTCCCAGTTTGTGGATTGCTTTTTCATTATTTAAATGAGATCTTCCATGGAGTAGACGTTGTTAATTTTGAAGACTTGTAAATCTTTTAAAGAGTTAATTGATCTTTTTTTTTTTGGTTAAACTTTCAGACGTTTGTTTATCTCCCCACATCATCAATTGTGGATTATTATTAGTAAACTATCATAATTATGAGTGGCTGTGTCTAATATCTCCTTAGTGATTGTGGCATTCTATGGAGAACTTCAATCATTAGTCATAGTGACTCCTAGTTTCACAAAGCCACAATCCCATTTTGTAATTACCTATTAAATGTACTCCTTAGTGAACAATTGGATATATCAGGCATACAAATGTTTATTAATAATACCTTAGGATAGTATAGCATTTTCCAGTGTTTTTGCGTACTTTTATTTTTTTTAATTATTTTTTATTAATTTATTTATTTGTTTTTATTTTTGGCCGTGTTGGGTCTTCGTTGCTGCGTGAGGGCTTTCTCTGGTTGCGGCGAGTGGGGGCTACTCTTCGTTGTGGTGCGTGGGCTTCTCATTGTCGTGGCTTCTCGTTGTGGAGCACAGGCTCTAGGTGTGCAGGCTTCAGTAGTTGCGGCACGTGGGCTCAGTAGTTGTGGCTCACGAGCTCTAGAGTGCAGCCTCAGTAGTTGTGGCACACTGGCTTAGTGGCTCCGTGGCATGTGGGATCTTCCCCGGCCAGGGATTGAACCAGTGTCCCCTGCATTGGCAGGCAGATTCCCTGTGCCACCGGGAAAGCCGTGCATACTTTTAAAATATTTGATTCAACTACTCTATTAGGTATATACCTAATATAAGTACAATAAATACCTAACAAGGGTACAGTCCTCATAGAAGTTTTTGAGCTTCTTTCTAACTTTGTGTCTCCCTAGAGAGTATTAGATAAGAGAGATGACAGTCTATATCTTTTCTGTTGGAAGATGTTATAATGATAATAATAAAAGGTTTGGGGAAAAATCAACCATGCTTTTAAAGTCTGACATATCAACCATTTGATATCCCCAATTTTATTTTCATTCCTTCCCACATGAATATTTATATTTTGGATGTCTAGAGTCTTACCTACATTTATAGGTCTTTCCTCCACCATTGCTTTTCTGATACTCGTTTAAAATTACATAGAAAGAGTGCTGCCCAAGTCAGGCTGACTCAGTTCTAAAGCTATAGATGACAGCCAGTGAATTAAGGAGAAAACAGGAAAGAAACAAGCCCACTGTATATCTCAGAGAAATGATTAATCATGGCTCTAACAATAACCTTAAGTCTTCAAGGAAATAGTTAATTGTGGTCAATATTCAAGGAGGAGAATACATTTAGCCCTGTACAAAGAAATAAGCAGTGTATGCCAGAGAAAAATAATGATGATTACATTTTAAAACATTATCAATTATGGGCATAAACTGTGTCAGATCTGATATATTCACTTTTAGTGAGAACTGCATTCAGGAGGATACTGGATAAGATGTTATTCTGATGACATACAGTGTTTTATATTATGTACAACCATAATAAAATTTCATCTTCTTAACACCTCTGTGAGGCAATGTATTACTACCTTATGGTTACCTACTTTCTTGTGACTTATATGAATTTCAAGAAGGAAGAAAAGGAGCTTATATTTACTAAATCCATCTTTGGGTTTCATTTTACTTCCATATTTCAAATCATCCTCATTTTCATTTGATTTTAATACATAGTTATTGAACATCTCCCGTGCTTAGTTCTGGGGATTCAACAATGAATAAGACAGCTTTGCCCACAGGTAGCTTTCAGGATAGGCAGGGAAAGTAGACTAAATTGTCAACGCTTTCATACAGTGTAAACATTAATGCCCAAGTGTCACAGCAGAGAGGATTTCACTGATCTTGGTGGTGTCAGAGAAATCTTCATAAAGGAGGTGTATTAGTTATCTACTGCTGTGTAACAAATACCTCCCTCCCTAAATTTTAATGGCTTAAACCAACAAATGTTTGTTATCTGAAAATTTCTGTGGTTAGGGATTTGAGTGGATTAGTTAGGTCGTTCTGAATCATGGCCTCTCTTGAGGTTGCTATCAAGTCGGCCAGGGCTGCAGTCATCTGAAGACTTCAGTGGGGCTGGAGGATTTGCTTCTAAGACAGTTCACTTGCATAGTTGTTGGTTAAAGGGCTCAGTTTGTCTCTGGATATTGGCAAGAGACCTAAGTTCCTTGTCATGTAGACCTCCTCAGAGAGATGCTTCAGTGCCTTCATATGGCAGCTGGCTTCCCCCAGAGTTAGTAATCTAAGAGATAGTGCGAGGAGGAAGCCTCAATGCCTGTTACAATTACTTCTGCCATATTCTGTTTGTTGGAAGTGAGTCACTAAATGCATTGCACCCTTAAGCCCACACTTTTTGAAGGGAAGTGTGACAAAATATTTGGAGACATGTTTTAAAACCATCAAAGCTAGGGTGAAATTTAGAGGAATGAGTAGGAATCAGTGAGGTTCATGTGTTCCAGACAGAGAGGACAGTTTGTGTCAGGGCTTGGAGTGACAAGGGAGGGTTGCACGTGGGAATCAGATAGCTTTACGTGGCCGAATATGGAGTGAAGTTTGAGAAGCAGGGGAAGATGAAGGAGAGAAGACAGAGACTGAAACGAGGGTTTTCTGTTTAAAAGAATTACTCCAGTGGCTCTTTGGAGAATGGGCTGAAGGTGAACAAAATTAGAGGTGAGGACAGCAGTTTGGTGGCTCTAAAAGAAGTATAGATGAGGAGTGTTGAAGGCCTGATCTTAGCCAATACTGTGAATAGAGAGAATTCACAGAATTCACAGGACAGAATTGTTTGGCATTTAGAAATAGAATCAGTGGAAGGATGAAGGAGTGTCCGGGATGGCTTCTGGGTTAGTAGCTGGTGAGTACCTTCACATACACTGGGAGCACAGGAGTTGGAGCAGATAGAGATGGGAAATGGGAGATTCTGAGTTTGATTTTAAATATGTTGAGTTTGAGATGCATGTGAGACAACTAGACAGAGCCACCAAGGCTCAATACATATGTATATATGTGTACACACACACACTCACACACACATATATGAAGCTGAGACTATTGCTAGAGAGAAAAAGAGGGTTAAAATTTTCATTTTTTTAAATAGGAGAATTTTGGACATTTTTAAATGCTAAGGAAAAGAATCAGAGGAAAGGAGAGTTGAAAGGAAAGGAGAGGAACTTGATGAAGTATGATCTGAGGATGGTTGGGGGTGGGGGAATGAAATTCACAACATGGGTAAAGGGTTTGGCCTTGTACAAAAGGGAGAACTAACATTTTTGTCTAATAGGTCCAGTATCTGGGCTTCCTCAGTGACAATTTCTATTGACTTTTTTCCCCTGTATATAAGATGTACTTTCTTGTCTCTTTGCTTGTCTCACTATTTTTGTTGAAAACTGGACATTTTAAGTAGTATACTATGTCAACTCTGGAATCTCCCTTCAGGGTTTGTTATTGTGCTTGTTGTAATTGCTGTTACTTATTTGTTTAATGAATTTCTTAGCTAGTTCTGTAGGGTATGTTCTGTCTGTCACGTGTGGCTGCTGAAATCTCTATTTCATCGGCTTGGTGTCAGCTTGTGACTAGACAGAGACTTCCATAAATGGGACCCGTGAATCTCCCAGCTTTTGTCAAGGAAGGGACTCTGTGTGCATGCTGGGAGATGCCTTGGACACACAGCCAGCCAGTCCCCACCTTAGCCTTCACTTATGGCTTTTGCAGAACCTCAGGGTCTTCCAGACGTGAGAACTTCGGGCCTTCTCAGGTCTTTTCCTGAACCCAGAACCCTGGGCGTGAGCATGGCTTACTAGATCACCAGGATTATGTGGAAACTTTTCACAGCCTATTGTGGGTATCTCATTCCCCAGCTTTTCTTTTCAAATATTTCGGACAGCTTGTTGTTTGCCTCAGCTGTTATTGCCACCTCAAGCAGCTGCAGTGTTAAACAATGGCCTCTGGGGGCTTCCCTGGTGGCGCAGTGGTTGAGAGTCCGCCTGCCGATGCAGGGCACACGGGTTCGTGCCCCGGTCTGGGAAGATCCCCCATGCCGCGGAGCGGCTGGGCCCGTGAGCCATGGCCGCTGAGCCTGCGCGTCCGGAGCCTGTGCTCCGCAACGGGAGAGGCCACAACAGTGAGAGGCCCACGAGAGGCCCACGTACTGCAAAAAAAAAAAGTAAAGGATGTAAAATTTTTGATAAAACTGAATCTAACCTTATGTAATTGGTCAGGGCTATCATTTATTTTCTGTTAGTCAGCAGAATGATGATTTGTGTATTCCAGAATGAATATGAACTCAATGTTTGAATTATACTATTTTTGGAGAATTGTTCTAAGTAATATTTTAAAACATTTGAAAAAGTCATTTATTTTTATTCATTACAAAGTTTTATTGAGATTTGAATTGCTTACTTAGAAATTATACCAGGTTAAAAAGATAACTGGTTAATATCAATGATTTTTTAAGATTATTATACAGATACACCTAAAGGAATCAAGATACAAATACAATTTTCAAGAGACTAGCCTGCCTTCCTTCATAGCTTATTATAAAAAACTTGTAATTTTAATACATGCTTAGATCTTGACTGCCCTCTAGTGGTAATTGTCTTTTAAATGTATGGTTTGGAATGCAGCGTGTATAGATATTTTACATCCTATTTGAATGGTCATTGGTGTTTGCCCTCTCCGTGCTAGGATCTGTGAGGTACTAGGAACACAGTATATGATCAGATCTTGCCCTTAAAGTGGTTTGTTAAAAGCATAAATCCCGAATTTCTTCTTTGAGTAGCTTTGATAAGTGTGATAGAAATATATCTGCTAACTGTTCATTTTTTTAAAATGTCAATTAGTGTTATATTCATTATAACAATTTAAAAACCATTTATGTAACATACTTACATGAGCTAGAATTGTATGAGTGTAGAGTGTTTAAAATCAAGCAAAGGGGGACTTCCCTGGTGGTGCAGTGGTTAAGAATCCACCTGCCAATGCAGCGGACACAGGTTTGATCCCTGGTCCGGGAAGATCCCCCATGCCACAGAATAACTAAGCCTGTGAGCCACAACTACTGAGCCCAAGTGCCACAACTACTGAAGCCCATGTGCCTAGAGCCCGTGCTCTGCAACAAGAGAAGCCACTGCAATGAGAAGCCCGCAACGAACAGTAGGCCCCTCTCGATGCAGCTAGAGAAAGCCTGTGCGCAGAGACCCAACGCAACCAGAAATAAGTAAATAAATAAAAATAAAAAATTAAATAAAATTTTAAAAAAAGTCAAGCAAAGGATGAGAATTGCATGTTTGCGGGCGAGAGTTCTGTACCTTTGACGGTGGTGCTGCTGATTAGCTATTTACCTGGGCTTCTGTGTCCAGGGATCAGGAGACCCTTTGTTCGTAGACTCAGTCCAGCAGGTGTTTATAGGGCACCTACTTTGTGTTCAACCACTTGATGCTACAGGGTATGCAACAAAAATTTGTTTCAGGTTGCCTGCGTAATCTGTTTTTAAACGTCTGTGGATCCAGATTTCCATTTAGTTATTAGTATTTTATCCAAAAACAGAAATGCTGAACTGTTGCTTCTTTAAACTGTGGTTGCAAGCTACCCTAAACTAATGTAAGAAATATCGAATATAAACTATGAGCCACATGGACATTTGGAGGAAGATCCATGGAGCTTACAAGTCCTTGGCATGATGATATCTATGAATAGCATGTTAATTTCAAGTTCAGTTGAATGCCATCAGTGAGGGTAAGAATAGCGTAGCAGTTATGACCCAGCAATTCCACCCCTGGGTGTGTATCTGAAAGAAACAAAAACACTAATTTGAAAAGATACAAGTACCCCAACGTTCATAACGGCATTATTTACAATAGCCAAGATATGGAAGCCACCTAAGTGTCCATCAACAAATGAATGGATATAGATGTGTATATATACACAGTGGAGAACTACTCAGCCGTAATAAAGAAGGAAATTTTGTTATTTGCACAAACATGGATGGACTTGGAGGGTATTATGCTAAGTGAAATAAGTCAGACAGAGAAAGACAGATAGTGTATGATATCACTAATATGTGGAATCTGAAAATACAGCAAACTAGTGAATATAACAAATACAAAAGGAACAGACTCACAGAGAACAAATCAGAGGTTAACAGTGTGGGGAGAGGGAAGGGGGAGGGGTAATATACGGAGAGGGAATTAAGAGGTACAAACGATTATGTGTAAAATAAGCTACAAGGATATATTGTATAACACAAGGAATATAGCCAGTATTCTATAATGACTAAAAACGAAGCATAACCTTTAAAAATTGTGAATCACTATATTGTACACATATAACATATAATATTTTACATCAACTACACTTCAATTAAAACAATAGAATAGTGCAACAGCTTAAGGTCAGGGAAAAAATGCCAGGACTAAGAAATTCTTCATCATTACCTCTTATTGACCCAAATTTTCTATATACTACCCCTGTTTTTATTACCTCTATTAGCAGAAAAGATTAGTGGTAAATATTAATACCAAGAAAAATTTGTAGTGAGCTTTTTTTTAAACATCTTTATTGGAGTATAATTGCTTTACACTGTTGCGTTAGTTGCTGCTGTATAACAAAGTGAATAAGCTATACGTATACATATATCCCCATATCTCCTCCCTCTTGCGTCTCCCTCCCACCCTCCCTACTCCACCCCTCTAGGTGGTCACAAAGCACCGAGCTGATCTTCCTGTGCTATGTGGCTGCTTCCCACTAGCTATCTATTTTATTTTTGGTGGTGTATATATGTCAGTGCCACTCTCTCACTTTGTCCCAGCTTACCCTTCCCCCTCCCCATGTCCTCACGTCCATTCTCAACATATGCGTCTTTATTCCTGTCCTGCCCCTAGCTTCTTCAGAACCATATATATATATTTAGAGTCCATATATATGTGTTAGCATATGCTATTTGTTTTTCTCTTTCTGACTGACTTCACTCTGTATGACAGTCTCTCGGTCCATCCACCTCACTACAAACGACTCAATTTTGTTTCTTTTTATGGATGAGTAATATTCCATTGTATATATGTGCCACATCTTCTATATCCATTCATCTGTTGATGGACACTTAGGTTGCTTGCATGTCCTGGCTATTGTAAATAGTGCTGCAGTGAACATTTTGGTACATGACTCTTTTTGAATTATGGTATTCTCAGGATATATGCCCAGTAGTGGGATTGCTGGGTCATATGGTAGTTCTAGTTTCAGTTTTTTAAGGAACCTCCATACTGTTCTCCATAGTGGCTGTATCAATTTACATTTCCACCAACTCTGCAAGAGGTTTCCGTTTTCTCCACACCCTCTCCAGCATTTATTGTTTGTAGATATTTTGATGATGGCCATTCTGACTGGTATGTGGTGATACCTCATGGTAGTTTTGATTTACATTGCTCTAATGATTAGTGATGCTGAGGATCTTTTCATGTGTTTGTTGGCTATATGTATATCTTCTTTGGAGGAATATCTATTTAGGTCTTCTGCCCAGTTTTGAATTGGGTTGTTTGTTTTCTTGATATTGAGCTGCTTGTGTTTTTGGAGATTAATCCTTTGCTGATACGTTTGCAAATATTTTCTCCCATTCTGAGGATTGTCTTTTCATCTTATTTATGGTTTCCTTTGCTGTGAAAAAGTTTTAAAGTTTCATTAGGTCCTATTTGTTTATTTTTGTTTTTATTTCCATTTCTCTAGGAGGTGGGTCAAAAAGGATCTTGCTGTGATTTATGTCATAGCGTTCTGCCTATGTTTTCCTCTAAGAGTTTTTATAGTTTCTGGCCTTACGTTTAGGTCTTTAATCCATTTTGAGTTTGTGTATGGTGTTAGGGAGTGTTCTAATTTCATTCTTTTTTTTTTTCTTTTTTTTTGCTGTACACGGGCCTCTCACTGTTGTGGCCTCTCCCGTTGTGGAGCACAGGCTCCGGACGCGCAGGCTCAGCGGCCATGGCTCACGGGCCCAGCCGCTCCGTGGCATGTGGGATCTTCCCGGACCGGGGCACGAACCCGTGTCCCCTGCATCGGCAGGCGGACTCTCAACCACTGCGCCACCAGGGAAGCCCTGTATTTAATTTTTGATAGTTTGATTAATTTGTGTCTTGGCGTGGTTCTCCTTGGATTTATCCCACATGGGACTCTCTGTGCTTCCTGGACTTGATTGACTATTTCCTTTCCCATATTAGGGAATTTTTCAGCTATAATCGATTCAAATATTTTCTCAGTCCCTTTCTTTTTCTCTTCTTCTTCTGGGACCCATATAATTTGAATGCTGGTGCGTTTAATGTTGTTCCAGAGGTCTCTAGACTGTCCTCAATTCTTTTCATTCTTTGTTCTTTATTGTGCTTTGCAGTACTTATTTCCAGTATTTTGTCTTCCAGGTCACTTATATATTCTTCTGGCTCAGTTATTCTGCTATTGATTTCTTCTAGAGAATTTTTTTTAACATCTTTTTTGGAGTATAATTGCTTTACAATGGTGTGTTAGTTAAAGCTTTATAACAAAGTGAATCAGTTATACATATACGTATGTTCCCATATCTCTTCCCTCTTACATCTCCCTCCCTCCCACCCTCCCTATCCCACCCCTCTAGGTGGTCACAAAGCACCGAGCTGGTCTCCCTGTGCTATGCGGCTGCTTCCCACTAGCTATCTGCTTTACGTTTGGTAGTGTATATATGTCCATGCCACTCTCTCACTCTGTCACAGCTTACCCTTCCCCCTCCCCATATCCTCAAGTCCATTCTCTAGTAGGTCTGTGTCTTTATTCCCGTCTTACCCTGGAGAATTTTTAATTTCATTTTTATGTTGTTCATCATTGTTTTTGTGCTCCTTAGTTCTTCTTGGTCCTTGTTAAATGTTTCTTGTATTTTCTCTATTCTATTTCCAAGATTTTGGATCATCTTTACTATCATTACTCTGAATTCTTGTTCAGGTAGACTGCCTATTTCCTCTTCATTTGTTAGGTCTGGTGGCTTTTTACCTTGCTCCTTCATCTGCTGTGTGTTTCTCTGCCTTCTCATTTTGCTTAACTTACTGTGTTTGGGGTCCCCTTTTCACAGGCTGCAGGTTCGTAGTTCCCGTTGTTTTTGGTGTCTGCCCCCAGTGAGTGAAGTTGGTTCAGTGTCTTATGTAGGTTTTCTGGTTGAGGGGACTGGTGCCTGAGTTCTGATGGGTCGGGCTGGATCTTGTCTTTCTATTGGGCAGGGTGGTATCCGGTGGTGTGTTTTGGGGTGTCTCTGAACTTAGTATGATTTTAGGCAGCCTCTCTGCTAATGGGTGGGGTTGTGTTCCTGTCTTGCTGTTGTTTGGCATGGGGCGTCCCACAGTGGTGCTTACTGACCGTTGGGTGGATCTGGATCATTGCGTTGAGACAGAGATCTCTGGGGGATCTCTTGCTGATTGATATTACATGAAGCCAGGAAGTCTCTGGTGGTACAATGTCCTGAACTCGGCTCTCCCACCTCAGAGGCTCAGGCCTGACACCCAGCCATAGGACCAAGACCCTGTCAGCCACATGGCTCAGAAGTAAAGGGAGAAAAATAAGAAAGAAAGAAAAAATAAAATAAAGTTATTAAAATAAAATTTTAAAAATATTATTAAAATAAAACAAGTAATAAAAAAATAAGAAGAGAACAACTAAACCAATACCAATTTATGTTTGAAACACTCAGTATCTGAGTCACCTTTATGCAAACAATTGCTTGTAGGAATGCTCAAAGAAAATGTAATTTTGGAGATAACTTGTACTTCACTCCAGCTCGCAAGAGTTTCATGTTATCTCTCCAGCGGCAACATTTTCTCTTGGGAAAATGACTCTCTTGGTAACTTTGTGTCTTTTCTCGTTTATGGCATTTTTCCACTGTGGAAAATCAGAACTCTTACTATTTTTATACCTTTAGATTGTTCTTTTCTAAAAACGTGCTGCTTAGAAGTTAACCCTTTGGCTTTAGGTAGAACTTCCAAATCTGGACAGGTGGCTGGGGGAGTTGCTCTCTCCTTTGTCATCGCTTTATCTTCCTGCTTCAGTTTGGAGATCAGACTGATCAGATTATCAATTTGATTTCCTGGTCACATAGAAAACCACAGATCACCGAGGACAGGTAGAACTTGAGGCTGTTTTCCAAACAAACTTGAGCTCCAGTGATGCTTTTCTTGTCGAGTTCTGCCTGCCATGCGGGCTTTTGCCAGGACACCCCGATGAGAGCGGACCAGCTGCCCTGGGCGAGACTCCAGGCTCTGTAGTGAGCTTTTAAAGAAATTAAATAAATAGTGGTTATATTTTTATACCACATTTTCCAATGTATTTGATTTAAGCTAATATTAACATTTATTTGCATTTCTTGAGCACACTGTGCAGTTCGTGGAGTCCAAAGTCCTGGAAACATAAAACAGGAGAAAGGACATGTGAGTTTTTCAGCAGTTTAGTTTTCTAAAAAACTGAGTGTTTCATACTCAGGAAATTGGGATTGAATTTGTTAGTACATACTAGAATGTAAGCATGACTGTATTTGCACATGTCGACATCACTAAACATAAGGATAATATGTGAGAGCGTTTTATTTTCCTGAAGAGGAATCTCCCAATGTTTGTGTACTTCAAAGCTTGTTTTCTGTACCTCTTAGATTAGTTTAGGGAAGATTACAGCCATGATTTAAAGAAGCAGCGGATCAGTGTGCTGTTTCTTGAGAAAATACTGACTCTGGAAATGTGGCTTTTCCTATTTTTTTTAATATTATGGCATTTAGAACTATCTCCTTAATAGTTAATTTTCTTGTCCTCAAAAAAGTAGTTTACTATTCTACCTTTCAAAAATCATTCGGTTATTAAGTAACAGATGTGAGAATATTGTACCCTTCATCACGGAGATGTTTCTCTCATTTAAGCCCCTTTCCACTCCCACCTTGGATGTATCGAAAGCAAACTTTCTCTCTTCAGAGAATTTTGTACGTGCTGTCTGCTGCATAGAGTATTATAAATGTCTCATTTTTAAACTGTATTACTGCATTCATGTTTTCAGTAAGGTGTTTGAATGTATTGTATGATATGAGTGTGTGACATTTGAGGCTGTCACTGCTGGACACAGGAGATTTGCTTGGAGCAGACTAAGTCGTTAGGTGTGAGCATGTGTGTATATGTGGGGAAAGGTGAAAAAACAAAATGTTGCTTATTCAGAAATTTAACCCAGGTTTTGAAAGGTTTATCAGCAGATGCAGTTCATCTACATGCCCTAAAATCACCATAAAGTCATCAGAAAGTAATAATTGATCATTTCATTAAATCAGCTCCTATTATGTGCTGGGACCTCTTAGTCCATTTTTCTTTTCTTCAATCTAACCTTAACTTGTTAAAGATGACCTGTGTGTTTATTGTCAACCTTTAGAGCATATCGTGACTATTTTTATTTATTTGGTCACATCAGTAGTTTAGCTTTTAATAAACTTTTATTATTTATCAGGTCTTCCCTAACTCCTGAGAACAGATGAGCACTAATATTTAACTGGTACCTGCTAACTCTGTGTGAGCTCCTGAAGGTAGAGCGGAGAGAACACAGGTTGTAGCGTTTGGCGGCTCCCGAATTCTGCCATTAGTCGTGTGACTTCATTAAGTCACTTAAATTTGCTTCTCTGTATCTAACCCCAAACTTCGTGGAGCTGACCACATCCTCTGATACCAGGTCAGCGGACCCTTGTCCCCTTGCGCTGTGATTTCCCAGGAGGTGACGTTCTCCAAGTCATTCTAGCTCCAGGTCCCCTGGTCTGAGGTTTTGTACCACTGGCACACTCCATCTCTGAGGCACCTCATGTCCTACAGATGTTTTTTCCCTGTCTCACCACACGGATCCTGAGGTTGGACCTGACCCTTTTATTTTTTCCTCAAGTCACTTAAACACAGCATTTGTGTGTATATACAGTGAAGAGGTGGGGTAGCAGAAGACTTATGCCCCTAGCCGTTCTGTCTGGGAAACTTACCAATGGTTCCGATTCTCTGCTAATGTATAGCTCTCTCTTGTTTTCTTTCTCTCCTCCTCACTTCCTGGGTGCTTCTTCTCTCTTCTCTCCTACCCATGAATGTCTATTTATTTCCTATGCAGAACAGTTTAAACCTCTTTTATTGTCTTCTTCCCATTCTTGCCCTCAAGTTCATCTCATCTTCCACTACCAAACCGCCAAGTGGCTGTTAGGCTTTTCTCTACAGGAAAGAAAAATTTTTTTTTTTTACATCATCTGCCCAACAGCATTAGTGAGAGTTAACAACCAGCATCTCCCAAGGAAGGCCATGTACTTTCCACTTCACCCAGCTGCTTCCATCTGATATGAAAACACTTTGTAACAACATATGAACCAACATAAGAATAGAAGGTATCTTTAGCATCATCCCTGTAGGTTAAGTGGTATCTGCCCTCCTCTTTCAATTCCCCATGCAACGATCACCAGAATCCCTTTCCATTCACAGCTGCCAGAGCTGAAGTGTGCAGCGGCACAGGAGAAAGGTTCCGAATCTTCCGCGCTGAGAAAACTTACGCTGTGAAGGCAGGAAGATGGTATTTTGAATTTGAGGCTGTCACTGCTGGAGACATGAGAGTTGGCTGGAGCAGACCAGGCTGTCAACCCGATCAGGAGCTTGGCTCGGATGAACGTGCCTTTGCTTTCGATGGCTTCAAGGTGAGTGTGCTTTGCTGGGCCCCGGGCACTGGAGTTTGTAGGCTCCTGGTTTTGTAGGCTGCCGTGCACCAGGCATCCACACGCTGTGGGCTCCCACGCTGCCTGGCTTGATTTCCTCTGGTATTCCTTTTGGTGGTACAGTAATATTAGTACTTTCCTGAGCTCAACCTTGAGAAAATAGTTCCTAGGAAAACTTTTGTTCTTGTAGCCTCAAAACGTTTTCCCTCACCCTGTGAATAGTCAAGATTATTCAAAATTCAAGAAGGAAAATATTGATTCTCTATCATATCAAAAAGATGAATCATCCTTGTCTATCAAAAATGTTTAAAATCCGTATGCTAATTTAAAATATATTCACTTTGACAGAGGAATTCCATAGAAGGAATTTATCCTCAAGCAATAATTAATGATAGGTATAAACATTTAATAGACATAAGAATGCTATTTGTTGTTTGCAATCACCAAGAGTTTTCATTTTCAACATTATTGGTAATTTTTATGTTTTAAGTTTGGTGGAAGCTGGTCAGTTGCTTTTTTTTTTTTTTTTTTTTTAATTTCCCCAGGCCTCGTGGCTTGTGGGATCCTAGTTCCCCGACCAGGGATTGAACTGGGCCCACGGCAGTGAAAGTGCAGAGTCCAAACCACTGGACCGCCAGGGAATTCCCCTCAGTTGCTTCTTTTATTGTTTATTTATACATTATATAAGTGTTTAATGATAATTTTAGCTGCATAATATATTTTAAAATTAAAAATACAAAATATGGAGAGATTGGTTCAAGATGGCAAAGTAGAAGGATGTGCGCTCACTCACTCTTACGAGAACACCGGAATCACAACTAACTGCTGAACGGTCATCGACAGGAAGACAGTGGAACTCACCAAAAATGATACCCTACATCCAAAGACAAAGGAGAAGCCACAATGAGATGGTAGGAGGGGCACAATCACAATAAAATCAAATCCCATAACTACAGGGTGGGTGACTCACAAACTGGAGAACACTTATACCACAGAAGTCCACCCACTGGAGTGAAGGTTCTGAGCCCCACATCAGGCTTCCCAACCTGGGATCTGGAAATGGGAGGAAGAATTCCTAGAGAATCAGACTTTGAAGGCCAGCAGCATTGGATTGCAGGACATTGGCAGGACTGGGGGAAACAGAGACTCCACTCTTGGAGGGCACACACAAAGTAGTGTTGGGACCCAGGGGAAGGAGCAGTGACCCCCACAGGAGACTGAACCAGACCTACCTGCTAGTGTTGGAGGGTCTGCTGCAGAGGCGGGGGGTGGCTGTGGCTCACCATGAGGACAAGGACACTGGCGGCAGAAGTTCTGGGAAGTACTCCTTGGCATGAGCCCTCCCAGAGTCCGCCATTAGCCCCACCAAAGAGCCGGATAGGCTCCAGTGTTGGGTTGTCTCAGGCCAAACAACCAACAGGGAGGGAACCCAGCCACACCCATCAGCAGACAAGCAGGATAAAGTTTTACCTGAGCTCTGCCCACCAGAGCAACACTCAGCTCTACCCACCATCAGTCCCTCCCATCAGAAAACTTGCGCAAACATCTTAGATAGCCTCATCCACCAGAGGGCAGACAGCAGAAGCAAGAAGAACTACAGTCCTTTAGCCTGTGGAACAAAAACCACATTCACAGAAAGACAGACAAGATGAAAACGCAGTGGGCTATGTAGTAGATGAAGGAACAAGATAAAACCCCAGAAAAACAACTAAATGAAGTGGAGATAGGCAACCTTCCAGAAAAATAATTCAGAATAATGACAGTGAAGATGATCCAGGACCTAGGAAAAAGAATGGAGGCAAAGATCGAGAAGATGCAAGAAATGTTTAACAAAGACCTAGAAGAATTAAAGAACAAACACCTAGAAGAATTAAAGAACAAACAGAGATGAACAATACAGTAACTGAAATGAAAAATACCCTAGAAGGAAGCAGTAGCAGAAAAACTGAGACCAAAGAACGGATAAGCAACCTGGAAGACAGAATGGTGGAATTCACTGCCATGGAACAGAATAAAGAAAAAAGAATGAAAAGAAATGAAGACGGCCTAAGAGACCTTTGGGACAAGATTAAACGCAACAACATTTGCATTATAGGGGTCCCAGAAAGAGAAGAGACAGAGAAAAAGACAAATATTTGAAGAGATGATAGTCAAAAACTTCCCTAACATGGAAAAGGAAATAGCCACCCAAGTCCAGGAAGCACAGAGAGTCCCATACAGGATAAAGCCAAGGAGAAACATGCCAAGACACATAGTAATCAAATTGACAAAAATTAAAGACGAAGAAAAATTATTGAAAGAAACAAGGGAAAAATGACAAATAACATACAAGGGAACTCCCATAAGGTTAACAGCTGATTCCTCAGCAGAAACTCTACAAGCCAGAAGGGAGTGGCATGATATATTTAAAGTGATGGAATGGAAAAGCCTACAACCAAGATTACTCTACCCAGTAAGGATCTCATTCAGATTCGATGGAGAAATCAAAAGCTTTACAGACAAGCAAAAGCTAAGAGAATTCAGCACCACCAAACCAGCTCTACAACAAATGCTAAAGGAACTTCTCTAAGTGGGAAACACAAGAGAAGAAAAGGACCTACAAAAACAAACCCATAACAATTAAGAAGATGGTAATAGGAACATACATATTGATAATTACCTTAAACATGAATGGATTAAGTTCTTTAACCAAAAGACACAGGCTCAGTGAATTGATACAAAAACAGGACCCATATATATGCTGTCTACAAGAGACCGACTTCAGACCTAGGGACACATACAAACTGAAAGGGAGGGTATGGAAAAAGATATTCCATGCAAATGGAAATCAAAAGAAAGCTGGAGTAGCAATACTCATATCGGATAAAATAGACTTTAAGATAAAGAATGTTAAAGAGACAAAGAAGGACACTACATAATAATCAAGGGATCAATCCAAGACTATCTAACAATTTAAAATATATATGCACCCAACATAGGAGCACCTCAATACATAAGGCAACGGCTAACAGCTATAAAAGAGGAAATCAACAGTCACACAATAACAGTGGGGGACTTTAACACCTCACTTACACCAATAGACAGATCTTCCAAACAGAAAATTAATAAGGAAACACAAGCTTTAAATGCCACAATAGACCAGATAGACTTAATTGATATTTATAGGACATTCCATTCAAAAACAGCAGATTACACATTCCTCTCTAGTGCACACGGAACATTCTCTAGGTTAGATCACATCTTGGGTCACAAATCAAGCCACAGTAAATTTAAGAAAATTGAAATCATATTAAGCATCTTTTCTGACCACAACAATATGAGATTAGAAGTGAATTACAGGGGAAGAAACGTAAAAAACACAAAGTACATGGAGGCTAAATAATATGTTACTAAATATCCAAGGGATCACTGAAGAAATTAAAGAGGAAATCAGAAAATACCTAGAGACAAATTACAGTGAAAAAACAGTGATCCAAAACCTATGGGATGCAGCAAAAGCAGTTCTAAGAAGGAAGTTTATAGCAATATAAGCCTACTTCAAGAAACAAGAAAAATTTCAAATAAACAATCTAACCTTAACCTAAAGGAACTAGAGAAAGAAGGACAAACAAAATGCCAAGTTAGTAGAAGGAAAGAAATCATAAAGATCACAGCAAAAATAAATGAAATAGAAACAAAGAAAACAATAGCAAAGATCAATAAAACTAAAAGCTGGTTCTTTGAGAAGGTAAACAATATTGATAAACCATTATCCAGACTCATCAAGAAAAAGAGGGAGAGGACTCAAATCAATAAAATTAGAAATGAAAAAGAAGTTACAACATACACCGCAGAAATTCAAAGCATCCTGAGAGACTACTACAAGCAAACTCTATGCCAATAAAATAGACAACCTGGAAGAAATGGACAGATTCTTAGAAATGTATAACCTTCCAAGACTGAACCAGGAAGAAATAGAAAATATGAAGAGACCAGTCACAAGTACTGAAGTTGAAACTGTTATTTAAAATCTTCCAAGAAACAAACAAGCTCAGAACCAGATGGCTTCACAGGCGAATTCTATCAGACATTTAGGAAAGAGCTAACACCTGTCCTTCTCAAACTCTTCCAAAAAATTGCAGAGGAAGGAATACTCCCAAACTCATTTTGTGAGGCCACCACCCTGATACCAAAACCAGACAAAGATACTACAAAGAAATTACAGACCAATAGCTCTGATGAACACAAATGTAAAAATCCTCAACAAAATACTAGCGAACAGAATCCAACAGCACACTAAAAGGATCATACACCTTGACCAAGTGGGATTTATCCCAGGGATGCAAGGATTCTTCAATATATGCTAATCAATTAATGTGATACACCATATTAACAAACTGAAGAATAAAACCCATATGATCATCTCAAGAGATGCAGAAAAAGCTTTTGACAAAATTCAACACCAATTCATGATAAAAACTCTCCAGAAAGTGGGCATAGAGGGAACCTACCTCAACATAGTAAAGGCCATATATGACAAACCCACAGCAAACATCATTCTCAATGGTGAAAAACTGAAAGCATTTCCACTAAGATCAGGAACAAGATGAGGATGTCCAGTCTGGCCACTATTAGTCAAGATAGTTTTGCAAGTCCTAGCCACGGCAATCAGAGAAGAAAAAGAAATAAAAGGAATACAAATTGGAAAAGAAGAAGTAAAGCTGTCACTGTTTGCAGATGACATGATATTATACATAGAGAATCCTAAAGATTCCACCAGAAATCTACTAAAGCTAATCAATGAATTTGGGAAAGTTGCAGGATACAAAATTAATGCACAGAAATCTCTTGCATTCCTATACACTAATGATGAAAAATCTGAAAGAGAAATTAAGGAAACATTACCATTTACCACTGCAGCAAAAAGAATAAAATACCTAGGAATAAACCTACCTAGGGAAACAAAAACCTGTATGCAGAAAACTATAAGACACTGATGAAAGAAATTAAAGATGATACCAACAGATGGAGAGATATACCATGTTTTTGAATTGGAAGAATCAATATTGTGTAAATGACTATACTACCCAAAGCAATCTACAGATTTAATGCAATCCCTATCAAATTACCAATGGTATTTCTTACAGAACTAGAACAAAAAGTCTAAAAATTTATGTGGAGACACAAAAGACCCCAAATAGCCAAAGCAGTCTTGAGGGGAAAAAATGGAGCTGGAGGAATCAGACTCTCTGACTTCAGACTATACTACAAAGCTACAGTAATCAAGACAATATGGTACTGGCACAAAAACAGAAATATAGATCAATGGAACAGGATAGAAAGCCCAGAGGTAAACCCTTGCACCTATGGTCCACTAATCTATGACAAAGGAGGCAAGGATATACAATGGAGAAAAGACAGTCTCTTCAATAAGTTGTGCTGGGAAAACCAGACAGCTACATATAAAAGAATGAAATTAGAACACTTCCTAACACCATACACAAAAATAAACTCAGAATGGATTAGAGACCTAAATGTAAGACCGGACACTATAAAACTCTTAGAGGAAAGCGTAGAAGAAAAGTCTTTGATATAAATCATAGCAAGATCTTTTTTGATCCACCTCCTACAGTAATGGAAATAAAAACGAAAATAAACAAATGGGACCTAATGAAACGTCAAAGCTTTTGCACAGCAAAGGAAACCGTAAACAAGACGAAAAGGCAACCCTCAGAATGGGAGAAAATATTTGCAAACGAATCAGTGAACAAAGGATTAATTTCCAAAATATATAAATAGCTCATGCAGCTCAATATTAAAAAAACAACCCAATCAAAAACTAGACAGAAGACCTAAATAGACATTTCTCCAAAGAAGACATACAGATGGTCAAGAAGCACATGAAAAGCTGCTCAACGTCACTCATTATTAGAGAAATGCAAATCAAAACTACAATGCGGTATCACCTCACACCAGTTAGAATGGGCATCATCAGAAAATGTACAAACAACAAACGCTGGAGAGGGTGTGGAGAAAAGGGAACCCTCTTGCAGTGTTGGTGGGAACGTGAATTGATACAGCCACTATGAAGAACAGTATGGAGGTTCCTTAAAAAACTAATTATTACCATATGATCCAGCAATCCCACTACTGGGCATATACCCAGAGAAAACCATCATTCCAAACGACACATGCACCCCAGTGTTCGTTGCATCACTATTTACAATAGCCAGGTCATGGAAGCAAACTAAATGCCCATCAACAGATGAATGGATAAAGAAGATGTGGCACATATATACAATGGAATATTACTCAGCCATAGAAAGGAAGGAAATTGGGTCATTTGTAGAGACGTGGGTGGATCTAGAGACTGTCATACAGAGTGAAGTAAGTCAGAAAGAGAAAAACAAATATCGTATATTAACGCATATATGTGGACCTAGAAAAAAGGTACAGATGAACGCGTTTTCAGGGCAGAAACAGAGACACAGATGTAGGGAACAAATGTATGGACACCAAGGCGGGTACGTGGCGGGAGGTGGTGGTGGTGTGTTGAATTGGGAGAGTGGGATTGACATATATACACTAATATGTATAAAATGGATGACTAATGAGAATCTGTATATAAAAATAAATAAAATAAAATTCAAAAATTATAAAAAAGAAACACATTAGTAGGAATATCAAGACAAAAACTTTAAAAATAATAAAAAATAAAATATATGTATATATGACACAGCCATAATAGAATAATAATAGTCTTTTTGGGGGGATGAAATTATTGACATTTTATTTTTTTATCCTATTTTTATTTCCTAATTTTCTTCAGTGAATTTGTATTCCTTTTGAAGGAAAAAAGTATTTTCTAATTAAAAAAAGAAAATTAGAATCAATAAGCAATCATGAAGAGATTTGATGCCTGGGTACCCAGGTGTGTGTGTGGGAAAGCATTTCTAGGCTATAAGTTAGTGTTGTGGCTTCTAGGCCAACTGACCCACTGTGTTCTGAAATATTACAATTCTTGAATCCTGTTTTTTATTTCAGATGGAAAAATTTAACACCTTTTGATACCTAATTTAATTAAAATTTTAAAAAAGTACAATGTGTTATGCTTTAGAAGAATCAAATCATTGCTTTGCATTGGTGACTGCATCCCGTTATATGTCAGTTCACAGTGAAGGTGATACTTTAGGGAAAAATTTAAAGATTTATCTGACACAATATTTAATATAACTAATTTTGTATCTGTAAATCAGTGGAACATACGTATAGATTAAAAAGTGACATTTATCCTATGTTTCACAGGTATTTATGAGATTTTATGTGTATTATATAAGGCAGTGTTGACATATATATTCAATTTTTGGCTTACTATTTCAGTAAATATCTTGAGAATATATTTAAGTTTGATTTGAACCTTTTTTGATTTTAGTATGTACTGAAATGCTTCTAGATTTCTATTTTGCTGAAGTGCGAGTGCCTTTGCTTCCAAGGAATGGGATTTTATTTTGAAATAGATGAAAACTAGAATGTCATTTTCTCTGATCAGTTCCCAGTTGAGTCTCTGGTCATACTTCTCTGTATTTGGGGGAGTAGACAAAAGCAACCCATATCCTGGGAAGCATTCATTGTAGTGAGAAAAATAAATTTGTAAAGAGACAGTTTTTCTTTTAATAGAAAAGATGTGCGGTTTGATTTTTTAAATATTAGACTCTGAAAATCATGAAATAGCATTTGGGTTTTTCTCAAGATTCAGTAACATACAATGTTAGTATCAGGGGTTCAGCATCCCCTGGCACCTCCACATTGCTTTGTGCATTTCTGTAGACAGATGTGCTGACTATACTCCTTCCTCCCGCTGCGTTAATACAAAGGCTACTGTGTGAGCCGATTAGGGGTGTGTGGGTGCTGTTCTTCTGGCTTTCTCTGTGACAATGACTCTTCTGTCCCTAGGCCCAGCGGTGGCACCAGGGCAGTGAGCACTATGGGCGCTCTTGGCAAGCAGGCGATGTTGTGGGGTGTATGGTTGACATGACAGAACATACCATGATGTTCACACTGAACGGCGAAATCCTTCTGGATGATTCGGGTTCAGAATTGGCTTTCAAGGACTTTGATGTTGGTGATGGTAAGTGTGCTGCATCTCGTGTCGTTTTCAGGTTTGGGGCACAGTAAAGCTCTTTGTTCTGATGCCTCTTGACCAGCCATCTTGGTTTGAGGGTGAGCCAGCAGATGAGTTGCAGCTGTAGATCACAAGGTTGCCATGTGGCTTGTTTGGTTCAATACCCTTGAAATTACTTTAGCAGAAACTCTCTCTCTGCTACTTAGCTAGGATTCCCATAAGGCAGAAATGGCTTTTATGAGTGTGAATAAGAAACGAAATGGCAGGCAAAAGGACGGTTTTCCACAAATATTAAATATTCGTTTAGAACTTCCCTGTTTAATCAACTGCTTATGGCTTCTATCTGTTCATTCATTTAAAAAAAAAAAAATGTAATGAGAACCTACCAAGTATCAGGCTCTCTGCTGGATGCTGAGATGACAAAGCTGTCCTATCTTTATGCAGATGATAGAATTCCAGGGGAAGTTCTCACTTGTATAATTTCTATTCAGCGAATAAGTTCTAAAATAAAGAAATGCAGAAAGTTCTATGGAAGCACAATGCAGGGAAAAAATTCCTCTGCCTGTGGGGCTCTGAGATGACCTTGAACAGGGTTGTAAGAAAAGAACAAAAGCCCTTTATGAAGCAAATGAGAAGGTAGGTGTTCTTTAGAGCTGTACTTCCAGTAGACTGGCCACATGGGGTTATTTGAATTTACATTAATTTAAGTGAAATAGATTAAAAAATTGAGTTTCTTAGTGGCACTTGCTACATTTCAAGTGCTCTGTAGGGTCCTATGGCTAATGGTGCCCTATTTGACAGCAGAGATAGAGAACATTTACATCATCACTGAAAGTGGTAATCCAGAGCATATAAACAAGATAATATCTAACAACATATTTTATAAATATCTCATTTCAAAATGAGCACAGTTTTTTTCAAAATGGCTTTGAATATATCCTATTACTTGAATATATATAGTCTTGGATTTTAAGATATACCCCAATAAATACTTTTAATACTCTGTAGACTTGTTGCCAATCCTCAAAAAGTTAGCCAGCTCATTATTTGCATTAAGTTCTATAGTTATTCATTCAACAAGCTTTTGAGCAGGTATGACCATCATTTCTCAAACACAGGTTTGTGAAAATAATAGGAATTTTGCATTTTTACAACTTGATTTCTATTTTGCGTACCTGTATCGCTGGGTGGCGGGTGAAACTGATGCTGAGAACGCAGCCTCTGTGTACCGGTGCCAAATCAAATCTCAGAGCAGAGTTTTGGGGTGAAGTAGAAAAGAATAGCTTTAGTGCTTTGCCAGGCAAAGGGGGACACAGTGGGCTCCTGCCCTCGAAAACTGTGTGCCCCAACCTGGGAGGATTTGGTGAGGAGTTTTATAGCATTGGTTCAAGGACGGGGTTGCTGATAAGATTAGGGTGTGTGCAGGGCCTGCAGTCCTTTAATCTGGTCTCAGGTAATCTGATGAGTTTCTGTGGTTCCTTTAATCTGACCTGAGGTGGTCTTCTTGAAGAGCTTCTCTGGTTCCTTTGATCTGGAATGAAGAATGCTGACATCTTCCATTTGTTGAGGGTTTAGTTCTATAAAGAGCTTAAAGATACTGTTATATGTATCCCTTGAGGCAGAGCCAGGACCCTGCCTCAGGGCTGCACTATTGTTACTGGGCTGTTCCTCCCTTGTTTCTGCATCCCCTCCCTTCCCTGATTAGCAACTGTTCAAATCTGCCCTTTGGAACTCAAGGAAGGTTGTGGAGGCTGGAGTCTGTCCCCTACAAACAAGAAACGGAAGACACAGAAAGGCTTTCGGCCCCAGGAGCCCCAAGGGTCCTGCTCAGTTTCAAAACTGGCCCTCTAACCTTCCATCGCCTATCTCCCCTCCTGTAGTATTGCTTTTAGCAGTGTCAGCATATCACAGGGAAGGTGGGAGAAGGACTTTTTTCTATGTTATCTGTCTATACTGTCCACTACTATGGATATGACCTGAGATTTTTTTTTAATTGGTTGTTATTTTAAAATGCTTGCATGTGATGCATTTCTTCTCGTGAAGTTAAATTCTTGAAATGCCTGTGTGAGTTTTACTTGTTTGATTTATATGACGTAGATTCACAGAATGATGTTAGAATTATAAACAATGCAGAACGCCCGTTCATACTATTTAAGCACATAATGTTCATGCTACAGCCCTGTCACAGAAACCAATTACCATCGTAGTGATGAGCTAGCTAGGCTCTGAGGTGAGTCTGAGTGGCGCAGTCATACAAACAACTTTGTTTTTTGACTTTACACTTCACGTAATTTTGAAAATTTAAAAAATGACTTGAAACTTATCCTGATAACTCAGTTATCGAGTTAATACAGCATTCTGATGAACTGTCTGAAAATTTTATGGTCCATCAGTTGGATTATTGTTGGATGTGTTGGGATGTATCCTTTTGGTCTCTAAGGCAGATGATAAATTTTATTTAGCCATGACCATTAACTATTAATTTTTTAGGGGTTAATCATAATTCCACATTTTCTGCCATAAGAAGGACTACAGAGTTTATCCATGCCTGTGACTTCCAAACGCTTTTTGGGAGTGGAATTTTTCCTATTCCTCCCTATTAACTTTACATAGCTTCTTAAAAAATACAGTGGAACTGCTCTGGGTAAAACTACAGTGTGAGGCCCTGAGTTGAGCTCCCTAACTCACCCACCACCACTGAAAGTGAGCCCTGGGGATATCTATGACTCAAAGGAGCATGTTCGAGAAACCATTAATTTAGGAATATACTGTTGTTGCTAAAGTACTAAAGAGGCTTCATAAGTGC
Source organism: Lagenorhynchus albirostris (assembly GCF_949774975.1). NCBI lineage: Eukaryota > Metazoa > Chordata > Mammalia > Artiodactyla > Delphinidae > Lagenorhynchus > Lagenorhynchus albirostris. The sequence goes on from NC_083110.1 coordinate 8,448,638, forward strand.
TCTATTTTCAAATTGTTCTTATACCTAGCTTGTCTTTATGTCTGTGCCATGCTTGATTTGGTGTTTTTTTAACATCTTCATAATTTCCTTTTGTTGCTGCAGAGGTAGCTCAGTCATAAGTAAAGCAATCGAAAGAACTGTGTGGTAAGATGGATAGAAAATTTTCTCTATGTAAAATATATACATATACGTGCACGCACACTCTGCAGATCCTATCTGATCAGCTTGGTAGACAACATGGCTAAACATATTTTGATGTCTCTGCCTTTTGTACAGCTCACACAACTGAAATGATGTCTTGACCAGTATAAGTTGTTTCTAGATAACATCAAAAGGAAAAGCACAAAAATCTTTGAAAGACTGATGGGGTCATCCAGTTAAATCCAGGTCGAGATACAGCCGTACAGTTAGTTCCGGCGAGGATCTGGTTATTCCATAAAGATGCAGGCAGGGCTCTTCTAAAAAGCTACAGATCTCTTTCCCGTATAGGGACTGCACTTTCCCTCAGTGACCACAGACTTGACCTTAAAGCTCATATGTGAACTGGACAAAGAGAAAATTGCTGAGATACACTGGGCTCTGGTAGGAGAACAAGATCTGCTAGCCTCTCATCTCCCCTCAAAGGACCAGAACTTACATGGTCGAGATCAAGAGCATTGTGTAGTGCTGGAGTGGAGTTCTCAGACTTTAAAAGCTATTTCGTCTATGTGGCAGGTCCTCTTTTAGGATTCTCCCTTCTATTTGATTTTTTTTAAAAAATCTCTTCAGAATATCTCTAAGTAAAACAAACAGATTAATTGAATCTTCATTTTTCAAAGAGTCCTCTGGCTGTAATGTCAACAAAGGAATAGTGCTGACAAGTGCAGATGCCGTCCCTGGTAAGGTTTTCTGTGAATTTTTCCTCATCTCTTCCTACCATTGTACTGACAAACATTCAGGATCGAGAACGGGGAGAGCCCAAGGAAAGAGCTGGCAGTACCCTCTGTTGCAGGCAGAATTTTAAGACTGCAACCTCTAGGAGTCCTGATCCCTGGTGGACATGCCATGTATAACCCTCTCTTCTTGAGTGTGGGCAGAATCTGAGTATGATGGGGTATAGCTCTCATCATTAGGTTACTAACCAGTTGACTTTGAGTTAATCAAGTGGATTAGCCATATGGGCCTAACCTAATCAGGTGAAGCTCTTAAAAGAGATTGGTTCCTTCTTGAAGTCACAGAGATCCAAAGTGTGAGATAAAATCTTCTCCTGGACTGGAACGAACAAACTGTTGTGGTGTGAGAGGGCCACATGGTGGAAATCTGAGAACAGCCCCTGGTTGATAGCTGGCAAGAAAAAGGAGACCTCGGTCCTACAACCACAAAGAACTGAATTCATTTAACAACCAAGGAACTGGAAAGAGGATTCCGAGCCTCAGATGAGAACACGGTCCAGCCAGTACCTTGATTTCATCCTCATGACGCTAAGCAGAGAACCCCAGTCATGCCATACCTGGACTTCCTACCTATAGAACTAGGAGATAATAAATGGGCATTATTTTAAACTGATAAGTTTGTGGTAGTTTGTTCAACAGCAATGGAAAACAAATACATTGACCAATACATTTTTAGTTTCAACTGAATCTTCAGACTCGCAAAACTATCAAAGGGCATCCTTAGTGCCTGTCTACTCAGAAAGGTAGAGAAGAGGAATTAATGCTTGCGAACTGGTCTACCTCAAGCATTTCTCTTCGTCAGGAATCTTTAGATGTATTCCCCCAGTCCATACACAGTTAACTAATCAGGAGTTAATTTTATCACAAATCAAGTTGCCCGTAACATAGAAGATACTCTAACTTTTACCCACAGAGACCTGTTAGCCAATAGAGATATGATGCCCTATAGCAAGAACCTGAAAGGGGTTCTTCTGATTCATCCAGAGTCTAGTTCATCTTATCAAAGCCAGAGATTATTCCATATCAAATTGGAGACTGAAGCTTTTTTTTAAATGATAATTTTTATATGGAGCATGCCTTGATATACTTCCTCGGGAGCCCAGTGGAGATGATTCTTACCATGTTAGGTGGGGGACAAGAACAGGGCTCGTAGAGAATAAATATATTTTTGTATATTTTACCACATTGTTCTTTTGATTGCTTTACTAGCCAATATATTTATGTCTGAGCTGACGTTCTCTGTAGCAATAAGAAGAAATGATGAAGGTGGTAAAAATCCTAAATCAAGCATGGCACAGATATAAAGACAGGTAGATGTGAGAGGAATTTAAATATAGAGCATTTATAAACTCTTTTAGTACTTTAGTTTATTCTTGTGCTAAAAAGGCTCTAGTCCTAAATTGGTTTTCAAACTTGTAATAGACAAGAAAAAGAAATTGGAAATGTTAAGAATTGGAATAAGAGGAAAAGCAATCTATAATTATTTGCAGATAATTTAATCATTTGCAGAGAAAACCCTATAGAACCTACAGACATTACTAGGAATAACTGGAGCATTTAGCAAGGTAGCATTTCTATACTAACAGAAAACCTGGAAAACTAAATTAAATAGAAGATACCATTTACAGTCATGTCAGGTGTTTTCAGTAATCACTAGTTATCACTTTAACAGAAGGTGTACAATACTTTTACAGAGACAATCACTGAACTTTATTGAGAGGTAAACTTCACTATGAAATTTATCATATATACTGATCTTTGACAAGCATAACAAAAATGCATAGTGAGGATAGTGTCATCTTTTTCATAACTGGCGTTGGGATAATAGGATATTCATATGCAAAGAATGAAATTGGACCCTTATCTAATTTTGAACCACACAGAAAATGTTTTTGTGACTGTGCACGACATGATTTTGGACTATACACAAAAATCAACTCAAAATGGATTAAAAACTTAAACATTAGACTTGAAACTGTAAAACCCGAAGAAGAAAATATAGGGGAGAAGCTATTTGACGATGGCCTTGGCAGTGATTTTTTCAACCACAAGAAAAGTCAACAGAAGGAAAAATGGACAAGTGGAATTAAACTAAAACCTTTCTGCACAACAAAGGAAACCATGAACACAACGAAAAGGCAACCTATGGAATGGGAGAAAATATTTGCAAATCATATATCATAAAGGGTAATCCAAAATATATAAGGAACTCCTGCAACTCTGTCGCACAAACCAAAACCAAAACCAAACAAACAAAAAACAAATAACCCATTTTAAAAATGGTCAAAGAAACTGAACAGATATGTAAAGTGCTCTCTCCATCACTAATCACCGGGGAAGGGCAAGTCAGAAACACGAGATATCATCTCACACCTGTAAGAACATTTCTAGTCAAAAAAACCTGAAGGTAACAAATGTTGGTGAGGGTGTGGAGAAAAGGGAACCCTGGTGCACTGTTGGTGGGAATGTAACTTGGTGCAGCCACTGTGGAAAACAGTATGGAGGTTCCTCAAAAAATTAAAACTATAACTACCATATGCTCCAGCAAAACCACTTCTGGCTATAGATCTGAAGGAATAGAAATTAGGATCTCAAGGAGAGCTCTGCACTCCCATGTTCATTGCAGGATTACTCACAATAGCCAAGATATGGAAACAACCTAAGTGTCTGTGGATAGATGAATGAATAAAGAAAATGTCTGTGGTATTTTGCTATGGCAACCCGAGGAAACTAATACACGACCCCTCTGTGCTTATATCCCATACTCGTCTAGAACCATTTTCAGTTTACTCTTATGTAAGAGCTTAGTGTTACCAGTAAGTTGAAGAACTAATCATATCCTTAATTTAAAGCTAGGCAGAGAGTCATTTAACATCTTGCCAGATGGTGAAAGAATAGTTATTTTGTCTGGAGGTTACCTGTGTTTTACAAAGTAGGCTCTGGGATGTATCTTGCGTTGTGTAAATGTCTCATTACACTGGAGCTTTTTCAAGCTTGTCAGCTCTTCTGTAAGTAAAGATGATCTCAGGGCCCTCGGGTTCTACACCCGTAATAATTATAATCAAATCCAGAAAGGATGCTTTTGATTCTGTATCTAACACTTGAAAGGACAGTGAGCAAAACTGAATTCCTGGTGCTGAGACTGCATGGGCTTCCTTTCCTTGGCAGAAAACCAGAAGAATATTTTTGTAATTAAAATAGCTGCATAGCTTTAGGCAGAAAAGACCTCTAAGGAAAAAGAGAGGGATAACTTTCCATTATTGATTTTATTTTGCTGCCTTTAAAAAAAGAAAGAAAAAAGCAGAATATAGAACCGTCAGTCCCTACCTACAATACAATATTCTTTTTACCCTCAGTTGAAATATGCACTATTTGGCAGACGTGTATGGCTCATCCAGAAGAGTAGCTGTCAACACGGTGTGAAATCAGGTGGGGTCTGTACTGTCCCAAATACCTACCTTCCTGGCTCCATCATATAACATCTGTCCATTCTGTCACTAGTGACATTCTGTACAACTTGCTGTTGGTACAGACCTGGGACCCAGGTTCGTATCAGACCCAGGAAAGTAACGTTATTGGGAATCGCCCTAATTAAAAATAAACTATTGTTGAAGGAAGGAAGAAGTTAGGGTTATGACTCACTGCAGTGGAGCAATTCAAACAGTCAGGGAATTGGGTTGGGACACTACATATTTTGAGTGAAGATAAAGACAGTTACAAAGCGGTAGACAAATTCTAAAGAGTAGGAAGATGATGGAAACCAGCATAATCAGTCTCATAGTTTTCTCTGGAATCAGAAAGGGAAGCTGTCCTAGAAACACTCTGGGTATTTGCAGGAATGAAACTCTTAAATATGTACTACATTCATGGAATACTTAAAGCAGTGAGGAGATTTTTCATATTTAGTGTTAAATTTCAGATTATTATTATTTAATATATAGCTTTTGAGCTTATGTGTGTGTAATCTAAACAACATGTTGTTTGGGGAAATTCATTGTGAAATGATTGGGGAATTCAGTGAAATTCAAACTGCTTAGCCTAAACTGATCCGTTAATTGACAGTTAAATTTTATACATTGATGAACAGAGGAAATTTGTACCTTACAGACCATTTTGAGAATGAATAAAGTTTGTAGGTGGTTAATGAGGTAATTTGTGTATATACTAGCCTATCCGCAAATTGGCAGTTTTGCATATAGTGAATGAATGTTTCAGGTACTAGGGGTAATACAGATGTACAACACCAATGGCTTATTTACAACGCCAATGGCTTATTACTTATGAATGCTACAGAGCCAAACAGCAAGATTTAATGTTTAAATTATACTGAAAAGATTAAGGAATCAGAATAAAGGATGTCAGAACCCTGTGTATATTAAGCGTTCTTTTTTTCTGGATTTGGACTGATGGAGAGAATGTGATGGCTTTAAAATGATATTCAAGGTCAAACATAAAAGTTCTACTGCTTTGCTTATCTGAAATAAACCAAGAGCCAGGAAGAAAGTTTGGGAATGTCCCTATTGTTCCAGCATTGATGTTACAGAGTCCATGCACTAAACATGCATTTCCACCGTGGAAAATTCCCTAAGACCTCACTTAGCATAATTCCTTAATTCATTTTCGAAGCCAACGTGAAGCAGAAGCAACAAATATCATGTCACGCCCTGGGTTCTAGACCGTATTCTGAAAATCATTCTTCCCATGTGATCTGGGGCAGATGGCCAGCCCCTCTGTTTTCATATCTTTAAAATAAAAAAAACACTAATTGGAAATGGTCTTTTCATGCCCCTTGCAAGTCTAAAGAGCCCAGAAATCTAAGGCAAGTGTGTTTTGTTTTTGTTTTTCCCTCCTTCTCTGCATTCTTGATTCAACTTTTAGCATCCCATTTAACTAGCTGTAGGACCTTCGACAAGATGATTTAACATCTTAGTTGTTTCCTCATCTTGAAAAGTGGGGTTAATATTTAATAATAAGTGGGAGGTCTTCTCTGGCAGTCCGGTGGTCAAGACTCCATGCTTCCACCACAAGGGGCATGGGTTCAATCCCTGGTGGAGGAACTAAGATCCTGCATGCTGCACAACGTGGCCAAATTTAAAAAAAAAAGCATAATAATAATAATGAATGGGAAAGTGCTTACATATTGTCTGGTACATAGTACGCCCCCAGTAAATGTTACCCTTCCTTCTGATCAAATGACTCAAATTTACATGTTGGTATAATATCGGCCATTTTTGTCTGCTCTGGGCCATTTGGTTTGGCTTATAAATGTTGATTCCTAGCTGTATTTTAGAAAATTTGAAATCTGAAATCGTATATTCTTAGGAAAAGCTGGTATGCTTGTGATCCGCGTTATCTTCTTTTCACGCCGGCCTCTCAGCGCCACATCCTGTGGCCGCCAGTTCTTTTTGCTGGACTTGCATGCTCCCAACACACCCCTCTCTGCCCAGGAGCGAAGAGGCTTCTCGACAGAGAAAATTAAAATTTGCTGGAGCCATCTGTCTTTTGTTGGAGGAAGCAGTTTAACCATAAGCTGTAGCTACTGTTTTAACAGATTTACAAATAGCTAGGGCGGGTCTGGCGCAGGCCCAAGTAACCAATTGGACTCATGTGTCCTCATTTAAGACCCACTGCCAGGAAGAAAACTTCCCTTAGATACATCAGACTTTGTTATTTTCAGGGTGTCAGTTAAGGTATTTGGAATAGAAGATCGAGAACACAAAGGACAGGAAGGTAGGACCAACATTTCACCTGTGCCGGGGTGTGTGTGTGAATTTGTGGAAGTCTGTTTCATTGGGTTGGAATATTTTTGCGTTCAGCATACCTCAAGCTAATAAAGAATTGAACCTCAGTTATCATGTTTTGCTGTAGGAAATGATTAAGAGTGAGGTCATTTATCAACTTGTCTTGTGTATTCATGGCAAAACATTCCGTCAGTCCTGATAGCATTTATGATTTTCTGACATTGTGTTATGTAAATTGGTAACTATTTATTTATTCTTTATCTGCCTTCTGTACATAAAGATAAGCTCCGGAAAGGTAGGGACTCCTTTTTGTTGTGTTCACAGCTGTATTTCCAGTGCCTAGAGTAGCGGTTGGTACCTGGTCGGTGTTCTTTAGATATTTGCCAAATGGAGGGACCTGATACACAATGTTTGAGTATTGAAAACTTAAAGCAGGAGTTGGCAAACTAAGGTCTGAGGGGCACATCCAGCCTGCCACCAGTTTTTGTGAGTAAAGTTTTATTGGAACACAGCCATGCTCCTTTGTTTACATACTATCTGTGGCTGCTTTTGCGCTGTAACACAGGCTTGAGTCGTTTTCACCGAGACCATATGGTCCAGGAAACCTAAAATCTCTACTCTTTGGTGATTGCAGGCCTGAATTAAAGCACGGAGCTTGAGATCTGGCAGACCTGGGTTTATTTTCTGGCCACTTAGCTGCGATTTAAGCCGAGATTGGACTTAAATCACTGGAAAAAGATAATAATGATTCCTGTCTCAATGAATGGTCGTTAAGGGTCACTGAGATGAACACTCAGGGAATTAGCTGCTGTTAGGGAGCCTTGTGTGTTAAGCATTTCATCTGTTGTCAGCACATTTATTTGCAGGGCATTGGCTAAATGGAAGTGACTGAGGCCTGGCCCTTTCCCATGTGGCCACTGAAAAGTACCTGGAGTTTTTCCTCCACTCTCTATCTGCTTTGATACCATTGCCATGTAGTTGTTCCTGCTGTGATATGCTGATTTTAAAAATGTAGTTTTTAGAAATATCTGTTGTTTTATTATCATAACAGCTATTAAAACTGCATCTTCTGAAGTCAGAATACAATTTAATTTTTATTAAGTTCTACTTCATTTAAATTACAAAGAGAAAAAAGCATAATTTTTACTTATGGATGTACTTTCACAGATAAATTCCTTTAAAGGAGACCAAAACGCTAAAGCAGTGAAAAAACCATCTACTGCTATAAGCTAATGAAAAAGTGTATCTATTTGTCTTTCATAAAATTAAGATATTCTTTTTGAGCATTTGGAAAATACAAAGGAGTATAAGAAAATGGTTAAAAATTATATTCCCACTACCCAGGGAGAAATTTGACTTTTAATGTGTTTTTCTGCCATTTAAAGGTTTGAGATGTACAAATAATTTTTTGCCACCTTTTTTAAACTTAATATTATATATAATATGTTGTCCTAAGGCATAAAAGTATTTTAAGCATAACTTGTGGTAGTTTTACCAATATCATATTTTGAGAAATGTCAGCCTTTTAGAAAAGTGCAAGAATAGTGCAGTGTACACCTGTGTACGCTTCACCTGGAATCACCAGTTTTTAAATGTTGCCATGTTAGTTCTACCTCCCTGTATAGTTTTATTTTGGTGAGCCCTGAACATGATTTTTAATGACTACACCTATTTAATCTTGTGTATGTATCATAATTAACCATTCTCTTATTACACCTATTAGTTTCCTTTACCTTTTTTTTTTTTCCATTTAAAATTGAGTTTAGTGAGCGTATATATTAAACACTATACATACAGGATCTTGTTTTTAAAACCGTAACCCTCGTGGGTAGATATTACAGAAGAAAGGATTAAAGCTTAGGGAATTTAAGTAACTTGCCAAGAAGTGGTGGAGCTGAAACTTGAATCCAGGTCTCTTGGATTCCAAAGTCCCTGTTCTTAGTCATTTCCCAGGACTGCCTGTCTGCCCTCTACTTAGATGGTGACTCTTCTGCAAAATCTTCCCGACTTCATCTCTCTACTCTTCCTCGGCTCTTAGCACTCCCTCTTTTTAGATGGGTCAGTAGGTTATTTTATTACTTCTTCACTTGTCTCCCCACCGTATTAGACTATGAGAACATTTAGCTGGGTCTGTGTTAGTGACCTAGTATTCCTTGTTTCTGGCACACAGTAGCTGCTCAATAAACATCTGTTGGATAAAGAAATGAATAGGTGAAAGTGTCTTAATGCATATTGCTAAATCACTTTTCAGCACTCCTGTACTAGTGTAATTTTATTAGCAAGATTTCTGCTACCAAGCTCACTGCACACTCACTAGCAATGAGAACTTGAACTTCAGCAACTTGAAGAACATGTTGTTTGGACCATTTTATATCCACATCATTCTTCCACCTTTCTATACGAGAAAGATGTAGGTATATCCCATTTCCTTAAAGGAATATTTTATTTTTACGAAGGCTGTCGTTTGTTGTCATCATAAAATACATATTCATTGAAAAAAATTATTAAATTGAGAGACATAAAAAGAGGGAAAAAGCATTCAAAATTCCACCATTCTGAAACTTTCTTGATTTAAAAAAACCCCTTCTGGTGTTTTTGCATCTTTAAAAATAAGCCATATGTTCCATCTTTCTTTCTCGAAATAATACATACTGTGAATATTTTCCTATATATTAATGAACTTTTGAAAACCAGATTTTCAAAAGCTAAGTAGTATACCATCTCCAGGAAAAGAAAAACACATATTTATTGTCCAAACAGTATTCTATGATTGTATACATAGCCATAGTGAACAGTTTAGGACACAAATCTTTGCGCACAACACTAAGTACTTGATTTTTTAGATGAAAATATATCAGACATACAGAAAAGTTCAGATATTAATATAACAAACACCCAAAGATCTACTCTACAGATATTTTAAGGTATCCAGTAACTTCACTTTTAGAGTAGGAACTCCAGCTACATATAAAGTGGTTAGAAAGAAAAATGTGTAGCATCAGCAGAGATGTTTCTGCCTCGGTATCCCCTAGTTTATGTCAAATGAATGTTAGGTTTTCCCGTTTGTGCAAATGTAGTTCAAGCTGTCTCAGATCTATTGCATTTATCCAGTCCTTTTCTTTGATTCCTTTGGGGACACTTATTTAAGACAACTTTCCTTGACTACTGCATCAAGAGCTGGTACAGCTGCAGACACAGCTGTGGCTTTTTTAGTTTTAGCTAGAAACTCATCATTCACACTTCCTTGAACCCAGCTGGATGTGTTCTTGCTTCCCGGTTGGTAATGCTATGATTCAACCGTTTATTTAAATATATATTGATGATACAAACTGGATGAAATCATTATGAATTATCAGATGTAATTTCTATTGTCTTGTGCTGTCTTGAGAGTTATACATTGCTTTCACTGCCACTAATTTCAACAAGGAAAGAAATGGACATCATAATGGTAGAAATCTGTCAGCTCATTCTGAGGATCCCCTGCTTTTTTGATCTGCAAGTTAGATCCTCTAATTTGTAGTCTGCATCCCAATACTGACCTTGTTTATTGTGCTGACTACTTGAACTTTCATGTAAAATATTACAGAAAGATATGAAGAGTACGTAAATGCCCCCTCCACTGAAAAGTATCATCTCATCCCCTTGCCAGACAGTTGATTCCAAAGAACTCAGACAATTAACAAAATTAATGTAGTTTCCCCTTTTTATTTAATAGTGGAAAGATTAGCCATCCCTGCCACACATTGAAATATTTTGTTTTTTTCTTCATTGCTCATTGCTGTTGCTTTTGATTTAGTTTCTTGTTAACTTTTAACTTTTTGATTTCTTATCTTAGCTATTTATGTTAATTTTGCATTACCCTGCTTAATCTATACCAACAGTGACATTGAAGGGAAAGGGACAGATGGAGGAGTTTCAGTAGGATTTTAGCAGCTACTTCCGAATTCTTATTTATATCTGTATTTTCTACGCTTAGATCTAGGGTACCCTAGGGGGGAAAAAAAGAGGCAAAATTCTCTTCAAAGATCAAAAGCAGCTATAGGTGAATGAACACCTTTAAAAATGTGGCCTCCAATCCTTTTTTTTTTTCTTCTTTGAGTTACATGTAAAGCTCAGCTGTGTTTGATGTTTGCACATTTCAGGCTCTTTGGCGATGCGCTTTGGCACTTAACTTTCTTTCTCATTTTCCCTCTGCAAGAGAGTCACCTGCACTTCGGGGCTGGGAGGCTGTGGGGAGGGGGTTGTGGTCCCCAGGATTTCCAGAGGACTCGGGGCCGCTTAGTAGTCACCTCATTTTACAGAAGTCCAGGGTGGAAGAAGGGACTTAGCTCGGGCCCACATTTAAGGAATTATGATGCCAAGAGTATATACTGGTCTTCTGATCGTCACATTTAATACTTAGTGTCCGTGGTCTCTTTACCCCACTATTGTTTTCACCTCAGGGCAACGGTTCTCACAAAGCTAAGAGTTTTAGAGCAATACTTTGGGTGATTCCATGCTAAAAGGATCTTACACGAATGATACTGAAGATTTTGATGTATTTTTTTTCTTCCCAGGATTCATACCTGTATGTAGCCTTGGAGTGGCTCAAGTGGGCAGGATGAACTTTGGAAAGGATGTCAGCACCTTGAAATATTTCACCATCTGTGGCTTACAAGAGGGCTATGAACCATTTGCCGTTAACACGAACAGGGATATTACCATGTGGCTAAGCAAGAGGCTTCCTCAGTTTCTCCAAGTTCCATCAAACCATGAACATATTGAGGTTTGCTTTTCCTTTGAAAATCAGACCATTGCCAAAAACCAGGAGCGGTTGTTCCCACTTGGACAGTTACTGTCATTTACTTAAAATGATGGCTCTGATGTGTTCCACTGTAGGGGAATCTAAGGACAGGATTACCCTCTGATTTTAGGTACTTATGAGAGGCTGATTAGACTGATTACCTACAGTTAATCCTCGAACAAGTTCGGGGTTAATCTGCATATAATTTATAGTCGGCCCTCTGTATCCACGGATTCAGCCAGCCACGGATTATGTAGTGCTATAGAATTTACTATTGAAACATATCCACATATAAGTGGATCCAAGCAGTTCAGACCTGCGGTGTTCAAGGGTCAACTGTATATAATTCTTTTTTTATGGAGGCAATGTCAGGCTCCATCTGAATATACACAGTTTTAACATGAATTTCCCAAGTCATCTTCTGAGTTAGAAACAGAACTGTGAGTATGTCTGTAACACAGCAGTCCCTCTATTTAATGATCTCATTTATGAAATTATGCCACGGGCGGGCCATGTTTTGGGTTGTAAAGGTGTGATGCACGTTAGGGTTTTAGAATCAGGAAACGGACGGTGATGAGCATTTGAACAATCACGTCTTCCTTTGTTAGGTGACCAGAATTGACGGCACCATCGACAGTTCCCCGTGTTTAAAGGTCACTCAGAAGTCCTTTGGCTCTCAGAACAGCAGCACGGATCTCATGTTCTATCGTCTGAGCATGCCCATCGAGTGCGCGGAGGTCTTCTCCAAGACTGCGGCCGGAGGGATCCCTGGCGCCGGTCTCTTTGGGCCCAAGAATGATTTAGAGGATTATGATGTGGATTCGGACTTTGAGGTTCTCATGAAGACAGCTCATGGCCATCTGGTGCCAGATCGAGTGGACAAAGACAAAGAAGCTACAAAACCAGAGTTTAACAACCACAAAGATTATGCTCAGGAAAAGCCCTCTCGTCTGAAACAAAGGTCATTGATACATGCAAAATGATTTAAAAAATTTTTTTAATTTAAATTTTTAAATGATTTTAAATATATAGTTATTATGTTAGGGGATCACTGGAGAGGGTAATAGTGGGTAAGGGATTTCCAAAGTCAATTTTTTCTTCCTCTTCCTCCTCCTTTATGTACCAAGGATTCTACAGAAGAAAAAGCAGCCTGTTGGCCAGCTAATTTGTTACCACTAACAATCTATCTCAAGAGTTACTTTTTCTATGGATTTTTTTTTTTTTTTTTTTTTTTTTTTTTGCGGTACGCGGGCCTCTCACTGCTCTGGCCTCTCCCGTCGTGGAGCACAGGCTCCAGACGCGCAGGCTCAGCGGCCATGGCTCACGGGCCCAGCCGCTCCGCGGCATGTGGGATCTTCCCAGACCGGGGCATGAACCCGTGTCCCCTGCATCGGCAGGCGGACTCCCAACCACTGCGCCACCAGGGAAGCCCTATGAATTTTTTTTTTGTGGTAAAAATAAAATTTAGCATCTTAAACATTTTTAAGTATACAGTTCAGTAGTGCTAAGTATATTCTCATTGTTGTGAAACAGATCTCGGAACTTTTTTAGTTTGCAAAACTCTGAAACTCCACACCCATGAAATAACGTGCCTTTTCCAACCTCCTCCAGCCCCTGGTCATCGCCATTTTACTCTTTGTTTCTATGAATTTGACTGCTTTAGATACCTCATATAAACGAAATCGTACAATATTTGTCTTTTTGTGACTGACTTATCTCATGTAGCTTAATGTCCTCAGAGTTCATATGTGTTGTGACATATGTCAGAATTCCCTTCCTTTTTAAGGCTGAATGATATTCCAGTGTGTGTGTATATATACCACATTTTGTTGATCCATTCATCCAATGATGGACATTTAGGGTGATTCTACCTCTTGGCTATTGTGAATCATGCTGTTAAGAACCTGGGTGTGCAAATATCTTTTCACAACCCTACTTTCAATTCTTTTGGATATATACCCAGAACTGGGATGCCTGGTACTTCAGTATTTAAATTTTTTTTTTTTTAATAAATTTTATTTATTTATTTTTTTATTTTTTTGGCTGCATCGGGTCTTCGTTGCTGCGTGTGAGCTTTACTCTAGTTGTGGTGAGCGGGGGCCACTCTTTGGTTCGGTGCGCAGACTTCTCATTGCGGTGGCTTCTCTTGTTGCGGAGCACGGGCCCTAGGCACACGGGCTTCAGTAGTTGTGACTCGGGGGCTCTAGGGCGCAGACTCAGTAGTTGTGGTGCACGGACTTAGTTGCTCCACGGCATGTGGGATCTTCCCGGACCAGGGCTCAAACCCATGTCCCCTGCATTGGCAGGTGGGTTCTTAACCACTGCACCACCAGGGAAGCCCTATATTTAAATTTTTGAGGCAAAATATTTATATTGTATTCCATAGCAGTTGTACCATTTTACAGTCCCATCAGCACTGCACGAGGGTTCCAATTTCTCCAAGTCCTTGTCAACCCTTGTTACTTTCTGGTTGTTTGATAGTAGCCATCCTAATGGGTGTGAAGTGATATCACATTGTAGTTTTGATTTCCATTTCCCTGATGATTCGTGATGTTGAGCATCTTTTCATATGCTTATTGGTCATTTGTATAACATGTTTGGAGAAATGTCTATTCAAGTTCTTGGGCCATTTGTTGATTGGGTCATTTGCATTTTTGTTGCTGAGTTGTAGGAATTCTTTGTATATTCTAGATATTAACCTTATCAGATATATGATTTGTATTTTCTCCCAAGAGTTAGTTTTTAAGATGTTTATATTTACATTACTGGTTGAACCTTAGAGTATTCTCTCTAAATAGTACTTTTTAATGGATAAGGAGGTAGATTGTTTTAGCACCCTTTCTTACACTGAATATGAAATTCTCAACCTCCACACTATTGCCACTCTGGGTTAGATAATTATTTATTGTAAGAGTCTGCCTTGTGCATTGTAAGATGGTTAGCAGGATCCCTCCCCCAGTAGTGGCCCCCCTCCCCCACCAAGTTGTGACAACCAAAAATATCTCCAGATTTTGCCAGATGTCCTCTTGGGAGCTAATCATCCTGGCTGACAACCACTCTACCAAGTTAATTATATGTTTGTGTTTGAGATAGGCAGAACATTTTAATGTTGCTTATTCCTAGTCCTCTACTACATTCCAGATTTTTGCTCAGAAGGACAAAGCCAGATTACAGCACCAGCCACTCTGCAAGACTCACAGAAGACGTCCTGGCAGATGAGAGGGACGACTATGATTACTTGATGCAAACGTCCACGGTATGAGGTTGCAGCTTTTGTCATTTATCTCGATTTGTCAGTGAGCATGCTTTGCATTTCAAATAGTTACATTGATTCGTACTATTTAGCAAGCTTACTTTTAAAATAATTATTCACTTATATCTTGGGGACTGAAAAGTTGAAAGATGTATGTGTATTCTAATGGATATTATGCAATAAGAGAGCTATTTTAGGAAAAATAATCCTTATGGCACCCTCAGTCCTGGTTTTGTTATCCTCTTTCTTGACAGCATTTTATTTGCCACTTAAGTTTTCCAAGTACATTTTGCAGTTTCTTTTGTCTCAGTGATATGTCTGCAAGATCATTTATCATACTTGGTTAGAGGTCAAGGTGTGCTGTCTGCCATTTTGAGTTTTTAAAGCACTTCTCATAAAACGCCAAATGGAAAAAATATATAGCTGTGTCCCTTTTAGAATGTCCCCATATTTGAACTTGACTTTCAGATCTGAACTATTTCAGAGTGATTTTAAGGGTTCCAGATATTATGTTAGTGATAGCATATTCAAGGTATAAAACAGGTACAAAAGCTGTAGCGTAGATTATTGTTCTCGTGTCCGCTTGAAGAATTCAAAGCCTACCTGTGTAATGGATTGATGATTTTATCACATAAACATACTATATATGTACTCCCCCATCCATTCATCCTTGGAAGTATAAAAGGCTTCAGATCATCTTTTGCTCAGATAGTCTTTTCTCTTTTTCCCATTATTTCTGAAATAACTCAGGATCTCTGTTTTAAGACTTTTCCTTCACCACATCAGTCCTTTGTGCCTATAACATTTTCCTTAGGCCAAAGGATTTTTTTTTAGTATTGAATATACTATTATTTTCTTTTTTATTGAAGTATAGTTGATTAACAATGTTGTGTTAGTTTCAGGTGTACAGCAAAGTGATTCAGTTATACATTTGTGTATATTGGGTTGGCCAGAAAGTTTGTTCGGGTTTTTCCATAAGATGTTACGGAAAAACCCAAATGAACTTTTTGGCCAAGCCAATATTGTTTTCAGATTCTTTTCCATTATATCCATTACAAGATATTGAATATAGTTCCCTATACTGTGCTATACAGTAGGACCTTCTTGTTTA
The DNA here is from genome assembly GCF_949774975.1 of Lagenorhynchus albirostris. NCBI lineage: Eukaryota > Metazoa > Chordata > Mammalia > Artiodactyla > Delphinidae > Lagenorhynchus > Lagenorhynchus albirostris. Next base: position 8,464,458 of record NC_083110.1, read on the forward strand.
TCCTTTCTACATATACCAGTTTGTATCTGCTAATTCCAAACTCTCAGTCCTTCCCTCTCCCACCCCCCTCCCCTTGGCAATCCCAGTCTGTTCTCTATGTCCATGATTCTGTTTCCGTTCCATAGATAGGTTCATTTGTGTCATATTTCAGATTCCACACATAAGTGATATCATATGGTGTTTGTCTTTCTCTTTCTGACTTACTGCATTTAGTATGATAGTCTCTAGTTGCATCCATGTTGCTGCAAATATGCCAAACGATTTTAAACAAAGACATATCTTCTTAGACATTGCAAGTCAAAGTTTTGTTTCTTTTTACTTCACCAATACTTGGTGTTGCTGTCTCGACAGTACTATTACTCAGTGAGAATCTTTCCTGGACAAGAACCTGCCAACGTCTGGGTGGGCTGGATCACATCCGATTTCCAACAGTATGATACAGGCTTTGACCTGGACAGAGTTCGTACAGTGACCGTGACTCTAGGAGATGAAAAAGGAAAGGTGCACGAAAGGTTGGTTTTCCTCGATTTCTTACATGAATGACATTTGATAAACATGTTGATAAACCTAGGCTTTTTTTTTCTCTTGGATTTTATGTCCAAGATAATATTCTGTTTCTAGGAACAGTGTAATCAGACCGTTAATGTCCATGTCCTTTTTGTGACTCATACAAGCCGGTAAGGAATCTGAATATATTAAAAGTGCAAAATCTTATAAAGTAAGAGCAGTGCATCTTTTGGGGGTAATAATCATATATTCCTTCAGGTGACATCGCACACGACTGATGACTTGGGTTACCGTGACTTAGCCATTGTTTGAGGATGAGAGACAGGTGACTGTGAGGCATTTAGCCTGTGGTCTGATCTGTACCTTGGGAGCTGGTTAGGAGGTGGGGAGAAAAAGGTGAAGACAGTGTGGGCTAGTGGTTTAGACCAGGTGGACGCATTTGAACTCAGACTGAGGAGCCGTGGGTTCTTTCCTCAGCTTTGCCATTGACTCGCTGTGTGGCTTTGGGTAAGTCGGTTACAGTTTCTGTGCCATCCTTTTTCATTTATAAAACAAACCAAACTCAAACCAAACCTTCAAAAAAGTGAAGAAGGCTATCTTCCTTGCAGATAAGACAAGAGAAGATCTGGTCATTTGCACCTACTTTGTGTGCCCGTGCATCCTCTCTGATCTGCTGTGATGGGTCTCATAGAAAGAGCCCCCCCATAACGTTGCTTTTCTTTTATACCTGCACCATCATTTTTGGTGACCGGAAGCTCCCTCCCCTGCCTTCAGGTTGTAACACTTGAACCGCAGTGAACTTAGCACTTGAGACAGTGAGCCTAGCAAAAATTCTCCAATGAACAGTGCTTTACGTCAGTATGGGGGGGCCCCAAACCACCTGTTTCCAGGAATATTCTGAGGGATATATTTGATTTTCAGAGATGGGGACAGTGAAAGGAGATAATATAGGGATATGATATCTGATTGATGGTTTCGGTGAAGGAAATACAGGCTAGGGAAGGTTGTTGAATCTTACATAAATAGAGCATAGAAACACAGCCAACTTTTGACTCTTCAGAAACTGACTTTATCTCCGCCTGCTTGCTCTTTTCCTCCTACTTTCCTGTGTTTGCCCTTTTTGCCAGCCTCATTCATACATGCACTGCACAGTAGTAGAGAAAGGGAAGGAGGTGAAACTCAAATCACCTAAGTTTGCTACTATCTCTGGTAAAGGTTTTGTTGAGGGTGAAACTCAGATGGGGTTTGTTGTTAATATCACAGATCTTGTGCACTTCCCAGCTAAGTCTGTCTCTCATAGCAGATCACCAGGAATTGTCCAGAAAGGGGCTTAATTTTAGCCAAATTTTATATCTGTCGAATCACTGACAGCTCATGCAGAATTGGCCTAAAGACTTCGATAGTGTTCAGAAACAGGTGCTTCTCATCTCAGAACAAATGGTTTTAAAAAAAAAAAACAAAACCCATGAGATTTGTGACCACCTACAGGGGTGGGATAGGGAGGGTGGGAGGGAGACGTAAGGGGGAGGAGATATAGGGCTGTATGTATATGTATAGCTGATTCACTTTGTTATAAAGCAGAAACTAACATACCATTGTAAAGCAATTATACTCCAATAAAGATGTTTAAAAAAACCCCATGAGAATGAAAATTACCAATTTGGATGATTATTACATAGTTAAACTTCTTGTGTGTGTATGTGTGTTAGTTTCTGCTTTATCATAGTTAAACTTTTTTGAACCTCAGAAAAAGGTCCAGTTTGGTTTGAGTTTTTGGAGGGAAGGTGCAGGTCAGTTCTCATCCTTGGTTCCAACTGGTTGACCCGTCTTCATTAGGTGTGAAATTGAGAGATTGGAAGACCTTACTCAGAATGTCCACTGAAGTCAATGGCGTTTTGCTCAGAATCACAGAATCGGGCCCACTGTACACCTGTCCCATTTCAGCATGAGCTTGTTGCTTGCACAGCATAACTTAGGTTTAGTTTGCCAGACGTCCATGCTTTCCACGCTACCTGTGCTTGTTCAAAGATAAACATGTTTTTTTGCAATTCAGCATCAAACGCAGCAACTGCTATATGGTGTGTGCGGGTGAGAGCCTGAGCCCCGGGCAAGGACGCAACAACAACGGCCTGGAGATTGGCTGCGTGGTGGACACCGCCAGTGGGCTGCTCACCTTCACGGCCAACGGCAAGGAGCTGAGCACGTACTATCAGGTATGTGGTCAGGGATGGCCTTGCGCTTCCAGGGAGGAAACCTTTATCCCCGTTAGAGTGGAGAACACATTTTGTAAATTATAGTAAATTATAAGCTAGAAGGAAATGAAACACAAATGAGTCAATTCTGTATTTTTACTTCTGTTTGAGTAATAACAGTGCCATAAGCCCTTCAGAGTAAACAGTACATTCCTCCAAAAATGTTCACATAGTCCTGAAATGAAATATTCCAAATAATTATTGAAAGAGAATATCTGCATGAGAGGAAGAAAAAGTCTTTTTCTGTAAAGTGTTTCTTAGGTGTTAGGAAGAAAATGTATTTTTTTGTGTGTTCCTTCCTTTACTAATATTATTCAATTCATTTGATTATTTAAGGTGGAACCAAGTACAAAATTATTTCCTGCAGTTTTTGCGCAAGCTACAAGTCCCAACGTTTTTCAGTTTGAGTTGGGAAGAATAAAGGTAAGAAAGACTCATTCCTGGTATTATATTTGGGTTGTTTTTTGTTAGGAAATAGCATTTACTTCTTCTTCAATTAATTCCATACTTTATTAGTACTGATATTAATCACATAAATCATTCTTTAAAAGTTTCCATATTTGAAAATTCTGTAATCTCGTTAAGGTCACTAGGGTAACATAAGTAATTGGAAAGGGTTTTCTTTGGTTATCATGAGTATTTTATTCAATAAAACTAGGCTTGTACAGAACACAAATGCCAAATTACATACAGCTCAGTAATCACTGAACTCACAGGTAAGCTAGTGAACGGGCTTGAAGAGCTGAAAGTGTGCTACATTGTGGTAAATGCAAGAGTGACAGGTATTGAGTACTCTGGGAACATAAATGAAAGGACAACTAAGTAGGATGGGGTGGATCAGGTAAAGCTGAAAGAGGAGATGACATTTAGGTTGATTCTTAACTGTTGAATGACAGATCTCAGGGTACATTTGCTAGGAGAGGGCATTCTAGACAGAGGGTGAGAGAAAGTGAAAATACATAGGCATGAAAGTGCTGAAGGTTAAGGAATTCAGTGTGACTGTAACAAAGGATGCTTCTGGGATGTGGCTAGAGATGAATATGGATGGAAGGTAGTCCAAGTTGAAAAGGCCTTAAATGCCATAGTAAGAAGTGTACACCTATTCCCTAGGCAGTGGTGCCTTACTGGAAATTTGAAGCAGGGGATTGAGTATAATCAAACCTGTTTTGGGAAAATATGTTGGTAGTAATGTGGAGAAATATCTGCCCTCAAAAGAATGAGAGCAGGCAGTCATAATTATCTATCAACAATCCCTTACTGTCCACACGGGAGAACACGATGAGATTCATGGAAGTCATCGTAGAGAGAGAGTGAAACGTAAGAAGGTGTTTTAGGGGAGAGATTAACAGACTTTGTCAATGAATTGGATTAATAGGATTTGTTGAAATTGGATTTGGTGCTCAAGGAGAATGAAGAATCAAAGATTAATTTCTTTTTTCTTACTTTTTTTGGGGGTGGACAGTATAGTTGATTTACAATGTCGTGTTAGTTTCAGGTGTACAGCATGGTGATTCAGTTATGTGTGTGTGTGTGTGTGTGTGTGTGTGTGTACTCCTTCAGATTCTCTTCCCTTATAGGATATTACAAAATATTGGGTATAGTTCCCTGTGCTATACAGTAGGTCATTGTTGGTTATCTATTTTGTGTATAGTAGTGTGTATATGTTAATCCGAAAAGGATTAATTTGAATAATTTTCGTTTGGCCAGCCAAGGGATACTAATACAACAACAAGCAGAAGAGCCTGTTGAAATTCAGGAAAAGGAATTGAATTGAATTGGAATTCGCAGTTGTAAACAATGAGATGCTGGGCACCCCTCAGGGTGAATTTGGTAGACAGTTTTACCATGCTGGCTCAGCGACCTTGCACATATTTCTTAAACCATGTGAGCTCAGTTTCTGCCTTTGTAAAACGAGATTCCAGCTGCCACAGAAGAGCCAATACAATATGGACTAAAGGAATCTGTGATTTTTGTTAAGTAGGAGGGCTTTAGTGACCTTTCCAGAAAAATTTCAGTAAAATGATGGAAGAAGCCGTAGTATTTTGTTCAAGATCATTCAATTCATATAATTATTTGAGATTGAACGTGAGGGAAAGGAGGCAGCAGGTTTGGATGACGGAACAGGGAGATCAGCTTGGTGGTTTCTGACCACCTAGAGGGGTGGGATAGGGAGGGTGGGAGGGAGGGAGACGCAAGAGGGGAGAGATATGGGGACATATGTATATGTATAACTGATTCACTTTGTTACAAAGCAGAAACTAACACACCATTGTAAGGCAATTATACCCCAATAAAGATGTTAAAAAAAAAAAAAGTTGAAATTTGACAGAAAAGTGGTAGTTTCTCAGAACCCAGACTCTGCTATTGGTCTATTTGACATTTATGTTTCGTGTTTCATAGATATTGCAAATTGTATTATGTCCGAAACTGGACTGCTGACCATCACTCCCCCCTCCTCCTGACTTGCCTGATCGAGTCTTCTTGATCTGTCAGTTAATAACTCAGACCCCAAACCTTGGAGTCATCCTTGGCTTCCCTCCTTTACATTCCGCATCCCAGTTCCACCCCCCGGCAAATCCTCCACCTTCTGTCCTCTCCCACCACCCCTCCTGCTGATCTGCCCTCCATCACCATCATTTCCCATCTGTATTTTTCGTCACTAGCCTCTAATTCATCCTCACCCTTCTGTTTATCATAGAACAATCCGAGTGACTGTTGTTATTTTAAAATAAAAATCAGACCATGTCACTCACTTCACTGCTCGAAACCCTAGAAACCCTGTTTCCCTGAGAGTAAAAATCAGAGGTCTGATGATGGTTCTCAAGTTCTAAACCAGCTGACCTCCTCTAACCCCTCTGACTTCACCTCCTCCTGATGTCCCCTCCTTCACTCCACTGCAGCCACCCTGGCCGCCAGCTCTTCCTCAGACTTGCCAGGCAAACTCCCTCCTTGGGTTCTTTGCATTCACAGTACCCTCTGAATGGAAATTTCTTCCCCTGCATATCCACATGGTTCTTCTCTTTGGATCGTTCTGTAAATGTCATCTTCTCAGTGACACCATTCTGACCACCCTGTTTATTATTACTGTCCTGCATTCTGATTCCCCCATCCTGTTTTTTTTTCCCTCTCCATGACCCCTTTTCTAATAACTATTTAATTACTGATTTTGTTTATGTCTAATGAAAAAGAAATGGAAGCTGTATGAGGGTAGGGATTTTGTCTGTTTTGTTTCACTGATACATTCTCAGTGCCTGATACAAGTGCCTGGGTTTTTTGTCCCCATTAGCAAAAGAGAATAGGAAAGTAGCTTGAGGATGAGCAAGTCTAAATAATGCAGTAGAGAAGGTTCTGGAGGAGAGGAAGAAACCGAAGGTAATGCGGAAAGATGAGGTCATTGTTTTATTGGCCCAGAAGAGGCAGGCAGGGCTGGTATCACGATCATAAATGAATGAATATGCTTTGGTAAAGTAGAGACTTTTCTTTTCCTGAGGCCAGACTGCAGGAATTGGAATGGTTGAAGATACATATTAGAGGTGGAGGAAGGTGGAGGAGAAAGAAATTGTGTTTCTTGTTTAACAGTCAGGTTTATCTGTTGAGCTGTCTCTGGTCTATTGCTGGTTACTCAAACCTGAGAAACCTGATGATGGGTGAGGGTGTGAGCAGTTTAAGGATGGATGAAGTGGGTGACAAAGGACAGACAATAAGAAAGAGAGAAAGCCAAGTGGATGTGACCAGTCTTTCGGGATGTTTGGATGAAGGCAGCTAAAGACATGCCCAGCGTCCCTGAGGACCCAGCTTGGTAAAGGAATAGGAAAGATACATGGTTCTATTCTCTTGCTCTCGCATTCTCAGTGTGCCATTGAGTATATGGGAAGGAAACATCCCCAAATTTTCTCCACTCGTCCTTTCAGAAACAGCTCAACCCAATTTCTATTAGTTTTTGTATTGACTCTGCTCAACACGTATCGTATCTGTCATTATCTCTTTCCTGTACAGAACTCTAGTCGTCACTTCATTGATCCCCCAGGAGTGTCATCCATTCATTCTTTTTCTGCTTCCCCATCTCCTAGAATGTGATGCCTCTCTCAGCGGGATTATTCAAGAGCGAGCACAAAAACCCCGTGCCGCAGTGTCCCCCTCGTCTCCATGTGCAGTTCCTCTCACATGTCCTCTGGAGCAGAATGCCCAACCAGTTCTTGAAGGTAGACGTGTCTCGAATAAGTGAACGCCAAGGCTGGCTGGTGCAGTGTGTGGAACCTCTGCAGTTCATGTCTCTCCATATCCCAGAGGAGAACAGGTCAGGCCTGAGCATCCTTTACTGTCTGATGGGGACCCAGCAAATTAGATGCCTACCCCAGGGTTCAGGGGTGGTGCTGGGGAAACAAAGTGGGGTTTAAAAACTACTGATTTCTTGGGGCCATGCAGACGTTATTTTGTACATCCCAAGTTTAAGTCTATGTCTCAACTCCTTGGTTCCGGAAACAGAATTATTATAAGTGAAGAGGTGATTTGATAGTGTATGATTTCTTTCCTCATTCTTGTTTTGCTTATGAGAATAACAGTAAGTAAAAGTTCAGGCAAGTACAGCTGCCATCTGACTTAAGGCAGCCGAGTAAAAGAGTATCACAGAACTGTAAGATGGTAAAGAGGGAGTCAGAAAAATCACTTAGTTCAGTCCTTTGTTGGACAGATGGGAAAAACTGAGACCAAGAGATGTCAGTGAAAGAGCATTGTGAAGATACCTTGAGGGCTTTGGAAACAAGTTCACACGCATTCTAGACAGTCATAGTAATAATATAAAGTACACTGAATGTTCAGAGGTGGCTTTGTTTATGATTTTCAGTTTTTCCATGTGACAGCCAATCAAATTGCAGAGATTTCATTTTAGCAGCCTCATTATCAGTAAGTTTGGGACCAAGATTTCCCTCCCAAAATACCGTTAAAAAGTTAAGTCACAAACTGAGTGAAAACATTTCATGAAAACAATGCAAAGACACACATATTTGTTATTTTTCTTATATTTTAAAACTCTACTCTTAAAAAGCTGTAGGAGCTATGTTCATTTTTATATATTTAGACATGCTTGGCACTTTTATTTTCTTTTAATACTTTTAAAATTTAACCTGTGTTTTGGAAAACAATTGGTCAGTTCCTCAACAAGTTAAATACGGAGTTACCGTAAGAGCCTTCAATTCCACTGCTAGGTATATACCCAAGGGAAATGAAAACATGTCCACACAAAAACCTGTACACGAATTTCATAGCAGCATTATTCACAGTAGCCAACAAGTGGGAACAACCCAAATGCCCACCAACTAATTGGTGGATAAATAAAGTGTGGTGAATCCGTACTGTAAATCTGTTTGGCAATACAAAGGAATGAAGTACTTATATGTGCTACAAAATGGATGAAGCTTTAAAACATTATACTGAGTTTTTAACTAGTTATACTACTACCACATGTTATAGGATTCCATTCACAGGAAAAGTCCGTAATAGGCAAATCTTTAGGGAGAGAAAGTAGAATAATGTTTACTTAGGGGAGGCAAGGGCAGTGGACCTGAGGAATGCCTGCCACTGGGTACTACTGGGTTTCTTTTGGGGTGAGAAAAATGTTCTAAGCTTAGGTTATGGTTGCCCAGTTCCATTAATATACTAAAGCCATTGAATTATTTATTTTAAGTAGGTAAATTGTATAGTATGTAAATGATATCTCAGTAAAGCTGTTTTCAAACAGAAGAAATCCAAAGAAAAATTAATCTGGCCGGGTGAATTTTTTTTAATCCATTAAGTATTTGTATATTTTTAGGTGGAATAATGAGAGAGATACAGCATTCATAATGTACTCTTTAGAGGATTCAATTTAATTTTATACTTTTTATTTTATGTGAGAAATGTTTTATTGGAATTTTGCATCTAATGTTTTACAAAAATTACTCTGCAACCAAAAGAAACATCACATTTGGGAACGAATTTTTCTTTATAAGGGAAAATATTCTCTCTATTAAGCAGAGAGTTTTAAGTTTGTGATTTAATATGTTGGCACGTTATAGAAACCCAACATACACTCCTGCCATAGTAATGTATCATTTATGTTAATTACCTGTGATAAATTATATGCAAACGAATGGATAATTTAAATTCTTACTATAGGCTGTAAAGAATTTGAGTCAATTTCCCAAAATATATGAAATGCAAATTTGTAAAAAAAAGTGTCATTGGAATCAGGTTGCAGAGAAGGTAAGGATAGGAAAATAACAAAGCCAGGACTGGTCCACAGTCATTCACATCACACCATGATATGGCTGCACATTGGTTTCACACTTCGTAGCAGCCAAAGAAAAATCTGATGAGTTTCAAAATTCAGATTCCAAAATGGAAATGCCGACTAGTATTCAAGTAGAATCTGTTCCTCATGCCCCAATAATATGACAGTTAACTAATATTTTAAAAATTGAGGGCTTCCCTGGTGGCGCAGTGGTTGAGAGTCCGCCTGCTGATGCAGGGGACATGGGTTCATGCCCTGGTCTGGGAAGATCCCACATGCCACAGAGCGGCTGGGCCGGTGAGCCATGGTCAATGAGCCTGCGCGTCCGGAGCCTGTGCTCCACAACGGGAGAGGCCACAACAGTGAGAGGCCCGCGTACCGCAAAAAAAAAAAAAAAAAAAATTGAATGGTAGTAGATGTATGTCAGTCCTCTGTTTCTTTCATGAGCTATCTCACTTATGGTTCATAATTTAATTTACTTATTTTGGGGGTTGTTTCCCTCTTTAACTAGGCAGTAAGCTGCCTTAGGGCAGGAATCTTGTCTGTATTGTTCACCATCATTTCACCAGTGCACAGTGATCAATACATAATAGGTACTCTGTAACATTTGATGAATTAAAGAATGATATTGAGTCATGAAGGAAATTTCTCCCCTGGAGACTTTTAAAGGCTATACTGAGTTGTATTAGTCAGATTTTACTGTAATGGCAGCCCCCAAGTTTCGGTGGCTTGCAAAGAAACCTGTATTTCTTGCTCATGTTACAGGAGGTCGTGGGTCCACTGCAGCCCTGCTGCAGGCTGGGGGGATGGTCTGCAGATGTGGTTCATGTACCTTCTTGCCCAGCTGATGGGACAGCCCTGATCTGGGACGTATAGCTTCCACGGTCAAGGGTAGATATGAAGGAGGGCTAACAGACCTCTAAGAGTTTTCTTTTCCCTTGTGGCAGATGTTCTATCCAGTTACATTTTATTGACCAAGGCAAGTCAGGTATAGGCAAGCCCAAAGTAACTAGGGTCGATAAGATGACTCCATCTACAGGGAAGAAGGGGAAAGGAGAATATTTACTGACAACAGTGCAATTTACAGCACGTGCTAAAGATGTGCTAGATGATATATTTGGCGTTGTGCTTATAACAGATGAAACAGTGAGTTATTTCTTTTGCTCTCCTCCAGTTAAAGCCATTGTTCATTAATGTATGAATATTGCTACAATGGGTTGGTGTGGAAAGACAGACTAAATTAGTTGTGGTATATCTTTTGGTTTGTCTTGACCTAAGTCAGGTTATGAGAAGTAGACTACAACTCCTTCCGATTTCTCCCATTCATTCATTCCACAAACATGTATTAGTGCCCACTGTGTTCCTGGCACTGGATAGAAAATAGTGAGCAAAACAGACATGACCCTTACCTTAAAAGACTGGTCTGGTAGGGAGGAGGGGTGCTTTATAGGAAAGAACATGGCATCATAAAATGAATCATGGGGGGTGAATTGGGAGTGGCAGCAGCAACGTAGATTGTAGAGTCCTTTATATATTGTTTCTAGAAACTGACATTTTGAGATTGATCAGACGGTAGACTGAATTGCGTTCTTCAGTAAGGACCTAGAGTACAGATATTTTGTGTTGCTACAGTAAACGGGTTTATATATTTTGGCCATTAGGCAGGCTGAGGGATGGGTAACAGTCTTCTTGGGAGATTGAAGAGCCCAGTTAAGATATGGGAATCCTCCACTGCACCTTGAGGTGGCGGGGGCTTACTCAATTATACCTTTCCAAGAACTAGGTGCTAGCAACTGGGCCCAGCAGATGTGTGGTTTCCTGGAAGTCTAGGTGATACACAGGGTGGGTAATTATTTGCTAGGCATTTTATAATGCATGAATCTTCCGACTCTGAGAGTCAGAAGGTGGAGTCTGGGATAAGTCTGCACCATCAAGCCACAGTGGGTTTTAGCAGAATGCCTGTGACCTGAGAAGCACAGGTGCAATGGATAGGTGGTGTGGACAGGATGGCAGGGTACCTAAGGATAGTGACAAAGCTTAACAATAAATGATCACAGATAATTATTCAGTACCCATTGTGTGCTAGGCTAGGTGCTGGATGAATGCTAATAACCGCAGTATATAATAGCCCCTGTCCTGATGAGCTTATATTACAGTCTCACCAAGGATACATTGCAAGATGAATGAGTGGTTCCCTTGATTATCAATATATCAAGTTTCTACCTTTAATACTATAGTGTTGCCCATGAACAATCTATGTAATTTAAAGAGTTTAGAAAAATTAGCGCATCGAAAGGAATTATGTGCTCTTAAAATAGATTTTCTTTTAAAAGGAATGACTTGACTTTAGGTACATTCTGGACATACGCTTAAGGTTTAATTGCATTGAAAGGTCATGATGTGTGGTAGAAGGAAAATGATCTGATATAAACTCAGATTCCCAACAGAAACTTTGCTGAGTGAAAATGTCCCTAATAGTGTTTGTTTCATGAGTGGCACATACCTGGTGGAAACAGGGTGGCATTGGCATATGTTTGGGTCCGTGAGGGACGTGTAAGTAGGTAAATTATGTCAAAGGAATTATCCCTCTGTTTACCTACTGACTGGTTATACTCAGAGCTGATCCTAAAGTCGGAGACAAAGCAACATAGCCTAAGACTAAGTTTTCTGGCTTCTTGAAGCAGGTTAGCCAAATTGGAAAAGGAGATTCAGGATTTTTCGAAGAGTGCTCAAATTCTGAAAGGAGGGGAGTCCCCAGGGTCAGCTTGAGACCCAAATATCTAAAAGAGATGTTCAGAATCCTGAGGTGATGAAGAATGAAGACAGCTCCAAGCACTAGTGACTGGAAGTTTTCAACATCAAATTCTATCTGGAAGAAAACTTAAAAACATCTAGAACTGATGTTTTTAAATCTATGCTATCATCAAACATGTCGCAGAAAACTGATTTTAAAAATAGTGTCTGTTTCCATCACTTGTGACATCAACGACGTATGTAGATTTCTCCTCTGATGGAGAATCGTTTTCAGTGTCCATGTTTAACTTCTCTTGTCCCCAGATCTGTGGACATCCTGGAACTGACCGAGCAGGAAGAACTGCTGAAGTTCCACTACCATACTCTCCGGCTCTACTCGGCCGTCTGCGCGCTTGGGAATCACCGGGTGGCCCACGCCTTGTGCAGCCATGTGGACGAACCGCAGCTGCTCTACGCCATCGAGAACAAGTACATGCCCGGCTTGCTGCGCGCCGGCTACTACGACCTGCTGATTGACATCCACCTCAGCTCCTACGCCACTGCCAGGCTCATGATGAACAATGAGTTCATCGTCCCCATGACGGAGGAGACAAAGAGCATCACCCTCTTCCCCGATGAGAACAAAAAGCACGGCCTCCCGGGCATTGGCCTCAGCACCTCCCTCAGGCCGCGGATGCAGTTTTCCTCCCCGAGTTTTGTCAGCATTAACAACGAGGGTTACCAGTACAGCCCTGAGTTCCCGCTGGATATCCTGAAGGCCAAGACCATACAGATGCTGACGGAGGCCGTGAAAGAGGGCAGCCTTCACGCCCGGGACCCCGTCGGGGGGACCACGGAGTTCCTCTTCGTCCCTCTCATCAAGTTGTTCTATACCCTGCTCATCATGGGCATCTTCCACAACGAGGACTTGAAACACATCTTGCAGTTGATTGAGCCCAGCGTGTTCAAGGAAGCTGCCGGTCCCGAGGAAGAGGGAGAGTCGCCAGAGAAGGAGCCCTGCGCGGAAGACTCCAAGCTGGAAGGAGCCGCTGAGGAAGAAAGCAAAGGCGGTAAGAGGTCCAAGGAAGGCCTGCTCCAAATGAAACTGCCCGAGCCAGTTAAATTGCAGGTAATCAGAGAAAAAGATTGCAGTGAATTTCACAACCTATTAACACTGATCTTTGTTTCTTTTTCTGTGTGTGTGTGTGTGTGTGTGTGTGTGTGTGTGTGTGTGTATTTGTATTCCTGGGTAAAGATAGTTCTTCATAAAATTAACCAACTTTCTGTTACGCCTGGGGACATGCCCTTCTAGTTTTCTTGCATTTGGAATGAAGTTCATGTATTTTCCAATTGAGTCAGTTGGCATATTTTTTTGTATTTTTGTCAAGGTGGTTTCCTTGGTCAAGTACGTGTCCACCCGTCATACACGTCTGTGTGTGGCATGTCGCTGTTTCTCTGTGTGTATGGGTGGCTGTGCATAATTGTGCATGTGCGTGTGTGTATGTCTGTCTGAAAGGAGCATAGGAGATGGGTTTTTGTCCTGCCAGTGTTACTGAGTCCAAGCTCATATCGCTCGCCACACTGTCCAGTAAATCGAGAGACGAGATATTGGGGCAAGGAATAGTGACTTTATTCAGAAAGCCAGCAGACCGAGAAGATGGGGGACTGGTGTCCCAAAGAACCATCTTGCCTGGGCTGGGATGCTGGTTTCTTTGATAGAGCAAAGAGGGAGAGGTGTGGAAGTAAAGTTAAAACAAACAAACAAACAAAAAATGGGCAAGAAGTTATTGCAGATATTTCTTGGTTCTGGCCAGATTCAGGAGGGGATGTGTTAATTTCTTCTTCCTGCAGCCATTCACAGGGGCCTGGTCGATGTTTCCTGTGAGCTTAAAGGTATTTTAGCTTAATATTCAGGCATGGGAGGAGGGTCCCTGGAGACGGACCATTATGTATACTTTAAGCAACATCCCTTTAGTGATCAACTTGTAGCAAAAGCAATAGAATATAAAGGTTAAAGTAAAGGAAACGAATCCAATACGGAGTCAAATTTGTTCTTCCCTGTTACGCTTCTTCTCCCTCTTATTCGTTCGCAGTTTCCTTGCGTCTCCTTGTTTCCGTGGATGCATTTCACCGACATTTTGTTGGAATGCCTGAAATGCAAGGCTTTCACTGCCTGTTCCCAACCCCACCTCTACCCTTCCAACCATAGGACGCTTGCTCACCAGTAGGTGCGTCCATTCTCACACGCAAGAGTTTACTTCCTGCCTGTGTTTCTAGAGAATCAAAGACCTTGCCTGTCTTTGTGCTCATCCAGGTGTCCCGAGGACCCTTTCCTAACACCTCTTTGGTTCATGAGCATCAGTTTGTTGCTTGCATCCTTGACACCCTTTTTTTGCTCTTCCTTCCTTAGTCAGCCCTGATCGAGGTCTTCCTCTGAGCCAGGCACTGGGGGCTGGCTGAAGGAAGCTCACTGTCTCTGGGGGAAATATACACTTCTTTATGTGTATTTCTGTTAGAATATCTTATTGTTCATCGCATTAAATGCTCAGAAGGAAAAGAATGGATTTCTAGAAGAAAGAAAATTTCAACTGGAATACTGTGAGTAGGGTGACGGAAGGCCTTTCTGAAAGGGTGACTTTTTAGCTGGGGTCAGGTATGGAGTAGCGGGAGCTCAGTACTTGTGAAGAGGGAGGGGAAGAGTGTTCTAGAAGCTTTTCACATGGAGCACGGAACATGACAAAGGCTCTGACTCGGGAAGAGACCAGACCAGTGTCTGCGGGGAAGGAGAGTGAGATAGTAGGCAGAAGGCAGTTCATACGGAGTCTTGCTGTTTGCTAAAACCAGCCATACAGTGGATTTGAATTTCATTCTAATTTCAATTAAAACCTCTGAAGAATTTTAGCAGGATAATTTTATTCTGAACATCTCAGTAGAGCTCTCTGTGAGGGGAGTAAGAGAGGGTGGTCATCCAGAGGCCACTTAGTAGCACGCTGTCATGCTGGTTCAGACCCGAGGGGGACAGTGCTTACACTGGGGTGGGACAAAGCCAAAGTGGATGGAGAGAGGGACATAGACACTAGGGCTGTCTCAGACAGAAATGGCCATGTTGTGGATGGTGATAGACAGGGTTTTAAGGTCCTCTTTAACACTGCTGTGTATTTATATCACAATTGGTATAAAGTGTATTTAAATGTTTCCCTAAACTTGGGCAGAACATTCTCTGGAAGGCATGTTTCTACTGATGCGCCATATCAGTTAAAAATCCTTTGGGCTTCTGGTAAAAGAATACCCAGCTGACCATTTAATGAATAAGCAATAAAACCACTTAGTTAACTTAAAGTCTGGAGGTAGACAGTTCTAGAATGAATGTAGGAGCTCAGTGGTGTCATCAGGAACCCAGACCTTACTATCCTCCTGCAATCCTCAGTTTATGGTTTTTATCCTAAAGTGTGTCACCTCCTTCTTCCTCCAGTGATCGTGTCATTAGCCAGTTTTTGAAAAGAGGATATTCTAGCCTGTTATGAATGGTGAAAAATCTTTCCCAGACGACCCCTTGCAAACTTCTCTTCATGACCTCATTTGCCTCTAGCTGCAGACGAGGCTGGGACAGTAAGTGTTCGTCAGAGGGACATCAGAGGGTATTTGCCATTTGGGCTTAGACGAATTACGTTTCATCCCCTGGGACCGAGCACATTGCTGTCTACATAAAATCAGGATTCTGTTAATAAAGGAGAAGAGTTGCCAACGAAGCGTGTCTGCCACAAATTTTGATTTGATATACATTAACTAAGTTGCAGAAATTAAATTTGGTGTCTTTTTAATCGTCTCTTTAGATGTGCCTGCTACTTCAGTACCTCTGTGACTGCCAGGTCAGGCACCGGATAGAAGCCATTGTGGCCTTTTCAGATGACTTTGTAGCCAAGCTCCAAGACAATCAACGATTCCGCTATAACGAAGTTATGCAAGCCTTAAACATGTCGGCTGCACTCACAGCCAGGAAAACCAAGGAATTCAGATCACCGCCTCAAGAGCAGGTATAAGAATGAACTGAAAGGTCTTCCTTTTACTTTGGGTTTTAGTCCATTCAGGTTCCACACATTGCAAAATGATACTGGAAGTTGCGAGTGTATTTTTCTCCTGTTCTCTTTAAACTGGCTACGTTCGTTTAGTCAGTATTCATAGGTCTCACCAAAATTGCCTCCTTATTTGGTCTCACCAAAATTATCTAATTATCTGTTAGTTCAGACAGATGAGAGACTTATTAAAAGGTATCAGGTGTATTACGGCCTCTGTGGAAACCACTGTGCCGGATTCTGAGGTTCTTCAAATGGGAATAATATCCAAGCACAGGTGGGTCTTCATTGGCTCGCACAGCACCGCCCCAGCTAATAGGCACCCTTGACTCCTAGGACTTAATACTTTGCATTTTGTGTCTCCTAGAAGAACCCAGTGTCACTGCCACCAGTCTTGCAGGAATAGTGATCACCTCTTTGTGGTTCTTCCTCTGGTTGCTCACCTCCAAACCCAGGTCTCCCTTGGGTGCAGCAAAACCAAAAGCCTATGCCTAAACCCAAGAATGAGCTAGTCTAGGATTGTGCATTTTCTGGCCTCCACCTCAGGATGGGTCTCATAGTGTGAGATATTACCAAAACGTAGCTATGGAGATCACAGGGTATAACTGACAGATCGCGTCTTCAATATCTTACCTTGCCATTTCCCTCTATGTCCAAGATACCTCTGAATGAAAGTGTTTAGGGACTAATTGCAGAATTTATCTTTTTCTCACCAGAATGTAATTTCTTTGAGGGAAGGGACATGGAATCTTGTTTATTGCTGTAAACAACACTTACTGAGGCAGAGAACAAGTCCAACCTCTCCCAGAGTAATTCCATTTGTTAAACTACTATTGGGAGAATTGTGCTTCTGGAAAGATGGAGTACATGTGCCTTTCCCTATTCTTCCTTCTAAGTACAACTGTAACCCTGGACATTACATAAAAGACAACATAAGAAGACTCTGAAAGATAGCAGAAAGAGTGCCTACGGAAGTTGGGAGCTGAGGAATGACGTGGTGGTGAGTTCCCTGGGTTTTCTTTTTGCCTCACCTATCCCAGACTTGGAGCTAAAGAAGCCGCCAACGCAGAAACGCCAGCGGGCATAGACAAGAAAAGCCCCAACAAGTGCCTTCTCTGTCTAGCCAAAGGACCAGAAAAACTTTTTTCTAGCAAGACAGAAAACTTTTAGGTAATGACCATGCTACTCCAGCCAAACACCACAGTAAACCCTGTGCCCCACCCCCTACCCAAACCAGCAGACACTGAGTGGAGAGCTTAGACTTCCACTCTCACCAGGCTGTACACAGGTGCTCCAACTGGGACGGTGGGGAGCTGGGACTTATTCCCCGCTGAGTGGTGATGAGACCTACCCCTTCCTGAGTGTCAGTAGAGGCCAGGGAGGGAGCTATACCAAGGCACTCTTACCCTTTCCAGCCAGGGTTGTGTGAGTTCAGGTCCATTGGGGACCTGGATCTCCCAGCCTCACACAGCAGAAACAAGGTCTCCTCTCTCCTTCATGGAGGTCAAGTGGAGAAATGAACTTTCCACTCCACCTGGCAGTTATGAGGTGCCCCAACCTCTCCTGCTGGATAGTGTCAGAAGAAGCCAGAAGTTTAAATAAGAACCAAAGTCTCATAACATAATACCAGGAGTATCCAGGTTTCAATTACAAATCACTCATCACACCAAGAACCAGCAAAAACTTGAATGAAAAATGACAATCAAGAGATACAAACTCCGAGATGACAAAACTAAAAAAAGAAAGTTGCAGCAAAAAAAAAATAGAAGATACAAAGAAGAGCCAAATGGAAATTTTAGAGCTCAAAAATACAGTATCTGAATTTTTAAAAACCTTCAGTGGATGGACTTAACATCAGAATGGAGGAAAAAGAGAAAAGAATCATTGAACTGAAAGGAGAACAATAGAAATTACCTAGCCTGAAAAACCAGAAAATAGAGTAAAAAAAAAAAAAAAATAGAGCTTCAGGGACGAGTGCAAATATAGCAAAAGGTATCATATTTGTGGCATTAGATTTCCAGAGGGATAAGAGAAAGAGAGTGAACTGAAAAAATACTTGAAAAAATAATGGTTGAAAACTTTTCAAATTTGGCAAAAGGTACAAAGATAAGAGATTCAAGAAACTGAGTAAATCCCAAATGAGATACCCCCCAAATCTAAACCAAGACATATCATTGTCTTTAGTTTTCAGAAGTTTGACTAAGAAAAATCTTGAAAGCCCTGAGAAACAAATGACACTCATAGGGGAAAGACAATTCAAATGACAACGGATTTCTCATCAGAAAATATGGAGGACAGAAGGAAGTGGCACAGCATTTTTCAAGTGCTGAAAGCAAAGATCTGTCAACCAGAATTCTATATGCAATGAAAATATCCTTCAGGAATGAAGGGGAAATCAAGACTTTCTCAAATGAAGGAAAACTACCAGAATTTGATCACTCTGAAGGAAAGCCTTCTTTAAACAGAAGGGAAATAATGAAAGAAGAAAATGTGAAAAATCAGGAAGGAAGACAAAACAACACAAGGTGTTAAGGGTAAATACAATTTCCTTCTCCTCCTGAGTCTTCTAAATTATGTTTGATGGACAAAGCAAAAATGGTAACTGTCTGATGTGTTCTAAATGTATGCATAAGAAATATCTAAGGCAATTTTATTTTCAGTGGAGAGAATAAGGGACATAAAGGAAGATAAACTGGTAAAATATTGATACCAGTAGACTGAGATAAATTATGTATATATTAATATAATATCCAGTGCAACCACTAAAAATGCTATGCAAAGAGATACACTAAAAAATACCATGGATAATTCAAAATGGGATCCTAAAATAGTTCAAGGAACTCAAAGCATGTTGGGAAAAATAAGTAAATCAGAGAGAACAAACAGAAACGTACCAGTAAATTCATGAATATAAATAATCTAAATACACCAAGTAAAAGACAGAGATTGACAGAGTGAATTTTAAAAACTTGGCCTAACTACATGCTGTCCACAAGAAACTCACTTAAAATATAATAATATAGATATGTTTAAGGTAAAAGGATGAAAAAAGGTATGTCATGAAAAATTAAATTAAAAAATTAATCAAAAGAAGGTAAGAGCAAAGAAAATTATCATAGACTGACAGGAACATTACAAAAGGATAAAAGATCGATCCACCAGGAAGACAAATGTGTATGCACTAAACAAAAGAACTGCAAAATATGTGACGTGAACACATATAGAACTGAAAGGAGAAATACACAATTGTGGTTGGAGACTTCAACACCCCTCACTCAATATTTGAAGGAAAAGCTGGATGGAAAATCAGCAAGAATGTAGGAGAATACAACACTGTCATCAACTAGCAGGATTTTTGGAGATTTGTGGAACACTCCACCCAATAACAGAACACACATTTTTTTTTCAAGTGCCCATGAAACATTTGCAAAGATGGACTGTATCCTGAGCCATGAAACAACCTCAACAAATGTAAAAGAATTGAATTTTTTTATACAGAATGTTTTTTTGACCACAGTGGAGTCAAATTAGAAATCAGTAACAGAAAGGTAACAGGTAAATCTCTAAACACTTGGAAACTAAACAACACACTTCTCAATAATCCATAGTTTGAGAATCAAGTCTCAAGAGAAGTTAAAAGCTACGTTGAACTGAAAGAAAATGAAAATATCACATATCAAAATTTGTGGAAACAGCCAAAACTGTGTGAGAGGGAAATGTATTGCATTAAATACGTAACATTTAAAAAGAGAAAAGCACTCAAAGCAATAATCTAAACTGCCATCACAAGAATTGAGAAAAAGAGCAACATAAACCCAAAACAAGTAATACAGAACAGATGAGAAATGAATGCAAACTGAAAACAGGACAGTTACAAAAATCAGTGAATCCAAAAGCTGGTTATTTAAAAATATTTGTAAAGTCAAGAAAACTCTAGAGAGACTGACAGAGGAAGAAAGAGAAGATACAAATTATCAAATCAGGAACGAAACAAGATATTACTACAGACCCTACAGTTGTCAAAAGGATCATATGGGAATACATATATCATACTGTATGATTCTACTTATATAACGTTCTTAAAATGCCAATAGTATAGAAATGGAGAACAGATTAGTGGTTGACAGGAATTAGGGATGAAGAGCAAGCAAGATGGAAGTGGGTGTGGTTATAAAAGGGTAACAGGAGGGATCCTGAAATGATGGAATTGTTCTCTCTTTTGACTCTATCAGTGTCGGTATCCTGGTTGTGATTCTGTACTACTGTTTTGAAAGATGTCACCATAGGGGGTAACAGGGTAAAGGGTACACAGGATCTCTTTGTATTACTTCTTACAATAGCATGTGAATCTACAATTTTCTCAAAATAATAGTTTAACAAAAAATTCAAATACAAAGCTCTAAAAAAAGAAAGCTTACAATTGTTTCCTAAAGGAAAATTATGGAACAGACTTTTCTTCATTTATGAATTTAATACTATTCTTCATTTATGAATTTGATACTATTGTATCTAAAACTAAAACAAATGGAAGAAAGTTTCTTGCAGTTTGTTTAATTGAACGATTAATGTTAGAAAAAAGCATGGTTATCCATTATGTTACTCTTCAATTATGTTTGGTTTTTCTTCTTCTTTACTGTATCCTTCTAAAAATAGTTCTTGAAAATATTCAATAAAGCATGGAAATTAACTAGGAAGAAAAGAAAATTTAGGAGAAGCATAATAAAAAAATTTTAAAACCAACACTTAGATCTTAATTGATTGAAGAACGTCAAGTATACAAAGGTCTAATATTGTGGAATTGAGAAAGAGAAAGCAAAAGACATGACCGTTTTTCAGCATGCTAAGATTTGAATGATTTATTTGTGGTGTTTGTTGGATTGAGTGATAGATAATGATTTTTCATCTGTTGGGCAACCAGCTATGAATACTGAAAAACAGATTTTGAACATCTTTGGTTTTTATGATCTTTGCTGTGTCATTCCTGAATTCACTTTTCTTTTACTGTAGTTCTTCCTCTTTTGTTTTTCCAAACTTTCAGATCAATATGCTTCTCAATTTTAAGGATGACAAAAGCGAATGTCCATGTCCCGAAGAAATCCAAGACCAACTCTTGGATTTTCATGAAGATTTGATGACACATTGTGGTAAGATCTTCTTGACCTGTAGGCATTAAATTATATGTCAGTAGCCCAAATCTATTAAGGGGATTCTCCCTTATTTTTATTCTAAGAACTTTAAAAATGGAATTGATTCGATGTTCTGAATGTGTGGTTCTTTCTCCCTTTATGCGGTGGTGTGTATAAGTCTGCGTCTGCGTCTCAGTGAAAGAAAAGGAATTAGCCATTTCTTAAGTGGTATATATATAGCGCCAGTAATATTATTTTTATCTTATTTTAATGAAGAGAGTAAAATTATATTAATTCAGTTTATGAATGAAGAACGACTGAATGACTGCCGGAAGGTTATACTATACACACACACACACACACACACACTCACACACACACACACACACATTTATGTATATACTATAAATAAAGGAGTGCTCTAAAATGGTAGAATTATTGCTTCAGACATAAAGTATTCCTTAGTTTAGGATATCTAATATCTGCTCTCTCTGTCTCTCGACTTATTAAAATATCACTGATATTTTTGGAAGCAAGTAAGGAGGATAAAAGACTTAGGGAGGTTTTTAGGCAGGGCAGAACCGTAGGTCTAAACAGTGCCCAAGGTCAAGAGATGCCTGAGGGTTAGCCCAAGTAGCACAATTGATTTTGACTCCTAAGAGAGTCTTTTCCCTCTCTGCTTGGTTTTATATTTTGTACTGGCTGCCGATAGCTCTGATATCACAAGAGCAGGGGAAAAAGAGAAAGAAGGAAGAGAGAGCGATGAGTGACTCTTACCTATGAGTGCTAGTGGGCAAGATTGCTTAACTCAGTGTCATCAGCTGTTTCAGACATGGCAGCATTGCTTTAAGCTATGAATGGAAAAACCTGCAAAACCTGAGAATTATTTATCCTAAATGTTTTTTTTTAATATTATTTTTTCTTTTCTTCTTTCTCTGTGTTTTCTTCCTACTAGGAATTGAGCTGGATGAAGATGGGTCTCTGGATGGAAACAGTGATTTAACAATTAGAGGACGCCTGCTGTCCTTGGTAGAAAAGGTGACGTACCTAAAGAAGAAGCAAGCTGAAAAGCCCGTTGAGAGTGACTCCAAGAAGTCGTGTAAGTTATGAAAGGGCACTGCCACAATGACTCAACTACGGCATTTACTCATCACTTAAATATTATACTAGATGAACCAGTGAGAAAACTGAATTTGCAGCTTCCAAGAATCAGATTCTTAAGTAGATGCCTGTAGCTGCCAGAAGTAGACAGCAGCCTCAGGCCATATTTGTAGGAACAGATTGAGAGATGGCAGCTTTGAAAGGGTGGATGGGCTCCCTAGAGAACTAAACATTTAGGGATTGGATCAGTCTTATCAAGAGAAGGTATAAAGCATGTAATTTAGCTTTCATATCTAAATATTATGCTATTGACTTTCAAATATTCTTGCATCAAGTTAAACCTTTTCTTAAAGTTTAAATAGATATTGTCTGTAACCATATTTTGGTTCTGAAATATTTTCTAAAGTCTTATGCATTTCTGATTCATCCATATAATATTTAACTGAAAAGTCACAACTGATACTCTGAAACCAAATAAGCACACTGAGGCAATTGGTCCTTGAGACACTGCACGCTCATCCAAAAGGGTTTCATGAAGTAGATCTGTGAGATCCTCTGACTTCCTGTCTCACTGCTGAGACTACATTCATTTAAGATGCAGTGTTGGTTTATTAATGGCTTTTATGGAAAGAAAAAAAAACTCATGAAAATTTTGTGTTTTTTTCACACTAACTTACAAGGGAAATCTTTTATCCATACAATTACTTCTAAATTTATTCTTCAGTATCACAACCAAATTTGAGCCAGGTCTTCTTCAAAATCAGAGTTCAGAGTTTCTTATGAATCACTTTTTATTATTATCAATTTTGACCTATTAAAACAACATGGTTGTTTGACCTAAAAAGACAACATGGTTTTGAGATACGTGGAAGTGTACTGGCATTTTATCTAACTTTTGTATTTGGTTAAAATTGGTAGTTTGTTTTTTCTTTGTTGTTGTTGTTTTAGTATGGTAGAGATTAAAACAGGTTAAACAGCTTCTTTTGGAAATCAAACAGTGTACTGATGATAGGAACTAAGTACCTATGTATGAATTAGTCACATCAACCCTACTTAGCTTTGATAATTTTACTATATATTTTAAGAGGTTTGGAAGTTCTGTTGCTTTTAAGTGTGCTATATTGCTTGTCACATTGCAAGTAATCTATGTATGGGGTAACTTTTCAACTTAATACAGTTTCACAATCAAATCTTTTTGAAGACGTTGTAAGTGACAATTAGGGATACAAGTTGAAGTAGAAATATAATTTCATGAGGTTGCTACTACAAAGGACTCAAATGAGGAGACAGTTGGATTAAAAAGAAAGCTCCTTGAATGCCCATGGTTGACCTTTATAAGGATATATGATGTCAGATCTTCTGGGAGGAAAAGAATGGAACAAAGAAAATGAAAGTAATAGGACCACTCATTGATTGCCCTATGGATTGCCAATAGTAGTTTTGAAAAAGTGGCTACAATTTTGAAACAGCTTAAATACCTTAGTTTTACGAATAGTTTTTAAAGAAAATACTGTGTATTTTTATCCTTGCATGTCTGTAACTCACCGGTATTGACATGTTGACATTGAAGAATATTTAAATGAAGTTTATTTTTTTCAAAAAAGGTATTTTTGAAATTCTGGCACAAATATTGATACCAGTTTGGCTTATCTGAGGTGTGCATTTGAAATGCCCATCTAATGTGTCTTCTTATTCTCCTTTCTAAAGAAGTATCCATAATTACTTTGCAGCCACTCTTCAGCAGTTGATTTCTGAGACCATGGTCCGATGGGCCCAAGAGTCTGTTATTGAAGACCCTGAGTTGGTGAGGGCCATGTTCGTGTTGCTCCATCGACAGTACGATGGCATTGGGGGTCTGGTCCGGGCTCTGCCGAAGACCTACACTATCAATGGTATTTCCGTGGAGGATACCATCAACCTGCTGGCATCTCTTGGTCAGATTCGTTCTCTGCTGAGTGTGAGAATGGGCAAAGAAGAAGAGAAACTTATGATTCGTGGATTAGGGTAGGTTATTTACTATTACAACCTTTGTCTTATAAATGTCTTCTTTCTAGTTGTTTATCCCAATAGTAGTACAGTAGGTGCATTTGTATAAATACACTGTCTAGATTTTATGATCATTAAATTAGATTGTCATTTTTCTAGAGATTATGTTTTAAAGCTAAATAGGAAAATTGCTCAATTACAAAACATGACTAATTTTACAACTAGATGCTAAGGTGGCTATGATATACAACAAATATCTTAGATTTTATTAATTTCTCAGTAATGTACAATCACATATAAAAAATACAGATTAATAAAAACACAATAAAATCCACAGGGGGACAAACAGTCACGAGCAGGAAATAACAAGGAAGTTTGCCTATGCCTGTTGGGCCTTGAACAAAGAATGGGGGATAAAACAACTGTTCTTAGAATCCAACATCATAGGTTGTACTTTATGTGGGTTTCAGGGGTAACATTTTTTCATTGAGTTATAGTTGATTTGCAATGTTGTGTTACTTTTTGGTGTATAGCAAAGTGATTCAATTTTATATATATATATATATATATATATATGTATTCTTTTTCATATTCTTTTCCATTGTGGTTTATTACAGGATATTGAATATAGTTCCCCATGGCATACAATAGAACCTTGTTGTTTATCCATTCTATATATAATAGTTTGTATACACTAGTCTTAAATAGGGTTAACATTTATACCTCGTATGTAGTCTAAGGATCCCCAAGCTGAGAACTTAACATATAATTTGGCCCAGAGGTGTGCTTTCTCAACTCAATTCACTGTGAATTCTTGCAGGAAAATCCTACATACTACTAAAGATTAGCCCACAATCAAAACTTGCAAAACACCCAAGGAAACAATCCACCATAGGCAAGGGTCTGCAGATACAATAAAGAGTGGAGTTAGAACACCTCCCACAAGAATTTCAGATCATAGAATGCCAGAAAGAGAATGTAAAGTTACTGTATTTAAAATGTTTAAAAATAAGAAAGAATAGGGGCTTCCCTGGTGGTGCAGTGGTCGAGAGTCCGCCTGCCGATGCAGGGGACACGGGTTCGTGCCCCAGTCCGGGAAGATCCCACATGCCGCAGAGCGGCTGGGCCCGTGAGCCATGGCCGCTGAGCCTGCATGTCCGGAGCCTGTGCTCCGCAATGGGAGAGGCCACAACGGTGAGAGGCCCGCGTACTGCAAAAGAAAAAAAAAAAAAAAAAAGAAAGAATAAATCTCCAAAAATAAGACACACACAAAAAAAAGGTCCATGAAAATTCGAAAAATATCCAAATAGACGTTCTAGAAATGAAAAATATAATAATTGAAATTAAGAGTAGTGATTAATAAAAGTATAGATAAATAAAGCTGAAGAGAATTAATAAATTGAATCATAGATCTGAGGAAATTAGTAATGCAACACTGAAAGAGAAGTTAAGAGACATAGGGGATAGTATAAGGAGGTCCAGCGTATGCTGAATAGGAATTATAGAAAAGACAGAATATGTGAGCTATATGTAGAATGGGAACTTTGATGAGCTATTGGCTTGATGAAAAATATGAATTCGCAGATTCCTAGAGTACAAATCATTCCACATCTACAGCTGGACAGACTACAGTGAAACAGCATAAAACCAGTGATAAATAGAATATTTTGAAAGCAAATAGAAAAAGCCAGGACACTTGAAAAGAAACAATATTTAGGATTCTCAGTTGTAAAACTAGAGATCATAACTCAACGAAATATCCCAAAGTTCCAACAGAAGATAGCCATCAATTTACAATGTGTTACTCAACTAAGATTTCACCATCATGAGTTTGTGCTTCATGTGGATTTGGATACTGGAGTTTATATTCCATATTCAAGAGTGAGGGCAAAACAAAGATATTTCAGAATGTTTACTTAAAGTCCCTCATTGAAAGGCCTTCTAAAGGCTGTGTATTCTTTCTGGAAAAGAAAATGGAATTCAGAAGAATGGGAGGTAATCAATTTCAGAGAGTATATTACTGGTGCATATATGCATATATCTAAGCAATCATTAACAAGCTTGCATGATTTGGGGATAAGAAAATATGAGAGAATTAAAATACCAGAGAAAAATAAAAGCTTAAATTAAGCTGTATGATATTCATAAGAGAAAATACCTAAATGTTAGGCTGTAAAAATCTGGAATGTAGAATGTTGAAAAGTGATGTAAAAGACAAATATTTAGCACCCCCAACCAAAAAAAGCTAATCTGGTTCTATAAATAACAGATAACAGAGGAGATAATGGTGACTAGTGACAGAGGTAAAATAAAACACAAATAATAAAAAGGATTAAAAAAACTCAGCGTTGGCTCTTTGAAAAACAACTAAGGAAATAGAATAACCGATGTTTTCTTTGGCTAGAAAAATAATTCTGAGGGGAAACGAAAGTATGGAAAGACTCAGATTATGTGATATTTATGCACATTTTAAATTCAGAACACGATACTATGTATTTCCTGTGGGACTATTAAGTATTTGAAATCATAAGACTGGGAGGTTATATTCCGAAAATCATTATAATGATTGCACACTAAAAAAGTCAGTATACTAATGAGACAAAGAGGGAAAACAGAAAAACCTGAACAACACAAGCTAATGTTCTTTATTTATAATTGTCTGTGCATAAGCCTTTTTTTTTTTTTTGGAATATTAGTACTTAAATCTAACCTGAGGGGACCTCTCCTGAGAAGTGATCTTAATTAAATGAGAAAGAAAGCCTTCCAGGAAATGTAGAGCACTTTCTTTCTTAAAAGACCATGCAACAAGTAAGATGTACTATTAACGTATAAATCACTCAATAGGGATAAAACTCAAAATGATTATGAAACAAGATAAAATGTTACTTTTTTGTGGTACTAGAAAGATCCTAAAATGACACGTTTAATAAGTGACAACCTGCCTGCTGGTGGTAGAATTAAAAATCCATTTAATTTACCTGGAACTAAAGGCAAATGAGATTTTTCAATTAGATACCTTCCAAAGTTAGGTCATGCGAAAGGATTTGAATTAACAGGAGAACAGATCTCATGATTACATCTGTGGTTTGAGAGTTGAAGGTTCTCTTGATAATTATGCTGCTATCTGATGTGAAGGAAAGGATGTCTTTGTTTACCTTATTCGTCCTTGCATTAAATAGATCAGACCTGTATTAGCCCTGGACCCCCAAGTCATTTTTCTGAGTTGTGCTACCTAAAAACTGTCTTCATTAGCACAGACCTAAACAAAGCTAAATTAAAAGTGAAAAACTAAAAAAAAATAAAGAAAAGAATCACACTATTCCACTTTCTTGATGTAGCCAGAATAACTAAAAGTTAGCATATGACTAAATGAATAGATGACTGACTCAATTAAGGTAACGTGATTCAAAGGGAAAGTTTCAGGTTTCTCGTTGATTGTACATTATTTTCTTGCTCTGGCTCCAACAAGAAAGTGTTTTATAGAAAAGACTCTTGCGTGATTTGCTATATGTTAAAATAAAAATCAACAGAGCTGTTTATTTGCAAGGACTGCTAAACATTAAGATCTTTAAAAGTACCTTTGCATAAGTATTGTAATAATGTGTAATGCAATAATAATAGTACAAAACATTCTAGGTATCGTCTGCTGCTGTTTCTTTAAATTAAGTGTCCCTTTTAATGAGTTGGATTACTCGTACCTGGACTTCATGTGTATTCAGTGTCTCTGGGAGAATATGTATCCTTTAAAAGCATTTCGCCAGAATGGTAACATAAATGTGGCAGGAAATAACACTACTGTTATTAAACATACAAATAATGAATATAGTACTTAAAAAGCATATATGAAAAGCAGAGATGCTTATACAACAATTATTTATATAGAAATTTTCATAAGAACATGGTATAACACTGCTTCATATTTCTATACAAAATAAGGTTGAACAAAATAAGATTGAATTTAGATATTCATAAAACTAGGAATAAGTGTCACAAAGTCTGTTTCATGTAAATGAATGTTTACCTATTTAGTACATTGCTTATAATTGAGAGGAGTAGAAGACTTGCATGCTGTTTTTGGTAGGCTGTCAGTATTTTTGAGGAAGACCCAATTGCACTTATGAACTTCTATGGCTTGATGATTGCTCTTACTTTTCCATACATGCCAGTAATTATTTCCAGAAGATTTATCATGATCTCGGATACGTTTTTATTTAAATTTTGCTCTGACTTCTGTGTTTCCCTTGTACCTATGTTGTCCTTTCTAGGGATATCATGAATAACAAAGTGTTTTACCAGCACCCTAATCTCATGAGGGCACTTGGGATGCACGAGACAGTGATGGAGGTCATGGTGAATGTCCTTGGAGGTGGGGAGTCCAAGGTAAAGGAAACCCTTTGATTCTTGGGATGCCATTTATTGTAACCTCCTAGAATATGTACATGGCATATTCTTAATGAGAACTTCTATAAATTCTATTAGGACTGTTTTTTAAAGAACACTTTTTGAAAAAAATTGGACAAAACTGTACAGACTGAGAGCTGGATATGCTTCTACAGTCATCCCCCAGTATCCACAAGGGATTGGTTGCAGGACCTTCCTGGAGATACCAAAATCCACAGATGCTCGAGTCTCTTAGGTAAAATGAGACTCGTGTATTCGTGTATAACTGAATGCACATCCTCTCATATACTTTAAATCACGTCTAGATCATTTATAATACCTCATACAATGTAAATGCTATGTAAATAGATGCTGTCATGTAGCAAATCCAAGTTTTGCTTTTTAGAACTTTCGGCATTTTTTGCGTTTTGGTTGAATCTGCAGATGTAGAACCTACAAATATAGAGGTCTGACTAGTTTTTTCTTTGATATTGATAACAATTTTTTTATGCCATGTAATTTGCTATCTCCTAGATTATCCTCACTTCGGGGATATTTAGAAACCTTAAAAGTTAATACTATGCTAATTTTGTAAGATTTTGAATTATAAGTCCATTTCCATCACATTAGAAGTCCATAACACAAGCAAGCTCTTCAGACCCACCCGTTCCCTTGATTCAGACAACAGTTGGTTCCACTAAATTCCTGATCCAGACCAAGATTTGAAGATGATGCTCTATAGCATTTGTTGTAAGACACTAAGGTGCATTTTTAAATGATTAAAATTTAAAACCAAACAAATAGAATATACAAATAGAATACAAATAGAATATACAAACAAACAAATATAACTCCATATAAAGCAGTACAATTTCATGACCTCTGATTTGCAAAATGTTTCAGGTCTTTTTTGAAATTTTAAAATGTATTTTTCAAAATATAGACGTGAGTCCATATTTCTCATGTTCCGACTACCAATTAGACAGACCTGTAAAGATATTTATAAAATACTCTGTTTAAGAAGGACTTGGAGTCTTTAGGGATTATCTGTGGCATACTAGAATAAGAGCTAGGTCTCAGGGGAGATGTGTTTGCTGGGGCCCAGCAGGCAGACCTTCCAGGAAGGGTGTTCATCATAGGAGATGAGTCATGTGCCCGTCAGGGAAGATGTGAGTTCCCGGAATTTTAATAATAATACAACAGCGACACTGATGATAAGGACATCCTATTATGTGGTTCCAAATATTAAACGGGGTATTTTTCACAATACGTCTCATTGAACTCTCCCTCCTTTGCCTCAAGTAAATATTCTCACCCATCTTATTACAATTTTACAGAAGAGAACCAGTGAGATTGCATAATTCCCCAAGGAAGCACAGCTAATAATGTGAATCAGGAATCACAGCTGAGCCTGCCTGGTTCCTGAACCAGGCCCATGCCACCTTTAGGTTTAGGGCTGTAGATTAATTCCAGATCAACCCATTGATGGCAGTGAGGCTTCAAATTAGTGCCAGGCTTGATTTTTGGTGGCTCTAGGACTAGATGAGTCCAAGTCTGGACATAAGAAGGTCTTCTGTACCTGAGGCTTGGCAGACATGGGCACACACGGATGGGCAATCTGATTGAGACCTCAGCTTCAGAACTCAGTTTTATAAAGATCCTTTGCTTTCCCAGCTAACTAAATGCTCTTTATGTAGGAAATCACTTTTCCCAAGATGGTGGCCAACTGTTGCCGTTTTCTCTGTTACTTCTGTCGTATAAGTAGGCAGAATCAGAAAGCAATGTTCGATCATCTCAGTTATTTACTGGAAAACAGCAGTGTTGGTCTTGGTAAGTAAATTATGACTTTCATTTAATCTCTAAGGTGAAAGGGATTTACACATTGGATTTTAAAATTAAACCTTAATGTAAATTAAGTTGGATTAGCGCGATACGTATTGCATTTAGAAATTCAATTCTAAGTGAAAGTTGTTTTTTTACATGGAATTCATAGTTGCAGTGCAATTCAGGTTTTGTTTCATCTTCGTTTCAATTAACAGCCTCACCAGCTATGAGAGGTTCAACGCCACTGGACGTGGCAGCAGCCTCGGTGATGGATAATAATGAACTAGCCTTAGCTTTGCGGGAGCCAGATCTGGAAAAGGTAAACAGCATCCCTGCCCCGTGTGTCTGTGTGAATTACACTTGTTCATAGTGGTTTCTCAAGATATTTAAATGTAATTATACTATAGTTATAATTATTATAATTATAATATACTATGTATTATAAATATGTTACACTTACATGTAATATTATAAATTATAAAGAACAAGAAATTTGAGGTAAGGTATTTTCTCTGATCACGTGCATTTTTCTTTGGAAAGAGAATCAACTTACTCTATATTCTTTTGTGTTTTTGTCCTTTCCCGGTAATCTGCTGTCACTTTTGCTTGAATCATACAGTTTAGATTTCTTAAAAGAAATTGCTTTAACATCTTATATATACAATTTATATCACAGAAGTTTGCATATTACAGTGCAAGGTATCATTGATATACTGAAGGCCATGCACTCTAAGCATATTAGGCCACATATATGTTTACCAAAATATGGATAAATTTCCCACATGTTTTAATTGCAGTTGCATTCTAAGTGGTCTTCCTGATCCCTCCCTTGCAGCCAGAGTGAGTCTCTTGAAAGGATCATATTAATCCTCTGCCCAGAACTCTCGAAAGACTTCCTATCTCACTTTGAGCATACACTTAGAGGCATTGCAATAGCTCCATCCAATCAGTCTTAGTTCATTTCCTGCAATTCTCCGGGTCTCTCTTTTTGCTCCAGCCACGCTGGACCCCTTGCTGTCACTGGAACTTGCTAGGTGTGCTCCTGCCCTAGGGCCTTTGCCCTTGCTGTTCCCTCCGTCTGCAATATTCTTCTGCCAGCCGTCCTCATGGCTCTTTTCCAGACATCCTTTCAGTCATTGCTCCAAAGTCACCTTCTTTTCAGTTCTTCCATGTCCGTGCTATAGTTTAAATATTTATGGTTTAAAATTACATTTTACTATAAATATATTTTACTAAAATCTGTATATTTATGTATTTATCAAAATCTACTCCTTACCATCATGTAAGGCCAGTGAGTACAGGGCATTTATTTCTCGGCTGCTCATTGCTTTTTCCCAGTCTTAGCATTGGCACTGGGTAGATGCTCAACGCATAGCTGTTGAAAGCGTGAAAAAGTGAACTCTTCCCCAAACCCTCTGACGTTGACAGTCAACTGTCATGAAGCTTTGCATCTCTAAATAACCTCTGAAGAATTTTCTCCCATATATAATTTGAAATGTTTTTATCTACACACTGATAAAATAGCTAGTATTTTTAAAAAGTAGACAATGCTGAACACTGAGTAGGCTTTGGAGCAACTGGAACGCTCATCTACTGCTGTTGGGATGAAAAATGGTTAAGTCAGTTGGAAAGCAGTTTGGCATTATTTTTAATAAGTTAAATATACCTAACATAAATATGCCCCTAGCCTTTCCACTTCTAGGTAGTTACTCAATAGTAATACAAATATATGTCCACATAGAGATGTGTACATGGATGTTGATAATGGCTTTATTCATCTGAGCCCCAAATTGGAGACAGCTCACCAGACAACTGGTGAATGGATAAACAACACTGGGATATTTCCATAAGTAGTGAGATGCCATGATTAGGCTGTAAAAAGCAATGAGGGACTGACATGTACTCCAGCATGAATGAATCTCAAAATCGTTATTCTGAGTGAAATAAGCCGGGCTCAGAAAAGCCATAATGGATGACTGCATGTATCAGTGTCCTAGAACATGTAAGCTAGTTTGTAGTGGCAGAAAGCAGGTTGTCAGGACCAAGGTTTGTAGGGACGGATGGTCTGCAAAAGACACGGGGACCTGAGGAGCAATGGAAAATGCTCTACATCTTGGTTGTGGGTTCTTACAGATGGATAAATCTCTCAAAGATCATTGAATTTATACTTTAAATAGATGAATTTATTATACATAAATTATACCTCAATAAGGATGATGTAAAATATTTTTAGCTTTATTATTTATTTATTTTTAAACCTGGCTTAGCTTGTGACTGAGCTGGGTGTAGCTTATTTTGTTTGATAAGTTGCTCCTCCAACCATCTGCTACCATTGATAGTGACTTCTTTTGGGATTCCTTTTTTTTTTTTTTTTTTTTTTTTAGGGATTTCTTTTAAAACTGGTTCTGTTATGAAATCTTATATAGAGAACCAACATTCACAATAAGACAGAATATTTTAAAAGGCCAAGCTAAGCAGAAATTTTAATGTGTTAAGTTTAACAAAGCAGAAAGGTTGGTAGTATTCTCCCAAACTTAATAGACAGTGAAACCGTGGTTCAAGATGATACACTAAGTTCTAATGCAGGTCAGATTTGAACCCAACGATATTTGACTCTGAGCTTAGTTTTCTCCACTTCTCTAGGTGTCCTCTCACACACACCCCTTGCCCCATTACACTGATATTTTATTTTGGAAATAAATTCACTTCTTTAAAATATCATCGTATCTCAGATGGATCTTTCACTATCTCAGATGGATTCAGGTTTTATACCGGGCCAGAGGCCATTAGGCATTTTTGAAGTTTATCAAATATTACGACTCTTGTAGGTAAAAGTCTCAAATGATACGAAATTTAGGAATATTTTTCTTTCATAGAGTTCATTCATAAACATTTTTACTATGATAGCACTTTGTTACAGTTTGTCAGTATTTCTTAATTCTAAGGTTTTACTAAAGGGGGTTCATATAGACGGTCATGAGATTAAAAAGAACTTGCAAAAATGCATTCATTTTAAACCATCCCTTGATAATAACATTTACCATGTCTAGTGCAAGTTTCTAATGAGTATCTCACCCAAGGGATAACGTTTTTGTTTATCACCTTGTTTTTGCAGGTAGTGCGATATTTGGCTGGTTGTGGACTGCAAAGTTGTCAGATGCTGGTGTCGAAGGGTTATCCAGACATTGGGTGGAATCCAGTTGAAGGAGAGAGATATCTTGACTTTCTCAGATTCGCTGTCTTCTGTAATGGTAGGATGAATCGCTTAGGGTCTTTTATGGTCATTATTAAAACTGCCAAAAAACTAGATGTATAAAATAATGAGGCATCGCAGCATTTTCACGAAGGAAGTAGATAGTAGTAAAGAAATTGAATATTTTATAATCAGTAGGCTTTTTCACAGTAATAATTTATTTTGTAATATTTATTTTGATCGTGATGCTGGGCTTTCATTATTAAATAAAAATTTGTAGGCACTTACATTCTTGCTGTTTTTATAATTAGACTCTAATAATAGCTAGGATCAAGACTTCACTTCCTATAACAAATTAACAAAAATGAATAGTTTATACCTCCATCATGCTTTTCTTTACTTGGAAAATTTTAAGGGCAAGAAAAGAAGTTTACTGAGTCTTATGGACCGAACACTAGTAATTTGGATTCAACTTTGGCTCTACTACTACTTTATTAGGTTTTAGTTATTTTTCTTTAAATATAAGCAGATTAGTATAACATTGTTTGCTCAGAACTTCCATGTAGTCAGCGTTTGCTTACTCCTGTTCCCCGTTTGATCTTAGGGGAAAGCGTGGAGGAGAATGCAAATGTCGTGGTGAGATTGCTCATCCGGAGGCCTGAGTGTTTCGGTCCTGCCTTGAGGGGGGAAGGTGGGAATGGTCTGCTCGCAGCCATGGAAGAAGCCATAAAAATAGCTGAGGATCCTTCTCGAGATGGTCCCTCACCAACTAGTGGATCCAGCAAAACCCCGTAGGTCGAATATGCACACTCTTAAGATTAAATGATACCACTTGACTTTTAATTTTACAAAATATAATTTGCGTTCTCTTAATTGCAGTATAATTCTCTGGTACTCCGGATTTCTTCCCTTGATAATGAAATGTGTTTTGAGAGAAGGGATGGAATTTGCTGCTGGAATAGGGTGAATGAGCAAAGAGGGACCTCAGGAAGATTGTATGGATTTAGTCGAAAAAAACTTAGGTTGTAGGAGGAGATGTATTTTGTGAATTTTCTCAGGGCTCTAGGGAGCAGTGAGTTCTTACAAATGATGGGAGGTGAGCCTTTGAAATTAGAATAGAGTTTACTGGGAGGCTAGCTGGAACGAGTTTTCATGATAATAGTAAGAGAAAGAGACCTTTAGCAAGAGGATGGGGACTTAACTAAACTGGTGTGTTGGCAGAGAAAAGGGGATGTTGTCACCTTGGGGAGTAAAATGCTTTATTAAGGTCTTGGTGACCAGGGAGGCAGCGACTACCTTACATTTCTCCATAGTCTTTGTTGTTAATACTTGATTCCAGCAATAAATTCATCCAGGCGTGTTGCTTCCTTTTTTTTCTTTTTTGGCCACATCACGTGGCATGCAGGATCTAGTTCCATGACCAGGGATCGAACCCATGTTCTCTGCAGTGGAAGCATGGAGTCTTAACCACTGGACCTCCAGGGAAGTCCCAGCTTCCTATTTTTGTAATCTATGGAGCTGAGTGTCCTGCTAGGGGCCCATGCAACCACACTGCTAGCACCACTGGTAAAGATATAACATAGGGCTTATTGGAGGCAATTTTCCAAGCAAAGAGGTAGTCCTGCAAACCCTGGTTCTCCCACTTAGAGACCTGGCGTAAATGTTCCATCGACAGCAAGGCCAGGGTTCCAGGCTGGGAGCGCTCCAAGAGCAAGTTACATATTTATCAGTTAGCTGTTGAGGAACTAGGAATCCCTTAGTTTTTCTAACAAATAGAAAATATACCAAGAGATTGCTGGTCGAGTACCACCTGAGTGGGTGTGCAGCTGAGGACCTTGGGAACAGCATTGCTTGCAAGGAACGATATTGTCAACAGGCCTTGCTGTTACTCTGCAGACTGCTGAGTCCAGCTGAGGCAGCTGTCGGCCAGGCCACTAAACAAGGAATGACACGATCTTCCAGGGCCATCCACATTTGTCTCTCATCAACGAGATAATGAAATATTTATATTTTTCATGTTGTATTACTTGGGAGTGAGTGGGTGGGGCAGAGTAAAGAGAGGTGAGTAAATGAAATCACGTTTATGAAGTACTCTGGGCAAATCACCTTACTGGGTGCCTTGTATATGTCATCTGATAGGACAGACCTTTGTCACCCTTTCTCTAAATGTATGCTGTTGACAAAAGTAAACTTACCAAGTTCTTCAGTCAGTTATTTTCTGTTAATATCTTGTCTGCCAGTAGAAATGAGCAGAATCCATCAAATTCATAATTCCTCTTTTTTTTCCGTTTTGAAGGAATCTTAATATTAAAGTTCCCACAGATGCCTTCTTGGTGAAAGAATCTCAAATCTTGTCTTTAGCCCATTTTTATTTTCCTTTTTGAAATGTCAAGCTGTATATTAAACACATATGTGAAAAGTGTCAGAAGAAGTAGAATTAATTACCGTACTGGTCCCTTTCCTCTGAAAAGTATGTAATAAATCTGAAACGTCGTTTTATTATCTCTTTTGCTTTTCTTTCTGTTTCTTTTGAAAAATCCACGAAAGTGATACAGAAGAGGAGGAAGATGATACCATCCACATGGGGAATGCCATCATGACATTTTATGCAGCTTTGATTGACCTGTTAGGACGCTGTGCTCCCGAAATGCATGTAAGTGCTGTGGGGTCCAAGAACAAAAATCCTGGCTTATTCCTCTTTGTTAAGACATCCGTCACTTGCAAAAACCACAAAAGTATCCCAAACCATCAATCTTCATGCTCCATTAAAAATAATTGCTGCAGCCTCATTGCTGAACAAGTGTTTGTTTAGTTGGAAATATCTTCTTGGTTACAAAAATTAGTGATGAGATTTCGTTATGAGTCATTAATAGACTAGTCAGTTACTAATATATCTCTAGAACTCATATAAGCCTCCCCACACTTTAAGAAGGAAAGAACTTATTTTTCCTATACAGTGTCCTTTCCTGTTTTAGTGCATGCAGAAAGCACCACTCCTACCAAGGGTTGTTTCCTTGCTATATAATATTTAGTCCTTTTGAAGGAGCTGCTACATGCTGGCCACTGGTTTAAGGGAAAGTGGGGCTGGGAGCAGGTCATGGGAAAGGAAAGAGCTATGTAGACCCTATTGATTAGAGTTTTCATAAGCTTTTTGACCAAAAGGTAATTGAAGTTCATGGAACGATATTTACTTTTACTCT
This sequence comes from Lagenorhynchus albirostris, assembly GCF_949774975.1. Lineage (NCBI taxonomy): Eukaryota > Metazoa > Chordata > Mammalia > Artiodactyla > Delphinidae > Lagenorhynchus > Lagenorhynchus albirostris. Next base: position 8,501,101 of record NC_083110.1, read on the forward strand.
GTAATACATTCTGCTATTTTCTACTTTATTCTAATCTATTCTGCTTTCTTCCATTATATTAATTTAAAAAATGCTAGCCAGGGTCCATAAAATTAGCTTCATGATCTGTTGATGGGAAACAGCCAGAGTCTGAAGCACATTGACCAGTCCTGGGGAAGAAAGCAAATACACTTCTAACTGCTGTGAGCATGAAGCCAAAGTGACTGTTAGTTACAACACATCACCTTTCTCCCTACCCTTCGAATCTATGTCTTTTTTTGTGGGGGGGGGGTAGGAGGAGCGGGGTTTGCTTGTTTGTTTTTGTCTCTTTCTCTCACACCCATAGGTTAAAACTTTCTTGCTTTCTGGATGTAATCTTTTGTTGTGAACAGAGAGGAATCGCAGGATGGAGAAATACTAGAATGTTAGAAAACCTGGAGTTTGAGTTTTTGTAACGACTTAACTTGCTATCAGTGAGATTTTCATTATAGCAAATGGGAATAGACTATCAAAAATTTGTGTGCTGGAAGGTCATTGCAGAGAAAAAACTTTATGCCCACAATATTCATTCTTTTCCTGTTAAAGTGGAAAATCAAAGGAACCGTGAGAGAAATTATGCTAATAAATAGAAGATTTCTGTTCTATTATATTAAAGGGAAAAACAACCAAGTGACTTAATAAGGGACTAACCTTGGCACTTCAGAAATGTATTCACCTTCAACAACTATTAATTGAGGACTTCCTAGGTGTCAGAAATTGTGCTTCTGTTTCACACTCTGTGGTGAAGGAACAGATGCGTTCCCTGGCATTGGAAGCTTCCAGTCTGTTGCAGAGATGGGCTGAGATCCTTGACTATGTCAGGTCCACGATCTTCATAGATACTTCATTAGCCAGTGAAGGTCTAAAACACCTGTTAGGATCCATGTTCACCATTTTCCCCAACATTATAAACCCATCCCTGGGAGAAATCAGGGTAGAATATAGGTGGATATACAATGACATTTTTATCACAAAACAAAAAAGGCTAAACCAGCCTAAATATTAGTGTATGTTCAGAACCTAAAGATAATAATTTTTCCATTAGTATTATTGCTCATGTTATGGATAGATATTTATATGTAATTTGGGGGGTTAAGCATTCACAGACTTATCAGTCTTAAAATACTTTAATACCCCAGAGAGGATAAAAACTATTATTCTGATGAATATACCTGTTGGCCTAGACTGCAGCATGTGACTCAGTGTGTGCTGAAGTCAATGAAAATTGTGTGGCAAGTAAATATCTGTCTGTAAGCCTGAAAGAGCACTTTCTGAGAGAGTTTCAACTTTATTATTTATTTTTAATTAAAAAAATTTTTAATTAAAGTATAATTGATTTACAATATTATATTAGTTTCAGGTGTACAACATAGTAATTCAGTATTGTCATAGGTTATACTCTATTTAAAGTTATTATAAAATATTGGCTGTGTTCCCTGTGCTGTACAATATAACCTTGTATCTTATTTATTTATACATAATAGCTTATATCTCTTCATTCCCTACCCCTGTCTTGCCCCTCCCCCCTTCCCTCTCCCCACTGGTATCCACTAGTTTGTTTTCTGTAACTGTGGGTCTGTTTCTGTTTTGTTATATTTGTTCATTTGTTTTATCTTTTAGATTCCACATACAGTGATCATGTACAGTATTTGTATTTCTCTGTCGGACTTATTTCACTAAGGATAATGCCCTCCAGTTCTACCCATTCTGTTGCAAATGGCAACATTTCATTCTTTTTATGGCTGAGTAGTATTCTGTTGTGTGTGTGTCTGTCCATCTATATATCTATATAGATATAGATAGATATAGAAAGATAGACGCATACACCACATCTTTATCCATTCTTCTGTTGATGGACACTTAGGGTGCTATATCTAGGCAATTCTGCTATGAACATTTGGGTACCTATATGTTTTTGAATTTGTGTTTCTGTTTTCTTTGGATATATACCCAGGATTGGAATTGCTGCATCATAGAGTGGTTCTATTATTAAAGAGGTCTAACTTTATATAATGAACAGAAAATTATTTTAGACTTGGATTCCCATTCTTCCAATTTTCTAGATAGAATTAGAACATTGATTTCACACAGTTATTCTTTGTTCCTTTATTTTTCTGCCTGCAGTTGATTCATGCTGCTAAGGGAGAAGCCATCAGAATCAGGTCTATTTTGAGATCCCTGATTCCACTGGGAGATTTGGTGGGAGTAATCAGCATTGCTTTTCAGATGCCAACGATAGCCAAAGGTAAGGTGAATTTCCATTCTTTGTAATTCAGTAGGTCGTGGATGGTGTGATGTTTTCAATAAGATCATCAGTACCCACGGTTTCTTTCCCTGCAGCATAGTTACACTACATAAGTTTCTTTTAAAAAATGAACTACATCTGTATCATCCTTCTAGATTCCACACATATGTGTTAATATACAATATTTGTTTTTCTCTTTCCGACCTCACTCTGTACGACAGACTCTAGATCCATCCACATCTCTACAAATGACCCAATTTCATTCCTTTTTATGGCTGAGTAATATTCCACTGTATGTATGTTAACACATATATGTGGAATCTAGAAAAATGATACAGATGAACCAATTGGCAGGGCAGGAATAGAGAGGCAGATGTAGAAAACGGATGTGTGAACATAGAGGGATGAATTGGGAGATTAGGATTGACATATATACCCTACCATGTGTAAAAAAGATAGCTAGTGGCAACCTGCTGTATAGCACCGGGAGCTCAGCTTGGTGCTCTGTGGTGACCTAGAGCGGTGGGGTGGAGGGTGGTGTGAGGGAGGTCCAAGAGGGAGGGAATATATGTATACATATAGGTGGTTCACTTCATCATACAGCAGAAACTAACACAACATTGTAAAGCAACTATACCCCAATTTAAAAAATATATTTTTTATAAAATATTTTCTACATGCATTGTTTTTAACCAAGCTCTGTTTCCAAAGAGATTTTAAGTCTTTTTCAGGTGACATTTCAGTTTCCAGAAAAGAGAAATAAGCATCTCAACTGTTTTATCTAATGTCTCTCCTAGAGTTCTTTGGTCCCCTGTTCTTCTCTTTCTTGACAGCAACACCTTAATTCACTCTTTTTGATAGTTTTCGTGGTCACTTTCTTATAATACTTTTTTTCTAGAACAATGGTCATAGGTTTTGACTTAGTGATTTACAAATTGCCAGTGTGTTGAAAGAAGTGCCCTTTTCAAGACTGAGGAGAACATTTTGGAAAGATTTGTTTCTCCCCATTTTAACTCAACGTTTATCGTTCTTCTCCAACAATGCCATTTTTGGTTTAGAACTGCTTGTGATTAATTTTCCAATGTTAACTCAAAAGCATGTAAAATAAAGTCAACAGACTCTCCATATAAACGCCCAGAAGCTGTGATTCCTTACAGCCCTGCTTGCGTTAGGTTGGGAGGAGATGGGAGGGCCCAGCTCAGGAAGGATGGAGTGAGGAGCTGATGCTTTACTGTGGAGGTGGTGATAGGGCCCCGATTCTCCCCCATGCTGAGCCCCTGCACTAGCCCAGACTACAACAGAAATGGCACATGGCCTGGGCCCAAGGCCTAATTCCCTGTTGGTAATTCGCTCTCTGCCTCCCATAAAAAAATTTAAGCAGTTACTGAAGGCACCTAAAAGATATGTTAGGTCCCAAATTATACTTTATTCTCCCTTTTTGCAATGGCAGTTTTGCTCTGTTTTCCAGAATTGATTGGATATTGTTACGTATATCATTTTTGTACAAACTTCTGATTTTAGAACGAAAGCACATTTAGATAGGAAGTACACGTGATGACCCTTTTCTTTCATGAATTATGCCCAGAGAAGATTAGCTGTCAGTACCTCAAGTCTAGAATGAGGGGACCACTGTGTAATGGCAAGCAGTCTACCCTACTTGCCGGCCGTATTGTTAGGAAGTAAAGTTTCGTGTTGGCTAACCTTACCCACCCACATCTTCAGGTGACACAAACAGCCATGATAACTGAATACCCATTCTAAATTTAGGGAAAGCTGGACCTTAAAAATTGTCCCCTAGCTTTTTGTCTTCCCCATTTTAGGCAGTTTCTTTTTCTTGTGTATAAACAGACTCTCCTCATTTACCTTCTTTTCACCTTACTTCTAACTCGCATTCATTTACTTAACTAAAATATCTTGTCTTTCCCCTACATTCTGAGCCACAAAATTGACACTCTCAGGAAAAAAGATAAGAATAATACCAGTGACACATGGATTAGGGAATAAAAAAATGCTAGCCTTTATGGTTAAAATCAGTAATAACAAAGAACCAAAAACAAGGACTGTAAGAGTGTCCAGATGTCCCTTTCAGAATTGCCCCAAAAGTCTCAATATACCTCCTTTTCCTCCAGTTATCTGTCTTTACTAGCCTTTAAGATTTTCCAAGTTAGTTTCTTTCCTGTCCTATTTAGTTGAGTTATAGTAACGTTATGACTTTTTTTGTCATAAATATGCAGTATATTGTCTACCTGAGGATTTAAAGGATTTTTTGTGAACTATCACAGTCACACTGCAAGCTAATTTTTAAAACACCATCTACTGGTCATTGTTAAATTGATGCTTTTTTTTTTTTTAAATCTTCTTTCTTTTTATGGAGAATGTAGACAGAAACTGGTATGTTTTTATTTTGCTGTGGTATGCATTAAATCAACTTTTAAAACTTAAACCATCAATATTTCTTCTTAGGTTTCAATGACAAGTCAGTTGTTTCTTTAAGCATCACCAGCTATTGCTGATAATTCCTATTATATGTTCTGTATTTAGTATGTGAAGTTTGCCTCTAAACATTAGTACCCTGCCCCTCAGTATTAGCTAAGGACTTTCTCATACATTTTTTTCCTAGGCCGTGAGTTTTATTTTTAATTTTTATTTTATATTGGAGTATAGTTGATTTATAATGTTGTGTTAGTTTCAGGTGTACAGCAAAGTGAATCAGTTATACATATACATATATCTATTCTTTTTGAGATTCTTTTCCCATATAGGCCATTACAGAGTATTGAGTAGAGTTCTCTGTGCTATACAGTAGGTCCTTGTTGATTATCTATTTTATATATAGTAGTGTGTATATGTCAATCCCAACCTCCTAATTTATCCCTCCCCCCACCTACCTTTCCCCTTTGGTAACCATAAGTTTGTTTTCTAAGTCTGTGAGTCTGTTTTCTGTTTTGTAGATAAGTTCATTTGTATCATTTTTTAGAATCCTCATATAAGTGATATCATATGATATTTGTCTGGCTTACTTCACTTAGTATGATCATCTCTGGGTGCATCCATGTTGCTGCAAATGGCATTATTTCATTCTTTTTTATGGCTGAGTAATATTCCATTGTATATATGTACCACATCTTTTTTATCCATTCCTCTGTTGATGGACGTTTAGTTTGCTTCCATGTCTTGGCTATTGTAAATAGTGCTGCAGTGAACACAGGGGTGCATGTATCTTTTCGAATTATGGTTTTCTCTGGATATATGCCCAGGAGGGGGATTGCTGGATCATATGATAGCTCTATTTTTAGTTTTTTAAGGAACCTCTATACTGTTCTCCATAGTGGCTACACCAATTTACATTCCCACCAACAGTGTAGCAGGGTTCCCTTTTCTCCACACCTCTCCAGCAGTTGTTGTTTCTAGACTTTTTGCTGAGGGCCATTCTGATGGGTCTCATACATTTTTATTATAATTATCCTAGCACTAGAGGGTAGCCCAAAATGATAATGAAAGAAGGAGGAGTTTAGAAAAAACAAGAGGCAAGTGTCTAATCTCAAAAGTAGATACTCTTTTCCTGCAGCTCTTGGTCCAGACAGGTTTGGGCAGATTGTGTGAGGTAGTCATTTTAGGTGGATGAATAATGCAGGCAGCACAGGGTAAAGCCAGTGCAGCTGGCCTTCCTCATGCCAGTTCATTTTCCAGGGGTCTGAGAGGAGGCAGTTCATCAGCTGTCCTGTCCCCAGTGTGTCTGAGGAGGTGGAGAGCATAAAGCAGCAGCCCATCCATGAGTCTTCATTCCCAGGCAGCTGGAGTTGCAGCATTCCTTAAAATGAATGTCCACCTGAATGAGTGTTTAAAAAACAAATCTTATTTCAGGATCAATGAGTTGCTTATCATTTCCTTAGGCACAGCTTTCTGTTAGAAGAATAGAATCCTATAAATTACCTATAATGTGATTTTTTAGGAGAATGGAACTGGAGTTTCATGTAGATTTTTAATCAAAAATTAGAGCATGCTGATTTAACATAAGGATTAAATTACCTCGGGTTGGATTTTAAATCCAATTTTACTTAGTTTAAATCTAACTTTGCCAATGACTAGATGTGCCATTTTGGACAAGTTATTTAACTTCCCTAAAAGTCGCTTTTTATCTTGTGTTAAAGGAAGATAATAATACCACCTTCATAGTGCACGTGTGAAAATTGTATGGAAGTGTGTCTGGAACATTCCTAACATAATACCTGACAACAGCACAAATGACAAGCATTGTTATTCTTATTATTGTAATTACAGGAAGGAAGGTATTAGGTGTATTAGTTATTATTAATTATAAGGAATGGAAGTGATTTCGTATTAGTCTTCAGTCTAATTTCCTTTAAAACATTGTTATTTGTTCATTTTCATGATTCATATATCAAATTCATTCATCGACTGTGAATGAAAACAAAAGCGTTGTGACTGTATTCTTTCAGGATGGGTATGGTCATGTATCATCTTTCTTTCCCTGGGTCCTTCTTTCTCCAACATTGCATCAGTAATAAAGATTCTGTGATAGTATTTGCAGAGTCTTAGAGTGTGTGGTCAGCAGCAACGTGGCATAATTATCACGTGGTCAAACAGAAAACAAGTTTGTTCTCCAGTATTTTCAATGGGCACATAATTCCCTAATTCTTCATATCAGTGATCCCTTCTATGAATCTACAGAGTTATACTAAGGAATTCACTCCTCTGTATAGGCATCAAGCCTTGACTGTTGATAGAGAAAATAACATGTCTCTCAAATATGTTTTAAATGTTATTAAATGCTATTATGATTAATGAAACATCTTTCATTTGAAAGTCAGACTGGTTCCTGGAGTTTTGTTCATTATCCTGTAATTGTCTGAGCCATAAATATGTAAATGATGTAAATGTACCATGTTTATCACATAGGGTACATGAACTTTATTAATGTTTTATTAAGTTTTCAAGAGGTTCTTGTATTGAAAAGAATGCAAACCTTGCTTTACATTTTAGCTTTATGATATTTACTCTTAGTTTTACAGTTTGGATTTTGGGTGCCGTTTTGTTTCCTTCTCGGTATCTGGCATAATGCTGTGTCCTAATCTTATACACAGTTAACAAATGGATGCCCAAATAACATTTAAATGACCATGGATTTACATTGCACTGCCCTATTGCCTCAGCTAAGCCCCAGCCTTTGCTTGAGGGTAGTAGAGGGACAGAAAACCATTCACCGGATAACTTTATTTAAAACACGAGAAGGCTGGAAAGTAGCCATTTGTCATCTATTTCATTAACAACGATGTGTCACCTTCTCTTTTTTAGATGGGAATGTGGTGGAGCCTGACATGTCTGCGGGGTTCTGCCCAGATCACAAGGCAGCCATGGTTTTGTTCCTTGACAGGGTCTATGGAATTGAGGTTCAAGATTTCCTCCTCCATCTTCTCGAGGTTGGCTTTCTGCCAGATCTGCGGGCTGCTGCTTCTTTAGATACGGTAATGATCTGAACAAATGACTTCTGCAACTTTTAACTCTTCAACCTCTGCCATATGATATTCTTTCATAGATATGTTCATTCATTCATTGTCACCAAATGGTTATTGAGTGCCTATTATATTTTTAGGCAAACATAGGGTAAACAGAAAGCAAAATAGACTATATCCTCAAGGAACTCACTGAATAGTGGAGAAAATGGACAACCTGAAGAGTAAGATAAGAATTCTGATCAGGTGCAATGGAAGACAATAGAAAGTTGATATAACCCTAATTTGGGAGGTCACAGTGACTCCTGTTCACTTCGAAGTCAACATAAATAATTATGCATCTAAACAAAAGCAGTTAAAGTATTGAGCAGGTTTAGCGGACATTGTTGAGTCATGCCAATCACAGTATCCTCCCGGTGCCTTCATTTATTAACGTACATATAGCCACAAATCTGTCCTGTGAATCCAGTGGCCAGTATTGAGAATCTGCCATTATCAGTGTAAGTGTTCTACTATTTGAAACATTGTAAAATAAGCTGAAACTCTAAATGTTATTCTAGTAGCTATAATAATACCTCTTTTTATTCTCAATTAAATGAGTCTTTTTGATATCAGAGGAAATCAGATCTTGAGTTGTCAGTAGTGAAAGCTGTGAGAGGAGAATCACAAAAATGAAACTGAATTTTTTTGTTTTTTTGGTTGTGTTCATGTGAAATTCTGAACCTAAGTAGTATAGTTGATAACATGGTAGGACAATCAGCCTTTGGTTATTGATGCTGGTGGACATGAACAGAAATATAATTAATACTCATACATAGAATTCAGAAAGAATTTATGTATTTGAGATCTACTGTGAGAATAAACTCCTTTCTCTTACCTCTCCTAGTAAAGGGAAGCACTCACATTCTTTGATATCATTAGTGTCTTTATCTTTCATCTATCCTACCCTTGATATTTTATTTTATTAAAATTTTTTTTTAATTTATTTAATTAATTTATTTTTGGCTGCATTGGGTCTTCGTTGCTGTGCGCAGGCTTTCTCTAGTTGTGGCTAGCAGGGGCGACTCTTCGTTGTGGTGCGCGGGCTTCTCATTGTGGTGTCTTCTCTTGTTGCAGAGCACAGGCTACAGGCTCAGGGGCTTCACTAGTTGTGGTGCACAGGCTTAGTTGCTCTGCAGAATGTGGGATCTTCCCGGACCAGGGCTCGAACCCGTTTTCCCCTGCATTGGCAGGCGTATTCTTAACCACTGCGCCACCAGGGAAACCCCCAATATTTTATTTTAGAACATGAACCTCTGGGGCTCTTTGAAGAGATAGATATTACTTCATTAATTTTTATCTATTTATGAGCAATTGAAAATTGATTGTCTTTAGTGATAAAAAAGCATATGAACCACAGGTAAATCTGTAACAGAGGAATCCGTTTCCGTATTACGTACTTTTGTCGTTTTCTAGGTAATGAAAGTACACGTCAACTTGTGGATCCCTTTGAAAATTGTCTCCTGCCCAACACAAATGACTGTCTCCTCTCCAATTCCTTTCTAGGCTGCTTTGAGCGCTACAGACATGGCCCTGGCCCTCAATCGGTACCTTTGTACGGCCGTGTTGCCTTTGTTAACAAGATGTGCTCCTCTTTTTGCCGGCACTGAGCACCATGCTTCCCTCATTGACTCATTACTTCACACTGTGTACAGACTTTCTAAGGGCTGCTCACTTACCAAAGCTCAACGAGATTCCATAGAAGTGTGTTTACTCTCCATTTGTGGGTAAGTGGGCAATGAAGTCTATACCAAGTTTCTTCTTCTTTAAGAAAGAGAATTTAGTCTCTGGCCCTTGACAAATTGTTTTGAATGTTGTCAACAATTTCTGGACCATAAAATTAATTCATTTTATGTGCTGGGGTATGAGTCTTACCAGAGTGCCCTTGCTCCTGATCAAGTTCAGGAGTGTTCCTCCAAGACTCTCTCGGTATCTAGCCATTGGATACAGTGTTGGACCAATGATGCTATTCTGGATGTTGGCATGTGAGCTGTCGCTGGCCACGTTAGTGTAATATTAATAGATTCTCCCCTTTGCACTGTGTGATGGTTTTAACTCCTCTTCCAGAAGAGAAGAGAAAACAGAGACTTATTAAAGATAAAAAATATATGTAGTATAATATTAAAGTATGACCTATTGTGACAGTGATGAAGACAGACTATTTCCTCCAGCCTGGAAAGCCGCTTCCTATAGATAGAAGTGTTTGAAGGTCTTACTCTGAAAACCAGAAGCATATCTTCTCCTTTTGAGGTTCTGACAGTCAAAGTGACAATTTCTCAGGCCTCTAGCTAGGATTATGGTTTCTTTCTGATGGACAGGAGCTCTTGGAGGTGAAAGCTTGCAGCCTGCCCAGCACATTGGTAAAGGAAAGGTTTTCACTCATAGTGGAACGAGTGTATGGGTGTAGGAGCCAGATGGGACTGAGGGAGGTTAAAAAAAAGAAAAAAAAAAAAAAAGGTTAGTTCATAATCTAATTTTAGTTCCCTGACCCCAAAATTCTGTGAAATGGAATCAAAATATCTATCTCACTGACTTTTTCTAAATATTAAATGAGATGAAGCAGTCAGGATTGCCGACACAGTAAATGGTCACTGTGTGTTAGTTTTCTTTCCCTTTCTCCTCTGGCAAAATTTCGGTCTCAGTCTTTTTCTCTTCCTCTTGTTCCTACACTCCCTCCTCTTTCTGCTTCTGATCTGGGCATTGAAGACCCTTCCCACTCACTGGAGTGAGGGAAGAAGCATTTACTAAATTAGTAGCGACAGTGGGGTCTGCAGTTGTGAGTGGTAGCAAGGGAAAGAGCAGAAGAGGAACATCTCCTGTAGCAAATAAGGGTTGGTCCTCAGATCAGGGAGCTAGAGATGAGTTGGAAATGTAGCTTTTTACAAAAGTATGTAACTATTGGTTAATCTCTGGATTAGGAACACCTAAAATTAACATCATCTGAAGAGAGGTGTAGGTACAGTTTCTTGGCATGTATAATCTAGTCTAGTGAATTATTCTACTTAGTTTAGACATTATTAAATGTTCATTATTAAAATTAGCTTTGTTCCACCAGCCAATTGAGACCTTCTATGATGCAGCACTTACTCAGAAGATTAGTATTTGATGTCCCATTATTAAATGAACATGCAAAGATGCCTCTTAAGGTAAGTACAGGAAGTGTTTGTAGTTATTTGATTACTGGGTCCTCTGGCTTTGTTTCCTGTTACAATATGTATATCTCTCAGATACATCATGTTTGATCTTTGATGCTGGAAAATTTCTTCCAGTTATTGAAATGGGCATGTAAGTTATAGCTATGTGTACCTCAACCTAAAATAAACAAGTAATAAAAGACCAGAGAAATCCTAAGATTGGTTTACTGTAAATCAGTGGAAATAGAAATCAATGGAAAGAAAATGGGCCACAAGAAAAAGATGAACCAAGATACTCTTAGGCTGGAAAACACAGTAATAGGCCTGGCCTAAAGTATTAGCAACCTCAAGGCATAAAGAATAGGTTTGAAAAACAACATTTTCTAAGTTGGTAATCAAATGACAGTTTCCAAATATCATTTCATAAGGATCAAATATAATCTTTATGTATACGCAGTTACATTTTGTCACAGAGTAAAGTCCCTGACATTTTTGCTTCCCAGCTTTACTATTCTGTTCGTGAATGATCAAGTCTCATTCTGTCTTATTGACTTGGGAATATTTTCCTGTCATGTAATATACCAATCCTGGCTCACGATTTTAAGGTATTAGGTGTGTACCAATGTGTCATCTAGTGGCATGGTCTGTGCATGGAGGTCATTGTCCTGTAGTGGACTTTTTATAGGTGACCACTCTGCTCTGCCACCTGGTAAGCATCATTTCTTCCTCATGGCCACCCAGTAATTGTGCCATGAAAAGAGGTTTAAGATAAAAATAAGCTGCTATTTTTTTTCAGCTGCTCTTACACTAAGCACACCTAGATACTTAACATAAACAATCTTTCTCTACAAAAAGTGATTTTGGTTTAATAAATCTAGAGAAATTGATGAATTATGTAAAGTAAGTTATATCCTTGCTGAAAATCCTGTTTTTTTTTACAGTTTTTATCATTTGCTTGTCATGCAAAATTTTCTTAATACAAATGAGCTGGAAAATACCTGAAAAAAGATACAGTATCACTTTATGTGGTAAAACTCTTTTGCATTATAGATATTTGCCTGTTACTCTAAGCAAATTAGATCTCAATATTTCATCATTTGAGATTCCTAAATTGTGTGTGTGTGTGTGTGTGTGTGTGTGTGTGTGTGTGTGATTCGTAAGTGTGAGGGAGACCAAACGAGAAGAAATATTTATACAGTAAGAGACCTAGTTAGCTTTAATAAGAGTAACACTCAATTTATTTTCCTCCTTAGCTATAGGAAAGAGGGTCCAAAAATTTACAGTTTATTCAAAAAATAATTTTAATTATTATTAATAATAATTTTATTAATTTGGCAAATAGTTGTGAATATTTTTCAGTTTATATACCCAGAATAAATGATCCAAAGAGCTACCGAATAATTGAAAAATTCCATCCATGTCTTTGAACTTCTAGTTTAGTCCCACAAAATATTTGTAGGTTAAAAACTTAAGGAGCAACATAGACCCTCAGTAAGAAAATAAATTACATCCAAAACCACCAAAGAGCTACAGATAAAGAAATTATGGAAGTAGGGCAGTTTAGGGAGTTTGTTTAGAGATGTCTGTTCTGAAGCAAATCGTAAAGTGTAATGATTCAGGGTAGGTAGAGAAGAAGCACAAATACTCAGAGGTATTGTCCCTTGAGAATGCACATTTTAGGTGCTGTATCCTCTGGGTCAGTGTGACATCAATCCCTCTGTTACATGCATGGATTCCACGGGATAACAAGTCATAAAATTGTAAGTAAATGATAGCAACTAAAGTAGAACTCAGGGGTACACAGATAACCAAACAACCTCCTAAAGAATTCTGTTCAAGATAATTTGTGAAATTGGTCATTTGGTCTTCATCTTGTGCTCAGCATTCAATTTAAGGAGACATCCTATATAAGATCTTAGTATTCTCCAAAAGAATTCATATGGGGTTGAGCAGTTCCATATCAGTTGGCCTTATTACGTGGCACTGGCATTAGAATGCCATGTGGGAGGAAATGGAAAATCTATACCATGTGTCTTTAGCTCAGTGCTCTTAGAATTGTTTTCCCACCTAGCTGCTGACAAATCATTATGAAAGATGCTGGAAATACTACTGCCTGCCTGGAGGGTGGGGAAACTTCGGAGCTGCCTCAGAAGAAGAACTTCATTTATCAAGAAAGTTGTTCTGGGGCATTTTTGATGCCCTGTCTCAAAAGGTAATTGTGGTTTTATTTGTATGATAAAACAACTGAAAAGCCATAGGATCTTGGTAAGATAGTATTCCTAGTGGAATAGTGGAATGCTGTCTTTGCTCATCGAGACTTGACATAGTTTTATTTTTTCTCTTCATTTATAACAAATGTTGAGAATGCAATTTATATTAGCTTTTCATAGTCATGATGGTAACATGTTCCTTGTGATCATAACATTTTCTGACTTTAAAATGGCTAAGCATTTTAGGAAATTATGCACATGGGTTGATCAGTTTCTGGTGCATTTGGACTTCCTTGGACTCAAATCCTCCCTAGTCGGTCACCTCCCCAATCTTAGAAAGCCTGAAGAAATCCTGTCAAATATAAAAATATAAAATATTAACTCTCATAAAATTGTAATATTCCAGTGGCCTTACTGACTTTTCCCACTTTGCTGCTACGGAGATTTAAGTACTCAGTGCTTTATGTATGTGACATTCCCTTATAGTTGCCATATTTATAATGAATAGTTCATATACTTTCAGAAGACTGGAGTGTATTATTTCAGAGAAAATCAGAACAACATGCTTCGTATGCTTATGCTTAAATTATTCATCACAATCAGTTTGAATTCCCAAAGAGGCATTATCAGATGACTGGAATAGTATAACCAAGAGTTTACTGCATAATAAGGGAAGTTTATCTGTGATTACATTTGGTAGCTACAACTCAATGCTTTTTCTTGCTGAATTGCCTTGGGTAAACCCAGAGCCTTTTTGAAATAATACGTAGAAGGTATTTTGAGAAGAATTTACAGCTTTAATTTAAAATTGAACATTTAAAGTGAGATAACTTTTAAAATGGATAAACAACAATGTCCTACTGTATAGCCCAGGGAACTGTATTCAATCTCCTGGGATAAAGCAAAATGGAAAAGAATATTTTTTAAAAAAAGAACGTCTAGATGTATATAACTGAGTCACTTTGCTGTACAGCAGAGATTAATACAACATTATAAATCAACTACACTTGAATTAAAAACTTTTTAATAATAAAGGAATTATTATTTTTGATTTTTAAAAAATCTACAAATACAAATTTAACTAATTATGTAATTAATATACAAATACCTCTCCCCAGAAATTTTGATTATGCGTATCTCCTATAGAATTTCTTTCTCAGTTCAGAATTTTATTTTTCATACCTTTGTAATGCAATACAGACCAGTTAAAATTCCTTACTCTCTGGAATGTTATACTTTGGGTATTTTTCATGTCTAGTCTTATAATGTGGTGCAGCAATAGTCCTCATTGACTGAAATTATATTTATGTTGTAAAGACACGTTATACATGTAGAATATTTAGGTTCACTTCATTTCCCATCATTGGAGAATAAACGTCTAGAGAAGCAAAGATTTTATTCCTTTTATGCTGCAACTGCAGTACAAAGCTTCAGTCATCTCATCTTATGGGATGTCAGGCTATAGTTTCCATTTTCCAGAGAAAGAATCCTTCGGGGAGTTGAGCCAGCCCAAGGTAATTCAGATTTTCTCTTAAAGCATCGTGTCAGCTGCAGTGATCATGTTGACAGCTTTTGCTCACTAGTAATGGAGTATTTATTTTTTGGTCCTCCATCTCTTCCCAGAAATATGAACAAGAACTTTTCAAACTGGCACTGCCTTGCCTGAGTGCAGTTGCGGGAGCTTTGCCTCCAGACTACATGGAGTCAAATTATGTCAGTATGATGGAAAAACAGTCATCAATGGATTCTGAAGGGAACTTTAACCCACAACCTGTTGATACCTCAAAGTATGGACTCTTTCTATTGCAGCAGATTTTTATTGTAAATGATGTGTGAAGTCTGAAATTGAATAAGGTACTAAAGTGAACTTTCTCTCATCCATGCCCCCCTTGAATTGGTATCCTTTTACTAGGGGTCCCTCTACTTGATGAAATGATAGTAGTAATAACAACGGTTCTACAAATATCAGAAGTAGATAAGATGTACCTTCTAAGAGATATACTCTTAATATCATCAGGATTCTCTGTAAATAACCACATGGCAATACCTATAATAATGAGAATCAAGAAAGTATATCAGTTATATTTTTTAGTTGAAATTCTACCCTAAATGTTTATTAATAATTGAAGCCAACTTCTGTGCAGAGTCTTTGATTCAGGGTGCTCCCAGCATGCAGTGCAAAGCTCTTTCTGTGAGCTACGGGGCATCACTTCATCATCACTACATCTCAGCCAGGCCTAGGGTTAGCAGCTTATGTTCAGCCTCAGAAAGCACAGCGTGAGAGTGAAGGGAATATCAAATGAGAATACTTCTGGAAAATTTAGCATGGATTGAGAATGCGGTGTGACAACCTTAACCACAGATAATATATTACTTATCATTATGAAAGCTCTTCCATGTACCTACTTGCGTAAATTGCTCTACAGATAGGATGTTTGGGTACGTCAGGTGTCTCAGCATTTTTGTTGTTGTTACTGTCTTTAAGTAGGACCATGGTTTTCCATTTGCAAGAAGGCTGCTCTCCATGCCACATTATCTTACCCATTCCGTGGTGACTCAGCAAGATCAGTATTAGCAAGGTAGTCACTTGGTAGTTACCATCCACAGCATCTGAATTTGCTTGGGAGTTCAACTTTCAGGTCTCTGGGTGGCCCCTCAGCTGGTTTAGCTTCCATAACCAGATCCCAGTTTCAAGCCAGGTGGTATGCCATTAGTTTGATAATGCCTTAAATTTGCATGTTTGGTATTTGATAACAGTCCTGTGAGAAAAGACTCTACCCCCCCCAAGTATTTGGCTTATGTGATTGGTCCTTTGTATCTCTTCTAAAGTAAGTAAACCAAAATACCACATGTTCACATTCCTACTTGGGTAAGTTTGTGGTTTGTTAACATACAATGTAATCTAGGATTTTAAAATAACATTAGAACAATGTTATGGCTTTGATTAATTAAATCCAATTAATGAATAAGTGTTGGGCATGTATATTAATTTACCTCGGCTAGCCCCTTTGGGGACCTCTTAACAGGCTAGGTTTGCATATGATATCAATAATTTCTACATCTTTGTGATTTTTTAACATACTGTTTTTTAAGTATGTGAATATCATAAAGTTCAATGACTAACTGATAACATTGCTAGAAAAGAACAGTAAACCATCTCATTATACTAGGTTTTACTTATAATTCTATTCTCAAAGTTAATTGCATTAGTAAGTTATTTTTTCCATTCATAGGTATATTTGATAGTCCCAAGTCTTACATTTACCACCAGACTTGGTTTTCAATTGCACGGACTCCATGTCTCTTCGAGGGATTAAATATTTATTTGAGCATGAAAGACATCAAGAAGAAATGTTATCAAAACCATAAAGCATGAATTGGTTAATTACTTTTCCCTATAGTTCATATTAGTAACATCTAGAATTTATATATAGACCATTAACATTTAAAATTATTAACATATCACTAGTTGTATGCAATTAACTTAAAATTAATTTTAGTACATTTGAAATGGAACAGGTCAGATTTCAGCAGTCTTTTACCCATTTAGAGTTGTTGCCTAAGAGACAAGTCAAAAGGAGGAATAACTTCAAAGAACGTATGTGGGAGAAAAGTATGTCTTTAAGCTTGTTGAATTTAACTATATCTTCATTCAGGTTTAAAGAAAAAATCGGTGTTATCTGTTGTCCTCTTTTTTGAATACATTTTAATTATTTTTATTTATACTATGTATAATTTTTATTGTATATAACTTACATTAAGACATAAAGTGTGACTCATTATAAGATGAGTGGGTAGAATCTTATCTGCTTGACTTTTCGTATATTGTTCCTACCATATGGAAAAGTAGTACCTTGTTAAACCAATTTTTTAACAGTTATGCATCGAATGGGGTATAAGCAGTCATAAGCTGTGAGTAAATTATTAATATGATTCCCTGTAAGTGCTGAAAATCAAACCTTTTTTCTTTATTTTTCTCATAGTATTACAATTCCTGAGAAGTTGGAATACTTCATTAACAAATATGCAGAACATTCCCATGACAAGTGGTCAATGGACAAGGTAAAAGTCAGAATATCACATTCTAATTCAGTACTGAACGTACCTAATGAATGATCATGGCTCAGATATTTCTGACCATGACAATTTTCTACTTTCAAGTGAGAGCTTTAGATTAGGAAAGAACATTTAATTATGATTTGCTGACATAATATTTAGTCTAATAAAATACTTAGTTCTGCCACTGATGTACATATAATGCACATAAGAGTATTTGTGTTCATAAAAAGCACAGTGTTAAATATTCAAAAAATCTATTAATTAAATCAAATATAGTTTCTAAACATACATTTTTGTGAGAGTAAAAAGTAGTAATAAGATGCAAAATATTATATGTAGGATGGATAAACAACAAAGTCCTATTGTATAGCACAGGGAACTATATGCAATATCCTGTGATAAACCATAATGGAAAAGAATCTGAAAAAGAATATATATATACATGTATAACTGAATCACTCTGCTGTACAGCAGAAATTAACACAACTGTACTTCAAAACAAATTTTTTTTAAACTATCATTAGGGTCTTCAGTAAGAAATAGTGGCTCTAGGTCCAGACATCTTTTAAGGGAACTTTAGCTTTATGTATAATTTTATATTAGATAAAATCTTGAAAATGATTCATCAGAATTTAGTGATTATTTACACCTTCTACTCTTCTGTTGTATTTCTCATCTCTAAGTAGATCTGCAGTTCACTTACGAGGCAAGATGGCATGTTTTATTTGCATTGTTGAGAAAAGATAACTTGAATGAGATAACTAAAGCAGTTGCAATCCGTGATATAAGTCCTACATATATATTATGAGATTTTTCTGGAGGAAAAATGTGGTCACATTTAAGTTAAGCCTACTTAAACTTAGAGAAGATGGTTAAAATAGGGTTGTCAGAGAAATTAAGTTGAGATGAAGCGGGAATCTAAAATAAGCATGTACTGATTTGGCGCAGTGAAAATCAAAGAGCGAAGGTTCCAAGGGTTGCTTGTGTTGTGTGGCAACTCAGTATCACCCTATTAAACTTTTTTTTCTTTTTTTAAAATGTATTTATTTTTATTTATTTATTTTTGGCTGTGTTGGGTCTTCGTTGCTGCATGCGGGCTTCTCATTGCGGTGGCTTCTCTTGTTGCGGAGCACAGGTTCTAGGCGCGCAGGCTTCAGTAGTTGTGGCGCACGGGCTTTGTTGCTCTGTAGCATGTGGGATCTTCCCGGACCAGGGCTCGAACCCGTGTCTCCTGCATTGGCAGGCGGGTTCTTCACCACTGCGCCACCAGGGAAGCCCCACCCTATTAAACTTGATATTAAGTTTCAGTCTTTGCCTCGGCCAACCGGTCCCTCCTTCCAAGAAACCCCCTTTTTGTTTTGTTAAGCGTATGGCTCTTTCTTTGTTCAGTAACTTAATCGATTTACTAGGTAAGTCAGTAAGAGTGAAGTATCTGTCCTCTATAAAGACTGAGCTGGTGGGGTGGTGATGGAGAGGAGATTTACAGGAAGGCAGTCCTGAGCTATTTCAGCCTAGTTACCCGGATCCCATAGACATACATGAAATGATACAGGGAAACGGTGAATGCACCAAATTATATGGGCAAAATCATGTGGAACAAGTGTGTTGAGAGGTCATTGGACAAAGGGGTGGGCAAAACAAGTAGCATTATTCCGGGAGGCTTCCAAATAAGCCAGCTGCTCCAGTTTTCCTGTTTAAAATGAGTGTTTCCCACTTACTCATCACACAGGTTGGGGTCCCAAGATGGGCCAAAATGAATATCATAGGGGTCGTGCAGCCTTTAGCCTCCTCCTAGGGGAGGGCTATTGACATAATCACAGACCTGTCTAAGGAAGACTGGATGCATTTAATCTCTGGATAAAAAGATTTGTTCCAAGTGGTTACTCAAAATAATATTGACTATGATGAAATTCTTTCTATTGACTTATGCTGGATAAAGTTCAAACCTTAATCCTTATCTTGGTTCATTTTAGATTTACTTTATCAAGTGCACACTTAAACACATGTACACCTACACTCTAAAATTAAAGCATGTAAAACAATTTTGATTTTTTTTTTAGTTGGCAAACGGATGGATTTATGGAGAAATATATTCAGACTCGTCTAAAGTTCAACCATTAATGAAGCCATATAAACTATTATCTGAAAAGGTGACGTGTTCATTTTTTGAGTTTATATGGTTTTAATTTGGGGGGGAGGTTTTTTCTTTGTTATGTAAATTTCTTATTAACACGTCTATTTTACATATACTATTTTTACCTTTTCTCAAAGGTCCCATTTTTTATGTATTGTTTTTTTCTCTGTAGTACCATTTTCTGTCAGTATTTAATTGGTTATTCTCTTCTCTACTTAATACTTTTCTGTTTCTTTTTTATTTTTATTCCTCTCCTGTATTTTTAAGAACTTTAGAAAACATTCTTTTCATTCTTAAGAGTTTTTTGATAAGGGATAATGAAGTAATCTATTGTAATATGCTTATTATTTATGTTTTCATATATTTTACTTCTTTGAGGGGAAAGCAGTATCTTGGAAAGTGAAGTGAAAAGGATTTTCTAGGTTGGTGCTTACAGAGGAAGTTACTACTCTGCTTCAAGAGAAGCAGATAAACGGCTTCAAGCACATGGCGTATAATCTGGGACTTCTTCCTAACTGTGTTTCTCCTTTCTAGTTTCTGTCTGAAGTATCAGAATCTGGGAAACTAAAGGAAATTAGCCTCATGCTGTATAATAAGATAGGCTCCCTCTTAGCAGCATTGGTCAAACGAGGTCTCAGCTCACACTCTGCTCTTCAGATTTTTTACTCTCCTTTTTTATTTTTAAATAAACAATGCTAATCAAAAAATTTTAGGTGAAGACAGAGTATTTCAGAACAAAGCATTAAATATTTAAAATTTTTGTTTAGGTTCATAATACCCCACCCTTTTCTGATTTTTTTCTAGGAAAAAGAAATTTATCGCTGGCCAATCAAAGAATCTTTAAAAACTATGCTGGCCTGGGGGTGGAGAATTGAAAGGACACGGGAGGGAGACAGCATGGCCCTTTATAACCGGACTCGTCGTATTTCCCAGACAAGCCAGGTGAGAATCACAGTGATGAATCCACTGTTTATGTTATTTTAAAATAATTTGAATATTTCATTTAATTATTGTGTTTTCCAAAACAACTAACTTGAAAATTCTGAAGACTAACATAAAGTTCAGAAGGGGGAAAACTCTGTTCCTTTTAATTTAAGTGAGTTTAGGTCTTGGTTAAAGTACTGGAGGTTATGTACCAGGTTGTGCTTCTGACAGTATATAAAGGAGTACTCGATGATAAAGTCTTAAAGTTATGCTAATGAAGGATGTAAAATATGTTCCTTTATCCACGAAAAGGTTGTTACAGAGCTTTTGTCTCCTTACCAGTAAGAACTGAAGGTTGGTTCTTAGGAGCTCGAGAGGCGGTCAGATAGTAGCGATCCAGATCTAAAACCCCCACATATGCTCCATACAAGTGGGCTTGAGCACCTGTCCACGTGCGAAGGGAAGATATGAACCAGACAGGCAGCGCAGGAATCGAAGAGCACGCCGCTAGTGGATCAGGTCAAGGGTCAACTTAACAAGGCTTGGCTATGGGGCTTCTGTGTTCAAGATGGCAGAATAAGGACAGCCTTGACCTTGAGAACCTAGGGTTCAAGGAGGGGACCAGATACCACCTGGCCCTTTCATTTCTCCTGGGAGCTAAACCTGTCGTCGTCCCTTTCCAGACTGCTTGGGCCACTGCCTTTGGTTTAACCAAACTATTGTGTTTATTATTGCCATTTATACAGATGACATTTTGGAAAAAAAGAAAATGAAGGTACTCAAAGCGTGTGCTTCCCATGCTTCATACTTGACATATAGTACTGTTAGATAGATTAAGTTCTGATTTGGGCGTGTTTTACATCATATTCTCTAAGTACCCTGGAGATAGAAGCTGTAAAGCATATTGTACAGTGTTACCATGTATGTGCACAGTTCTAACTAAATCACATTTTGTTTTAATCTGTTTGAACAAATATTGAGCACAAACTGAGGACTAGGTGATAGGAATACAAAGATAATAAGAGCCAATTCTACTCCTAAAGACTCGCAATTTGGTGTTAGAGACAGTCTTGTTAAACCTACCACAACAATAAGATTTAGGCTAGTGGTACGTACAAGATGCTCAGAGTGCAGAGAATGGAATGATGTCTTTTTTTTTTTTTCCTGTAAGTTGTATAGGAGATAAGGAAATTATTACATAATGGAAGTGACTTTAAGCTCTGCCAGGAAAAATAAAATAGATTCTCCCACTGCCCTTCATAGCAAAAATTATGTGCTCTAATCTAAAATTGTATATGTTGAATGAGAACATGCCCTTTGAAACAATAACGGTGCCGATTCTGTGGGCCAGCAATAAAGGGTAGAAATGGTAGGAGGCAGACAAGAAAAAAAGACCTGTCTATTAGCCAGAAAACCTGGGCCTATATAACATGCTGGAGCACAGCCCAGAGAGGGCAAGGGAAGGGCTGCAACAGAAAGGGGTACTCCGTTCTCTTGTTGCTGTCTTTGCCATACCTTTTCCTGCCATTGCTGTCAGAGCAAGTAGGGCAGACTGCTGAGTATGCCTCTGCCTGTCTTATCTATAGAATTTTTCAAAAATACCAGAAAAGGGAGAGAAGCAAAGGTTCATCCCAGTTTTAGCCACGCTCACCAGAAGACTAAAATAACTTATAGATTTCATACTTTTGCGAGCATCTCTGGAAAAAAAAAACCAGTAACCAATGATGAAACATAACAAACTCCAAAATGGTACTGGATCATGTCAGATATAAAATGTTAACGCGAAATTTAAGAAACTGATTCTAAAACATCGGAAGTGATTACAGACTCTAAATTATAATGCACAAGCTATAACCAATCCATCTTCAGAAAAGGATTACCTTATTTTAACCCCAGGAAAATCATAATTACGTTTTTCTGAATTTCAATAAGCTTTTCTCAAGATGGCTAAAAAATCATTGTGGAGGTTGTGTATATTTCTGCTCTTCCTTACACCCTGCTTAGCTCCTCGTGCAGTTTTCAGTTCCCATTAAGCCCTCAATAGATACTATTAATTGATACCCATATAGTCATCTCTTAAGTCTTAATGATTTTCAGAGTGACATGTGTGACATATGACATATATTGTTAAATCGCCTACGTCATTTCAAAATATTAGGAGGTGCGTATGCCAGATGTACAGATTAAGAGGGACAGCTCTGGAGGTAGACCACTGGGGCTTCAATCCTGGGACCACCACTTTCTAGATATAAACTGCTGGGCACGTTACTCAATCTGTTTACCTCAGTAAATGGTAACTCTTATTATTACCATTATTATTTATATATTTTTAATGCCAGAGAGCATTTCTTCAAAGGTAAATAAAAGAGGGTGTTTGAGTTTGTAGTACTTTGACCTTTCAGTAGTTTAAAAAAAAAGAAAGCATATTTCTATATTTCTATCGGTATCAGAAACAGAGAGCAACAAATGCCACAAATATATTTTTAATCCTTGCCATTATTTTCACACAAACATTCTTTAAGCATAATCCAACATTATTTGAAATGTTAAAATAGCTTGCCATTTCTTAATTACTAATCTAACAGTATTATCATCTTTTTCAGTTATCATCTTGCCAAACTTCTTAATGTCTTTTCTTCTCTCCATTACTGATTCCCCATGTGACTATAAAGATGTTTTCTATTGTGTAATAGATACACTCTTGAATAAATTAAGGAACACTTTTGGTGGCATCACTTTTTAGTAAGGACTGCAATTGGGTGAATTGAGATCACGTGTTGACATGATTCTGGAGCTGTTATTCTTAGCTTCCTTCCACTGGGGCTCAGCACTCCATCTGCGAGGCAGAAGCGGCCTGTGTTTAACTCAGCCGGATCTGGCCCAGCCTGTCTGGGTTGAAATCCTGGCCTCACCATGGAGTAGATAGCTTTTTTGTGAGCTCAGGCAAACTGCTTAACCTCTCTGTGCTGCAGTTTTCTCCTTTTTAAAATGAAACAGAAGAGTGCATCTAATTTAAAAGATTATTGTGAGAATTACATGTTGTGATGCTTATAAATCACTTAAAGGAGTGACAGGCGTATATTTCAACGTTAGACCTAATTATGATCATTATTATTTTTACGTGGATCAATAACGTTGTTAATGTCTTTTGTTTACCATGAACACTACATGAATCATGATTTCAGGAAATTTGCCACTCAATTAGGGTTTTGTAATGTGCATATTAAGATAATATATGGACAATGACAAAGCCAATAATAGGATATAGAATAGATTATATACTTATATGTAGAATCTGATATATGACACAAATAAACTTATCTACGAAACAGAAACAGATGCACAGACATAGAGAACAGACTTGTTGCCGTCGGGGAGGGATTGATTGGGAGTTTGGGATTAGCAGATGCAAACTGTTACATATAGGCTGGATCGGTGACAAGGTCCTACTGTAGAGCTCAGGGAACCATATTCAATATCCTGTGATAAACCATAATGGAAAAGAGTATGAAAAATAATATATATATATGTACATAACTGAACCACTTTGCTGTATAGCAGAAATTAACACAACATTGTAAGTCAACTGTACTTCAATAAAATAAAAAAAAGAATAGAGTGTATAGATGCTGATATAATTATCAGTGAGTAGAGCAGTAAATTGGTGGATTTTGACTTCTTGGTCGTCACTCAATTCAGCAGAAAAGGAGGACATTTCTGACAATTTCAGTCCTATTCCACAGGTTCTCAGTAATTCCTTATTTACCTCCCAATTTTAATTTCTTATATCTGGTTTTTATTACACATGTAGGGTATAAATTATTTAAACAAATTTAAAAAATAAGCTTATAACCTGAGAAGGAGAGGAAGATGGGAATGAAATTTGGCAAGTGTTACCTATCTTGAACTAAAACACAGGCTAGGGTGGAGGGATGATTCGTTCATTCTTTTAACAGTTATTTACTGAGCATCTGCTATGTTCCATGTACTAGCCTAAGCTTTTCAAATAGGTCTATAACAAAATAGACAAAAACCTCTGCTCTCATGGAGCTTACACGTTAACGGGGAAAGTAAATAACAGATGTAAGTAAACTACATACTACATCAAAATGTGATAAATGTTGTGGAAAGAGAAGACGTAGCATGGAAAGGCCGATTCCGAGTGCAGAGCAGGGGAGTTGGTTAGCCTTTGGGGATGAGTTGCAGTATGATATAGGGTTATCAGAGCAGGCTGCATGGAGAAGATAAATTGAAATGAAGGGAGGGAGTTGGACCTATTTGGGGGAAGGATGTTGCAAGTTGTGCACATGCTCTGAGATGAGAGTGTGGCCTGGCGTGTGTGAGGGAAAGCGAGGAATCCAGTGAGATTGGAGCTCATGAGTAACAAGGAGATGGGAAGAGAGGTCTCAGGGGCCAAATCAGGCCAGAACATTGGGGGCCGTCTTAAGAAAGTTGACAAGTGCTTTGGAGTCAGACAGAATTACTTTAAAAACTTGATTCTGCTGTTTACGATTTACATGATATAATGACTTAAAAGTCACAAAATTCTGTCTCTTCTACTACAAAACATCTCTGGGATACATCCGCTTCCCTCCATGTCCACTGTCTTTGCTCTATTCAGATATTTAATGTTTTGTTTTGTTTCATGCATCGCATTCAATATCCTCCTATGGAGTTTGTCTTTCTGCCTTCAATCTCCCCCTAATCAGAGGGGGTTGCCATGGGTCTGTACTGGCCTACCAGGTGGGTAGCGTATGTGAGGTGAGGTTAGTGCTGGGGGGTGGGTGGCAAGGAGGGAATATGCTTTTGATTTTAGATGTCGTGTTAGGCAGAATTCTGGCTCCAAAGATGATCCCCAATCACTGTTGTCTGTAGAAAGGTTGATTTCCTGGGGCTTTGCCAATGCGATTACGTTTGCCCATGTGATCAAGGTTAATGATCTTGAGATGGGGGAGAGTCTACTGAATTACTGGTGGGTCCAGCGTCATCACAAGCATCCTTAAAAGTGGATACCCTTTCCTGGCTTTGGACAAAGGAGACGTGACTACAGAAGGAAGGTCAGAGAGATGTAGTATAGATGGCTTGAAGATGGAGGAACGGGCCATGAGTCAAAAATGCGGGTGGCCTTTAGAAGCTGGGAAAGACAGGGAAAAGGTGCTTTGATAAAACCTGTAGAAAGGAACACAGCCCTGTGGACACCTTGAATTTAGCTAATTGAGACCTGTTTCAGATTTCTCATAACTTTGTGATGTTTCAAGGCACTACATTTCTGGCAGTCGCTTATCATGGCAGCAGTAGAAAGTGAATACACGTATAGAATCCCAAATGGAGGTGGTAATGAATAGTTGAAAATGTAAGTCTAGAGCAGAGGAGCAATGCTAGGCTGGATCAACTCATTTTTGGTTTAAGAAAACATGGTTGATAAATGAAATATTTAAAGTAGATGTGAATAGGGACACCTAAAGAAAGCATTTAGAATAAAGAAAGAAACAATTGAAGAGGGAACCCAGAAAGCCACAAATATTTCGAGGTCATTTATGGAAAAGGAGCCAGAGAAGGAGGCAAAGAGATCGGAGAGGGAATTGGAGAGCCAGGTGGGTGGTTTCGTGAAACGAGGGGGCTGGTTGAGTGGTGGTTAGTCATGTCCAGCGTAGAAGGACCAGTTTGATGGTAGCTGCAAAGAGGACTTTGAATTTGGCAACTTGGAAACTGATTACATTAGAGAGGGCAGGGGTAGTATTGTGCTGGGGAAAGAAATATACTGCGATATGTTGAAGGAAAGAGGTGACAGTGAGAGAGAAGTGGGCCTGGAGTCAGACAGCCTGAGTTGGAATCCTGCCTGCTCAGAATTTTAGCTCTGTGACCTTGGGCGAGTCACTTAAGTTCTCTAAGTCTCAATTTCCTTTCATGGGTATTTAAGGGAGAAAAAACTGTGATTTTTATTCCACATTCTCTTATGGATGGTACCCAGCAGAGGCTCAGTACTGACACAGAAGCCAAGATTCAGTTAAAACTGACCAGTGAGTTGAGTGTAGCCCATGAGAACATGATTAATGGTAGCATATGATAGCCTCCCTTTGGTTCACGGGCACAGATCTGAGGTGTATTGTACCTTTTATTTAGCTTTTTGTTTATCCATGTCTGACAAGAGAATATACACAGTTATGAAATATATCAAACATAATTTCAGATTTATAAGCGTGAACCAGAGTTCGTTTCTGTGGCATACTTTCCCGTAACATGCCATTGGGTGGAATGAGGTAAGAGCTCCTGACAGTAAGTGAAACCCTCTTGCAGTTGATGGGAAGATAGGTTTCATTCTTGTCTTTTTAAATGAAGTATAGTTGATTTATGTTGTGTTAATTTCTGCTGTACAGCAAAGCGATTCAGTTATACGTATATATACATTCTTTTTATATGCTTTTCCATTATGGTTTATCACAGGATACAGTTCCCTCTGCTATACAGTAGGACCTTGTTGTTTATCCATTCTGTATATGATAGTTTGCATCTGCTAATCCCAAACTCCCACTCCAACCCCCTCCCGCTTGGCAACCACAAGTCTGTTCTCTATGTCTGTGAGTGTGTTTCTGTTTCCTAGATAGGTTCATTTGTGTCCTATTTTAGATTCCACATATGAGTGATATCATATGGTATTTGTTTTTCTCTTTCTGAATTACTTTACTTAGTATGATCATCTCTAAGTCCATCCATGTTGCTGCAAATGGCATTCATTCTTTTTCATGGCTGAGTAGTGTTCCATTGTATATATGTACCACATCTTCTTTATCCATTCATCTGTCGATGGACACTTAGGTTGTTTCCATGTCTTGGCTAATGTGAATAGTGCTGCAGTGAACATAAGGGTGCATGTGTCTTTTTGAATTGTAGTTTTGTCTGGGTATACGCCCAGGAGTGGGATTGCTGGATCATATGGCAACTCTATTTTTAGTTTTTTGAGGAATCTCCATCCTGTTTTCCATAGGGGCTGCACCAACTTACATTCCCACCAACAGTGTCAGAGGGTTGGTTCCCTTTTCTCCAGACTCTCTCCAGTATTTGTTATTTGTAGACTTTTTAATGATGGCCATTCTGACCAGTGAGAGGTGGTACCTCATTGTAGTTTGGATTTGCATTCCTCTAATAATTAGCGATGTTGAGCATCTTTTCATTTGCCAGTTGGCCATCTGTATGTCTTCTTTGGAGAAATGTCTATTTACGTCTTCTGCCCATTATTTGATTGGGGTGTTTGTTGGTTTTTTTTGATACTGAGCTGTATGAGCCGTTTTTATATTTTGGAAATTAATCCCTTGTCAGTCACATCATTTGCAAATATTTTCTCCCATTCTGTAGGCTGTCTTTTTGTTTTGTAGATTTCATCCTTAAAATGTCAAAATTTAGATATTAAGGAAACCCTCTGGTGATTGAGGATGTCGTTACAAATCACTGAGTACTATATGATGTGCTTTTAAAATTAAAAAGTTGCCTTTATTTTATCTATTTGGCCCATAAAGACATTTATAAATACTGACCTCTTTGATTAACTACCGTTCGTGTGAGGAAAAGAAAATTTCATTGCAGCCAATTAGAATTTGTAAGAAACTCAAGAATTCAATTATCCTTTGATTCCAGTAATATTTCAGAATCTTGCACTCACTACATAATTTGTTGAATCCTGATCGTTAGCTTTACAGATTGGCAATCCCTAAGATATTGGGATGTATTATTCAATCATAAATACTTGTCAGACACCCAAATATAATTTAATCTGCTAGATATGTTTGCAAAATCAATTTTTGTAGCTACTTGCCAGTTTTATTTGAGGAAACGTTACATTTGGAATTTTGTTTGCCTTATATTTCCAAAGTGTCTCTTAAATCTCTCTCTACTGGGTTTTTTAATGAGAGGCTCTTTTTTTGCAAATTATCTAGGTTTCTGTAGATGCCGCCCATGGTTATAGCCCCCGAGCCATTGACATGAGCAATGTTACACTATCCAGAGATCTGCATGTAAGTACTTTTAAAAATATTCTGCAAATTTCATTTTTAAAAAACATACTGTAACACTTCCTGCATGTATTTTACAACATGAATTATTTGAATGCAGTGATCATATAGAAGGTCCATGGAATTTATAGATTATGTACCCTAAGCTTTTAATGCTGTAGAAGTTGATAGAACTTTTTCTAGGATAATATATTTTCTTTAAAGATCACATCTATGTAAAAGTCCTAATATAATTAAATAGCTGCATGTGAGAAGAGACTAAATCAGTAGTTTATAATGCTCTGCTCAAGGATCACTTTAATTACTCATGAAAGAATATATATTATAAGTTTTTATCCAGGGAAACTGATGGCATTTTGCTTTCTCCACCATAGTTCTGTCTGTCTCCTTTGTCACTAAGGAACCTACTTTGAATTGCCTGATTGAGTGAAAAGATAAAGTTTGTTTCCATGGAACATAAGTTAACAGGTCAATATAATGATCAAACAATGATATTGGCATTGTTAGTATTATTCCAAGAGATATAAGTATATAAAGATAAAAAAATCTATGGATTGTTAAATTATTTGGCTTGCCCTTTGTCATTGCTCTGGTACGAATGTATTAACATGACATAGTAAACTTGAAAATCAAAAATGAAAGGAATCTTGGAGGTAATCTTGTCAAAACCCAAAGGCCACAGAGGCCAAGGCTCGTCCAAGACCTCAGACTGACCTAGACTGGGACAGACATGGATCTAGACTGCTTGTCTGATGCTCTTTGCATTCAATGTTCATTCAGTAAGGTTTACATCATCTTTTAAAACTTTAGAAATTAAAATAAGAACTTGTAAATAAATATATTTTTAAAGTCCATAGCTAGTTTGAAGTTTCTTTATTAAAAACAAAACATGTATCTTTAAACATTATAAAGAACAATGACCATTCCCATCACATCACCTCTGCTGGTTTGTAAATTCACAGATCATTAGAATCCTCTGAAATTCAGATTGTAAATAACAAAGCTGTGCTCAATTATCTTTTACATGTGTTTTAGCACTAACACACTACGATTTATTAATTTAAAGTATGTTTTGATATTACATATTGGAAGGCAAAGTTATCTTTTTCTATTATCCTCTTAGAGTATAACTTAGTTGCTAAATATTTTGTTCGTTTAAGGCTATGGCAGAAATGATGGCTGAAAACTACCATAATATATGGGCAAAGAAAAAGAAACTGGAACTGGAGTCCAAAGGTAATATTTTCTAAAAATCCTTATAAAAAAACAATCAGAGTTTGAGTACATGAATGTATGATAAGGATAAAATAGTCTTTTCAGCATAAGAGCTCATTACAGCTTTATTTTATTAGAATGGTTCAAATATGGCTGTAATAGTTTCAAGGTGGAAATGTTATTTCCTAATTTCCTGATTGCTAGTGTATATTTCCTCATGTCTCAGAATTTTGATGGCTCTCTCTTGCCCATTTTAGGATGTAGATAACTATATTTCTTATCCTAATACCCGAGGTGTTCTATTAGTTACATAGACCTCCCTCACTGACTTCTATCCCCAACTTAAATATTTCTCTTGTTTCATTCTATCTCCCATCCTCAGCCTCTTTGGTTTGTTCAGTCCAGTTATGTTATTGTCTCTTACATTCTTTTTTTCTAACATCTTTATTGGAGTATAGTTGCTTTACATTGTTGTGTTAGTTTCTGCTGTATAACAAAGTGAATCAGCTGTATGTATACATACAACCCCATATCCTCTCCCTCTTGCATCTCCTCCCACCCTCGTTATCCCACCCCTCTAGGTGGTCGCAAAGCACCGAGCTGATCTCCCTGTGCCATGCAGCTGCTTCCCACTAGCTATCTATTTTACATTTGGTAGTGTGTATATGTCAGTGCTACTCTCTCAACTCGTCCCAGCTTACCCTTCCCCCTCCCCATGTCCTCAAGTCCATTCTCTACATCTGTGTCTTTATTCCTGTCCTTCCTCTAGCTTCTTTAGAACCTTTTTTTTTAGATTCCATATATATGTGTTAGCATATGGCATTTGTTTTTCTCTTTCTGTCTTTTCATCTTGTTTATCGTTTCCTTCGCTGTGCAAAAGCTTTTAAGTTTCATTAGGTCCCATTTGCTTATTTTTGTTTTTATTTCCATTTCTGTAGGAGGCGGGTCAAAAAGGATCTTGCTGTGATTTATGTCATAGAGTGTTCTGCTCTGTTTTCCTCTAAGAGTTTTATACTGCCTGGCCTTACATTTAGGTCTTTAATCCATTTTGAGTTTATTTTTGTGTATGGTATTAGGGAGTGTTCTAATTTCATTATTTTACATGTAGCTGTCCAGTTTTCCCAGCACCATTTATTGAAGAGGCTGTCTTTTCTCCATTGTATGCTCGTGCCTCTGTTATCAAAGATAAGGTGACCATATGTGTGTGGGTTTATCTCTGGGTTTTCTATCCTGTTCCATTGATCTATATTTCTATTTTTGTGCCAGTACCATACTGTCTTGATGACTGTAGCTTTGTAATATAGTCTGAAATCAGGGAGCCTGATTCCTCCAGCTCCATTTTTCTTTCTCAAGATTGCTTTGCCTGTTCAGGGTCTTTTGTGTTCCCATACAAATTGTGAAAATTTTTGTTCTAGTTGTGTGGAAGATGCCAGTGGTAGTTTGATAGGGATTGCACTGAATCTGTAGATTGCTTTGGGTAGCATAGTCATTTTCACATTGTTGATTCTTCGAATCCAGGAACATGGTATATCTCTCCATCTATTTGTATCATCTTTAATTTCTTTCATCAGTGTCTTATAGTTTTCTGCATACAGGTCTTTTGTCTCTTAAGGTAGGATTATTCCTAGGTATTTTATTCTTCTTGTTGCAGTGGTAAATGGGAGTGTTTCCTTAATTTCTCTTTCAAATTTTTCATCATTAGCATATAGGAATGCAAGAGATTTCTGTGCATTAATTTTGTATCCTGCTACTCTGCCTATTCATTGATTAGCTCTAGTAGTTTTCTGGTAGCATCTTTAGAATTCTCTATGTATAGTATCATGTCATCTTGCAAACAGTGACAGTTTTACTACTTATTTTCCAATTTGGACTCCTTTTTATTTCTTTTTCTACCCTGATTGCTGTGGCTAAAACTTCCAAAACTATGTTGAATGAGAGTGGTGAGAGTGGGCAACCTTGTCTTGTTCTGATCTTAGAGGAAATGGTTTCAGTTTTTCACCATTGAGAATAATGTTGGCTGTGGGTTTGGCATATATGGCCTTTATTATATTGAGGTAGGTTCCCTCTGTGCCTACTTCCTGGAGAGTTTTTATCATAAATGGGTGTTGAATTTTGTCAAAAGCTTTTTGTGCATCTATCGAGATTATTATATGGTTTTTATCCTTCAGTTTGTTAATAAGGTGTATCACATTGATTGATTTGCATATAGTGAAGAATCCTTGCATTCCTGGGATAAACCGCACTTGATGATGTATGATGGTGTATGATCCTTTTAATGTGATGTTGAATTCTCTTTGCTAGTATTTTGTTGAGGATTTTTACATCTGTGTTCATCAGAGCTATTGGCCTGTCGTTCTCTTATTTTGTGACATCTTTGTCTGGTTTTGGTGTCAGGGTGATGGTGGCCTTGTAGAATGAATTTGGGAGTGTTTCTCCCTCTGCTATATTTTGGAAGAGTTTGAGAAGGATAGGTGTTAGCTCTTCTCTAAATGTTTGATAGAATTCGCCTGTGAAGCCATCTTGCCCTGGGCTTTCGTTTTTTGGAAGATTTTTAATCACAGTTTCAATTTCAGTGCTTGTGATTGGTCTGTTTATATTTTCTATTTCTTCCCAGTTCAGTCTCGGAAGGTTGTGCTTTCCTAAGAATTTGTCCATTTCTTCCAGGTTGTCCATTTTACTGGCATAGAGTTGCTTGTAGTAGTCTCTTAGGATGCTTTGTATTTCTGTGGTGTCTGTTGTAACTTCTCCTTTTTCATTTCTAATTCTCTTGATTTGAGTCTTCTCCCTTTTTTTCTTGGTGGGTCTGACTAATGGTTTATCAATTTTGTTTATCTTCTCATAGAACCAGCTTTCAGTTTTATTGATCTTTGCTATTGTTTCCTTCATTTCTTTTTCATTTATTTCTGATCTGATCTTTATGACTTCTTTCCTTCTGCTAACTTTGGGGCTTTTTTGTTTTTCTTTCTCTAACTGCTTTAGGGGTAAGGTTAGGTTGTTTATTAGAGACTTTTCTGGTATCTTGAGGTAGGATTGTATTGCTGTAAACTTCCCTCTTAGAACTGCTCTTGCTGCATCCCATAGATTTTGGGTCATCGTGTCTCCATTGTCATTTGTTTCTAGGTATTTTTTGATTTCCTCTTTGATTTCTTCAGTGATCTCTTGATTATTAAGTAGTGTATTGTTTAGCTCCCATGTGTTTGTATTTTTACAGTTTTTTTCCTATAATTGATATCTAGTCTCATAGCGTTGTGGTTGGAAAAGATACTTGATACGATTTCAATTTTCTTAAATTTACCAAGGCTTGATTTGTGACCCAAGATGTGATATATCCCGTAGAAAGTTCCATGAGCCCTTGAAAAGAAAGTGTATTCTGTTGTTTTTGGATGGAATGTCCTATAAATATCAGTTAAGTCCATCTTGTTTCATGTATCATTTAAAGCTTGTGTTTCCGTATTTATTTTCATTTTGGATTATCTGTCCATTGGTGAAGGTGGGGTGTTAAAGTCCCTGTCTATGATTGTGTTACTGTCGATTTCCCCTTTTATGGCTGTTAGCATTTGCCGTATGTATTGAGGTGCTCCTATGTTGGGTGCATAAATATTTACAATGGTTATATCTTTTTCTTGGATTGATCCCTTGATCATTATGTAGTGTCCTTCTTTGTCTCTTGTAATAGTCTTTATTTTAAAGTCTATTTTGTCTGATATGAGAACTGCTACTCCAACTTTCTTTTGATTTCCATTTGCATGGAATATCTTTTTCCATTCCCTCCCTTTCAGCCTGTATGTGTCCCTAGGTCTGAAGTGGGTCTCTTTTAAACAGCATATGTACAGGTCTTTTTTTTTTAATCCATTCAGCCAGTCTTTGTCTTTTGGCTGGAGCATTTAATCCATTTACATTTAAGGTAATTATTGATATGTATGTTTGTATTACCATATTCTTAATTGTTTGGGGTTTGTTATTGTAGGTCTTTTCCTTCTCTTCTGTTTCCTGTCTAGAGAAGTTCCTTTAGCATTTGTTGTAAAGCTGGTTTGGTGGTGCTGAATTCTCTTAACTTTTGCTTGTCTGTAAAGGTTTTAATTTCTCTGTCGAGTCTGAATGAGATCCTTGCTGGGTAGAATAATCTTGGTTGTAGGTTTTTCCCTTTCCTCACTTTAAAAATGTCCTCCCACTCCCTTCTGACTTGCAGGGTGTCTGTTGAAAGATCAGCCGTTAACCTTATGGGGATTCCCTTGTATGTTATTTGTTGCTTTTCCCTTGCTGCCTTTAGTATGTTTTCTTTGTATTTAATTTTTGATAGTTCGATTAATATGTGTCTCAGCATGTTTCTCTTTGGGTTTATCCTGTATGGGACTCTCTGTGCTTCCTGGACTTGATTGACTATTTCCTTTCCCATGTTAGGGAAGTTTTTGACTATAATCTCTTCAAATATTTTCTCAGACCGTTTCTTTTTCTCTTCTTCTCCTGGGACCCCTATAATTTGAATGTTGGTGCATTTAATGTTGTTCCAGAGGTCTTTGAGACTGTCCTCAATTCTTTTCATTCTTTTTCTTTATTCTGCTCCCCGGCAGTTATTTCCACCATTTTATCTTCCAGCTCACTTATCCGTTCTTCTGCCTCGGTATTCTGTTATTGATTCCTTCTAGAGTATTTTTAATTTCAGTAATTTGTTGTTCATCACCGTTCGTTTGCTCTTTAGTTCTTCTAGATCCTGTTAAATGTTTCTTGTATTTTCTCCATTCTATTTCCGAGTTTTGGGATCATCTTTCCTATCATTACTCTGAATTCTTTTCTAGGTAGGTTGCCTATTTTGTCTTCATTTATTTGGTCTTGTAGGTTTTTACTTTGCTCCTTCGTCTGTAACATATTTTTCTTTTCATTTCCTTTTTTTTTTTTTTTTTTTTTTTGATGGGTGAAGCTGTATTCCTGTCTTACTGGTTGTTTGGCCTGAGACATCCAGCACTGGAATTTGCAGGCATTTAGATAGAGCCAGGTCTTGGTGCTGAGATGAGGACCTCCAGGAGGCCTCACTCTGATTGATATTCCCTGGAGTCTGAGGTTCTCTGTTAGTCCAGTGGTTTGGACTCGGAGTTCCCACCACAGGAGTTTGGACCCGACCTCCGGCCTGGGAACCAAAATCCTGCAAGCTTCATGGTGCAGTTAAAAAAAAAAAAAAAAACAGAAAGGGAAGAAAGAAGAAGAAAAGGAGCAGTAAAATATCAAAGAATAAAAAACAAAATAAAATTAGGAAGATAAAAAGTATATTAGGAAAAATAAAACTATAATTGAAACAACTGCAGCCAGGTAAAATAAAACCAGAACAGAAAAAAAACAGGTGGGGGGGTGGCAACACACCAAAAGGAGAAATCACTAACAAAGTATAAAGAATAAAATAAAATTAGAAAAATAAAAGATTTATTGGGAAAAATAAAAATATAAAAGAATCAACAACAGTGGATCAACCAGGTAAAGCAGAACCCCAATCTGAAAGAGGAAAAAAACAAAAAAGCCTTGGCTATAGGGATGGGGTTTAGGCAGTGGGTGGAACTTAGGCAGGGGCGGGGTTTTGGGTGGGCCGGGGCCTCTGCTTAGGACCTGCGCAGAAGTGGAGAGGCAGCACGTGGAAAGGAGGGTCTCCGGAGTGTGCAGTTCTGGAGTTTGGAGGTAGGGCCCTGAGTGAGGGTGTGTGGGTGGAGTTTAGGGCCAGCACGTTGGAGGGGGTCTCCGAGTGCAGAGGTGGGGCCCTGGGTGGCAGTGTAGGGGCGGGGCTTGGGCTCTGAGCAGCAGGAGGGAGGCTCCGAGGGCAGAGGATTAGGTCCCAGCAGCCTCCCAGGTGCCTAGGTGGACAGGGAAAGCACTGGCCCCGTTCCCCTCCGTTCCTTCGTGCCCCTCCCCCACTGTCTCCCCCAGGGTCTCCCCAGTAGCCACTGGGGTGCCAGCCACCCTTCAGGGGTGCCAGCCCCGGAGGTCTGGGCTTTACTTTTGCTCCCCCTTCCCCACCTCCCACTCCCTCAGGACCCACGCGGCTGCAGGGGGCCTCGGTGGGCAGAGGATCAGGCCCGGGGATCTCAGCAGGTTCCTGAGGGGTCCAAGTGGGCAGGGGAAACCTGGCCACGCTCCCTTTTGATCCTCTGCCCTCCCAGTGGTTCCCCAATTTCCCCCTTCAGGCCTGGGATCCCTTCCCCTCAGGGACGCTAGTCCCGTCCCGCCGCCACTTCTCCTCCCCCTTCACTCCCCCCACACCCCGCGTCCTACCCGGTCGCTGGGGGTTCCTCCCGTCCCCTCAGGTGACCGTGGTCCCCCACTGGGGCCTGGTAGATGCCCTAGTTGTGCGGAGACGCGAATTCTGCGTCCTCCTAGGATGCCGTCTTGACTCCGCCCGTCTTATATTCTTTTGCTTGCTCTTTTCTGCTGTTTTTATTAAATACTAAAACAACCTAGTATTCTCTTAGTCATTTCTCAAATCTTTTCTTAGTTTATTGAGAAAATTATATTTCTTAATATAAATATATGATATTTACATAAATATTTTCTTCAGTTTAATGCATCTGATGATCTCTTTCATTGTTATTTATTCAGTATTAGCTGAATAAATCAGCAGCATTAGCTTTAGATTATACACATATTGTTTATAATGTGTGTGTGTGTGTTTTCTTTAGTTACTTCCTATGTGGGTCTCTTTCCCCCAATGAGAATATAGTTCAGGTTCAGGGCCACAATTTTGATGACTTTTGTCATCCTTATTGTACAGCTCTGGACACCAGGAAACTCTCTATTTCTTATTTATTGATACAGGTAAGAATAGAGAAGGAGATCGTTTTGGGAGGTGGAGATATTTCATAATGAAAGGAATAGCTGTGATATTGGAGGGCGGTACCAGGCACCAAACACTAGGAAGCCGAGTAAAACAAATTAGAACTGGGCATAGAAATGAACAAAAAGGATTCCATATACCAAAATTGCCTATTCAAGAATTTGGCTCAGGGCTAGACCTGTTTTTCTAGAAACATTCCATCAGTGTTTGTAAAATGAATGATCAGTTGTTTGATTGGCTGATGGATGGATGGGTAACTGAGTTACAGAGTTATAGAATTTTCACTTAGGTTATTGAAGGAGCATTGTCCACATAACTAGTTAACAAAATTACTATTTGTTCCATGAGCAGATTACATGAAAAAAATTCAGTTTTGTTTTCTAAGTGTGTTTCAATCACTATGGTTTGGTTACAACTAAAAGTAATAAGCGGCTATCTTAGTACTCACTTCTAATAAGTATGCTAGAAAATCATCATCCTTTAATTTCTGGGCCAGCCATTGGGTGTCCTACAGTCAGTGTTTTCTTTGAAGCACATCACTCATAAATGAGGCATCTGTACCTCTGCATCCAGCTTGTACTGGTCCAAATTCATACTGTGTAGGGGGGAGACAAGCATAGTTGGAGCAAAGGCTGAAAGGTGAGGTGGTGAAATTAGTATTCTTACCCCATGAAGGCTACCCTTTCAAAGGAGAAAGGGAGTTGTTTGGCACTAAAACAGCAGGCCAATAGGAAAGGTTTTGAAATATATAGCACTGGATCTTGATTTTTAAGTTATTGGGGCTAAAGGAAGGAGAAATGATTCTTGGAACCAGAAAGGCTTGAGACTGTGGACAGTTTTAGGACAGAAGCTGCAGGTGTCTTTTCTCCAACGTGCTCCCTCTCCTGGAGACTTTGACAGCCAACTCGTGTCCTGACAACTCTGCGGGTGGGAGTGTGGGAGAGGCCTGTCACCTACTGCATGTCTTAGTACGTGTGTGTGTGTGTGTGTGTGTGTGTGTGTGTGTGTGTGTGTGTGTGTGACATTGAAAAACAATAGGAAAGAGACAGAAACAGCAGGAGAGAAGAGAGAAGCCAGGAAGTCAGGAATAAGGAAATGACTTGAAATAGCCATTTAGTCATTTAGACACTTGGACAACTAAGAGAGTCAGCGCCAAACCTGCCCACTTTTGTTTCAGCCCCATCCAGGGCTCAGGGCTCTTTTATCATCCCTACATCTATGTGCAGAAGATGAATCTGCTTTAGAAAAACCGGGAGAAAATTTCCTCTTTTGCTCACCCAGGTTGTCTGTTCCTCAGTGCCTTCCCAATCTACTTTAAGAAGCTAGCAGAGTTTGGGGGAAATCAGGCAGTTTAAGGAGTATGTCATGAATAGAAAAAAGGAGTGAGAGTCCAAGAAATATTATCCATGTTCCCCAATTAGTGAAAAATGTAAAGAACTAGCATTTCTTTTTATTCTTCTTTCCCCACTACCACATATTTTGGGCTGCAATGATCTGTCACTAAGGACAGTGCTGGTGTCAAAACAATTTTGACCCTTTAGCATGCATGAGTACACAAGCCAGGCAGTATGTTTGAGGCAGAGTCCTAGGAATTCCTGCGTATTTATTCACCTCTCAGGTTTAGCTCGTTTCTTTACCTCCCTTCCACATAGTATCTATACTCATGTTGTAAATAGGCAAGATCAAGGTAGTCACACTGCCATTAGCTGAGTGGCACAGCAAAGGACATCATTTCCAGTCTGTTGGCTGACTTCAAAGGACCCACCCTATCTAGTTCTGAAGGGTTTTAGAGTCAGAGCGTACTTTGTGTTCTTAGGATTTTTAAAGTTTAGGCTTTATTCATTCTCTCTCTCTCTTTCTCTCTTTCCCTCTTCCCCACCCCCCCCTTGCCCCTCACCCTTCCCAAAGTAACCTATTAGTGTCTGACCTCCCCCCGCAGATCATTGTGGATTACAAATTAAGTTGTCAGTTTCTCTAGGAATAAAGAACTACATGCAATAGTGGAATTTCTAAATAGGTTATGACCGCAGCATGATTAAATTAAATGTTTGCTTCATAAATATTTTCATAAAATATGCTTTTAAATTCTATGTGTGATTATGATAGAAGTCAAATTTGTTCTCAGTGGGCTTAGGAGTTGATTCTATATCCTTCTTGCTGTCCACAAAATGTTTCTTAGTATCACATGAGAATTGTATTCTACTGACAAGTGTATTATATTACGTTAATAATTGTATCATACTGTAAAATTACTGATGGCTTCTTAATATGCTTCGTGTTAACGTGGTAGTTCCCGACTCTCCCTTTGCATTTGTGGTGTATAGTGTCACCTAATGGTCAGAAGGTTCAGTGCGTGATTGCATTTCTGTAGATGGCGCTCTCAGTCAAAGCAAGCTCTAGGAGAGCATGGCATTTTCTCCTTTGTCTTTTTGTCTGCTTATTTCTTGTGTGGGACCGATTCAATATTTATGATTGTTTGGGGAGCTCCTGGCTTAACCCCATCGGACAGGGATTTAATAGTCTCTATGTTGTCATCATAATTCAAACAAAATAGTTGTTTTTTTCTGGTGTTCCCTTAGCAGTTGTATTTCAAGGAATTTCAGCATCCCGCATAAAATATATTCCTATATGTGTTTTGTAAACTTTAAATTTCGGACATACTACGCTATGCATGTTGCTGCTGCTTTAAGAGCATTCCCTGTATCAAATCTTAACATCTGGAATTACCAGTGCATTTTTTGAAATTTTTATAATTTTTACAAAAAATTTTATAAAATTTATAATTTTATAAATTGTTTTCTTTTTATCAGTTTTTTTTAAGTTTAAATGCTTCCCAGAATTTTCAAATCTCAAAGAATGCTTTTAGTATTTCTTACCAGAAGAGGTATAGTAGAAACCTAGGTTCTTGCCAAAATTCTGAATCAAGTACATATGTTACTTTTATTAGATATTTAAGAGCAATCAACGTCTACCTGCAGTCTAAGTATGGGTTTTGTATATGTAGAAAGATGTGACCATAAAGTACTCTCTGATCTGGGAGGCATGGTAAAAATTCCATATTTAAGACATTTTTTTCTCTTCTCTCTGTGTGGTGGCAGATGAAGCATATTGCTTGAAACATGCCTTGTAATTTCACTGGATCCAGCTGTGCATGTTTTGGTGCATAAATACACTCTGC
The DNA here is from genome assembly GCF_949774975.1 of Lagenorhynchus albirostris. Lineage (NCBI taxonomy): Eukaryota > Metazoa > Chordata > Mammalia > Artiodactyla > Delphinidae > Lagenorhynchus > Lagenorhynchus albirostris. The sequence continues at coordinate 8,540,551 of NC_083110.1, forward strand.
ATTTGGAGTTCCAGTGGAGAGGAGAACACAGCTTCTTTTCCTTTCTTGTGTGACTACAGATGTCATTGGCATTTGAAATTACAAATGCCTGTATGCTCATGTTTTAATTGCCTCTTAGAAGGCATAAGCACAGTCTTTTTTGAACAGGTTTCCTAAATTAATTGGAGCATTAAGGGCACGAGAGAGGGAAGTCTTACGTGAGTCCTATATATCCTGTGTATAAGTGGAGGACACCAGAAGTTCTGTAGTGCAGTCCTATTATACATGCAGCCGTATCTCATTTCACATTATTTTCTAATTACTGTGCTGTGTTCCTGTCTTGACATCCTCTTAGGAGGTGGAAACCATCCCCTGCTGGTACCCTATGATACACTGACGGCCAAAGAGAAAGCCAAGGATAGGGAAAAAGCACAGGACATCCTCAAGTTCCTGCAGATCAATGGCTATGCTGTATCCAGGTAAAAGTACACCTACTCCAGTTACACATTCTCGTTATAAGACTGAATATTTAAATATCCCTATCAGATTTAAGGCTGCAAATGAACTCAGTGATCTCTTTAAATCTTAGAGCTACTGTTTAGTATGTTCAAAATATACGTGTCAGAAACATTAATGCCCTTAGCTGTTGTGCCACATAATTGAGTTCCTTACACTTCTTATGTTAAGTCCCCATCCATCATTTAGGCAAAATCCCTAGGCAAAAATGACACTCTATTTTTCTAAATGCAACATTTTATTACATAGTAATAGTTATTTAGTACAGTTTTATATCAGGTACAAAGTATTTTTTATAAATTAAATCTTTTTTGTTTTTACCTGCAAGAATATTAGCTAACCTTGCAAATTTATCTGTATCTGTGTGTGTGTGTCTATACCCATCTATATATTGCTATATGTAAAATGTTAAATATACTTCTCTCTATATATAGGTATTTAACAAAGTATATTTCGTTTTTACCTTACCTTCTAATAGTCTTTGTAGATGTTGGTTTCCATTTTTCCTTTTTGCTTTTCTAGAGGATTCAAGGACCTGGAATTGGACACTCCTTCTATTGAGAAACGATTTGCCTATAGTTTCCTTCAGCAACTCATTCGCTATGTGGACGAAGCCCACCAGTATATCCTGGAGTTTGGTAGGTACCATAGTCCTATTACTAACAGCCCAGTTTTTGTTATTCTTAACGTTTACAACATCAGGAGATAGAACAGCATAGACTACTGGGATGCTTGTGGTCTGCTCCCGGATGGTATAAACACTTTCTATCCATCATAATACTAATTTGAGTCTACAAGTCAATAGGCAAACTCATTTTTAAGGATGGGTAAATTTTGAGAACTTAAAAAAAATCTAACATGTAATACTTTTCTCCTTAAAATGTTTATTGGCATTGATTTTTCATTTTGAAAGATACATTGGATGGACATCAGATTTTAAGGTACACTTAAATCTTTCCTTATGACATTAATTTCTCTGCTGTTAAAAAAAAACTAAACTAAAACTCTATGGATTCTCCAAATTTCTAGACAATGTAAAGGCCTTGAGTTTAGCCTGTGCAGCGTTACAGATTTATATTAGAGTATCTGCAATACAGAATACTTGATTATTCTCTTAGAGTAAAAGGAAAGACCTCTTCCCCATCTGGCTCAGTGCCATTTAAGTACAAAAAGAACTCCTTATTTTAAATCTAAGATTCAGAACAGATCATCAAGACAGCCTCCTCTCACTTCTCTTATTTTGTGTTTATCCTCAGCATTGCTGAATTAAAATTCAAGTTGTCAGTTACTCACCTTTGTGTCAGATCCCCTTCCAGCCACTGGTTGGTATTAGGATATAAAGGAGTAGAGTTTGGTCCTTTTTGAAAGGCAGTGTGCTCTGCTGGTGGTCCATCTTCTTGTTTTCTTTTCCAGTTTTAAGTTTCTCTTTCTGTTTTTGTTTTGGTTTTTTAACCCTCATTCTTTCTGTTTTCAGCCCCTTTCCTTGGGGCCCATAGTCCTAGATCCCTTAGTGGTACATCAGCAACAAACCCCTCCTAACCAAGGGCTTTTTTTGCTGCTGTTTTCTTAGGATTTATATTAGTTTTCAGCACAGCATCAGATTAAAGTTTATAGAAATTCGAGCTCTGGTATTTTCTTGTTCCTGGCCCCTGGATCCCCAATATGATTAGATCCCCCATATGATTTTCTACTTGAGCATCGTCCTCTTAAAGAACCTCCCTCTTTTTCCACCTGCCTCTTTAGCTACAGTACAAATGCTATATTTTTCCTCTCTTAACCATCTTTATCATAAAGGCCAGTTATACAAACTAATCTATAATATGCAGTCTCTTTGTAACTCATCCAACAATATATTTTTTTAAATATGATAGTCACCTTGACTAGTAGCCAAATTAGTCTGAATGAAATTTGACCAAAGAACAAGCATGAGGCCATGGTGAACTTTTGAAGCTTTTATGCACAAAGTTAAGTGTTGACATTTCTAATCCACATTTAAAAGTATCTGTATGAGTAGCAGCTCTGGGATCCAGCGTTTTTTTTTTGATGAGAGAGGAGAAGAGGGAATAAAGAGTGATCGTTTGGAAAGGGAATAAGCAAAGTTTTTGCTTAGGTATGGGTAGCAGAAACAGAACTTTGAAGGGTAAAATGTGTTTAGGCTTTGCTTTATTCACATTATATTCAAGTTTCTGAATAAACCTCCTAGGACAGCGTTTGTGTGTAAGGAGTGGTGAGAAGCTAACTACAGGGCAGATTCACCCACTTCACACATTTCTTTCTTTCTATACGATAGAGAAGGTATTATGAACGGAATTCTGTGGAGAAATAAGGTTAGATTAATATAGAGCCCAACAAAATTAGTTTTTTTTTTTTTTTACAATTGCTGATGTTACCTGTTCCATTTTCAGGTGGCTTTGGCAGGGCAAATTATGTACAAGAATTCTGTCAAGAGGAGAAGCAGAGTTGAGATTGTCTACACGATCATTTGTTTTCATTTTCATTTTTCATTATTACTAAAAACCAAAATTTCTGTAATACCGTCTTCTTTTATCTTACACTTTATTGCCTTTGCAACACATCTTTAATATATTCATTCTTAAACATAGACTCATGGTGATGGTAAGAATATGCCTGTGCCTTTTTTGAAGTTTTGTATTACATCACAGATCATACTCTCTCCAAATCTTTTCACATTTTCTACAGAGGCATTTTTGTTAAAATATATAATGAAAGGAAAGATATTTCCTATTTAGTTCTTTGAAATACTAGCAGATTTAGATAGGTACAAATTTCTGTCTCAATAACGTTTATATGAGAAGGTCCCTGAGGTGGATCCAGCTATTCTGCGTAATATGCTTGAGAGAGATTTAGCGCAAAAGTGATTTAAAAGAAATTGAAATTCGCAAGCATTGAAAAGCCATTATTTTCTTTTACTTATTCATGGGAAGAGCACGGTCTGATTTTACAAAGTATTACCTAAGTTCTCTAAAAGTTATCCTGAATTTATGCTTAAGATTTAATAAAGTGTATTTCAAATTGTTTATATTTCTATGTGCAAAAGAACTTTTTCAAGCAAAAGTCAGTTTGATTCTTATAAAATATGGAAGCTCTGTGTACAGATTTTACTGAAACCTTATATCCAGTTCTGAAATTCTTAGCTCTCCAATCTGTTCTGCATAGCATCATGGTTATTATAGTTTATTGCTACCTCTTCTATATGTATGAAACCTCCTTTATATGCATGAGGGAGGTAGGAAAGGCCACCTTCTAAGCTAAACGCATTCAGTCAATCAGTTCTTAACCTTGAACTCATTTTCTACACCACGGGGAAAATCCAGGGCTTTTTGCTTTGCTTATGGAAATTATCTTTTGACACCGGTGAACTTTTTTATTCTTTAGCAGAATGTTAATTTTCCAACCTAGTATTACAGCTGTGGTCCTCCCCGTCATCACAGGCACTGGCTTCCTGAAATTTTTCCACTGGTATATTAATATTAAAGGCTGTAACTTGCAGTCACACCAAGAAGTCACTATCTTTATTTAGAGGTCCGTGTTAAAATCTAACAAATTACGTTTACTTATTTTCCACTCACTTTTCTCACCCCAGGGAGCTTCTTTCTTACTGAAAGAGAATGTGGGATTTTCCTGCTAAAAATGTGGGATTTTTACTTTATTCCAGTTTCCTCCCTACTTGTCAATCAGATCTCAAAGCTACACCAGTATGTTTGTGCTTGTAACCACATGTATGGGCTGTCTCAAGAGCTTTTTAATTTTGATTTGGGTATGTTTTTAATCTTTTTTTAAATTACACAACTGAAGTTAGCCTTTATATTTTTGTATTCAGTTTAGTGGGGTAACGCATTTAGCAATGTGTTCTAAACTTAGCATTTGGGGTGAATATCTTGCAATGTTTGAAGTGCAACATGTACCTAAAAACTCTTCATGTCTACAGATGGTGGCAGCAGAAGCAAAGGAGAACATTTCCCTTATGAACAAGAAATCAAGTTCTTTGCTAAAGTACAGTATACAATCCATCCTGTATTTCCTTCAATATGTTTGTTTACCAAATCTACTCTTTAGATCGTTGCCTCTTTATGGAATGCACTTGTCTACAAATGTGAATTCTACTCTAACTAAATATTCTGTGGCATGAAAATAACTGCATGGATCATGTGGGATAAATGTGCTCCCAGCACCTTTGGTCATGCTTTAACTCGCTCTGCTCTCCGTACCGTATTTCTCAAATGACTTTATCCTCCGTGAAGTCCGACTCAAAGTTCTCTTTTTTGGCTTTATCATATGACATAAAGGAGAAACATCTATTTCCTAACATTTGAATATTGTTCTGATTTAAAATTTTTAGATGAATATTTCTTTGTTATAGAGGAAAAGCATGAGTTAATTTATCAGTGGGTATGTATAAGAACCTATACTATAGAATCCTTGTGGGACCTGAATCCTACTCAGAAGAGGAAAACTGAGGCTCAGAGAGGATCAATTGTTCATAGTTAGAGTATATCCCATGATTTTTATTTATTCCGTTTAATACGAATTTATCAAGAATTTGCTGTGTGCACACTCCAGCCAGTACGGGAAGGAGATGAAGAGTTGCAGAGTGTCCACATTGGGTCCATTCACGTACTCAGTGTTTACTCTGAGCCTAGTCTGTGCCCTGCATGGAATTATGTCCTGGAGATTCACTAGCACAAAGACAGAATGCCCTTGGGAAGCTTTCCTATTTACAATATGTTTTAGTTAACCCGAAGACCTAATGATTTCCGCCCATTTCCTCTCAAAGTACTTGCATTTGGTGGTTATAGGTCATTTACAAAATGACATATTATGGGCTTCCCTGGTGGCGCAGTGGTTGAGAGTCCGCCTGCCGATGCAGGGGACATGGGTTCGTGCCCCAGTCCGGGAAGATCCCACATGCCGCGGAGCGGCTGGGCCCGTGAGCCATGGCTGCTGAGCCTGCACGTCCGGAGCCTCTGCTCCGCAAAGGGAGAGGCCACAACAGTGAGAGGCCCGCGTACCAAAAAAAACAAAAAAACAGAAAAAAATGACATATTATTTTGACTGATTAATATTTGGTTTCTATTATATGTTTTCAGAATTGTACCCTTTACTGTAAGGGAGATTTCTCTTGTCTTTTCTTTCCACTCAGTCTTGCACCCCAAATCTGTATCAGTCCTCTGAAGTCTGTCTTGGGCTGCACATTGCTGGTTATCTGTTCTGCTAGGATGTAATCGCCCTTGAGAACCCGTGATCAGAAGTGCTGTATTCATGGCCTCTAATCACACGTTTAAAATACATTCTTGTATTTCATTGCCTGTGCACGCAGCGCCCCTAGTGATTTTGTTTGCAGATACATGCCTAATGTGGCTTAATTTCTACTAAGTCTATGATTCATTCATTCACATATTTATTGAGAACCTATTATATGTCAATCACTAAGTTCAGGCAGTGTCACCACTTCCTAGGAAGATCACTAAAAGCTTTTGTATTCCTATTAAAAAATATACCTACCTTGTAGGGGAAAAATGTATTTAGACAGACTTGAGTCTAAATACTGGTAATGCCAGTTATTATTACTTTTTTCATTTATTTATTCAACAAATATTTATCTAGCGCTTGCTACAGGCTTGCAACAAGGTCCTAAGCGCTGGTGCATCAGTGGTAAATGAAACAGAACAAGCAGTAGTCACAGAGGCCAGGAGAGGGCTTTAATGGGAAACAAACCCAGAAATGTTTCTTTCTCTTGTGTGCCTTAGAGACCCTTAGGGAGAGAGACTAACCCCAAAAATCATACATATAAAATATAAAATTGCAACTGATGTTCAAAGACCAGAGGATGCAGGGAGTTCATCTAGTTGACAGGCCAGCAAAGGCTTATCTGATGAAGTGCCACTGCGCTGAGGCCTGCAGGAGGAGTGAAGTGAGTGGGTTATGGGGTGTGGGGAGAGCATCTCAGACAGAGTGAATGGCAGGCACAAAGCCTGTGGACGGAGGAGGGGGAGGAATTGGCCAACAGCCATCAGGATTAGCGGGCAGAATCGGGAGGTGGGCTTTGCCAGAGGCCAGGTAAGAGCTTTGTGCAGGTAGGTAAGCGGCAATGTGACTCTGAGTAAATCATTCACTTTCTACATCTCAATTTAATACCTAGAAATCAGGGATGATGGCCGCTACCGTACAGAGTGGTTACTGGGATACATGAAATGATAGCATGTCAGTTACAATCCTCAGACATGGTAGAGACTCAGTAGAAGGTCATCACTGATTATTTCTGAACCTTTCAGGCACGGAACTGCATGATGTGAAAATATTAAGACTGTTTCATTTTGAGAAAATATTGAGGCTAATTTCAAACCATTGAAAATCTGATGTGTTTTTTTTATAATTACACACATGCGCGCGCGCACACACACACACACACACACACACACACATATAGGGACTGGAGACAGCAGAGTGAGACTTAGGAGAGGCGTACTTTGAAATGGTGCTGACTGGCATGGCTGTGGCTATTGGGGACTTATTGCATGTGGACAGAACTCTGGCTGCTCTAAAAACTCAGCACTCATTCATCCCCTGGAAGAGTCCACTGTGTAGATCTGTTTCTTTTCCTTTCTTTCAGGTTGTTCTTCCTTTAATTGATCAGTATTTCAAAAACCATCGTTTATACTTCTTATCTGCAGCCAGCAGACCTCTGTGTTCTGGAGGACATGCATCAAACAAAGAGAAAGAAATGGTGACTAGGTAAATAGCTATAAAAAATAAAGACTGTTGTTTAAGTGTATTTCCTTTTGAGAACGAGCATCTCAGGTTCTTGAAGCAGGATCATGCGAAGAGTTCCCACCCATGTTCCCCGGCCCCTGGCCCCTTGGAATCAAACACTATGCGAAGGATGGTTTGGGCAAGTTAACACATGTGTTCTAGGTGTTGAGTTTTCTTACATTTTACTGCTAAATGTAACGCTGAGTAGAAGGAACAAAATACCCAATACAGAATCCACAAGCAGAGGCTGGAGAGGCATCACTGTATTAGTATTTTTTGTTAAATGATACCTTTTAACATTGGATTCCTGAAAATGTATTCAAATTGAATGTTTTTGCCAGCCTGTATTTTTCAGCAGAATCTCATTTTCAGAAATTATAACTTTAAATTTTAAAAAATTATGAGCCGTCTTGGGATAAAATGAAGTAAACATATATACTTTTTAAAGTTTTCTGCTCACACCAGTCAAGCCAGCATCCTAGCAGTGCTTTCTTATTTCTCTTTAAACCCAAGTATTCTTTGGAGATTTATTTGTGATTCTGCTGAGGATTTCAAGTTTGAGTCCTCAAAATTCTGCCAGCACTTAGTATACATGAGAATCAATTACTGAGAAAGCCTTCTTCTGTATTACATTGCACAGGAGTCCAAACCAACTTTTAGATTGTATTTGAAAAAAATTTCTATAAAAATGAGTACCCTGTATAAAGTAGAATACAGGCTTTCCTTGGTCTTGACATTTTTTAGTTATCTATTGCTGTTTAGCCGTATTATCACAAGTTTAACATCTTAAAAGAATATATATTTATCCTTTCACAGTATCTGTGGATCTGTCATCAGAGGCTTGCCTGGGAAACAAACCTCTTTTTTATTTTCTTAAGACTTTTTTTAGAGCACTTTTAGATTCATAGCATAGACTTGACTTTAATGATATGTTGAATGGCAGTGCAGTATCAGCCTATTGGACAGGGTGAGATGACATTGAATATAGACTGTTCCCAGAGGGTTAAGAGGAAGTAAGATTCCTGTGGGGCATAGCACTGGGGGTGGGATCTTAAGCTCATCTCTTTACTCAAATTTATTGTCTAGTTGGTTGTCTGCCAACAGGTAGATAGCCAATCATGTGATGTAAGATTGCAGCAGCATTAAAAATGTTTCCAAACTTCTTCAAATAATAAGCTTCCTGTGAAGTTGATAAAATGGATGATAGTTAAAATAACAGAGAATCCATTCCAGTAACTTACTTTGTTTCTACCAACTGTGTTACCAGAAGGAAAGGGAAGGAAGAGCTACTTTCCAAGATGCAGATAACCCCCCCCCTTCCCCACTATGGCATGGCCTTCCTTCCGCCTTCCCTAGGGGAGAGAGAGACCCATCTCTCCTCATTTCACACGCGCACTCATCCACACCACTGGCCCCATTGTTCCCCTGTGGATGGTGGGTGCGCACAGTAGCTGGAAAATGCCACAACACCAAGTTATCATTAAACACTATGGAACCAAGGCTACTGCACAGTCTCCTAGTCTTTCCTGGCCAGTTAACCTTTTGTAACAGAAACTTTGTTCCTAGAGGGTGTTGTTAATTTAATCACATTCATTAACATAAATCAAAATATAGTTGGAGAATATAGGGAAAAAAATGAAAAAAAATTATGCAAGTTCTGCTCTTTCCCTTCCCCTTTTATTGTGTCTTGTTTTTGCCATTCATTTTTCAGTTTTACTCTAAGAACTGTTCACTAACTACAGAAGTAACTAACTCTCCTTTACCAACTATATCCCTCATAGAAGAAATCAGAAGAGCATCACGATTCTGTGCTAGCCTCCCTTGATGTAGTTTTGGGGCCTTTAATAACACTGCCCCAGTTTTTAATGATTTCATCTTCAATTTTTTTCTTCACTTCTTGGAAAGAGGGTTGGTAAGTTTTACTTCTCCCACTAGCACTTCCGCAAAAGGGAATGTATGCCATTAAAATTTAATGTATGCCATTAAAATTCCAACACACAGGAATGAGAGACATAACAACAGAAGTAACTGATTTCTTCACAGTACTTTAATGCCAAACATAGCTAGAATTTATCCTCAGAGAGAAAAAAATCAGAGTTGAAAAATGAATAAGGTGATGGTAAATAAATTATGATACATGTTGTCCAGTCATTAAAATGATGATGGGTACAAATACATGATAACTTAGGAAAATTATCACTTAAAAAATAAAACATTTGTTCAAATAGTATTGATTTGGATTTTTTAAAAGAACCTAAATTTTTATGTATAGAAAAGTATTGGTAAGGAATAAATTTAATGTTAATGGTGGTTTTCTTTAGGTAGTGCATTGTAGATTTTATCTTACTATTTTTATGTGTTTTCCAAGTTTTTAAAATGAAAAAATCTTACTTTAATAATCATAAAGATATGTTTTAAAACAACCACCATCACTATCACATTAACAAAGACAAATAATTTGTTTGGCATGTTGAAATGGAATCACTGAAATTTGTAAATCTCTGATTTCTTACTACTTCAGTTAAATATTACTTCAATGAGTAAAATACGTAAAAAATACAATAAAACAGGTTTAAAAAAAGAACTGGCCCTGCTACTGTGAATAAACAAACATACCTGTATACACATGATGAGCATTGCCACGATCGTTTTAATTTGTATTTAACAGTTGGATGTAGCAGTAGTTATGTGGATCTAAATTAATTTCTCCACAGTTAAAACCAGGTTGTTCCCATTAGTTGTTTAGAGACCTCCTGGTACTAGAAATTAGGTATCGAGCATTTCCTGTCTACACTCAGTATTCTCCTGTCCACAGAGGTGAGTGAGATGGGGCATCTGCACTCCAGGAGTATACATGACAGTGGCTAAGTATATGGGAATAAATATTGTTCCAGCAGCAGAAAGCTGAGCGGTGCTGTAGGAGTCAAAGTAAAGTAAGAACCCCTTAGATGGGTATGGATGGGCTAGAGATTTATGGAAGTCATGACATTTAAAGTTGATCTTAAAAAATATGTAGGTCAGAGATTAAGAAAAAGGTATATTTTTTAGATATCAACGTACAGCGTAGAAGCTGGTCATTTAGGAGAAATACAGGTTATGTAGATTCATGATGGAACACTGTAATTGAGAGTAACTGTCAAAATATCTTTATTCTTTTTACTTAATTCATTAGCACTAAGAAGCCATTGACGCTTTTTAAATAGAAGAATGAGGACAGTCTGGGAGCATAAGTAGGATTGATAAGAGTAGCATGGCTGGGAAGCCATGGCAGGCGTTAGGAGCTATGGCAGGGATGCAAGCTGTTGTAACAGAAGTGCTGCTTCCAGTAGGTGGTGCTACCCGTGGGTTTGTTCAGCAAGTATTCTGAATGCCCCGTGGGTACAAGGTGCTGTCCTAGGTCTGAGGATAAACACACAGATACAACAGCACAGTTCCCAACTTCAATGGACTTAAAAGGATAGCTGAGGAGACACATACGTATAGAGCTAACCATGAACTACGTTGTGATGAGTGTAAATGAGCCATATATAAAGTGATGGGAGTGCACAGGAGATGTAAATGCAGAGAGGGGCTGCGTCTGAGAAACACGGAAGAGGGAAGGTAAGCATGCCTCGGGAATGAGTCCTATCTCAAGGAGAAAGGAGGAGGCCAACCTGGGGCTGAAGTTTCAGTGTTGAGTGGTTGGAACAATATTGATCTCACTAGCAAAAACAAGAAACTTCAGAAGAACTAGTTTTGAGAAGAAGAGTTCAAATTTGGTTAAAGAGGTACCATATGGAAGGATAAAGTACCAACAGGTCATTCAGTTGGAGATATCCAGCAGAAAGTGGGAAGTAGGTGTTTGGTGTTGGAGAGATCAGGGCAAGAAATGACATATTTGGGTATAATCTATACCCATCTCCTGCTCGAAGCTCTGAAAGCAGATGAAACTAAGGGAGAATCGGGGAGAAGCTGAAAGGTCTGAACCAAAACTTGGAGAATTATTACATTTCCAGGGTTTTCAGAAGTGGATCTTTGAAGAATAGAGAGAACAATTAATTAGAGAGGAGGTGGGAAGTAATACTGTAAAACAGAAACCAGAGTTTCACAGATTTAAGTAGTTAATGATGCCAAGTACTGTGGAGAGCTAGCTCTCTAGGATGGAGACGGAAAAGGAGGTTATTAGATTTGCTACTTAGAGGGTACTGAGAACTTCAAAAGAGTGTTTTTCAGGAGAGCGATGAGGTGGAAAGCAAACTCACAAGGCAATGAGTCAGGGAGGAAACTGCAGAATGAATTCTTAAGAATGTTAATAATGAAGGGATATAGAGAAAGGGGATAACGGGATTATGGAAATTGTCTTTAGAAAGACTACAGGCCAAAGTTTATAATAATCAAACCTTAGAGTCTGCACAGAAGCTACACCCTGAAAGAGGGTGGCACTGGAAGGGAGAGAGATACGATTTGTCTTTTCTTAGGACCTAGCTTTCTATATATCTGTATGTGTCTCTGGTGGCACATCTGTTACTAATTAGGAACACCTAGAGTTGGGAAGCAGCTGATATCATAAGAAGTCATTTTTTTCGGAGAGATTCTCCAACATAAATGTGCTCAGGATACAGAGCAATTCTGTTTCCTATCACCGCAAAGCACCCCGGGTCTAGATTAAAACATAATTCTAGTATTATAAATTCATAATTCAAATTCATAGGTTAAAAACGTAATCCTAGTATTATAAATTCAACGTCGCAGAATGTTTCACTCTGGATACTAGAGAGTGTCAGCGAGTAAGAGGTAAAAGATGTCGCTTAAAATAGACTAGATTCCAAGAATCCAAAGTGTGTACAATTCTAAGATGTAATCACTCTTTACATGGAGACAGATCCCTGTTAACACACAGAAAGCTCAGTGAATGAGGGCACCTGGAGAAAGTTGCTTTTGTTTTATGGTCTTTGTTCATTTCAATTATAGCCTAAAGATAAATAATGCTGCTCTGGGGTGGGGGGGGGGCTAATGTCTAATCTTACGTCTAACATCTACTTGAATAGATCATTGTTTGAAAAATATTTAGCACTGATAAGAGATTTCCCAAGACCTCGAAGTCACTTAAGCACTTGCAGATGAATATCTTCTTGGAAAAGCTACCCCATGCCCTATATAATTAATTTTCACCAATACATTATTTCACATTGTTACTGAAGTGAGAGATGATGGCCAAAGGCTACTGTAATAAAAGTGGTCCACAAAAGTGGTCCACTGTAATAAAAGTGATCCTGACTCCTTTCTCCCATTCTGCCGTGAGCAGTTGCCACCATTGATTCCATGGCATAGAGCCTGTCTCCCCAGTCCTGACGAGTGTACATCTGCACACTGCTGGTGATGGGAAAGCTTTGCAAGAGAGGATGGGGCAGTGAGGACATAGCTGTCATCATGATTGGGAAAATCAAGCTGAGTGGGGGGGGGTGCTGTACAAATGGATTTTCAAGGTTAGGGCTTTGGTAAGTTCTGGCTGTGGACCACCGGTGCTCTCTGAGGGTTCAGAAGAGTGTTGGATAGAAGTGAAAAGAGTGTCAGTTGTAATACGGGAGGTTAAGTGTCCTGGTAGATATTTGCAGATGGCCCCTGGCTGGGAGGGGACTTCTTTGAGCTTGGGTTGGGAGTGGTGAAGGAACACGTGGTGTTAGAAAAGGCTTCTTGGAGTAAACATGTCTGAGCTGAATCCTGAGGGATGTTTAGAAGAGATTATAGCATGAAACTGAGTGTTCCTAAAAATAGGGCCCAGCAAGAAAGCCACCAGACTGCCTGGTGACAGACGTGACAGGACAAGAACGGATATTGTCCAGGCTCTGGGCTGTGATCCAAGCATTAGTGCGTACCAATGCCATCATGTTGAGTGCTGGGCCCCCTTATGTGGAATCTCCCATTGGTGACCACCAGGAAGGACATGAAGACCCAGGAACTTAGTCTAGAGGAAATAAATGTTCAAGTCATGAATTAGCATTAGAAGCCCTTTAAGTTATCACATCTGTAACGTTTTTCTCTGAGGGATTATCAGTTGTTTAAATTCTCTCTCTAGTTCATTGTGTTCAGATTCACTGGATGCTTTGGTATATGTGTAAGGGGTGTGGTCAAGGTCCGGGAGAAGGAAAGGCCAAATGATAAAACATACTAAAAGTAAACATTTTATGCCCAAAGCACCATACTTCCATTGTTAAATGATATCCATAACAACAAATTTCTAGAACCTCAGTAGTACTTTGGGGCAGATAAAACTAAAGTTTTCTCCTTGTGGTTTTCTAGTAGTTATATTCTTACGGGGTTCATATAGATTGCTTTTATATTAATTAGCTTTGCTTTCGATTTTTTTTTGGTTCCTTATAATATGTGCTTTTTTAACCATGTTTGTTAAAGATATGCACTCAAAGACTCTTTCTTTAATATCTTTACTCCACATTCTGCTCAGATAATTGATTCTTTCTGCGTGACATCATGTTGCTTTTTTCCGGCTCATATATCAGCTGTTTATTTTTCTTTTTTCTTCTTCTTCTTTTTTTTGTTTTATTTTAATTTAATTTCTCCCTGTCTTTTCTACCTTCCCTTCCCCTTTTCCCTTTTCTCTTTTGTTTTTCTTTTGTCTTCAGCCTATTCTGCAAACTTGGAGTTCTTGTCAGGCATAGGATTTCACTATTTGGTAAGGAGACCCTTGAACAAATACTAGCATGGCCATCACTTGGTTTTCTTTGCCATTTTTGCACTGTGTTGTGTGCTGCTATGTTGCATGAATGCATGTTTGCATGGCTGGATGCATGGTCGTCATAGGCCAAGGTAAGGTCCTCAAGGTTGTTTATAAGTAGCGTTACCTATGGTGAAATTGAAGACTGTAACTTTATATACTAGTCCAAAGCACACTTGAAAATCAAAAGGTTATATTATTAAAGGCCAAATGAATGAAAATGGCAGCTTCTGCCGTATTTTATTTCAGAGGGGTGAAGCCAAACTGGGCCTCTGAATTCGTGTTTGGTTATCTCTTATAGATAAAGTAATGAGCTGTTATACACCAACAATTTTTAACTGCACTCTTTTAATGCTCTTGACTACAGATTTGCATGTCGACTGTATTCCAGACACTGGAGCTTCATAGTAGAGACAGTAAGCCTGGATTTGGCAAAAGCGACTTTTCTAGCACCCCTCACCCCATGGTAGTCAGTTTTTGTTCATTTCTGAGAATTCACGTAGCTGAAAGTCATGTTCCCAAACACTTGCTTTCAAAGAGCCTTGCAGGGCGGTCACTCACTTTCCACAGACTCTCCTTGCCGTGGGGCTTTAAGACTTCATAGCAGTCGGCAGAGTTTATGTTTTACGCTTTCCTGCATCCGGCTTCGTAACTGCCAAGGCACATTTTAGCTCAATGCTCTACAGGTTTTGAGACAGCGTCGGGGTGACTTCAGTAAGAAAACATTGAGTGTACTGATAGAGATGTTATAAGTCCCATTCCATTCACAGGAAGACCTAAGGATTAAGTCATTTCTATAAAAGCCACAGTGGATAAGCTGAGAACTAGGTACATGTACGTGTGTGTATGTGTATATATATGCAAATAACTTTTACATTCTTTACATTTTTTGAGAAATGATAGTTTCTGGATGTGACTACTTAATGCTGTATTTGCTTTCTAATATTGTTCCTTCCAGTATTTGGGTGTTTTTAAGATATATTTCTCATAAATTGCCTGAGTTCTTGCATTATTGTTTCAGTTATCCAAAATTAACGGGGAAATTGTCTTCAGAAAGCTCTCCTAAGTTGGCTGGGTTTGTTTGACTTCTCTTCATCGTAGAAAAATTTCTATGAAAATTGTTCAGACAGAGCTTTTGTATACTCCTTAACCTTCTCATGATAGAGGAAGGCTCTGATGGGGACCCCATAAAAATACTTGCTGTTGTGCTCTCTCTAGCTTCTTACCTATTTTAACTTCTTGGTTTCCCATGTTATGTTTTGCTATAATTTTATTTTTAAAATTTTTGAGGCATTCCGTATATACGACAGAGTACACAGATCTTGAGAACAGCTTGATGACGTAGCTTGATGAGGTTTTACATGTATCTGCCCGTTTTCTCAGGTCGAGACACAGAACATTTTCAGCATCCCAGAAGCCTGCCTTGTGCCATTTTGAGATTTATAACCCTCTGCAAAGGAACTATATGTAAACTAATCTACTGGTCTACTGATGTAGACTTCCATTACCATGTATTAATTGTACCTGTTGTTTAATCTCTCTTTTCCCTTTGAATATATTAAGGGTTCAGTAGTTGAAGATAAATGCATACTATAACTTGTCATACCAGTCAGAGGAGAAGAACTGGATTTTAACATTCATTCCGTCTCTCTGTGATTCTTGTATTTCATTTAGGAATCATTGCATGTTAAATCCCTTTGCCTTTAAATACTATTATTTTTAACAGGAATTTATTGGAGAGCTACTATGTATCTTTATCTCAAAAGCATATTTTAATGCAGTCTTTATATTATTCTAGTGTCTTATTATTGTTTCAAATTTGCTTAGGCATTTGCCTGTAAAACAATACAGACTTCAAGAAGCTTTTATTAATCAAACATACTCTAATACAGACTTGTCAAAGTGTTAGCATGTTAAGTCTTAGGCACGTAAACTTTACATGTTACAGTTACAGCGTGGCTTTAGATGTTAACATGATGTCCTGGAGAGAATAATGGGCTTTGAATCAGAAAACCTGTATGTAAGTCCTCTATTTGCAACTAAACCAGCTGAATGATTTGGACAAGGGACTTAACTTCTCTGAACCTTTGTTTTTTGGTTTGTTTGGTTTTTTTTCATTTTTAAACTAGATTAAAATAACTACTAACTTTAGAGATCTATTGCATGTATAAAATCTCATATGACATGATGAATGTTGAAGTGCTATGTAAACTGTAACAGTACAGCTTTCAAATCTAAGGTATTCTTAGTCTTATTTCTACAGCTTTTATTTAGATAAATCAAATTACATACGCACTAAACTAGGAACTTGGTTATTTAAAATACATGCGCCATGAAGCCTTTATAATCTAGCCATTTCCAGATCAAAGCAGGAGTTGTATAATCCAAGTATTTACTTTTTGATATATCAATTATACCGTTGTGGATTTTCCTGAAGAGAGAGAGACCTAACAGCATATATACAGTGGTCTTTTGTAAATACATAGACATACTAATCTCTTTTATTTTTTCTTTCTCCCTGCCTTTACATTATTTTTTTTTTCTGTATTCTGGCAGACATTAACTGATGATCAAAATGTTTTTCCTGTGCTTAGTTCAAAAAATTGTTTCATGACCTAGCCTAAGAATAAAGTAAGACAGAAGTGAAAGTTGAGGTTAACAAAGAAATACTTGGGCTTCGTGTCAAGGAGCAAAAATACAGAAAGAGATACATTAACCACAAACATGTCAGCAAGGTGGGATTGGAGACAAGAGGGAAGCATTAAAATAAACTAGATGAGCTTCTCTGGTGGTGCGGTGGTTGAGAGTCCGCCTGCCGATGCAGGGGACACGGGTTCGTGCCCTGGTCCGGGAAGATCCCACATGCCGTGGAGCGGCTGGGCCCGTGAGCCATGGCTGCTGAGCCTGCCCGTCCGGAGCCTGTGCTCCACAACGGGAGAGGCCACAACAGTGAGAGGCCCGCGTACCGCAAAAAACACACAAAAAACAAAAGTCAAAATTCTTGTCCTGGTGGTGGTCGTTGTGGGGAGCTGAGTATGATCAGTAATGGAATATTTATTCCAAGGTGTCTGCCAGATTGTAGCTGTTCAGAAATTTTTCTGATATGTAAAGTGAGGATTCCCCAAACTTGAACTTCTATATTTATGTATATATTTTATCTACTTTAAAATGTTTTCTCTATGTTGAAGCACACGAAGAATTAAAGAGAGATGAGTCATGTTTTTATTCCTCATATATTCTTTTGAAGGTGTGTAAACCATTTCCTTTTATCTTAGAAAAAGGTAGGGTTTTAAAAAAGGGGAACAAGCCATATTCCCTACAGAACAGTAGTTCTGGGGTATCTATTAAAATACTTTATAGAAAAAATTAGTAAGGAAGATAGCATCTATTTTATATTAGGCTTCCCTTTTGACTTCTGAAATGCTTGTGATTGCAAGTTGGTGCACGCTTGTATTTTGGAGAATCAGGATGGGGTAAGATGCAGGCAGGTTGACAAGGAATAAGGATCCCATTTGCCGTTTTCAAGGACACATTATTGACTAACGAAATACTGCTTTAAATCCTACCATTTTCGCCCACTTATGCTAAGTGAAAATTCTGTCTTTCTAACTGCCTAATTTTAAAGCATTTAGAGGATACTTAAGTCCTACTATTATAGCCTATTTTTAGACTTTCAGTCATTTGCAGCGGAAAGAGAATCTGCTAACCAGAGCTGCAGCAGGGATAGTGATGGTGGCACAGGTGTGTGTGTATCAAGACTTCTTAACGGCTTTCTTTTTACATGTGAAAATGAATCGAATGCCTTAATGACATGCATTTTGTGCATTCTTTCAGTAACCAGTTTTGTGTCTGCTGTGTGTGAACATTCTCTTAGCCTGTGAGGATAGAAAAGTGCAGATTTCTTTCCCTCTCTGCTGCTGCCACCCCATGCCAATCTACAGGTGTCTCTTACCTGTATGCCTCCATGAATGTACTCACCCTTCTCTTAGAATTCCCTCTTGCCCTTCTAAACTGTGCTCCAAAGCAATCATCTCTCTCCCCCTCCCCAACCAAAAACCAAAACAGAACAACAAAATGGTCTCATCACTGAATACACTCCTGTGGAGCCAGTGGCTTCCCATTTCTCTGTAGTAAAGATCAGAATTCTTCATCTGGCCACAGAGTGTTTGATAGTCTGTCCCCTGTGTACCCCTGCATCCTCATTTCCCAGCATGCTCTGACTTCCTCATGATGCCTCAGCTTAAGCAGCCTTCTCTCTGCTTCATGAAAATGTATTCCTTTCTGCCCAAGGCCTTTGCACATGCTGTAATTACTGACGGAGATGGGATCCCATACACCACATGCCCCTCTCCAGTCCCTCACACCCACAATGGGGTTAACTACTAATCCTTCACATTTCAATAGTATTCAAATAGTATTCTCTCAGGAAAACCATCCCCAACCTCCCTGATTATACTCTCTCCTTCTACTATTATAACTTTCTCATAGCTCTGCATACTTTTCCTTCATCTCACTGATGATGTTACAAGATTAACTTCTTTCTCTGGCCCAAAACTCAGCCCTTCGAGGGCTTATTTTGGTATCCTCAGAGCCCAGCAGGAAGTCTGGTGCATAGTGGCTCTTTTATAAATATCTGATGACTGAATTAATCAACCAACCAGGTCCTACCTTTAAGAAGTCTACAGTCTAACAGAGAAGATAGATAAGTCAGCAGATGCTTACTACAATGAGATGAGTGCTATCAATTTGGAATTTTCTTACATTCATGAATAACCCAGACTTTACATTTTTTTCCTTGAGAATATTAGGAAAAATATAATATCCACTTATGTCATAGTTTATGAGAATCACATTTTTAAAAAATTCCTTAAGTGGTCCATGAAAACACTTAGGGCACTTACATTGAAAAGGAAGTAACACATGATTAATGACTTTTCAAACAATCATTAAACTCTACCAGCAATGATACTCTCAGTTCGAGGAACTATTTGAGAAGGCTGGCACAAAATAGTTATCATTTAGAGGCCTTTTCTACTTAGCTGTTTTCTGGTGAGTTTTTTTTTTTTCAATTTTTAAATTTTTTTTAAATTTTTATTTTTTTAACATCTTTATTGGAGTATAATTGCTTTACAATGGTGTGTTAGTTTCTGCTTTATAAGTGAATCAGTTATACATATACATATGTCCCCATATCTCTTCCCTCTTGCATCTCCCTGCCTCCCACCCTCCCGATCCCACCCCTCTAGGTGGTCACAAAGCACAGAGCTGATCTCCCTGTGCTATGCGGCTGCTTCCCACTAGCTATCTATTTTACGTTTGGTAGTGTATATATGTCCATGCCACTCTCTCACTTTGTCCCAGCTTACCCTTCCCCCTCCCCGTATCCTCAAGTCCATTCTCTAGTAGGTCTGCATCTTTATTCCCATCTTGCCCCAAGGTTCTTCCTGACCTTTTTTTTTTTTTTACATTCCATATATGTGTGTGAGCATGCGGTATTTGTTTTTCTCTTTTTGACTTACTTCACTCTGTATGACAATCTCTAGGTCCATCCACCTCACTACAAATAACTCAGTTTCGTTCCTTTTTATGGCTGCGTGATATTCCATTGTATGTATGTGCCACATCTTCTTCATCTATTCATCTGTTGATAGACACTTAGGTTGCTTCCATGTCCTGGTTATTGTAAATAGAGCTGCAATGAACATTTTGGTAGAGGCCTTTTCTACTTTCCTGTTTTCTGGTGAGTTTTTAACATAGCAAGACAGTTAATTGTCTAGAGACACCCAGATTTACTGGAGAATTTCCAAATTTGATGACAGACAGATTCCTAGGAATGCCTGGAATAAAGCAAGCATTTTGCAACATTATGAGCATCAAACTCCAACATTCCTTCTGGTTGACCTCAGTGACCTTAGAACATCATTAATACAGCTCGTCCCACATTAGCTTCAGGAATACTGGACAAGTATTATCATGTGCTTAAATGAAACAATAGGTCTTGTTAAAGTATTTGTTTTTTCCTCTAGACGAGTATGAATGATTAAACTGGTACCTAAATCTTAATGTTAATTTTAAAAGAGTTTTAATAGTAAATGAAGTAATATAGTGAATTCTATCAATTGGTATCTCTCCCTGATTAAAAAATTAGTGGAATAAGTTTATGTTGACTCTTCTGTTATCCCCGACCCCAAACCCCCTTCATGTGTTTAAATGAGGGGCTATCTTGTATCAGGAGACATTAGAAAATTAGTACAGTCATCCCTCCTTATCCACAGGCCCTGCATCCATGGATTCAACCAATCAGGGATCAAAAATATTTTTTAAAAAATTCCAGAAAGTTCCAAAAAACAACACTTGAAATCGCCATCCTTCAAAGATACGTGCATAGCATTTACTTTGTATTATGTATTTTAAGTAATCTAGAGATAATTTAAAGTATAAAGGAGGATGTGTGTAGGTTATATGCAAATACTATGCCATTTTATACAAGGGGCTTGAGGATTCTTGGTGTTGGGGGAGAGTCTTGGAATCAATCCCCTGCGGATACTGAGGAGTGACTGTATGTGTTTGTATTATCCCTAAAAAGGTTCACATTGTGCTTGTGTTGTTTAATAGGACACATATAATGAAAGGAAAGTCATTTAAAGCACTAAGAATCTCTGAGGATAGTGCATATGTGAGAACTGAATGTGTCACTATTTTGAGAATGTCATGGTTTAAATTTAAAAAGCACAATCTGTTAGAAAATTATATATAACTTTATGTCAGTAAGCCTGAAGGTTAAATAAAATGGATGATAGTCAAGGAAAATAGGAGAAATAAGTAGCACAATCTGCTACTTTAAAAAAAATTTTATTTTATATTGGAGTATAGTTGATTAACAATGTTGTGTTAGTTTCAGGTGCACAGCAAAGTGATTCAGTTATATATATACGTGTATCTATTCTTTTTCAAATTCTTTTCTCATTTAGGTTATTACAGAATGTTGAGCAAAGTTCCCTGTGCTATACAGTACGTCCTTGTTGGTTATCTGTTTTGAGTATGGTCTTCATCACTAGAGGATCCTTAAGGTCTTATCTAACTTAAAGATTCTGTAGTTTTATGACAGTGTGTATGATAAAGGCAAGAGTTTCCTGGATTAGAGTTGCTATAAATAACCTAATTCTTATCAGACTCAGAATGAAAATAATGTATAATATTATTTGAAAATAATAATGAAAATAATATCAGAAGATTGTATTAGAGAGGTAGATACTTCTTTCATTTCAACGTATTACTCTGAGAGAATTTCCTGACTTTGAGACAAATGAATAGAATATGTAATATATATTCTAAGTTTAACTGAAACTTCTCACCAAGTTAGGGACTCAGTAATTTTATTCTTTTCAATATCACTGACTTCAGAAGTAATAAAATCTTTGACAGGCTTCAATTTCTGTCTCTTCATAATTTTGAGAGAAATTTGCATCTTCTAGCATAATTTTATTTCATGTTATTAATAAGGATTTTTCCAAGATTAATCATTTCTTCAAAGAAGAAAATATAATGAGATATTGTGTCAAGAGCCATGCTAGAAAAAGTAAAGAAGAAGAATAAAAATTAGAATGACTGTTACTGTTTTCCCAGCAGAGAGAAAGTCAACATTCTGAGAGTTCTCAATAAATCAGATTATAAAACAAGTGGTACGTGATATATCAAATTTTGGATGACATTGAAAACTCCTGAATTATAGAAATCTTATATTAAAAGCCACAAAACGGTTTGGGATTAAGATACAAGAAGGATATTTTGGCTCTTAACAGCGTTAGCTTTGTTATTTTTATTATTTAGAGAGTTGTATTATTTTGTGAGAATTGGTAACAATGTTTTTAAAAACCCAGTGCTTGCTGTATGTTGTTACTAGATTCAGGTATGAGCTGTGATTTTAATTTTGTACCTTTTATGCTTACACACACACACACACACACACACACACACACACACACACACACACACACACACACACACACACACACACACACACTGATGCAAACATACAGTCTTAAAGATAAATAGGCAATCCGTAAGTGGTTCCCTAAGTGTTTAGAGGTGATGAGAGTTATATTTGAAGACAAAGAAAGTAGCTTGAACCTTGGAAAAAAACGTGAGTTGAAGGTATCAAACTTTTGGTTTTTATACTGCTCAGAGCAGTTAAGAAATTACATATAGTTAAGAACGTGAAAAAATACAGTCATCACCTTAAAATGTTACCGTCTTACTAGGCTTTGTCTAGCCCTTCCCGTTCTTACTAATAGCGTGACTGACGTTCCTGATTATGGCGATCTGGGAGCCTTTAGAAGGACCATATATCCAGGTTGCTATTTTATTTAAAAGCCTTACTACGTACTTTCCATCTTCAAGACTAACCATTAGTTTAGGCACTTATACATGCCCATAAACTTGATACTTTTGCTGGTCCATACATTCAAATGCTGAAGGTTCAGTTAATACTGTTACTGCATTCCTTAGGGTCCTTTCTCCACCATTTTTTTACAATGAGATGTTTCCATTTAAAGTTGTACCATATCTGCTCTGGAGTGTACCAAAGTGTGTCAACTGATATAGCTTACAGTGTTGTGACTAACAGTCACAGGAATCTCATATTCACCACACACGTTTTCATTTGACCCACAGAACTTGTCTGGCCACTGGTGCCCTTTCCTACTCTTTTTACTCACACTCCAGTCACTCCACAAGTATTTAATTGAGCTCCTGCTCTAAATCAGGCACTATTCTAGCTGCGGAGCTGCATCAGGGAACAAAGGAAACAAAAACCACACCTCACTGATTCACTTTGTTATAAAGCAGAAACTAACACACCATTGGAAAGCAATTATACTCCAATAAAGATGTAAAAAAAAAAAAAATCACACCTCATGAGCTTATACAAAAGGAAGTTTAAAGAACCCCAGACCTCCTTTTGGAAAAAGGCATGGATAAGCTCAGTACAAAGTACAAACACTGATAATCTGTATGAAGAGACAGTATGACTGTGAGTTTTAGGGAGAGAGTGAGGGACCAGCCTGTCTGATTTGGTGCTGAATTTGGTTGCGTGAGACTCATAGGCATCGCTTTGTATCCCCTCTCCCTCCTGGGCCTTCCCTCTGTCATTTTCTGTGCTGCACCCTTCTTATCTTTTTTTTACCTCCAAACATTGGAGGCTCTGGGACCTTTATGCTTCTGTATTTATGTTCATGCTGGCTAATTTCATTCAGGCGCATGATTTAAAAAATTCTCCGTATGCTTATGAGGCCCAAGTTTACAGCTCTAACTCAGATCTAATCTCTGCACTCCAGGTTTTTGTATCAGTTGCCTACGTCTCTACCGGAGATGAATTGGCCCGTCACACTTGACCTGTCGGAAGCAGAACGCCCAACCCTCCCCTCTCCCCTCCCCACACATTTTGCTCCTGCCTTGGGCTCTCCCCATATGATTGAATCCTACCACTATTCACCCAACTGCTCACACAGTTGCTCACCCAAATGGTCATGGAGTCATCCTTGTCTCCTTTCCCCGTCACCAACATGCAACCCATAAGCAAAACCTTAACATACATTATTATTTTTTAATAAATTATTTATTTAATTTATTTTGGGCCATGTTGGGTCTTCGTTGCTGCACGTGGGCTTTCTCTAGTTGCGGCGAGCGGGGGCCACTCTTCATTGCGGTACACGGGCTTCTCATTGCAGTGGCTTCTCGTTGGGGAGCACCGTCTCTAGCCGTCCGGGCTTCAGTAGTTGTGGCACGTGGGCTCGGTAGTTGTGGCATGTGGGCTCTAGAGCGCCGGCTCAGTAGTTGTGGCTCACAGGCTTAGTTGCTCCATGGCAAGTGAGATCCTCCCGGACCAGGGCTCAAACCCACGTCCCCTGCCTTGGCAGGTGGATTCTTAACCACTGAAGCACAATCCAAAGTGCTTGCTCTTGTTGCAAGGCTCTAGAACCTGTTTTCCTCCTCTCCACCTTACATTCTCCTTCTTTCCCCTGAGTTTACCCACATCAGTCATCTTGACTTCCTTGCCTGGACCACCAGGTTCATTTTCTGCCCCGGAAACATGCTGTTTCCACCGCCTGGGCCCTTCTCCCAGTTATACACATGGTTTGTTCCTTCGCTTCATTCAAATCTCTGCTCAGGTGCCACCTTCTTGGGGAGGCTCTGGTGACCACTCACCCTATTAATTCTATCCTGTTGCTCTAATCCCTATTCCCTGCTTTATATATTTTTACTGCAGCCTGACATTATGTTACATACTGATTTATTTTTTGCTTAATAGTTCATTGTCTGTGTCCCCCATTAAAATGCAAGTACCATGAGAACTCTATTTTGCTTATTATTAGAAGTTTAAGAGTACCTGGTATTTAACATGTATTTATTGAGTGAATGAATAATTAAATGAGTAATACTTCTAAGGGCTGTAGTATTGTAGAAGCCCTAGCACTGCCACCAGTCAGTAGACAGGAGCATGACAAATTCTGCCCTTCTGCTGATTTTGTCTTCATTATCACCTGGAAGTTCTGAGATTCAAAGCACGAGATGAATGGAACATTTTCTGAAGCGTCTCAGCAATGAATACCTTATTATTTTTTTCTTATTTGCATCATATCACTAACCTGGTATGCCCACATTCTGAGACAGTTATTTCCATGTATACTTCATTTGTTCCTTTTAGGGTCCTTTTGTGTATAAAGAATATAACATGCTCAAATGTTTTAAAAACTCACATTCAATTAGGAGTTTTTAACCTAAGGACCAGGGAATGACTGTATATATTACAAATAGGAAAGTATGGAATGAGGAAATGATGAGTGTCAGACTGTATTGTGAGCGGTCAAATCAATTTGTTACTTTGGATTCCTATTTTCTTTTTTGTATCCTTATCACGAAGTAAAATACGTGTACTCATTATGTGATTCATATTTCTGTACTTTGTGATGAAATATGCCAATCAGAATGGCTGAGTTTCATCTTATTTTCAAGAAGGGTCACCCCCGTTTCAGATATCTCATGAGTAATGTTTAACTTATTCAGCCTCTGATGCTTTTTTGCATGATAGTTTGGTACCACTCTTTCACCGAAGACGAACAACATTCAGGCAGATTAGTTCATGTCAATGCAGTTGAATTCAGGCAAATTAATTCATCTCAATGCAGTTGAATGCAATAAGAAAGCAGATATACTTGGGGTAATTAAAAGGGAATTAAATTTATTAGACTTTTAGCCCACCTCATTTCACAAAGGATATCAGCTGACTTAAAAAGTTGGCATACAATATGATTTAAAAATAAGGTGAGCTAGTATGGGGAGGAGGATATATTTGAAGAATCTAGTTAAAATTCTTTAGCCTGAGGCAGTGCTTTGAATGCTTCTTGAGTATGTCAGCTGTTTGATGAGACGTGCTTTATTGCTTTTCTACTTACATTCACATAGCCACTTTTAAGCAGAAAAACTGCATGATTTTAAACTTGATTATCAAAAACTCTTTTGAATTGAGTTATCCTTACTGAACTGTGCCCTTGACTAATTTTTGGAACATGAACATTAACAGAAAAGAAGAGCATTGAGAAATTCTCTGGGCAATTTATGCAGCTTTTTGTTTCCTCTTTAGGAAATGATGCAACATCAATTGTCAACTGTCTTCATATTTTGGGTCAGACTTTGGATGCAAGGTAAATGGATACATTTTGATATAAATCAATGAGTGTAATAATGATATACAGGAATAAGAAGAAGAACCTAGTGTCTTTATTCTTTGGAATTGCAATAAAGACTTTAATGTAGGTGAAAAGACTATCTTTTGTAAATTAGTAAAACAACGGCCTTTTATTATTTTTACGATCATATATATATTGTTATTTAAATTTTAAGTAATTTCTGTAGCAGCTAGGTATGTAATTGAGGGTTGAATTGGGACTGTATTATGTGAGGTAAAAATGATGAGCTACAACTCCAGAGGTTTTATTAGCCTCAAGGCAGGATAGTTGTTCTCCATATTTCTAATAACATTTACCTTTGTAGGAAATATGAAGGTTTTATTCTCATTTTATAGATGAGAAAAGTGATGAGTAAAGTGAAGCTTAAGATTGCATAGTAAGTGTGGAAATATACCAGTTTCCAAGTCTATGCACTTTCTACTCTGCACTACTATTAAAATGACCAGAAATCCAAATACAAAACCAGTTTGGTTAGCATGATTGATTCAGCCTTTAAGCCGTACAATTAATTTACTTATTATCCAGGATACATCTAAATAAAAGTTCCTAAAAGTCTTCTACAGAGAATATGCGGTGATACTCTTGAATTATCCATTTTTGTGTTTAAAAGTTTATTTGAGGTGTTTTGTATAATAAATGAAGAAAGGAGATGCTACCATTCACCTTCATTTTCTACAAGAAATGGCGGCTTTAGAATGTCACTTCTCTACAAAGTTCAGCCTTCAGAGCTTATTTAGAAAAGATTGATTATTACCCTTAAGGTAAAAAAAAAAAAAAAATCCGTATCATTCTGTAACGTGGTTTAGCTGGCATTAACTGTTTCTTTCACACCCATAGCCTCAGAAAACATTCTAGTTTTGTTGGATTTGGGATGAACTAAACTGACTCAGGAGCTGGGTTTCTTAGTTATCAAGTAAATATTCTCAATATTTGAGACCACAGGTGGAAAACATAAAGCATTAGAACTGCCGTTTGCTCCGAGGTCCTAATTAAGTTGACTACAAAGGCATTTAGGAAACGTTATGCATTTACGGAGTGCTCTTGCTGTAACTTCAAGTATATAGGAAAGAATTATTTCAAAGTGGTTTTAAAAAATTGAGTTGACTGAGTGAATGTCGTCATGGACAAAAATAAACACGATGTAGAAGCATGTTTTATTTGTATTTCACGTGTTCCTCTCACAAGATATAAGCTGTCTCTTCTTTACTCCCTAGGACTGTGATGAAGACTGGCCTGGAAAGTGTGAAAAGTGCACTCAGAGCTTTCCTGGACAATGCCGCAGAGGATCTGGAGAAGACGATGGAAAATCTTAAGCAGGGCCAGTTCACCCACACCCGAAACCAACCCAAAGGTGTTACTCAGATTATCAATTATACCACGGTGGCACTGTTGCCAATGCTGTCATCATTATTTGAGCATATTGGCCAGCATCAGTTCGGAGAAGATCTAATATGTATGTAAATCTATTACTTAGAGTTTCATTATCTACATAGTACAATCAGAAATTTACAGTCAGAAATTAACAGCCACATCATCGAGGTTATTCAAGCACTGCTTATATGTTAAAATGTTTTTGTTTTGTTTTGTTTTTTTAAGAACACTTTAGGTTGACATTTGAATGACAAAACCAAAACCATTCTTAATAGAGATAGATCTCTGAATCACATGGATTCGCAGAAGGGACCAGTAAGGTACTGGTTATGGACAGTCACGCCCACATTGTTGACATCCAAGTTCCAAATTTTACACTTTCTGTGGTGTCTCTTTCCATGGAAATTTTCTAATGCAGTTTCACCGAAGGACATGCAGCATTAAATGTTTTCAGATTATTTCTGAGTCAATGCAGACTGTTTCTGCAAGCTATCCTGCCAATAAATTTGAAGACTGCTGAGACAAATTCTGTGTCTAAATAACTGACCTACTAGGGTGGTTCAAATATCTTTTGTTTATAGGTTTCATTCTCTTTTCATAGGGGATTTCATCAGCCGTTCCTGGCTGGAATTCTGTGGTTATTAAAAATATCCACAGAATGCCCAAGGTTGCATGAAAAAGGAACTACGTGACCTAAGTTCCTGCTCTCCTGCCTGTATGAACATGACAGATGATATGAGCCCTTGTCTACCAGTCGAGTGGGTCTTGCTTGCAGACCCACCCACTCAGACTCTCAGTGTTGTAGGTCTCCCCGGTGAAGTACAGCTCTGTGTAAAAACCACCTTTGTTCATCAGTGAATGACATAACCACTAGTTTCAAAACATTGACATTGACACTGCTTGAACCAATGGGAGCATTACTTACAGCCCCATGTGGACACAGAAACAAATATGGGGGATGAGGAGGGTTTCTCCATTCATGTCATGGTGTGTCCTCCGGGAAATGGTAGCAGAGTTGGCATTAGAAATCCAAGATTCTTAGTTTTCTTTGCCTGTTGAACATGTTTATTGGATCAGAGATCATCTAAGAGGTTTTACTTGATTTTCTAGCTTTAAAGCTCCGAGAGTGACTTACTTATGCCTTGAATTTCAGGTCATTTCAGAAATAAATGATACACCCCGTTCTCTAGCATTCTTACTCTTGTTCATTTGAGAGTTAAAATAAAAGGTACAGTCTTTATATACCTCTGGAACAGGAGTCAAAATGGACCTGTCCTCCCAGATATCCTTGTGCTTAGTTTTATTCTTGAAGAAATCCTTTATTATACCTAAAGCAATTGTTCCTGATAATATTCTGTCTGTATAATCAGAGCATAATTCTTTAGAAAGCTTTCAGCTCCTTCAAGAAAAGAATTTTGTTTGAGAAAAAGGTCTTAAATTTCATTTTATGTGTGTGTGTTCTTGTATTGCTTTTTTTCAAATATTAAAGTGTTAGTATGCCTTTAATATGGAATTTTGTTGTTAGCCTAAACTTTCTCAGGACAATGTATTGATAACAAGTGTTTTTTTTTAAAGTGAGATTCTCTTTTTCCTTAGTGGAAGATGTACAGGTATCATGTTATAGAATTCTGACTAGCTTGTATGCATTGGGGACCAGCAAGAGTATTTATGTGGAAAGGTAAGATTTTAAAAGTTTAACTTTGTATTAATAGTTTTTTCAAGTGTTATGATTATTTATTTCAAGGGTCTTCACTTTATAACTTTTTTCCTTAGTTATAAACTAAACAATCAGATTGACATATTGAATTCCTTGGGAGTAATTAGACAGTCTTTAAGCTAAATTTGAATTGATATAATAAAAGACAATTGCAAATTATGAACAAAAAATGTAAAGCCATAGTGGTAAAGCCTGTATTTAATATAAAGTTTAAACTTAGAGCGTTAATGAGTCTTACGAAGGAATCTGCTAGTACAGTTTCTAATTCTATATTGGAAATACAAAATAAGAATGAATATAGGCAGTTAATTTTTTCATGTTCTCAAGTTCAAGAGGAGAAGATTAGCAGAGTCAGATGTTCTGGACAGGTCAAGTAAGATAAGGTGTCCCCACTGAACTGAACAAGAGAGATCACATGGGCAACTTCTGTAAGATTTCTGTGGAAGAGAGAAGAGAAAGAGGGCTTTTTTAAACGTTAGAAGAAATAAAAAGACATTCTAATAGAAGACCAATAAATGAAATAAATAAGTCAAAGGATATTCTGAGAGAAGAATATTGAATAGATGTAAATTCTCCCCAAATTAATCTTAATTATAAAGAATTTCAAGTAGAAATTTGTGTTTTGTTGAACTTGAAAAATTTAAAAGTTTATGTGAAAGAATCAATGCATGAGACTAGCCAATAAAATTTTGAGAGAGAAAATTAGAGTAATAAGGGCATTCACATGGCCTACCAAACATTAAAACTTAAAAAGCAACAGTAATTAAAATAAGGTGACAATTACAAAGAGAAAGGAAAGTAGATCAATGGAAAAAGATAATTGAGTTTACTCTGAATATTTTTAAAGTTTTACCTACATTTTAAGTTAAACTATCAATAGTTTCATATGATTTTTATGGCTATAAAATATTTTATCCTAAGGAAGTATTATAATTTATTGAAATGTTCCTTTATTTTTGACATGTAGGCTCTTTTCTCTTTTTCACTTACATAAATAATGCTAGATCTATGTTCATAGTTTTCTGTGTATATTTCTTTTATTTCCTTTATCAGAATTTGGAGATCTAGGTTAAAGAGTATGCATGTATTAAGGGTTTGTGATACACGTTTTACTCTCTTTAAAAAAAATTGATTCGATTCATACTTTAAAGTTTTACAAGAGAATTCTCATTTCCTCACATTTCTCATTTCCGATTATTACCCTTTTTTTACTATTTATAAATTTATTAGTTGAAAATGAGATCCTATTTTTATTTTCAAATGCATTTTCCTCATTACCAGTTACTAGCTATTTGTGTGTGTGTGTTTACCTTACCATTTGTACTTATTTTATAAATTGCCTTTTCTTATTTTTTGTCCGTTTTTCTATTAATGTATTCTCTTACTGATCAGTAATAACCATTGTATTTGTTAACTATTAACTTCTTGCCTGTTATTTCTCCTGCTTTTATGACTTTTAGCATTTTTTTTACCTTTATAGTGCTTATATACAAATCATTATGTGCAGATAGTTTTTTATGACATGAGAATTTTGGATTTTTATATAATCAGATGTAGCAATTATACCGT
The DNA here is from genome assembly GCF_949774975.1 of Lagenorhynchus albirostris. NCBI lineage: Eukaryota > Metazoa > Chordata > Mammalia > Artiodactyla > Delphinidae > Lagenorhynchus > Lagenorhynchus albirostris. The sequence continues at coordinate 8,570,933 of NC_083110.1, forward strand.
ACATGTTTCATCTCCTTAGTTTCATGATTTTAAGAAGTTTATACTATACCCTTAATAGCTAGAAATTCAAATATTTATTCTCCTAGGTTTTTCATGCTTTCAGTTGTTTAGATTTAGTTTTTAATCCTTTTGTTCATTCAGTAAATACTGATCAAATGTCAGGTTCTGGGATACAACAGTGAACAAATAGATCCCTGCTCTCAGAGAGCTTATATCAAGGGAGAGAAACAAAACAAGGAAACTGATGAACGTAACAGGGGCAAGTTATTGTGTGTGAGTTGGCACACAGTACAGAGAATGACACGGGGTGATCAGGAACGCATCTTGGAGAACACGGCTTTTTAGACTCAGAACTTTCTCTACGCAACAGGAAACAGTAGAAAATAAGTCAGGTGTAAATGGTCTGTGTGTAATAGCCTTCATTGTCTCAGTGAAGTCTGAGTTGAGTCTTCAGCCAGATGACATTTGAAGAAACAAGTGTGAGAAGCTTGAGGGAGGCATAGAATGTCTGAAATGATTGTCTCTGGAGTATGAAGGGATTTACTGGAAATGAGCCTGTTTCCTGTTTCTCTTTGGTGTTATGTAGAATTCAATTTTTTAAATTGTCCACCACGTCTCTAATATAATGATTTATTAAATATTTCTCTTATTTACTGATTTAAAACAAACTCTTCATCATATACTAAGTATATTTGCTAGGTTATATTTCTAGAATTTCTATTCTGTTCTAAATTATTTGATTTTTAAATGATTAGAGCAATACCATCTAGGCTGAATTGTTACTATTTTCTAATACATTTTAATATCTGGTAGTCCAAATTCTCTCATACCTCAGCAGTTACTGTTATTGTTGTTATTACTCTTGCCTGGGTATTTTTCTTGATAGAATTTGGGATCTTTCTGTTAGATTCTTTAAAAAGATATATATTTTTTCAGTTAACTTTGCAATTACAAAGTGAATTTGGGAGAATATAAAAATAAAAATTTGAAGGTGAGTAAAAGGTATTTTGAAAAAAATGACACTATACTAAAAAGAAAAGTAGTTATTTTAATACAACTCACCTAAAAGAAAAATTGCTATTTCCAGAATAGCAACAGAAATGATCAGAGTTGATCTGAGAGTTACTAATTGAATTTATATCTTAAAGTGAATTATTAAATAATTCAGATGAATTATTAATGAAATAAAAGGACTAAGCCCAGTCAGATGTCTGGAAATAGATGATCTACTTTGGGGTCATATATGAAACATTTTAGGCTATTAAATTCTTAAATAAAGTATTTCTCATTCTTTTAAAACATCTATTGAACCCATATTGTGTGCCAGAAAGTTTGCAATTCTGTATCCCTGTTTTTAGGTAAGGAAAGAAAAACTTGCAAAGGGTAAGTAATTTTCCTATGGTGAGTGACACTGTGTTAGGAGCAAGATCAGGACTTGGATCTGTCTGAATCAAAGCCCATGCTCTTTGTAATTTCTTGATGTCCTAAATTATCTTTAGTAATGAAATGTTTCAATTGAACTTTATCTTATTCAGTGTCATTCTGTGAAGGGGTATTTTCTCCTAGCTGAATATATATCTAGTCATTTTTAATTAAAATATTAGATAATCAGACTTAATTTTAAGGGTTTTTTTTAGTGAGGAATTTAAAACTGTCTAAGAGAATTAGGTAACCTTTTCTTAATTTGATCCATTTTATTGACTTTTAAATAAAATACATATTCAAAGTCATTTAAGGAGTTCATAATTTGCTGAAATAACTCTCACATTATTCTATATTTAATAAACACTTAACATGCCAGTAAAGCCTTGGATTCAGTAGGTAACTGAGGGAGAGAGAATTTATATCAGTGGCAAGGGAAGCCTTGACTAAATTGATCACAGTCTGATTCCCTTCCTTCCCTTGAAAATGATAAATTAATTTTAAGTGTTATCAATAGTTTTTAGCATCTAATATGTCCTTATATTTCATAGCTACCCTGAAATTACTTATACATGGTAAATTTTCAGAAAGTTTTATTTGTGTCTTGTATTAGTACTTGATTTTTAAAATTTTTATCAAAATCCATTTATTCACGTGGCAAGAATTGTTCCTTAGGTCATCATGTTAAAAGAAAGAAAGAAAGAAAGGAAAATGTCCAAACTTATGAGGGAATTTACAGGGCTTGGATTTTTTTTTCTTGTTGTTGTTATTTTTGTCTGTACTGTTTTTAACTTCTTTTTAGCTGACAGATGATTTAGGTGTGTTTTTTTTTAATGGCAGGGAGTTTGCTATTGAAAGCACATGATGTTTTGCAGTATAGAAATTGGATTTGAGGGTTAGTTTTTATCAGTAGCAGTAGCACTATGATTGTCCTTTTAGGTTTACCTTTCCAATTTTAATATAACTCCTTCAGTTTTTCACTTAGAAGACTTAAAAAATATAAGCGTTTTCCACTTACAGGCAACGTTCTGCATTAGGAGAGTGTCTGGCTGCCTTTGCTGGTGCCTTTCCTGTAGCATTTTTGGAAACTCATCTCGACAAACACAACATTTACTCCATCTACAATACTAAGTCTTCTCGAGAGAGAGCAGGTAACACAGAAGCATGTGCACTACTTGATATTTGAAGCTAAAGCTTAATGACATTTGTTGTGTTTTCTGACCATGATTTTTTAATGGGCTATTTTAATTTATTATCTCCATGTCATTTGTTCTTAGGTGTTATTATTTGGAATTTTTTGGAATGCTGTATACTATTTCCGTAGTGTTTCTGAAAGAAAATTAGTTTAATTTCTTCTAAGTCAATGAGCCACAGACAAATTAACCCTCTTAATAATAAGACAGAATAAGCAGCAGATATGGAAAAATAGGTCATTCAATTACCTCTTATAGGTAGTCAGTAAGTGTATGGTATTCTTATTTGTTACAGTTATAGATTTGTACCTTTCATTTCTCTTGGTTCACCGGGTATGTCTATCTTATTGGAACAGTTTTATTTCATGTGATGTTTTTCTGATAGTTTGATCCTCTAAGTCTGATAAAGTATATTTTATTTTAATCATTTTCCAAAAGCCCTCAAGAGTTCCCCCAACTTGAACAAGAATTATTAGCTGTTCACAGATGCATACCTCTCTGTTGATGAGATCATTTCTCTGTGTAATTCATGTCTATATGGGAGCTACTGGTTACACTGATTTTATAGTGAATTTTTCAAGTAAAGAACCTTTTAAAAACTTGAATAATCGTTATTTAATTTGCCTAATTTATGATTCGAATTTCATATCACAGAGGAAGTTAAAGAAAAATATGTTGAATATAACTTAGCAGTATTTTCTACATAAATTGCACAATATATTTGTAAACAATAAAACACAGTTGAGTTTGGATTGTTAATTATGTGTATAAGCATGTCTTATAAAGTTGTCTCATTAAAGGTTTTTGATTCATTAATATTTTTGTAATGAATCAAGAATGAAGCAGATTGTTATTTTGTTACAGATAAGGAAATACACAGAGCAGATAATTTCCCCACTTATTTTCTATAATACGCCGTTTGCATAACAAAGGAAAGGAATTGCATTTAATGATTCTCCTTCATTCATTTTCTTAGTCAAGTCATTCAACAAATGATTATTGGTAGATGGAGAAGATGGTGTATACAAAGATAAATAAGATTTGATTTTTTTCTTCAGGGAGTTTTTAGTTGCAGTAGAGGTAGAGAGACTGGTGAATATACGTGATAGAATTCAGAATAAAGAACACTGGGGACACAAAAAAGCAGTTTGAGCTGAGAGCACCTGGGAAGACTTAGCAGAGTTTGTACAGATGAGCCTTGAAATTAGGAACACTGAAAGTCTGGTACGTTAGGGGAAACTTCAAGTACTTTGAGGTGGCAGTAGATTTCAGGGAAGAAAGAGAAAAGATGAGGCAAGAATGGAAAGCCAAAAAGAGGCGAGGTAGGCTTCCTGTGTCAGGTAAGGAGTGGGGACTGTACCAGGGCAAAAAGGATCCTTTTATTGGCTTTAAAAAGGGAAGTAACATGAGTAGCTTTGCATTTTAGAACTCTATCATGGCAGAAATAAGGAAGACGAATGAGTGTGCATCACCAGTTAGAAAATGATTGTGGTAATGCAGAAGAAATCTAATTGGGCAAGACCCCTTGGATGGAGTCTATAGTGAAGAGGTTATGAGAAATCCTAGAGGTAGAATCATCTCCTGTAGGAGATGAAGGAGCATCACAGCCTAGAATTTCTCCCAGGTTTCTAGCCTGGGTGACTCATTGGATAATGTTGTTCTCACCAGATAGTAGTGCAGGCTCAAGGCGTAGATTGGAGAGGAAAGGTCAAGTTTAAATTTAGACCCGTTATATTTTAGTTGCTTTTGACACATTCCTTATGAGACACACAAAAAAACTTTAGGAAATATGGCTATGAGAGTTATTCTCTTACAGCAGAAGCCCGTAGGAATGGCAAGAATTGCCTAGGCAAACATATAATCTGAAAAAGAGAAGTGAGTTCAAGATAAATCCCTAAAGAAAACCCATATTTAAAAGTTCAGCAAGGAGAAAAGAGTTAGCAAAAGGAGACTGACAAAATTCAGAAGAGAGTCAAGAAACACTGAATGCACTGAAGTTAAGGAAAAGGGGGATTTTAGGAAAAGGAACTTTGGTCAGTGATGTGAAATGCCCTTGAAACACTTAGTAAGATAAGGATTGTAAGAGAATAAATTCGTTCAGTGGTGAAAAGCAGAAGCCTTCAATTCTGTGGCTAGGAGAGCACCTGGAAAGGTGTAAACAGTCTAGGAGAGAGCTGAGCACGTGTATAGATAGGTTTGCTGCGGAAGAGGCCGTAGAGAAGAAGGAGCTGAAAATACAGTCCTGAGCAAGGTGCCTGCTGGAGGATAGACAGCATCAGAACACAGGTGAACCATGAATGGGGACCTCAGAACTCCTGCTGAAAAGGGGAGCAGACGTGAATGTGAGACCAGACACAGAAATGATGAGAGCAGGCAGCTGGAAGAAGAGACATCTGATATTCCCACTTGTTCTGAAGTAGAAGGATCGGTCATTTGGTGATCTTCAGGTGGTTGGGTAGGGACTCGGGGAAAAAGAAAGTTTGAAATACCTGCCACGGGAAAAGGGAGAGGCACAGGGAACTTTATTCAATATCCTGTGATAAACCATAATGGAAAAGAATATAAAAAATGAATGTCTATATGTGTATAACTGAGTCACTTTGCTGTACAGCAGAGAGTGGCACAACATTGTAAATCAACTACATTTCAGTTTAAAAAAAAAAAAAAAGAGAGGAATCCAGCTGAAGGCATGCCAGGTCTGGCCGAGTTTTGAAGCCCAGTGTGAAATGGTTGCTTGTGTCTGTTTCGGGTCACTTCCTTCACTGAATCCATGTCATTTGTACGTGTGCTTCTCTAGCTCTTAATTTGCCAACTAATGTCGAAGATGTTTGTCCAAATATACCATCTTTGGAGAAACTCATGGAAGAAATTGTGGACTTAGCTGAGTCCGGTATTCGCTACACACAAATGCCACATGTGATGGAAGTTATCCTGCCCATGCTGTGTAGCTACATGTCTCATTGGTGGGAGCACGGACCTGAGAATAATCCAGGAAGGGCTGAGATGTGCTGCACGGCTCTGAACTCAGAGCACATGAACACGCTGCTGGGAAATATCCTGAAAATCATATATAATAACTTGGGAATTGATGAGGGAGCCTGGATGAAAAGGTTAGCAGGTAAGACTGGGAAGGAATGTGCCACTTCCATTTGTTTATTTCCAAAAAGATTTGAAATACAGAAGACTAAAATTTTTCTATCTCAATCTTTGTGAATATTTGCTCTGTGCTCAAAAAATATTCTGGATTACTTCTGTCATGCTGTTGTAAAAAAAAAAAAAGTAGATTTAATCAGACATTGGGTAACTTTCCATATAGTTACTACTTTTAAGTGAGTAAACATTTTCTAGATTTGACTAATCTCGCTAAGATTAATCAGTGAACACAGCAGTAAAAATTAATGATTCTGCAGACAGAGACAAAAATAAAACTGGATTTTGAAGCTGCCCAGGTTTAGTCATCTCTCTTAGCGGGAATGGGGGAGGATCATCAAAAGATACAAATATTTACATTTAAGCTTCTCTGTCATTGCACTATTTATATTGAGTAATTGGAAGCAATTTGAATGCCCAGCCACAAGAGTATGGTTAAATAGGTTGTGCACATCCATATTACCAGAATATTATGCTTTTTTTCAAACATTAAGATTTCAACAATATTTTATGATGTGGAAAATATTCAGAATATCATGGAGGGTTAAAAGAAGAACTTTAAAAATTTGAATTCAGAAGTTTACGTATGATATTACTTATTGGGAAAATTTCCAAAAAAAAATACACCAATGTCTTACTAATTTGGATAGGGTAATTATGGTTGATTTTTAACATTTCTCTTTTATACACTTCCCCAGTATGTGTATGTTACTCTTAGGGAGAAAAAAATTCCTTTTAAAATGGCCTAAAAAACAAACTTATGGTTACCAAAGGGGACAGGTGAGGGGGAGGGACTAATATATACACACTACTATATATAAAATAAGTAATGAACAAGGATGTACTCTATAGCACAGGAAACTCTGCTCAATATTTTGTAATAACCTATATGGGAAAAGAACCTGAGAAAGAATGGATATATGTTTATGTATAACTGAATCACTTTGCCGTCTACCTGAAACGAACACAGCATTGTAAATCCGATATAAAGTAAAAATTAAATTGAAAAAAATGGCCTAATCAAGTTTAGACCTGTTGCTAACAACTACAACTATTATTAAATAAAAGAGCAGTATTATATGTAATCTAACTCTTCCACTGGGACAAGGATGGGGACAGTTATAATGAGATGGCGTAGTAGTTAAGTAGGTAGTGGTCTCATAGAAGTATTCAGTGGTGTGTATCTCTTCTAAAAAATGGGCCGGGGGAACTTCTCCATTTGGGGACTTTTCTTCTTTGTGTGAAAATAATTGATTTCCAAAATGAATGAATGTCTTTTTTAAACTTCTAAATTAGCTGCCAATTTCTTTCTTTCCTTCTTTTTTGAAAACAAGGAAGCACATCAGTTTCAATTCAGTAATCATTTTTGCACAGCAGCTATGTAATTAGGTTTGGGACTAGAAAAAGGACTGAGGCATGGGCTGAATTCTAAAGGAAGGCATGTGCTAGAGGAGAGGGAGGCTTAATCGTGCTGTACAGTTGTGATGACCATCTAATCCTCATTTTAATGAATGTTTATGCAGAGCGGAATATTAATGTCTGTCTTCAAACAGTATTTTCCCAGCCTATTATAAATAAAGTGAAACCTCAGCTCTTGAAAACTCATTTCTTGCCATTAATGGAGAAACTCAAGAAAAAGGCAGCTATGGTGGTATCAGAGGAAGACCATCTGAAATCCGAGGTCAGGGGGGATATGTCCGAGGCTGAACTTCTCATTCTAGACGAGTTCACCACGCTGGCCAGAGATCTCTATGCCTTCTACCCGCTCTTGATTAGATTTGTGGACTATAACAGGTAGAATGTTCAAAAGTGATTTAATTTCTCTAATTCAGTGTAACCTTACTGTGTTCATACGTCCCAGTGGAATTGCTTCATTCACTACTTAGCAATGAGTTTGTTCACAATGATGACAGTATCAGATGTGACTTTCACCAAACATCTTAAAATTACAATTGGAAATCCCATTGTGGAACAGTCTGCCTTGTGGGTGTAAAAACTAGCACTTTGACAGTTACATGTTTAAATTATTTAAAATGTTACAGCTGTACACTGAAGTCATTTATGAGCTCTGTGGACAAGCATGCTCACCCTCAGTTTACTTGGTTTCACATTTAACTTTAGGAGTGTGATTTTTTTTTTTTAATTAACTTTAGGGAGTAACTGAGACACTACTTTATTTATTATGTGATCTAGGGCAAAGTGGCTAAAAGAGCCTAACCCAGAAGCAGAAGACCTTTTCCGCATGGTTGCAGAGGTGTTTATCTACTGGTCAAAATCCCACGTAAGTAGGAAAATACTGACAGTGCTTACTCTCTGGAATATGTCCAGGACTTGCAAAATTTAATGAATTTTCCGATTCCCTTAGTAAATACCTATCAGAGTGTTTCTCAAGGTCATCTCCTTAGTATCACTTAACTGGCCAGGAGAGAGACTAGGCTTCCCTGGGGAGTTTGATGCACTATAAGCCTTCTTTTGAGTTTTGTAATTTATCTTCAAACAATCACAGAGATTTTTAATTGTGCTGAGTATTTATCATAATCAGTAGGTTTTTAGATGAATGCCTAGTGTTAGTTTCAAGAATAAGAAAAAGAATCTGAATACGTGCTTTTGAATCTCATGGACATATTTTAAACACAAATCTGTTAATATATGTTATGTACGTTCTAACCCAAATTTTTAAAGGTGAAACTATGTGAATAGTTATAATATTATTAACAGTAAAATTAGAATGTTAATATGAGCTGAATGAAAATTGAGGCTTAGTCTATTCACTGTCCTTCATACAAAATCTTTTATTACTCATCAATTATTAACATAGTTAGATGCTTACTACGGAATTATTTTGCTTGGGTTATGCTCCTTTAAAAAAGAAACACGTGTAATTAGATTGTTAACCTCTCTTTTAAAGCTCTGTGATTATTTCTGCTTTTATTCTGTATTTGCTTTCACTACTACCACTGCTTCAACACTTGACTTTGCCAGTGTTTTTATGTTCCTAAATTAAAAATGAATAAAATAATTTTAGGGTATATGAAAAAGTAGATAAAATATCTGACAGAATGGAAAGTTGCGTTATAGTTGTGCATGCCCTTAGGAAACCTGTGTTTATCCCAAAAGGCAGTATATGCTTTCCACCAGGTAGCTAGTGTTTGAGTATTCATTCTACCCCTTGGTAGGTGTGTGACTTGGTTACCTAAATTTTCTGAACCTTAGTATTCCCATCTTTGAAACAGACATATTTCTATCTAGTTCCCAGAATTGTTGCCCCCAGCCAAGCACCCTCATTTGATATTCAACTATTTGTTTCCTTTCTTTATAAGTCTTATATATCAAATTACTACTTACCTTTGTAGAAAGTTTGGGTTCCTTTGTAACCTCTATTACATGAACTACTTATCTGTGGTTTTAATTGAAACTTCCTTTGGGACTTCTCAGAATTTCAAAAGAGAAGAGCAGAACTTCGTGGTACAAAATGAAATCAACAATATGTCTTTCCTTATTACGGACACCAAGTCAAAGATGTCCAAGGTATTACTATAATCTGTTTTACTTTCTAGAAAATGTGTGAATATAACTTATGTTCATTAGTTGAATTGGTTGATATTTTTTAGATCTTTTGAAGGTTTGTAACTGGAATTTGATGGATTTGATAATATGTTTACTGATTAAACACACATACACACATAGTTTTAAGGGTACCTGGGACTTATTGTAATCAGGTGTGGCAAGACATGTAGACATGGAAATGACTGTCATGGAGGAAGAAGATTTTACTCATAGTTCCCTGGAAACAGAAGGCACAGCGTAGAGTGAGGACACATGGGGAAGCACCAGGGTCAGTCACGAGGCGGAGGGAGCAAGGGGAAGATGTGGGCAAGAGCCTTTATTATGGTTTCTGTGGAAAGGAGCAGACGAGGTAGGGTAAGCAGGTTTAGCACTGGCTAGCTTGAGTCATTTCAGTGGGCTCTGGGGTGTAGGGACTGTCCCTAGTTGTCTGGTACCTGGCCCTGGGTGATGAGGGCAGGTGGTTTGAGATTCAGGTAAAGGAGGTGATTGGAGGACAAGGACTCTGAATTGATTGGTTTGTATATGAAAGGCGTGCTTGCAGGCAAGTAATTTTCTACCTCTAGGAATTGACTAACTCTGGGAGGGGCACTCAGAGATCAGCAGGGCCCACGATGTCAAGGCATCACAATAAAAAGACATGCTTAGGGCTTCCCTGGTGGCGCAGTGGTTGAGAGTCTGCCTGCCGATGCAGGGGACACACGTTCGTGCCCCGGTCTGGGAGGATCCCACATGCCGGGGAGCGGCTGGGCCCGTGAGCCATGGCCGCTGGGCCTGCGCGTCTGCACATCCGGAGCCTGTGCTCCGCAATGGGAGAGGCCACAACAGTGAGAAGCCCACATAACGCAAAAAAAAAAAAAAAAAAAGATATGCTTAATATACACACACACTCACAAAATTGCCAATCAGTATAATATAGATATAATTAGTCAATAATATGTATTCATCAGAGGAAATGTATGTACATTTATGTGTGTCAAATAAATACACCGCCAAATAATTAGCTGCATTGTTTAAGAACCACATGGATGAATTCTAAGTTCTCACATATGAAATAGAAATTTTTGTTTTCTCCATCACTCATGTTGGGGACTGGAGGACCTTTCAAAACACTGAAAAATATGTGCCTTTATCTTTTGAATTACCACTAAATAGGAAAATGAATATATTAGATGGGGTAACACACAAAATATGCTCCCAAATGGCCAAAGATGCAAAATAGTGTGGCACTGTGGCCACGGAAATCAGTCTCGACCAACTCAATAAATTACGGGAAGAGAGATGAACCCCAAGAGCCCATCTGACTTGTTTCATTGGCAACCACCAGGACAAAAAAAAATAACATCACTCAGTACTCTAGTCTTATTCAGAGTTGTGGATGCCATGCATTTGATACTACTACACATGAACTCAAAGCTAATGTGCTGGCTGAAGCTTTGCATACTAGAACAGTTGTCCGACTGCTACAGGCTATTACTCTGTGCATCTGTGCTCTTGAAACACTCATAAAAGATGATAAATTTTCTTTCCTCTGGGCAGACAGTAAGCCTAAAGAGTGAGGAACTGCTCCTTCAGAAGATGCTATATACTAAGAGTATATATGTCACAGGGATGTTCTGAACTGAAAACTGTTAGTGAATTACCCTGCTTTGTCAGTATATTGTCAACGTAGGCCAGTGTTAACAAAGGCATAGAGAGAGGACATAAGAGGTCAGTGTTTTCTTTTGGAGGATGACAATGACTCCAGTGTATTATCAAACTCAAGATAAATTAAAGGTCTTCAGAGCAGAGGTCTGCATACCTCTCTACAGATATCCTCTTCCCTCTTTTCCATCATTCTAGTCCAGTGATTCTCCAAGCATACACTCAAAGCATTGTACATCCTGTAACCTAAACTGAGGCATCTACAACCATTGACATTTACTCCTATTTTCAGGAAAAAAATCAAAAGTAATGGATAGGAGCATCTCAAACTTAATGTCGTCCCCCCCTCCAAATTTTGTTAACCCTTTTAGTCTTTTTACCTATGACTGCTAACACTCTGAGACGAGATAGCTCGCAAATAACAGTAATATTGATGAAAAATTCAGAAATCAGCGACTATGCTTTGCTTTAAAAAATTTTTTTTGCCTGCATATGTGCTTGACATTTTATATTGTGTAAGTACAATAAACTTTTTTCCTAGAAAAAATGTTTCTAGTTCAAACAATGGAGTCAAATATACTCACATGTTACCTATATTGTTTTACTAAAGTAATCATGATATGCATGTGTCAACATTTGGACAGATTTGAGAGTTACTGGTTGGTCATAGCAGTGTCATAACTGCAGTTGTTATCAGTATCATTGAGGTTCTCAGCTGACCATGGATGGCAAGAAGGATTCAGAAGTGGAAGGTAGTCAGGGGCTGAGTAAGTTCTCTCCCAAAAAGCTGTATCATTTGGGTCTGGTGTCAAGAATGGATACCAGTAGTGTGACCAGAGGTCTTACATCTGAAACTGAAATGAACAGAGAGGTGTTCCCTCCTGAAATGCTGAGAGCAGAGAGATGCAGAAAGCTTCAGGGATTTCTGCGACAAGACCTTAAACCGTCTGTCTAAGGTGTCACAGCAGCCGATAGAGCCACCCTCCCAGAGTCCTGCAGGAAAAACGAACTCCTTTTGGCCAGAGATTGAGACCAAATGCAAACACCAGCCAAAGGACACATTGTCACACATCAGTCTTCAGCCAGTCGCTTGAGCAGGGATAATAATCACTATTTGGAGTGCCATTTCTCAAATTAGAAGAGTATATAAGTTGGCCAGCAGACCAATTTGGAATAGGAAATCTGGGATAGGGAAGCTCATTTTGACTTAAAGCAAAATATATGTAGCCCAGAGAGAGGCCAGTGCATGTATAATTGGCCATAATACTCTGGGAGTTCTATTTTTCTTATTTTTTGAGGAACCTCCATGCAGTTCCACACTGGCCGAACCAGTTTGCATTCCCACCAGCAGTGCACAAGGGTTCCCTTTCCTCCACATTCTCACCAAAACTTGTAATCTCTTGTCTTTTTGATGAATACGCTCACTTTTATCCTTCATATGTCTAAATTTTCATAAATCATTTATGATTTTATGTCTATTTGGGGGGTTGTAGGGCATTTTCTTGTAGGAATATTAGAAAATTCTTCCCTTTTTCTTGGTCCTCTATTAAATTTTAGGTTATTTTAGGTGAAATTGTTGGAGCTATATTTGTGGTGCGTGCATGTGTCTGTGTGTATGTGAGAGAGACAGACAGACAGACACACACACACACACACATACAGATTGATTTAAGAGAGAGGTCATTTATCCGACTCTCCTCCTTAAATATGCTGTTGACAGAAATAATAAACAATCTGTAATAGGAATAGAAAAGAGTTTTATTTGAGCCAAACTGAGGGCCATAACCCGGGAGACACAGATTCAAGAAGCAGTTGAATTATGTTCCACCGTACTAAAAAATGGGGGAGACTTACAAAGGCAAACACCGCAAAATTACGTAAGTTATTTGTTAAAAATTATGAGTGGACCTGGCAAGAAGTAAGTGTGCTTGTTAAGTAAGGATTGGTTGGGGTCCGAAAGAGTTGCAATGCTGCAGCTGGCTGGCAGCTGCTAGCAGATGTTTTGAGAATGGCTGGTGGTGTCCTTGAGACTGGTACAGTTCAGAAAATTGAAGTTCTCTGTGATGCAGGATCGAGTCTCAGACCACATTCACAGTGGCCACTGAGCTCCATTTTGGATATCTGAGCCACACTCTATTTTAATTTTTTAAATGCATTTGTTTCTTCAGTGGTTAAAGCAGATGCACAATGCATGTTTGATGGGTCACAAAACAGGCTGTTCTAATTAGCATAAAGTTTAAGTTAAATCATGTGTAAGCCAGAATGACTTTCCCAGATCTCAATATGTGAAAATTTCTTCCCTCAGTGCCTACATATTGACCATGTTATTGTGTATTCATATCTGATTCAAATGTTAGGATTGAAAATGAACTGTGCAAATTCAGTAGTTTCAGCAGTTCTGTTCAAATTATTGAACAGCTCCTATGAGTAAGGCACAGTGCTTGGTTCTGCATATACAGAAAGGAACAAAATAGGTTTGGCAACTTCCCTAATGGAGCGCCATAGTCTGGGGAGGAAATCGACACTGAACAAGGAAAAAACAGCCCTTATAGATGTACATGAGGATATTTGACTGCTCGTATATTTAATTTCTTCCTACCAACAGTGAACTGTGTCACCCATAAAAGTTCAAAGATTTATTGACTGTTCTTTTCAGTTTACAGATTTCTTATGGTATAGAAAGCAAGATGATATTTTGAGCATAAGTAGGAATTAATTTATCTAGTACTTCTCAAAACTGAGCAGTGTAGAGTTGCCTTCAGTGTTGATTTAAATTATTTTTATTATAAGGTTGCTTAAATATTTATAAATATCAAGCCAGGTATAAGCTCCTTCTACTTTTACAACAGTAAAACCAAAAGACCTTTACAAGTTAAAATCAAAGAAAACTTCAGCACCAGTAAAATTTAGACTTTAATGTATTGAGTAATATTGTTTTGCAAACACTAAATTACCAGTATTGGGTAGAAATATGTTTGCATAACTTATATCAATTTCCTTAATTTTTAGGATGGTGGTTCCTCATTTGGGTAATTATTTTTATCAGTGTGGTTAGGTTTCCTTTTAGCAGAGAGCTCATGTAAAACCACTGATTCATTATTTTTATGGGTTAATCAATTTAATAGTACAAATAATTATTCACTGTGCTTTTTCTACTAAACTTACCGACAGTACTCTCTTACAAATTGGTACAGATAAAAGCAGGATCCACACGATAAGTACATCTCTTTGGAAAGTGAATATGATTCTTATTACTGTGGTTCAGATATTGTAGGTTTGATATATCAATATATACTATATATGTAATAATATAATACATTATATAATATATAGTATTAACATATCAGCTACCATTACCATCTGATTTCAGATGTTTCAGTACTTTCACTTTGCAAAAAACTTCTTTCATTATCACGTTGTGATGTATTTTGCCTTCTTTTGGGGAAAGCAAATCATTTGTATATTAAATGATCTTCTGAATTTCTCAGCCCCAAACTATTACAGTATATCATTATCATAAAACTATCTTCAATGTTTGATTTATTATTACAAAGAAATTTAACATGCACGAAGAAGTGGATATGGGACAGCTATTTTCATTTTAACATTAGAACATGTCCTCTTAATAGAAAGAAGAATACTCACTACCCAGTGAAAATTAGACTCCGTCATTGGAGGTGACCCTGGCACAAGCATAGTTTTCAACAAAATCACTAGAGAACCCTGAAGTATCATGGCTGTTCTCAGTTGTAAACAGGTTATCCAGAGATAATCCTGAATATTTATGTAACACTGATTAGTATATTACGTCTAGATTAAGGCCCTGGGGAGACGAGTGTTCAGCCTGTATAAAAGGCAAATATATGAGAGTTTTACATATGGTGTGTGTGTGTGTGTGTGTGTGTGTGTGTGTGTGTGTGTGTGTGTGTGTGTGTGTGTGTGTGTGTGTGTGTATGTTGCAAAGCAAGCATTTGTCAAAGCAAAAACCATTTATTCTTAATCTTTTCTTTCCTGTTAGCCACCAAAAATCATAAATCATGCAGTATATGGAATTGCCATGGATTTTTCATGCATCCACATGCCCCTCTACAATTACAATGTGCATTTTCCTTCTAAAATTATATAGAGGGAATTCCCTGGCAGTCCAGTGGTTAGGATTCAGCGCTTCCCCTGCCGGGGACCTGGGTTCAATCCATGGTTAGGAAACATGATGTGGCCAGATAAACAACAACAAAAAAAAGAAACAAAAAAATAAATAAACCTTTTTTCTTAAAAAAAAAAAAGATTATCTAGAAATGCCTACCAGTAAATTCTAGTGATTTGGGAATCTGAGAGCAGGACTTAAAATCAGCAAGAGATGCTGAGAAGGAAAGAGAAAGGGTGTCCTCAGTGGGATTCCTAAGCCATAGGGACCAGCAGAAAACGAGGAAAAGGAAACTACAGGCAAGTTAGAAAAGGCTCATAGTCCTATGAGGCAGGAAGTCATTGCAGATTCCAACACTTACCTTTGTTCTGTAGGCAGCTGTTTCTGATCAGGAAAGGAAGAAAATGAAGCGCAAAGGAGACCGGTATTCCATGCAGACCTCTCTTATCGTGGCAGCCCTGAAGCGATTACTGCCCATTGGCTTGAACATCTGTGCCCCTGGGGACCAGGAGCTCATTGCTCTGGCCAAAAATCGATTTAGTCTGGTAAGGCTCCTGTTCCTACCAGTGGGAATGATCATTCAACCTCCAGATGCTCATGTGTTTGGATTCCTTCGTCTCACTGCTCTATGTCAGTATTTCATTTGCATTGAATGCTTTATTAAGCAATTTTTCTGCACAGGCCCTAGGACTCAGACACAAAGACTGCCTAATATTTTTTTTGGAGGCTGTTTTTATTTCTAAATTACGTTAATCACCCCCAGGGCATATTCAGAAACCAAAGAGAAAAGATGGCAACAAGTCACTGGTAGTGGAAAAAAATGGATTTCATATGAACTATATCAAATTTGCGATGAGAGGTATCTGCAGACTTACGAAGAGTGATTTTGAATGTTAGATGCATGATGTATTGTGCTGATTGTTGTTAGATACGAATTTGACTTTTGAATCAGCAGCTTTTCTCCTTTGTGAACATCAAGATTGAAGTTCTCAAGATTTCTTGATGGTCTCTGGTTTTCCTCTTCGTGGTTACACAGAGAGGATGCAAGTTTTCAAAAATATACATTGGGGTTGCTGTCTTTTATTCATGTAAGTTGGAGGACATGTTCTCCCTCCCGTGTTCCCACACTGAAGCAACTCTCTTCATATCCAGAGTTTGAGACCCTACCATGAGCAAATTGAAGGGAGATTGTAGGAAAGGGAGCTGCAGAGATTCAGGCCCATTGGCTTTTGTCTCATATTTGCTTCTCAGGATATGCTCCTCAGTATTACTGGACCCTTGGGGATGTTATTGGGTGCTAACATGACTTCGTGGAGATTTCAGAGAATGCTGGAGACATGCTTCTGTTTGAACCCAAGGGAACATGCTTCTGCCCTACTTCTTGTGAACTGGAAATTCAGTTGTCTTGAATCTAGGGCACTTTCACTGGAGTTAAATTAGGTGGTTGTCTTGTTTCAAGTCACAGCAATATCAAAAAATTATCTGAGCGATAAGCCCCAGATATTAATTATCTGAGCGATTTAATACATTTGTTGCATGTATTAAATCCTATAAAGATGTTTATTCAAATATATACTATTTCAAGAGGTTTATTTCTAATGACTTGTGACAGTCGCTGCATTGTAAGACTTCATTTAGGTAACATTTATTTCTTGACAGAAAGACACTGAGGATGAAGTTCGAGATATAATCCGCAGTAATATTCACTTACAAGGCAAGGTAAGCCCAATATTATTAGAAAGCACACTTAGCACCTATAAACTAGTTAATCTCTCTTTAGAAGAGTACTACAAATAATGTTACTTTAACAAGTAAGGTAGTGAAAATATATCATCTTAATCAGTCATTATCCTGCTTGCAGATCCTTTTGTATTAATGACTCTCAAGATAACAAATGATGTATTTTTAAAGTAGATCATCGGAGATTGTCAAACTTTGAAAAAAGATGTCGCCAGTTGAAATAGAGGTTGGGAATTTCCTTCATATAGCTGAGTTTGAGGACCTTTGGGACATGGAGACAGGTGTCTATGAAAATTTGATATTTTACACCTAGTGCTCAGAAACTAAATAAGTGTATTTGAGTCAGTACATACGAGATAGCAAGAATTAATGTAATAGCAAAGCCAGTGTACATTTAGAAGAGAAACATGAATGGAAACCAAGATAACACATACTTTCTAATGGTGGGTAAAAAATTTGCTCAAAGTAGTTTTTGTAGTCCAAGCATTTACCGTTATTTGGAAATGCTTTCATAGTAGTGGATAAACTCTTCATTTGTTTACAGGACCTGTTATGTAATATGAGAAGTCTAGCAATTTATTATTTTGACTCAACTCTTTGCTTCTATTCAGATGTCCCTTCTGAGGATTTTTTTTTTAATTGTGAAAATGTCCAAATGTCAAAAACTAGTGGCTATAGTATAATGTATCCCTTACTGGGTATTAAAATGTTTCTTTCCAAAGATCCAAACCATATTCATTTTCTTTTAACACTTCGGAATATAATATGATAAAGGTGTGACATGCTTTTACAGTACTCACAATGCACAAGTATTATTTAGAGCAAATTTCATGTGTACTTTGTTGTGTACTCAATTATCCATTTAATTTTAACTTGAACAGAGTAGGAGATTAATTCCTATAAGAGCACGATCTCTTTGCAGATAGCAAAAAGATTTTTAACATTATTCAAAATGTTCATAAAGGCTTCAGCTGAACCTCAATTTTATACTACATGCATGGGCACTTGAGGCAATCACGTGCCCCTGAAAAGATCTCGGAAGCCCCAGGGAATTCGAGACCACACTTTGAGAACCATGGTCCCACATAGAGACAGAAAGAATTCACTACCTCTTAAGAAGGGGTTTATACCACTCCCAGGAAACAGTCAAATAAAAGTTATGTCTCGGGGCTTCCCTGGTGGCGCAGTGGTTGAGAGTCCGCCTGCCGATGCAGGGGACGCAGCTTCGTGACCCGGTCCGGGAAGATCCCACATGCCGCGGAGCGGCTGGGCCCATGAGCCATGGCCGCTGAGCCTGCGCGTCCGGAGCCTGAACGGGAGAGGCCGCAACGGTGACAGGCCTGCGTATTGCAAAAAAAAAAAAAAAAAAAAAAAAGTTATGTGTTGGATAAGCAGGAGGAAATTCTTCCATTATATTCTAGAGGTTACTTGTAGGGATACTTTGGACAATGTATGCTGTGTATTGAGGAGTCAGGAGGAACAAAAAAGCTGAAAAGGATGCATATTTGTAACCAATATTTCACCTCCAAACGAATGAAACCTGAAAATAAAGACATAATGAATACTTATTCTTTGTGACATTTCATTCTATATTTTTTAAGCTAGGCGTAAAACTAGGCCCCAAGGCCCCCATGTATATAAAAATAGGCCCCAAGGCCCTCACGTATATACAGACTTGCAAGCAATGAGTTCTTTTGTTCCCAGCTCTTTCTTGACTACATTGTCTTGAAATTGTAAGACTGGTAATCCTGAGGACAAGAGGGAGTGATTGTATATTGGAAGGAATAATATCTAGAGGTACCAGAGTCCTCAGATGAAAAAAGTATATGGAGGAAAACATTTTGTTTTATCAAAAGACAAATGGTGTTGACAAGTTGTTCAGTGCACAGAGCTCTATCTCTGTTTGCGTGTAAGAGGAAAGTTAGTTTTAACATTTCAAACTACACTTTCTCAGGCTAGGAGTTGTGAAGTTTTAGATGTTGTTCGTTTACTTCTGCTTCATTGCCCTCTGTCTCCCATTTTTAAAGGAAATATTTAATGGGTGGAGAAACATACGAGTATTGCTGTGCCCGTTTTTAATGACATAGTTAATCTAAATTATTTCTTTGAAGTGCTGTATCCCTGGAAAGATGCTTGTCTTTGTCAGTTTCTATGGTTTAAAATAATATTTCTTAAAAGCATTCAGAATTCTGTTGTATCTTTCACTCGGGAAGTTTAACAGTATTAAAAAATAGAGTCTGTGGATTGGTTTATTGCAAGAATGTGATTTTGTAGGCCTTCGTTGCTTTATATTAATTGATATCTTTGTTTCAGTGACACTGAGCTCTGTTGTAGCATCCTTGTATTTATAGATAAATGTGATCCTATATCATGGTCTCTAAAGTAAATATGTGCATCTCTCAGTGTTTGACTGTGAAAGGAAAAGAGAAAGATAAATGATTGCTTTCCCTGACCATCTCCAGCTCATCCTTAAATCCTAGTTGAAACTTCACTTGTTTAGGGAAATCTTCCCAACCGCCGACAGATTAGGTTAAACCTCCAGGTACCTTATATTTCTTTCTAGTAGCCCTTGTTGCAACTGTAAATGTTTGTTTGATGTCTTCCTTCCTCACCAGATGATAAATTTCACGAGTACAAGGTACTTACTTCTCTGTCTTGATCTCTGCGTCATGTTTTCACCCTGTGCTATGCTCAGTAAATAGCTATAGATTGACTCTTCAAAAGTGTGTCTTCCCCTCTTTACACTGTATTTTTTGAACGTTTTCCTTTTTTTCTGCAGGTGGAGGATCCTGCTATTAGATGGCAGATGGCTCTTTACAAAGATTTACCCAACAGGACAGAAGACACTTCAGATCCTGAGAAGACAGTGGAAAGGGTCTTGGATATAGCAAATGTGCTTTTTCATCTTGAACAGGTTAGATTTTGTGTTGATTCAATCACATTTGCCTTAACCATAAAAAATATTTTTTTAAAGGATGTGTGTTAACTTGTTAACTGTGGGCCAGAAAACATATATATCCAGCACGTTCATTACAAAGAATCTATGACTTGGGAGTCCTTAGTACCTAATCAGCAGCATTTCCAAACTTGTAATTTTTGTAACCATGGATAAATAATGTATTTGCGGAGATCAAGGCCTCTGTTTTATAGTCTTTTTCAAAATATTTCTAAAATTAAACAGATAACTAAAATTATATAATTAATTTTAAGCCATTCTAACAAAAATTTGAGGAGTTATGCCTGATTTCAAATGTTTTATAACTGTATTATTTTTCTATTGATGCTCATCAAAACATGTTTGAGATACTATCTTTCCCTGGTCTAATATTTGAATTTTGAATTTAAGGTCACTTATTTCACCTTTCCTTTGAATATTTTTGAGCTAATTTTTCTCCAGTTCAGCAATATGTTACATTTAGAGAAGAGCAGTGCATTGGTATTAGAGCCGTGTGAAAATAATGTTTTTATATCATTTTTCAGTTGTATTCTATTTTAAGCTACAAAGCTTACTGTATATTTGATTTTCTTATTTATTACCTTTGCTCAAGAATTCCCAAACCAGTAATATCTGAAACATCATCCATCGGTGGATCGTATTTTTGTATAAGGGATCTTCTGGCTTAGGTAAAAATATCTGCAACACAGAGACAGTCTCTGTTTCTCACGAGGTCCACTCAGCAAAATAACACCAGACTGAGGGTGCTCAGTGTAAACCCAAGAGTGTGCTCTGTCACCGGGTCTCCATGACGATACCTACCTGACATGGAGGGGCGGTTATTGTACACTGAACATAAAATAATGAAATGCCCCATGTCACCTCAGGATGTTGTCATCTGAATGCTCTGCAGAGCTTACTAGCATAGCAATAATAAATGTGTTTCTTTGATTCCTATTTTATATTATCTGATGACCTCCTATCACCGCCCTGGCCAGTTAAATAACCGAAGGGTATATCTAGTGTAGCATCCTCTTACTCAGATGCCCCCCAAGTGCTAATAACTTCTCCAGTGCCATGCAATTTATCACTACACCTGATGAGATTAAGCTGGGATACTCTTACACCATATGGCTATCGATATGTGTTTACGTTATGTAACACCATAATGTTAATAATATAATATAATAAAATATTATTTAGGCAACTTAATAGTTCCCTAAATATTTTCATGAAATATTAAATAAATATAAATGATCATCCATCAGCAGATGACAAGATTTGAGGTAATGAAATGTTAAGTGATATATAAAGTCATGGAGTTGTGTTTCCAGAAGTATATACATAATTAGGAAGATTACTCAGTGACAATTAAATGGCTCCTAGAGGACCATTTCTGACAGCATTACTCTACCATGAGTTTTTAATTCTTCCTGGGTTTCATGCACATATCGGGATTTGCTTGAATGACTTTTAGATACATTAAACGAAGTTTATTGAACCCTGTTTTATTATAGTCATATGTTATGTACTCATAAATACATGTGATCATAATGAATGATGTTATTTGTAAAGTGGTGAGATTCATTTTACTGAGCAGCTGTTTATCCCGTGAACATTTATTGCATGCACTACCGTATGGCAGCATTGTACTCTGCTGGGGACTGAACTCTGTCCCTCTACTCAAGTGGCTTGTGCTCTAGTGGCGTATATGGCCACATAGATAAATATGTAGTGATTTAGATGTGCCAGGTTACAAAATGTACTGAAGAGAGAATAAGAGGAACCCAAACTTACTCTAGCCATGATGAGGGTGATCCCTGTGTAAACCTTAAAGAAGTAGGAATTGTCTAGGAAAAGGTAAGAGGGTCAGATTTTCATGGCCAACTATTCTTCAAAATGTTAAGAATATGAGTAAAAAGAACTCATCAGTTATCAAAAGATAGAAAAGAGTGCAAGATATCTGTGTGCAGAATTCATGCCTTTAATACCTCTATTCTAATGTTAATTTGTGAGTCATAGAATAGTTTGCAAAGAATATTTTCATTTGCCACACTCGGTACAAAAACAGTGGGTGCAGAGGAAAGACTTCATCTGGCTCAAGGGTCAGCGACCTTTGCAATTGAACATTTTGTACTGTACATCTGGTCATTTTTCTTAGGACAGTAAGCTGTCTCCTTGGAATTTTCTAATACTCAAACTCCAGACAGGCTAACACAGCAGCAAACCCAGGTGTTCAGTTACAAGACACATCTTGATGTTCACCCTTGGATCACAGATCTTAACAACATCTATTTACTTGATTTATAGGAAAATTCACTATTTAAGGTCTTTCCTTGTTAATTATGTTTGTTGACTATCACCCATGTCGATCAGAATGCCATATTCTAGGTGAATAATACTACCCTTGATTGTTTTCACCTGCAGTGTCTCAACAATGTTTTGTTTTGCTTAATAGAACCAAGAAGAAAATTGAACTGGATAATTATCAAAAAGTGTTTATTGATCCTATGGAAGGAAGAAGATCACAGAAATAAGTGCTTTCAAATTATACAAATTGTTTTGTTAAAATTTCCAAACCACTGTAATCCAAACATTCTCAATGTTTTCTTCAGGCATTATTACATTCATATGTTGACCCTTTACTGCAAAGGATAATAAATTTAGTTTTGCTTTTTTAGCTAATGTAACGTTTTTATTTCTTCCAGAAATCTACATGTATGCGCCGGAGATATTACAGTCCGGGAAGTACAGTGTTCAATTGCCTAGAAATTACTAATTAATTTAGAATTCTATGCTGGGATTTTTTTCTCTCTAATACTTACAATTAATCTCTTTTTCTTCTTGAAATTCCAAACACCATTAGCTAAACACATAGCTTGCTTGCATCATTTACTGCAACTTTTGAATTCTCATTTGTCCCTCTCTAACAAAGTAATTATATATTTTAACATTTTTGCAAAATTAAATTCTTTTACTCACTCCTACTAATGTGTTCAAAAAGACTTGTCATCTCTCCATCCTGTTATATTAAGGAACAGTGGACTTTTTGTTAGAATTTTCTTTAAGGACCAGTGGACTTTTCCTTAGAATTTTCTTTAACTGCCTCTGTTTATGTTTACTGTTGTAGCTCTTATGATAAAATTAGTGGAAATGGATAAATAAATAAGAATAGGTTCATTGTTTTGCATAGGCAAAAACTATGTTTTGGCACCATAACCGAATTCTGAAAAGGATAAAAAATTGTTTTATATAGAATAGTTTTATATTTCTTTGATTTTTAAAGATGACATAGTTTCTAAAGTACACAGTGTTGGGAAAATATTGTATTTTTACTAAGGAAACTATGTAACATTTGAAACTATTTCAAATTTAGCATTGGGTAACTTTGAGGACATGGGTTTTCCCATAATAATTGGGAGGTACTTTTGGGATTGAAATTCTAAAAGTTTTTAGCTAAAAGATGCAGCTGTATTTTTGAGGGCCTTTGGGGGGTTAAATACATATGTCTTTGTGTCATTCTACCTCAGGTCGAGCATCCTCAGAGATCGAAAAAGGCCGTGTGGCACAAACTGCTCTCTAAGCAGAGGAAACGGGCAGTGGTTGCCTGCTTTCGGATGGCTCCTTTGTATAATCTGCCAAGGTCAGAATTTCTTTAACGTTTATAATGGATTCAAGTTATTCTTCCCCTAACAAGTGATAGGAGGCATCTACCTTAACACGAGAACAATAGTCCAAAGAGAAGGATGGACAAGATTTATTGGCTCTTCTGTGTAATTCTTGACTTTGTTTTCCTTTGTCGGGTATTCTCATTGGTCTGTAATGTCGTTATTAAATGACTTTTATTTTTTATTGAAGTATAGTTGCGTTAGTTTCAGGTGTTTCAAGTGATTCAGTTATACATTTATAAAAATCTATTCTTTTTCAGATTCTTTTATAGGTTATTACAAAATATTGAATATAGTTAGTTCCCTGTGCTATACAGTAAGTCTTTGTTGTTTATTTTATATATAGTAGTGTGTGTATGTTAATCCCACACTCCTAATTTATCCCTCCCCACCCTTTACCCTTTGGTAACCATAAGTTTGTTTTCTATTACTTTTAAATACTCAGGAGGATCTGCTCACATATGTGAGGCAGGATAGAGTAATTAGGAACTCAGTCTTGGGGGTCAGACTGCCTTGATTTGAATCCTGACCTCTCAGCTTATGGATGCATGACCTTGGTCAAGGTTCTTACCTGACTTTGTACCGTAAAATTTGCCTCATAGACTTGTTCAGGTTATCTAATGGGTCGAAGTATACACAGTGCTTAGAACTGAACATAACACAAGCAGTGTTAATTGTTGTTTATTATTTTTGTGATGATTTAGCCTTTGGGGAAAAGAACTGATATGGAACTAACTTATGGGAATAACGTAAACACGTTTGACAGACCCATCAACCTTCTCCTAGAGATACAGGAGATATACTTCTTAAAAGAAAAGTAACCCGTGGCATTGAAGTCTAGCCCAGGGTACCATTTCAACCTTCTTGTGATTCTCCTAAGAAGCTGTGCTGTTTCCCACTCTGAGCTTTATACAAGTGGCATCTTCCCCATGTCTGTTAAACAAGGCTCAGCTCAGCTGCATCCCTGTTTTGGACCATCTCTGACCAAGCCACGCCCTTCTACTTCTTCCAAGTTGAAAATGCTTCCTCCTATTTGTTTCTAGGAAACTTTTAAATACCTCTAGTTGTGGGCACTTTCCTATAGTATTGGGGCTGTTTGTCTGTCTGATTCAGACTTTGAGATCCTTTAGAGCTATGTTCAATTTCATATCTTCAGCACCTAGAGCACTGACTTTCAGCAAGTGTTTGAATGAATGAATAACGTAAGTTGGGGAGTAAAAAAAAAAAAAAAAAACAAGACAAAAACATAACTCCTCCCTGCCCCCGGCCACTAACAAAGCAAAACAAACAAAACTTTTCGATTTCACTAAGGCCGGTAAATTCCTTGCCATCTCGTCACTCACTAAGTATAAAATGTATTTGAGTTCCTTCTCAAACCACGTGCTGCTTCTGAATTCTCTGGCTCAATTATGGTGTCACAGTTTAGTCAAATAGAACATTGACCTTGAATTCATATTCTTATTTCTTTTCTGGTTCCTCCTATACAGACATTTTCCAAGTTTCATCAAGTTTTTCTTTTCTTTTCTTTTTTTTTTTTAACAACTCTTGGATTATAATTGCTTTACAATGTTGTATTAGTTTCTGCTGTGCAACAAAGTGAATCAGCTATGTGTATACATATATCCCCATATCCTCTCCCTCTTGCATCTCCCTCCCACCCTCCCTATCCCACCCCTCTAGGTGGACACAAAGCACCGAGCTGATCTCCATGTGCTACGTGGCTGCTTCCCACTAGCTATCTGTTTTACATTTGGTAGTGTGTATATGTCAGTGCCACTCTCTCACTTCTTCCCAGCTTACCCTTCCCCCTCCCCATGTCCTCAAGTCCATTCTCTACGTCTGCGTCTTTATTCCTGCCCTGACACTAGGTTGATCAGTACCGTTTTTTTAGATTCTATGTATATGTGTTAGCATACGGTGTTCAACTTTTCCTTTGAACCGTTTCACATCACCATCCTTCCCTTCAAGGTCACCTCTTCAACTCCCTTTATTGACTCACATCATGTTGATGACAGCAGATTCCGAGGTAGTTTCTACGATGTCACGGAGTCTGCCGTTCCACTGTCTCGGATATAACGTATTCAAAATTGTACCCCTTAGTCCAGTGGGAATATTCTCAGACCTGGTGCTTTTAGGAAATACACTCAAATTTGCTTGAGAAATAGCCAAGGCTCAACCTGTTGAATCAGAATATCCGAGGGCTTCGCATGTGTACTGTTTAAAGGCTTCACAGGGGATTCTGATGTACCAGTAAGGTTGAGCCGCTCTCATGCAAGGATTTATGGCGAGTTCCGGCCGTTCCATCTGTGTTGACGGTTCTTCTCCCTGGATTTCAAGGCCCTTCATAAACCTGTCTACCTTTATGTCTCATGATTCCTTAGCCCGCCTTTGATACTGTTAAGCTCAGCGTTCCATCCTTCAGTGGCGCCGGCTCATTTTAACACGTCTGGTATTCTCTTATGATGTTCCCTCATTGACATGATTTTCTTAGAGTGGAACCTTAGCCATAAATCTCATCAGTTTCACGATGAGTTTTACTTAGGGTTTTAGTCTTCACTGGTCTTCTTTAATTCATAGGCAACCACTTATCGTCAGTATTCTAGGATTTAATCTTTGGATATACACTCCCATAAGGTTCCCTTAATACATTTAGTTTTGTGATCCTCAGGGTCTAAACGATCCATAACATCGTTTATCCAGAGCCACTTTATGTCATAAGAGCTACCATGTAATGAGCATCTATCCAATGTGCTTTACATTCTTTATCTCAGTTTGAGTCTCACAAAACTGACACGTAGATGGGGTTATCCTAGTTTTATAAATGAGAGAAGTGAAAGTCGACAAAGTTGCATAACTTGACCAATGTTACAAAACCTAGAAATAACTAAATCCATGTCAGTGTGTGATCTGAGAAACCTTTCTCTGTCCTCCGTGATATCTTGCTCTCCAGTTGAGAGTGGGAATTTTATTTTTATTTTATTCTTTGAGTGCACAGATAATCCAGTGATAAAGTGCTACTGAATACCTTTTCACTTTAATTAAAAATAACTGTTTGAAATTGTGCTTACCTTTTAGGCATCGGGCTGTCAATCTCTTTCTTCAGGGATATGAAAAATCTTGGATTGAGACGGAAGAACATTACTTTGAAGATAAACTGATAGAAGATTTAGCGGTACATTTTTAATGGGGTTAGAAGATGAAAGAAAGTCTGGGCTTGGTGGGATAACATTGGTGTGAGCCATTTATCTTATAACATTGAAGAGAAAACATCATTGCAGTGTGTGGTCCTTAGGAAACTTTATTCTCGATTGTTATTGCATGCAGTGTTTAGGGAAAAATTCACTCTTCTTATTTCAAAGAGATCTCATCAGCATCCAGCAATTCAGAATTTAACTAAACTTTGACTCTATTATTCTTTTAAATTCTTCCTCAAAGCACCTTCAGACACCTCCGAACCAGGATATTACTATAAAAGCTGAACCATAAAGAATTATTCACCAAAACTAGATCGAAGGTTGACAAAAGCCAATGAAAAGTAGCTGGTTGTTAAACATAGACAGGGCAGAGAATGATAGATTGGGTACAGGATGAGCAGGAAGTCATGGTAAATATAGTATAAACGGCAAGTAGAATGTTTCAGTCCAACCATGCTGATGAGGAGGCTTGTGTTACTGAGAGTGCTTCACTCGGGAGCCATTGTCTTAATTTTTTATGAGCTGTGGACCTATTTAAAAATCTGACCAAGGGCCATCTTAGGAAAATTTATAAGCATATAGTCCTGCAGAATTTTGCAGACTAGTCAGAGGCGTTATGATTCCCAAGTTAAAGACCTCTTGTCTAACAGTTTGTTTTGTTTTGTTTAACTCACAACTTATTAGGGAACATAAAGGATAAACTAATCCAGTTCATAAAACCTTAACCCTGATTACCCCCTTATATTTTAAATGAATTTCATTTCTTTTTAAAATCAAAACCTGTAGAATATTAGAATATTCAACCTTGTAGAAATTTACACAGTACCTGCAACATTAAGCCTTAAATCCAAGAAAGAACATATTTAGGTAGAGAGAATCTCAGTCTGAATGGGTAATTCTTATGGAGATATAAAATGCATTAAATCGTTCAACAAATGGGATTAATTAATTCTACAGTCAGTAAAAATGCTTCATAATTTTCCTCATGGTACATGTTCTATCCAATAGAATGAAATCACTTTTTTAAGTTTTAAAAGTAACTGAAAATGAGAAAAAATAATGTGTAAGTGATTCAGACATTAACTCATTCAGCATTCTTTGCCTTTCTCTGTCTATGTAGGCAACAAAAATGTTTCATTTGATAATCAGTTTGCCTTGCTACATGAACATTTTTATACTTGGAGTGATGTAGCATTTTATTGCAATTCTTTGTAAATTGAGCCCTCCCTAAAGCTGAAATCCGTGTAGCAGATACACTTTTCAGTTAGTTATGAATCTGCTTCTAAGAATGGCATTCAGAATTTTTAAATGATGTAAGTCATCTTTGCCCATAGTGTTTTTTGGTCCCATTATTAAATAGCTTTTTTTTTTTTTAAAGCTGCATACTTTTGCGTCGGTAATATAACACACACACGTGCATACACGTGCAGGTACAATGCATATAACACAGACACGCTCACGCACCACAATAGGAAGAGAAAGGCTTTCTTTTTATTTGTTGTTCCTGGGTCTGGGTGAACATTTCACCTAAATGTGAAATTTTATAAATTTGACTTTTGTATAGAAACCTGGAGCAGAACCTCCGGAAGAAGATGAAGGAACTAAGCGGGTTGATCCTCTCCATCAGCTGATACTTCTGTTCAGTCGAACGGCTTTAACGGAGAAATGGTATGGTTGGGAGGATTCACACGAGACGTAGGAAGAACAGATAGAAACCCGTGTCTGAGTGTTCTGTCCGTCACATGTTCCTGTTTCAGTTTCATCTTGTTCTTGGGAGGAGAGAGAAGTGTTCAAAGATAGGACCAGTCTGGCATACACTACGAACCAACGCTCACACAACTTCAGGCTTTAATAGTTACCTACCAAATATTTACCTAGCTCTCATTTTTCTTAACAACATTGTAATTAGCTGGTTGACTTGATTCTGAATCTTCCTGTTGATCACAAACAAGCTTTAGAAAATAAAAGAGCCCAAAGCAAATTTCAGTACCAAAAATGCTTGGAGACCACTGGTGACCCCAAATTTCCTGGGGGGATTCTGTCTCCATTCAGCAGTAAGTCTTAGGAAACTTGAGGAGGTGGGTGCGCCATCCTTTCAGTGGAAGGTTTCTTTGAGATCTATTTTATGGGCATTCTCCATTTTTCTTGGTTCCTACAGTCTTGGTCATATGAATTCACTGAAACCACAAAGGGCAAACCTCTATGGAGTTAAATAAGAAATGCACTCATAAGCCCAGTAATCAAAATGTGCTCAGTATCTGCTCATTGCAGGGGCACCACACAGGCTGATTCTGTAGATGAGCCATGGCGGAGGTTTTAAAACCTTTACCTGCTTCCCTGCCATGGGGGAGAAAGCCTACTTTGCCCCAGGCCTCCCTCATCCTCTGCAGAGAATTTAATTATCAATCCATATCCACATGAGTCTTAAAGAGTTCATCTGACCTCTATGCATGTCGTAATAATGTACATTTCTCCCTCTTAGCTAATGTGATCCATCCTTCTCTCACGATTTCTCTCTCTTTCTCTTATTATTTCCTAACTAACAAAATCATCTCATCCCTAAGCATAGAGCAGCTCCCTGTCTGGCATTGTCAGGTAATGAGGTATTTCTCATAAGTGGATTTTTCTGATGGCTATAAGTTTAAAACTGCTAAAATAACTTTGCAAAACGTCAGGTATTTTTTGATGGAAGCCTTTCTTCAATGAATTAGTGGTTTCCATAATTTTTCAAAAGAGGATAGTAAACAGATTTTAACCTATCTTAATTTTTAAGAATCATTATGACCATCATATTTTTAAACTACGTAGTAGCATAATAATTGGGGGAATCTTTCCAAAAAATGTCAGATATCACGTCTGCTGTCAAAAGCCCTGACATCATGTAAATTTGCTTGGTTCAACTTTTGTAGTTATAAGAGAATACTAATATTATTACATTTGTGTGTAAATCAATAGATCATTTATTTTGTGAGACTTGAAAGTCTCTTCCGTAAGGTAGGATGGGGCCACTGTTTAGGAAGTCTAAGATCTTTGCTCTCTGATTCTACAATATTTCTGAATAATCGCTTTGCCTGAGTTTTGTGTTTGTTTCTTTTTAAAAAGACATACTTGTTGAAAGATAAAAGTTATTTTATACAATGATGGTGATTTTGCATGTAACTAACCTTCTACTTAAAAACTGATTTTTTTCTTGTTTTTCATAGCAAACTGGAGGAAGATTTTTTATATATGGCTTATGCAGATATTATGGCAAAGGTAAATAAATGTCTTGATTTTAATGGCAAAATATAAGAATCTGTGTGTTTCTAGATTAAAATAAAATATCGTTAAATTTTAGAACCCTACAGGGCATTAATCTGAACTTTCCACTTGTTGCCTGAATATCTCGTCTAACGTTTTTGACAGGTAATCACTGTTTCTTCCTTTAACATTTTATTGATGGAGAGCTCACTGATTTTCCAAAAATTCATTCATTCAACAAATATTCACTCGACATGAAGGTATTGGAGATAATGTGGTGAACCAGAAAGTAACACACACACCCTGCCTTCTTGGAGTTTATCATCTGATGGAGGAGACAAAATTTGAACAAATGATTACAAAAAAACTCTGACAAGTTTAATGGTAGAGAAACAATTAAGAGTAGTGGGAGGGCTTCCCTGGTGGCGCAGTGGTTGAGAGTCCGCCTGCTGATGCAGGGGACAGGGGTTCGTGCCCCGGTCCGGGTAGATCCCACGTGCCACGGAGCGGCTGGGCCCATGAGCCATGGCCGCTGAGCCTGCGCGTCCGGAGCCTGTGCTCCGCAACGGGAGAGACCACAACAGTGAGAGGCCCGTGTACTGCAAAAAATAAAAAAAAAATAAGAGTAGTGGGAGTAGTTTATGTAGCATTAGTCTGAGCTTCAAGGAAGTCCCTAACTGTTGAATGATGAATTGACCATGAAAAAATAGTAATAGCTAGTATTTACTGGGTGCTTATTTTGTTTAATCTCATAACCTGAGAATGAATGAGGGGAAGAGGAGTCAGGTTTCGCTGAGGCTTCTGACTTGGGCAGCTGAGTAGATGGCAGAACCATATTCTAAGGTGGGGATCACCAGAATCATTGCAGGCCTAGAGTGAAGAGGAAAGATGGCAAATTAAATTTTGGACATGTTAG
This sequence comes from Lagenorhynchus albirostris, assembly GCF_949774975.1. Taxonomy (NCBI): domain Eukaryota; kingdom Metazoa; phylum Chordata; class Mammalia; order Artiodactyla; family Delphinidae; genus Lagenorhynchus; species Lagenorhynchus albirostris. Next base: position 8,601,743 of record NC_083110.1, read on the forward strand.
TTAAAAATACCTGTGAGACAGCTAAGTGGAGATGTCTAACATGCAATAAGATAGTCATGTCTGACATTCCACATCTCACAGAAGGCTTAAAATTACAGATTTGGGGGGATTTCCCTGGTGGCACAGTGGCTAAGAATCCGCCTGCCAGTGCAGGGGACATGGGTTTGATCCCTGGTCCAGGAAGATCCCACATGCCACGGAGCATCTAAGCCCATGTGCCACAACTGCTGAGCCTGTGCTCTAGCCCTGCGAGCCACAACTGCTGAGCCCACGTGCCGCAACTACTGAAGCCCGCCTGCCTAGAGCCCGAGCTCCACAGAAAGAGAAGCCACCACAATGAGAAGCCCACGCTCCGCAACGAAGAGTAGCCCCTGCTCGCCGCAACTAGAGAAAGCCTGCGCGCAGCAGCGAAGACCCAACGCAGCCAAAAATAAAATAAATAAAATAAATAAATTTATTTTAAAAATTTAAAAAATAAAATAAGATTACAGTTTTGGGAATTGTCAGCATTAGAAGGTAATTGAAGCCATAGTAGTAGATGATCTTTCCCAGGCAGAGAAGGAAGCGTGAGAAGAACAGGTGGCTAGGACCAAGCCTCTAAAGACATGGATGCTTAAGAGATGGTTAGAATAAAAGGAGCTTCCCTGCCCCACCCCCCAAAAAATAGGAGAGAATCTTAAGTGTGAGATATATAGTAACTGTTGGAGTGTGTGGTCAACAAAATCTTACTCTGCTGAGGGATTGAACCTTATTCAAGGTAAGGATTGAAAATTCTTCAGGATTTATTACATGGACATCATGTGACCATGGTGAGAACAGTTGCAGAGGGTTGTGAGATGGCGCACTGTGGTCCAAGTGTGTATTGTGGGGAAGTAAGTAAGAGTCTCATGTGTGAGTAGATGTGGCATAGACATCTCTTTACTGAGAAGGCTGAGAAGGAGGAGAAAGGTAGAGGGTGATAAATATCTATATAGAATTGTGAGGTTGAAGGGGTATAATTTTTGCCTGTTTGCCTTTTTTTTTAACTTTTTTAAAATAGATTTGAACATGCTTCTGTTCTGGTGGGAAGGACCCAAAAGAGTAGACAAGGGAATAATTTGTGGAGTGAGGCTTTGAGTAGGTGGGAGCAGGGCAGCAGGACAGCTTACAGAGCATAAGAGAAAAGTCGTGGCTTTCCAGCTTTCTTTTAAACCGTAACCCACGGTCAGAAATGCATTTACCAAGTCTATTTATAGAAACATAAAAACAGATACCTTGAAAGAAAATCATCATGAAATTATACTTGGACTGTGAACAGTGCAGTCTGATATTTTCTATTCTATTTAAATAAAAGTTGTTTGAGATCTTGATTCACTAAATAGATTTCACGTCCAGTTAATGGGTTGAAATCCACAGTTTAAAAAACATGAAAACAACCTAAATATCTGTCGACAGATAAATGGTTAAAGAATATGAATTCTATATATATGCAATGGAAAACTACTCGGCCATGAAAAAGAATGAAATCAGGCCATTTGTAGCAACATGGATGGACCTAGAAATTATCGTACTAAGTGAAGTAAGTCAGAAAGAGAGAAATACCATATGGTATTGCTTACATGTGGAATCTAAAATATGACACAGAGAACTTGTCTACAAAACAAACATAGACAACAGACTCGTGGTTGCCAAGGGGGTGGGAGGGGATGGATTTGGAGGTTGGGATTAGAAGATGCAAACTATTATATGTATGTATACCTGAATCACTTTGCTGTACACCAGAAACTAACACAACATTGTAAATCAGCTATACTTCAATAAAATAGATATTAAAAAAACACTAGGTTAAAAGATTAAAGAGGAAGGATATATCCTTCTGTGGAAATTAGGACTGAGTATTGACTGGAAACTAAAATAGAATTCCCAGGCAGTGTGGAAAGCCTGATCGATGTCGTTTTTTATGAATTTGGACAGTACCAGTCTTCTGGTTGTGTGGCTTTTCTCTAGCAGTTCCCAGAACCAAGTGCAGATTCAGAGAAGGCAGGAAGTTAGATGTGTCAAGGATAAGGATTTTTGCCAGACTGTTGTCGAAGGACAGGGGATCACAGGGGTTTTGCGTATCGCTCTGAGAGTGGCTGAGGCATTGGATCTTGGATTCTACCTAGGATAAATAAGGAAATGAGGAAAGAAGGAGCTGATAAGTAAGGAGATTGTAAAGGAGTCCATGGACTGTTGTCCTCGCAGTTGAAGGAGCAGTGAGCAAGTGGGCTAAAAAGGGAGAAGCTCCTGTTTTGAGAGTAGGAGATTCCCGATGGTTCAGGTTCTTCCTTGTGACTGGACCAGAAGCAGCCTCTGCATGTGTCCTGGTTGAATCCTGAAGTTTCATCTCTTTTGATAAGTGATCAAATATTTGATGATGCTTTTTCTCAAGATTCTCCCTTCATAATTAAATAATCTTGTTCCTTTTATTGTTTAATGTGTCCCAGGAATGCTAAGCTTCCATTACTCAGTTCATTCTTCTCTCAATCATCTAGCAATATGCGCCCCCCAGAAATTACTTGAACACACTGTGCTGGCTGTGAGTTCACCTGTGTAGTGCACACTGGGACTTTATCCTCGCTTATTCTGCCTTGGAATTCTATATATTTACAATAAATTGTAAGAATTCACTGGTTTTTTGGCAGCCAGATTACGTTTTTGTCAAGAGCTTGCATGTTCACCTAAATTCCATGTCATTTATGAATTTCTTCTGAGGTTTACCTCACATACCTGTATTTTGGCAGTTGATATACTCTTTAAGTTAAGTATAAGTCATCGTTTCTCTAATTAGAGTTGTACCATTATCCAAGGCCAAAAAAATTTTCTTTAATAAATTTATTTATTTATTTATTTTTGGCTTTGTTGGGTCTTCGTTGCCGCGCACAGGCTTCCTCTCTAGTTGCGGTGAGCGGGGGCTACTCTTCGTTGCGGTGCATGGGCTTCTCACTGCGGTGGCTTCTCTTGTGGAGCTCGGGCTCTAGGCATGTGGGCTTCGGTAGTTGTGGCACGCAGGCTTGGTGGTTGTGGCTCGCGGGCTCTAGTGCGCAGACTCAGTAGTTGTGGCACACGGGCTTAGCTGCTCCACGGAATGTGCGATCTTCCTGGACCAGGGATCAAACCCATGTCCCCTGAACTAGCAGGCAGATTCTTAACCACTGCGCTACCAGGGAAGTCCCAAGGCCAAAATACTTTTAAAGTTCATTTCTCTCATCCAGTGTTAAATATTTCTTTCCATTTATGTTAACCACAAACCCATAAGTGTGCTTTCCCTGTGTTTATCTAAGTTGCTAGTTTTGATGATTGATACCAAACTTTTTAGTAAGTAGTTTTTGGAGGCTGCCTTTCTTCACTTTGACAGTCTGCATTCCAGGAGTCTGAAACTTTCTCTTGGTCTTCATGGTTTCTCAGAGTTTACCAGTGGTCATTTTACATTCACATATGATTATTTTTGCCCTGAATCTTGACACTTGAACTCTGTTCAAGAGACTTATGTCTTCCTTTTCCATTTGCAGGACTTTATGAAGGCAACATTTACATATTAGTTGGTTTTTGTTTTCAGTTTTCATTTTCCATAGGAGCCCAGAATTGGGTTAATCAGAGCTCTGGATTCATGATACACTCTCATCATTGGTCCGTTACATTATGGGCTACCTTTATTCAAAGTAGTTACTTAGTAGTTTCTAATAATATAGTAACTGCTCATAAACTCACCACTCACAAGAAAAGCTAAGACCTTGATAATAACCCTACCTGTAATCATACGGTCCTCTCCATTAACCCATACGCTGCCTCCCCACACAAGGAAATCATCCTCCTGTAGCCCATGTTCAGGATAACCTTGCTTTCCTTTTATATAGTATACATTAGTTATATGAATTTATTAATACATATATTACATATATACATGTGTGTTACGTATATAATTACATATTTTTGAGATTTTACTTGTTTTAACTTTTAAAAGGGCAGTATGCTATATGTAATCTTTTGGTACTTACTTGTTTTACTTACTATTGTTTTCTAAGATTTATTTCTACTCTTGTGTGTGCTGGAGATCATTTGATTTGACTATTACATTCCATTGTGCAACTACACCATAGCTTATCCATTTACTTTTTTGTTGGTAGCCTTTTGCATTGAATCTATGTTTTTGCTGATGTGAAAAAAGATTTTGAAATGCCTATTCTTCTTCATGTCCAAAAGTCAAGGGTCATAGGGTATATGAATATTCAACTTGAGGAGAAGATGCCAAACTGTTTTCCAAAGTCATTGCATTAAATCACATTCCTCCCTGCAATGTTTAAGAGAGATTCTGATGATCTACATCTTCTCCAATATTTGATATTTTATGTTTTATTAATTTTTGTCAACCAGGTGGGTGTAATATAGCATTTCATTGGGGTCTTAATGTTCATTTCTCTTGGCAAGGTAACTTTCATATTTAAAAATCACTTCTCTTTGGTGGTTAAGTCTGAAGCAAACGGCTGATGAGTAGTTCTGCCTTTTCTCTCTATTATTATTATTACAGTTTCTGCTGTAAATCATGTACTTTCTGTTCCTTGTTCTCCTTGCTTTGTGTTTGGCTGTATGTTAAAAAATCATTTTACATCTTTTTTTTTTTTTTTTTTTGCGTTACACGGGCCTCTCACTGTTGTGGCCTCTCCCGTTGTGGAGCACAGGCTCCGGACGCACAGGCTCAGCGGCCATGGCTCACGGGCCCAGCCGCTCCGCAGCATGTGGGATCTTCCTGGACCGGGGCACGAACCCGTGTCCCCTGCATCGGCAGGCGGACTCTCAACCACTGCGCCGCCAGGGAAGCCCACATCTTTGTATTTTTTGAGCCCCACTTTATTTTAACCCTTAGGTTAATTGTTTTCCTGCTTATCTTTCCAACCCCTTCCTTACATCATATATATCTCCTCTTTTGAGCATCTTAGAGAATTTGCAGTGCACCCACATTGGTTTGCTGTTGCCCCTTCCTTTTGTCCTCATTGTGGTCACTCATGCTTGATTCTCAGAATATCTCTGTACTCATCATCCCTTCTGGGCTGTCTGAAGCTGTTCTGTTCTAAGGGAATGGTTTTACCAATTTAAATAAGATAACCATGTGGAAGTATCTAGAATGATACTGTCATAAATTAAACACTCAATAATGTTTTCAGTCTTTTGAGTTTCTGGCTAAGGAAGGAAAATGTTTCCTCTTCTTTCTCTTATAACTTACTGAAAGGTACACATTAAGTTATACCTAGTGTTTCGTTCTTTGCTGGTTAAAATGATAAAATGCCAGGATCACTTTCTTATGAGATTTCTCTTTTCTATCTCACCCAAAACTTAGTTTTAAATCCATCCTGAAAGTTTCTTTTTGCTTCCTCTGTCTTCTGAGGAGTGACTGCAATCAGAAAGGCAACTGAAGAACGTATGACATACACTTGTTTTGCAGAATGAAATTTCCAGCGGATAGTGGCAAGGTGAAGTGCCCCAGTTACTGCTTCATGAATTCTCCTTGCCAGTTTTGAGTTTTGATCCAGATATCTGAATGTCTGAAGTATCGTCTGTTTCGGTCTTCTCTAATTTTTTCCTTCTAAATTCTCTATTTCATGCTTCTGCCCCTTTATGTATGGGTTTTATTCACTTTTTTCCTTCCTGGAGTACGATATCACTCTTCCTTGCCTAGAATTGATCCTTTTGATCCAGAAAGTTAAGTCCTGTGTTGCAGGACCATCTGATAGATCCTACTGTTTACTTAGCATTATCACACAAATTGCGTGGATGCAGTTTGCTATTGAAAAACGTTGTGTCCTATGCCTGTAAATCCCTCTGTTTCTGGTCAGTACATTAAAAAGTGCTAGACATCCTCTATAGTTTTCTAGTGGTCCCAGCATGCCCCATGGCAATCAGGACAAGTTTAAAGTGGTTTATGGGTTTATTGAATTTTTTCAGATAGGTCTCCAAATAGATTCAGGTTTAATAGGTTATTTTAAAAATCAAAATTTTAACTTCATTAGAAGAGAATCTCACTAAATTTTCTTAGGAAAGTTTTAGAAAACAGTTTAAGGTATTTTGTTTCGAAATAACTCTTTGTAAAAAATATCTGTCAGAGACTTCCTAGGTGGTCCCAGTGGTTAAGACTGTACTTCCACTGCAGGGGGCACGGGTTTGATCTGTGGTCACGGAACTAAGATTCCACGTGCCACACGGCCAAAAAAATGTGTGTGTGTATATTTATATATATGTGTGTGTGTGTGTGTGTGTGTGTCAGCTAGAGCTCTAAATTCCTTTACATAAAAGCAAACATATCATATGAATTTTATAGCTTAAAAGCATATCATTATAACTCAAAATGCCAACTTTTCTAAATGTATTCTTCAACTCAAGCCTTGTTCCCAGTATTTCTGAAGGTAATGAAATTTGTATAGGAGATGATGTGTTTCAGAAAATGTGTAACTTTATATTCTTAAGAGACATTTTGTATTGGTATTCTAATTTGATTAGATAGTTATCATGCTTGTTACTTGATAAAATCCCTATGTTTCACTCCTAATTTATAATGCATGTGAAGGAAGCATTATGTAGGTAATCTAAAAGGAGCAGCTCAGCCAGAATTCCTCTGCATTCAACATTATATGTACAATATTTATGGAGGGTTACAGATTTGCCTTCCAGATACGTTTTGCCAAACTTCTCATGTGTATTTATTTTCAAAATCCTGGTTAACTGTTGACACGGGAGTCAAGGTGACATTAACATATAGTCAAAAAGTTCCTGCACTCTGAATGAATAATTAACATCTTGGATTTTGTGCTGAAACATACTATTTAGCAACTTTTCCATGTAGTGAAATTGTCACAGGTCTGTGTCCCCTTATTTTCTCCTTTGCAAACCATGTCCACATTCTCATGAAATGGAGAGGGCGATGCTCAGTACATGTTTGTTGAATGAATGAAAGAATGTAACAAACCTTTCAGCATTTATCACTGAGTCTGGTAGAAGGATCACATTTTGTACCCTGGCTCCCATTTCTACTTCACGTATGTACTCAAAGTACTGTGAATCATTGAGTTAAAAGTATTTTTCTGATTTGTAAGTTATACTTAACCACTTCCATGAGTTTCATGGATACACTGAGTGTTTACCAACCATAAAAAAAATCCTTAGAAGGGTTGCAGTAATCTAACCTAGAAGAGCGTTAGGTTCTTCCTAGCACAGGTATTGGCTGATGACCTGCTTCCTTTGGTCAACACGGTACTCCTAGTACCAAACCATGATAATAATAGCAGTTGAGATTTATTAAAAGCTTATTGTTTTTCAGGTACTTGTTCCTAAGTGGCAAACAATTTCCATATATTAATTCATGTGATTCTCTCAGGAACATGGTTACTTTTTTTTTTATTATTTCCACTTTAAATATGAGGAAGCGGAGACCCAGAGAGGGAAAGGAACTTGCCCGAGACTAAACAGCTCATACATGCAGCATCAGGATTTGAACCAGGCGCTCTGTATCCTCAGGCCATGTTCCTAACCACCAAACAGCTCTGCTTCCTTAGCAAGCAAAATTTTCAGCTGTGGGAATTAGATAAGAATACATGCACAGCTCCTTTACCATTTCTGGGAAAATAACTCAAAATAATGAAATTGCCTGTTTTATCATTTTTCTGTGAAAGAATAATCTTGGTAGCAGTTGGAATTTTACTTTCCTCCTTTGGACCAAATACAATAAAAAATGAACTTAACAACAACAAGAAAAAGATGACAAGATTCACTTTAAGTAATGGACACTGCTTTCTTTTAATTTTAGTTCATAGTTATTAAATGTATCTGTATTAACACATTGTAAAGGAAGCACAAAAAAGGAGAAAACAGTGATCCTTGTTTTTAAGGCTTGTAACTTGATTTGCACAAGGAAAATGCATGAATAAGTAGTATGTGTAGTGTGATACAGACCTCATAAATATCTCCATGGTATATATAAAATTGGTAATTTAGCATTTTAATTTTGTATATGCACAGTATAATTTTCTTTTAGGCCACAGATTCATTGATCATGTCATCTAAGCTTATTATATATAATGTACATATTTAAACAATATTGATGATAAACTAACACAAATGATTCAGTATTCTGTGCTAAATTCTTTTATATTTTCTGCCTCAACATATTCTTATCCTGTTGACCTTTTCAAAACATTTTTTTACATGTATCAGAGTTGTCATGACGAGGAAGACGATGATGGGGAAGAGGAAGTAAAGAGTTTTGAAGTAAGATGAATCTTTCTATATTTGTTTTTTGTCTACGTTGAAACATTGTTTCATAGCTTATAACTGACATTTATGTTTCTTGCTTCATGGCTTATTGCAGCTTATTGTGTCAAGGAACTGCATGTCAGAAGCTGGATGGACAAATTTGAGTCCTAACATTTGCTGAAGTTAAGACCAAGGAACATAGACTAGTTAAAGAATCAAATAAAACCCATATGTTCAGAATGAGTGTTCCTGAGAGCCCTCAGAGATGAGGTTGCTTTAAATTGTTCTCATCTCAGTGAATGATGTGATCTGAAATTTCCAACAGACGTGGCAGAAAAATGTTTATGGAAGAGCAACATGACATCAAGTTTCTCATTAAACCCTTGGTTTGATTTTTTTTTTTTCTAAATCGAAGAAGACTTAAAGATTTAGCCTCTTTTGACTTCTGCCCAATTAGGTCACTCATTCCCTGTACATATGTAGGTGGTGGCACACAGTGCAGTTTGCTTGCATGAGGCAGGATTGCATATATTCCTAGGGCTATGTTCTATTTTATGATTATTTCCTCAAACCTTCTCAGATCTTACATTTCCGTATAATTCGAAATACTGCTCAATATTCATTAGCCAAAGGGAAAGTAAATATTATTTTCCCCCTTTGCTTAGGCTGCACTTTTGCTTTTTATAAGAAAGACCAGCTGTTGCCAACTACCCTCTCCTTATTTATTGGTTCTTTTTTTTTGGAATTTTCAAAAAGAAATTAAATGGAAGGAAATGGATTAGACTTTTTTTTTTTTTTTTTTTTTTTGCTGCTATTAATTTACATGTCTGCTTTGAGCTAGAAGTCTGGAAATATATTAGTAGCCAGCTGTTAAGTCTTTAATTAAAGTGGACCCACAAAAAAGTGGTAGGTGAGGAGTAGATATTGAGTAGTGCCCCTTTCAGGAATAATTGGATGTGAGCATCTCTGCAGCATTGCATTGAAGTCATTGTGTAAAAAAATACCAAATCAAACTAATTTGGGAATGACCCATGACTATTGCTGGCTGAGAAAAATGCCTTAAGGTTAATTTCCTGGATGACACTATAATCTTTTCTAATGTATGTGTATTTCTAGTCTCAACTCCATCTTCATTGATGAGAAACTGAGCTAAATTAGAATGAGCTGTGCGCAGCAGATAATACTATTTTTCTGACGTGCACACCATTTATGGTCTGTCGGTTGTCTTCCGAGCAATTGTTTATTGCTATTTTGCTTCTTGTCTTCATCCTTCCTTAAGGTCACAGGATCCCAACGCAGCAAGGTAAAACTATATATATATGTGTATTTGTCTGGGTCTGAGTTTCAGTTTCTTGTGACATTTACCTTTGTTAGACCCAACATCTTGGATTCTTTTTTGTAAAAAAGAAAAAAAAAAAAGTCTTGCAATCTTTCTACCAAGTTTGTAGCTCCAATGCAGTTTGTCTCTTCAGTATCCCTTCCTTGACCTAGGTTTATTCTTCTTGCAATTTAAATGACTCCTAATTTGAAATTTTATCCTCTGTGTTGACTTTGAGCTGTGTACTATGCTGAGATGAAAGAGTCCACCCTTCCGGTGATTAAATTTTAGCTGGTGACTTTTCAGTGCAACATTTCATGCCTCGTCTCTCTTGAGGGTTTTTATACCAGTCTTATTACTAGAAAAGAGATACGATATATGGCATTGCTGGTGGGATTGGAAATAATCCTCTTTTCCGTTGTGCTAGTAATTGGAGAGGATATTCCATGATTTCAGTGTTAATTTAGCATTTCCTTATAGTGAAGAACTAGATGACTCTTTCTGTCTCTGAGTATTCTGAAGAGCTAAGTACCTGGAAAATTTGCTAAGAGAAAACATTTTGGTCTAGAATCACAAAAATTTTCCTTTCATATGAACCCTGTTAAGCTTACATTTTATTTTCATGAGACTATTTAGTTGGAAAATCGATCATAAACATCCCAGGAAAAAAATACCTACAATGACTTTATTTAAAGAAAAGAGAAAGCTTTTCTGTTTTTAAGTGTAAAGTGTTCTTTTTTGCCTTCTACTTTAAAAAGTGAAATATTTTCTGTTAAGATGAATTTAGAATGTCATAAAGAATCTACTTAGAAGGAACAAATTATAATGCTTTTAACTCACTATTATATTTGGAGGACTATATTGTTCTCATAGCATTTTAAAATTTGAGTTCATGCAGATGTGATCAGGTTTAGCTCTAACCAGATGGATATAATTTAATGGCATATAATAGACATAACAGTTAATTATAGATTATGGGTTTAAATCAGTAGTTATAATGGGCGTGATCCTAATTTGCTGGATTTTTATAGTTTTATCACTAATGATCTCAGATAGAATTCCTGTGACTTGTTGAGGGTTGAAAGCATAAAGGGACTTCCTAACATCCACCAAGATTTGATTTCACGGATAGCACTGAAATTCATTCCCAAGAATATTGATTTAGACGGAGACATTAGAAAGGTTCCCTATTCAGAAAAGAAGTCTGGGAGTAACTAGTAGTGGAATCTTAGCCTGTACAGTGTAGGATTCAGGTCATACTGAGAACAAGAAATCGGGAGATGTACGGCGCCCCGCCTGGGAGAATGGGCTACATGCCTTGGATTTAGGATGGTGGGAGAGAAGTTCACCTAATGGTGAAACCTGGTAATTAATCCCCCAAAAAAGGAGGTAGAGACCAGCCGGTGTGACTGTCCCAGAAAGAGACAGGATTTTAGAGTTGCCAGTGGTGCCACATACTCGTACGCATAACACAATAGAAGAGATTTGGGACTTTTCACTTCTTAACCAATGCTTGACTGACTCTCCGTGTGATTTCTATACTATAACTCATCATTTATGCCTAATCTGTGGAATAGTCTATTTGCAAAATACACACTCTGTGAGTAAACAATATGAACTCTGCCCAAGCCGAAGAATGAGGCCGTGTTTTTAGAGCTGACAGAGAACCAATCACCTGCAAAGAGGGTTTTGTCTGAGGTTGGCCCTGTGATGACAGCAACACCACTGAAAAATTGGACTAGACAACTGGATTATTGCTTTCTCTTTATAAATTTAGTAATGGACCAGACTTTTTACATTGAGATGTCTGGTTGTTTAACATTATTTAGTATAGTCTAAATAGTGGAATTTTTCATCTAAGTTATAATGAATTTGAAAGGTCGCTTGGCAGTTTCAATAATTCTTAAAACAAATTATGTTAAATAAATTTTGGAATAACATAGTGCGCTAATTGAATTTTATCCCTATAACTGGCTGATTATTAATATTTGCTGTACTTTCCACTTAAATTATCTATAAGAATATTGAGAAGAAAGAAGTAGATATAAAAAGGTAGCATTATAAAGAAAATTTCCATGAGGAGTAACATAAATAAAGCTCAAAAAACATGGAAAACAGGGAGTGGAGGCTAAAATGCCTAGTATTTACCAGCTCTTCTTCCATCACATGTATGTTTTACTGACATGATCCTGTTAAAACTTGCCTGATTTAAGTTGATAATTTAATTCCCAGCTTCATCTATTTATATGTATATAACTACTTATTTGAAAATTTAATTGCATATTTAGTTAGTAATTATATATAACTCTTTTTAGACTTGAGACTACTTCAATATTAAAACTATGAAAACGGACAGTTAAATATTATAAAGAGGCCAATATTAATTGAAAGGGAAGAAACATTTTAGCAATTACCCAAAATGTTAATTACTACAGTGGATTACTTTATTCGGCTTTGAGCTTTTCATAAGCCAAAACAAATAATAACAAAGTAATATTTCAAGTCGAATGACTTTTCTGAGCACGATCTCACGTAGAACAAGAAAGAGCTTTGGTACCACAGTGGACCACATTTTAAAATGATGATTTTGCAAGACATATAGCAACATTCTTCTGATGGTTGCTTCTCCTACTGCCATTCTTCCAAATCTGAGGGTGCAACGTTCAATGATAATATTCCACACAAAAGCTTTCATTGAATTAAGTACTTTAATATAGATTTACTACTTATGGAAAAACCTAAATTAATGACGGTGAAGCTTAAGTAAATCTAGAGGAATGGACCATTAACTCGCCTTCTAGACCATCTTTCTCAACTATTAAGCAAGTTGCATCATCCTTTGGCAAATGCCCAGTTTCTACTTCACAGATGAATTCTCTGGTGAGTCCCTGAGGTGCTATCATTCTGTCCTACTGATTAAAGAGAACTTCTTGTGTCTTAAATGCCAAATATGCCTGTGAAAGAGTTGATATTTTGTTATAAAAATTTAGGAGACTAACCTATGACATCATACCCACTACGTACTCAGGCCAATACCCAGCTCATATTCTAAAGTATGTACCATGAGGTGTGAAAGAATTCATTTAGGTCTAAAATGTCTTAAAAGACTGATGTTACATAGCTCTACACACTGATAAAAGCACTTTTGTCTGGCCCCTCCAATGATCTAAATTTTTTTTTTTTTTTTTTTGCGGTACGCAGGCCTCTCACTGTTGTGGCCTCTCCCGTTGCGGAGCACAGGCTCCGGACGCCCAGGCTCAGCGGCCGTGGCTCACAGGCCCAGCCGCTCCGCGGCCTGTGGGATCTTCCCGGACCGGGGCACGAACCCGTGTCCCCTGCATCGGCAGGCGGACTCTCAACCACTGCACCACCAGGGAAGCCCCCAATGATCTAAATTTGAATATATTCAATTTTTTGTAATTCTACAAGAATGAATTGGCTATAAGATGTTCCCTCTCCGATAGCTACATAATTTGATCTTTGAATGGGCTTATTTACTTGTGTTCATAGGAACACACCAATTTAGATTAGCAGGGCTTCCTGAATCTTACCAAAGAGAACGATTAAATATGAAAAAATTGAAGATAAAGCTACGGATATAAAACATTGAAACAATTATCTCTTTTATCAAGAAAATTTACACTTCTTTAGTTTCTACTGTGGAAGCTCTGTGGTGTCAAAATATGGACCCTAGAGTGTTGAGTTGCTTGTCATACTGTTGAATCATAGAGGGGAGAGGGGGAAGGAATTTTCATGGCCAGTGTTCTCCAATACTCATGCTTATTGCTGCAATCTGCCAACTGCATTTTTATATACTGAAATTGTTGATCTGCAGTAATACCCTCCTGTCTTAGCCCACGTTCCCTAGAAAACAGAGCAAAGAGGTTATTTGCTAACACTCTACTGGGGTTGGAGGTGTTAAAATCTCAGGGGAGTAAGAGTGAGGGAGAACGAGAACTGATACAGGGAAGCAGAGAGAATGCAGTAATGCATTCTTGAGCTGACCAGCTAACCACAACTAACCAGCCATACAGCTAGTTGCTAGATTGTGTTGGATGCCCCTGGAGAGGCTATATGCATCCTGGAACAGCACCTCCTGGGGAGCAACCAGGAACACTTTATCTGCTGGTTTCCTCCCACCTCCTATCTCTTATTGGTTACAGGGTGTTAATTTCTTCATACTTCCTGCTGATATTAACCAGCTCTTCCAGGTGACCCCTGGGGAAGCCAGAGCCAGCTTGGGTCCAGCCTGCCGAGTGTCCAGGCACTGCAGTCTCTCCATTTGCATCAGCATGTGGTTTCCTTAGACAGTGGTAGTGGTGATAAGAGCCAGCTTTCGTAAGCACAGTAATGGTGCAAAAGCCATTTCTGGGGCCACTGTACTTAAGAAGCAAGGCAAGTCGCTAAGACTTGGAGAGAAGGGGGTTCAGTGTGGGCTGGAGTACTGGTCCTGATACAAGGAAAATTCCCCAAAGCACAGACCTCTGTATTGTGTATGGTAATTTATGCATATGAATGTGTAGACCTAAATAGCATGTGAATATGTAGACAACACATATTTAAACATATAATGGTGCATTTTTGACATGCACAGTAATTTGGCTGCATGTGCTATTGTTTGTAAAAATAATCCCAGTGGAGATTGACATATACACACTGCTATATTTAAAATAGATAACCAACAAGGACATACTGTATACACAGGGAGCTCTGCTCAATAATCTGTAATAACCTAAATGGGAAAAGAATTTGTAAAAGAATAGATACATGTATGTGTATAACTGAATCTCTTAGCTGTACACCTAAAACCAACACAACATTGTTAATCAACTATACTCCAACATAAAATAAAAATTAAAAAAAATAATCCCAGTTGAAGCTTATGCTTGGCCACATGATTTACAGAAAATGGGATCCAGCAGAGTCAGTAAGAGCACAGACACTCAAATAGACCAGCTGTGTTTGCATCCCAGCTCCACCATATGGCTGTATGATCTTAAGCCTCAATTCTCCTATCTATAAAATGGGACTAATTAAGGTCTCTATTGCATAGGATTGTGATGAGGATTAAATTAGTTAATGTATATAATCCACTCAGAACATTGCCTATCACATAACAAACTCTGTAAGTATTTGCTATTATCATTACATTTAATCAATTTCACTTCCTTACTGAAATCAAGCCAGAGAAGCCCAATGAGAGGAAATCTTTTATCATAATGAGCACAGAACCTCCCAAGGCAGGACACCTGAGTTCTCATCTGGGTGCTAACCAGGTGACCTTCAGCAGGTCACATTTAATTACCCTGTACCTCAGCCTTTTCATCTTTGAACTGAAAGCTTTGAACTGGATGTTCTCAGGGGGTAATATCCACCTTTAAACCTGTCTGATTTGCTGTTTTTGAGTAAGTTCATTTTTCAGGGCAATTTCATAACTCTTCTAAGTGCATAAGTACCGATCAGAAGCTTGCAAATGTTCGTTACTTCTGATCTTTTGTGAAGGGGTGAAAAAGAAAATAAACTCCATGCTTTTTTAGTATAGGAATGTCACAATGAAAATGATTTGTAGAAAATAATGTCTAGCTTCTGCCCTTGTATCTCTACCTTTTCCTCATTTGGTATTTAAAATATCACACAATCATACATAATACAGTTAGATGAAGAAAAAAAAGTGTTGAGGGATGAAAAGCATTTAGGGACACAAAGTAGAGCCTTCCAAGAATGTGATTGATCCAGAAACCCATGCCACAGAGTCTTGCTAATTTGCTGCAGGTTGTCAGTACTAGTGATTCCGAGGTTTCTAGGAGTCTGCATAAAATCGTATAAATGTAAAAGTTTCCTATATCAATAGAATACTGAGACAGTCTTCTTGTTTGGGAGAAACAGCAATTCCTGAAGCATTTTTCCCTTTGTAACCTTGGAATAATTTAAAGACTAAACTACAGGTTGAAGGTATAGTGTTATATTTAAGAACCTTCAGCAATTCAAGCGGAATTTGGAGTGCGGCAGGGCGAGGAACGCTACTTTTAAAAAGGTCCTTTAAAAAGTACTTTCAAGGTGCTGTTTCCCTGAATAAGATACTTTAAAAAAGATCTGTCTCCAATTTGCTTAGAAAAGCTAATCTGCAGTATATTTGAAATGAAAGAATTTTTTTCTTTCCACATAATCCATCATTTTATTGCCTGAAAACTTTCTAGTTTCACTTTTAAAGTTTTACTTTTTTATGTCGTGATAAAATTTCCAATGAAAGATTAAATTATATACCCAGAAGCAGTTTTCAAAGGGGACAACAACGTACAAAAAGAAATAACATTAAAGATGTTCTGAAGAGAGGGCTTCCAACAAAGAAATTCAAAAGAGTGGTCAACCTGATCCCTCTTTATGAAATATGATTTTCCTGCCTCTAGATCAGAGTGTGTTTTTTTGCTCACTATTTTTTCTTCAAATGTTTCATATCATCTCCCCCCAAATACTATTATTGAAATTTAGATGTTACATAAGGAAAATTAGCGTGATCTTTGCTCAGGGAGTTTACTTTGTAAAGAAGGCAATTTGATATCCTGTGTTTCTTGGTCCTCCTGAGGTCTGTCCATCATGAGTGATTTCAGTTACTGAAGAGGATACTGGGACCTTGGAATCTATTGTGCAGGTTGTTCTGCCAGATCTTTGAGCTGGTCTCCCTACTTTTGGAGCACAAATGGCGAAGGGTTTCTGTATTTGTTTTTCCTCAAGAATATATGGCATGCTGCCATCTTCCATCTTCTTTGGATTTCCTGATGACTATCTTTCTATGTTGTATTGCGTCAATAGAAGAATCATTCTTTCTAACTCCTTTGCCTCTTTAGTTGATGAAAATAATAGCACAGTTCCTTAAGACAGTAATTTCTTATCAGTTTTACTGGACAGCTCTTTCACGAAGGGAGTTGGTTAAGCTAGGAAGTAAAAGTTCCAGAAATAGCTCTGGCAACGGGAGGAAAGTCAAAGATTGTTGGGTCTAAAAGGAAGAATCAAATGTTGCTCCCTAATTTTAAACAGCACCTGAAGAGCAGACGAAAGGGTCTTCTTTCAGTTTTCCTGAAACTCTGTTGTAATGACAATATAGTTTTGTGTGTCTGTGTGGTTTTGTTTTCGTTTTGTTTTTGACTTCACAGGAAGAGGTTTAAACATGAAGGCAAACCTTTTAGATGTTAGCATGGCTACGTATAAAGCAAAGCTGCCTTTTTTTTTTTTCTTTTTTCTGCTTCCATTTAGGCCTATCACATAATTTAAGAAAAAATAAAAATTTAACCACAGGAGCTCTAACTATAGTGTGAAAAAAAACCCTGATCAATTTTGTTTTCGCAGCACGATATTATCAAAGATTTAAGAGACAAATTTGCCAGCCTCGGCGAGAACTCTCTGGTAACAGCATAAATGTCTGTGTTGGTTGCTTTTGATTTAAAGGTTTCTTTTTTCATTTGTTTGAGCCCATTTCTTTTACCCCCTCCTTTTAGTTTATGTTCTTTTTCATATTCTGTAACTAGCAAGCCTTCATTTTTTAAACCTCTTCCATCTTCCAGTGTCTATTTTCCGTACTTTGGATGGAAAGTTTATGGCAGCAAAGCTGTCACTCTGGCTACCTCTGCTGCAGCTCTTCCTGCTCTTAGGTCATATATGTTTTGGCCGTTGTGTTTATGGACATGATACTAATTGACTGTTTCATGTCCCATTGACTAAGCTTCTCTACCACGCCATTTGATGGACGCGCTGTCATAGTGCTCTATGCAACTTTCATTCTGCAACTTATACTGCTTGGTTCCGTCTCAATTCTCCAGCGAACTGGATAGCTCAAGTGAATGATCCTACCAGTCTTGAACTTGCTGTGCCTTTATATTTTATTTTGATTTCCTTCTGTATGTGTTCAGTGGTAGTTTAAGTGGAAAAGAACAAACTCTAGCCATTGCTCTAGCAGTACCATGCAGTATCGTTTATTACCACCAGAGAATACAAAATATAAAGGCACATTGCTTCTTTTATTCTTTGGGAGGGGACTGGGGAGATCTGTTATCATATGTCCACTACTTAGTTGAAGCCTACCTTTTTATCCATATCAGCTTTCAATTTTGCTTAAACTCCAACACGTCCTCAGTTAATGTTTTTCTGTCATTCAGTGATGACTTACAACTCGAGCCATTTGCTGAGCAGTATCAAGTTATGACCATGACTTGGGAGATGATTAAACACGTGACAAACTGATGCACGAATGTATCATTCAGAAAGTGCAAGTTTCAGTGATGAAGTACAGTACTTCAAAAGTATGATACAGGCTTTGGACTAATCCAGTCATGACAATTGAGAAAATTCATCCTGATAAATCAGTACCAAAAGTCTATCACAAGAAATAAAAAGGGAAAAACCAAGAGTTGACTATGTTAACATCTGTTGGATAACATTGTTGGTGTTGAAATGGTCCATAATGTTGTCATAGAGCCCATACATGAAGAGATGACTGAAAATGTGGTTTATAGAAAGCTGCTCTGCTTAGTGATAGCTGCAACATAAATGGTTGGGATTTGTGTTCAGGAAAAAGAAATGGAAAAGCAAAAGCTTCTGTACCAACAAGCCAGGCTCCACGACCGCGGTGCAGCTGAGATGGTGCTGCAGACCATCAGTGCCAGCAAAGGTGAGGCTCCTGGCTCTACCTCGGAAGGGCTGATTCTGTAGATTTCCCCTTTACTCCTAGGAGCGCTCTTACGTAAAGTCTACCGATTTATTTAGTCCCTGAATTTCTTGTTCATGACTAGGTCAGGTGACTTGACAAATGCCGCCTCTCTTACAAAGTTCAATGTTGATTTTTCTTTTTAAATCAGAATCTTACTAAAAGATTTTTTATTTCTGTTCGTTAAGTTTTGGAAATTATATTGGGACACAACTCTAACAAACTGATTATGTGAATCAGAGGTGGGCAAATGTTTTCTGATAGAGGCCAGATAGTAAATATGTTCGGCTTTGTGAGCCATTGGGGCCTCTGTGGCATCTCTTCAACGCCGCCAGAGTGGCATGAAAGTAGCTAGAGACAATACGTGAATAAATGGTGTGGCCATGTTCCAATAAAACTTTATTGACAAAAACAGGTGCCAAGCTGGACTTGGCCCTCGGGGCCCTTGATATAAATGTTTAGATTTTTTAAGTGAGTCATTTTTAGTAATTCAAGTACTGTTGCATTTTTCAGTAGCCAGCCAGTGCAAGCTGATTTTTCTTACATTCGTAATACCTTCTTTGTGAAAACTACTTACTGTAATTTTAATGGAATGAAAAAGTAATGGTGGTTATTAAGCACCCCTCTCCAAATATAGGGATTATTTCATTTCTAAGATAAGTGGAGGCGACTAATGTAAAAATAAAACATAATATGCTAAATTATAGACAACTGGTTGGATTTGAAATTTTGTTATTATTATTCAAATAACTGAAAATTGTGACTAGTCACCCTAATAAAGCAAGGCTATAAACGTATTAAGATAAAAGTGATGAAATGGAGATTTTAAAAGTTGTTCAAACATACTGTTCTTGAGGGAGGAGGGAGAATATTTTAAGTAGCTCATATTCATTTCAGTATTATTTTAATACACATGATTTGTTTTGAATTTTAATAATTTTAGGTGTCAGTATTTCAAAATCAATTGTTTCTTCCTGTTCGTTTTTTCTGTGTTCTCATATAGTTTCAATCATAGACATATTACACAGAACTTAGTGAAAACATTGATGGCAAAATATGCATTATGACTCTTAATTTTTTTGTTGTTGTTGTTATATGAGTCAGTCTGTCCCTCTCCACCATGACATAGGTTTGTAGGAGGTGAATAATGACTTTAAAAGTGCACATTTTGAGACAGAATTGGTTAATGTAGCAGGTGAAGTGATAGAAGGATCACAATATTTTGTATTTTTAAGGTGAAACTGGACCCATGGTGGCTGCTACTTTGAAACTCGGAATTGCTATCTTAAATGGCGGGAACTCTACAGTACAGCAGGTATGTCATTGAGCCTTTCACATCATGTGCTTTTCGAAGAGATGGACCGTATAGTCATCCTGTTGAACTATTTTAGTCATCCTAAAAGAACTATTAGTTGTACATTAGTTGTACTTTTTTGTTTTCATTTTCTATGTAAAGTATGCCTTTATTTTATGGTCATCTTGTCCCAGTATCCAAATATCTCCCAGGTAGCACAATAAACACTCCTTCTAGGTAGCACAACAAATAATAACGCTGGTTAGAAGTCTGAAGTCATGTCATACGGTGTCATCATTTGCAATGCTGCATTTCATGTGAATAAGTTGGCGTAAAGCAGCTGGTTTGTTTTAATAGTGAAAAAGAAATACCCTTACCTAGGGAGCCTAGTTTGGTAATATGTTTTATAGTGTTATATCTCCTAAAAATTGACTCTTAAGATTTTGTTGTATATTTGGTACAAAGCTGGCTTCTAGGTTAATGTGTAAACAGAATGCATTGTTAAGAATTTTTCTAGTTGTAATTCTTTCTATTCTCCTAAGATATGAGAAAATCACTTCCCAACCAAGTTCTGTAATGATGTTCTGTTTAAAAGTTAGACATTATCTGGACGGGGATTTTGCTAACTTCAACCAGTTATGACAAAGGATGCAATCTCCATATCCAGCTGAAGGCCAAGGTCTGTTGAGCTTGTTAGAATAAGAGTATTTGAGTGACTTTCTGCAGATCACAAATGCTGGAGACGGTGTGGAGAAAAGGGAACCCTCCTATACTGTTGGTGGGAATGTAAGTTGGCATAACCACTATGGAGAACAGAATGGAGGTTCCTCAGAAAACTAAAAACAGAACTACCATATGACCCAGCAATCCCACTCCAGGGGCATATACCCAGACAAAACTATAATTCAAAAAGATACATGCATCCCTGTGTTCATAGCACCACTATTCACGATAGCCAAGACATGGAAGCAACCTAAATGTCCGTCAACAGATGAATGGATAACGAAGATGTGGCACATATATAAAATGGAATATTACTCAGCCATAAAAAAGAATGAAATAATGCCATTTGCAGCAACATGGATGGACTTAGAGATTATCATACTGAGTGAAGTAAGTCAGAAAGAGAAAGACAAATACCATATGGTATCACTTATATTTGGAATCTAAAATAGGACACAAATGAACCTATCTATGAAACAGAAACAGACTCATAGACATGGAGAATAGACTTGTGGTTGCCAAGGGGGAAGGGGTGGGTGGGGAAGGGAAGGACTGGGAGTTTGGGGTTAGCAGATGCAAACTATTATCTATAGACGGATAAGCAACAAGGTCCTACTGTACAGCACAGGGAACTATATTCAGTATCCTGTGATAATGGAAAAGAATACACACACACACACACACACACACACACACACACACACACACACGCACACACACACACACACACACACACACACACGCACACACACACACACACTGAGTCCCTTTGCTGTATAGCAGAAATTAACACAACATTGTAAAGCAACTATACTTCACTAAAGAAAAAAAGAGTATTTGAGTGACTTAAAAAAGGACTGTCACAGGTGTGTACTGCATACCTCTGGGGATAACATTCACATGGCCAACAGTGTGGCTCTGAGCTCAGAAAAAATCCTTATGCTCATTGGAGAACAACAAACCACAACGTAATATAAGCATCAGATTGTGTTATTCTAAAACTATAATGTCTCTTATTTTTGTATCTTGGCTTCTGTATGAGAAAGCACGGTTGAACAGGGAACTAGTAACTGTTTATTTCTTGGGTAAGTTTTAGTCAAGCAGGTAAAGGGCTACCCTCATTGAAGGAAAGGAAGGCAAATGAGAACTTTAGAATGTTTGACTTCAAGTTGCTGTGAACCTCAGAACCACTACAGTGGCACAAAGCTAGGAAGAGGCTCCTAGAAACCTTTGAGTCTAAGAAAAGAAAAGCAGAGAAAATTTGAAGGTTTCTTTTGGGTTAGTAAAGGTTGTTATGGAGCACAGGCTCCGGACGCGCAGCCTCAGCGGCCATGGCTCACGGGCCCAGCCTCTCCGCGGCACGTGGGATCTTCCCGGACCGGGGCCCGAACCCGTGTCCCCTGCATTAGCAGGCGGACTCTCAACCACTGCGCCACCAGGGAAGCCCCATCAAATTGTATATTTTTTTCTGTAAATATAATCACTACATGTTAGTACTGGAAGAGAACGTAGACATAACCTAAGCGAGGGTTGTTAGCTTTTTATTGCCTCTGACAGTTCGTTGAAATCTCTGGCCTCCTCTCGGTGTAATGTTTATAAGTGCACAAATTAAAATTACATAGATTGAAAAGGAAACCAAGTATATTGAAATGTGTTTATCAAAATATTATAAAATAGGTTTTCGATAAAGTAATATGTTTCTTTATGAACTCATTAAATAAAAGATCTAGTAGTTGGTCTAATAATTTTTGAGAAGAAAAGACGTGTCTAAATATTTTTAAATATCTACAACAGCTGTAATGTGATATGAAAATACCTGAAATCTTTATTGGTGACAAAATCGTAGCTACTACTAATCCTCTTAGTGTTTGTTGCTTAGATTACTGGGTGAAAGGAATGCTAAATTTCAGTTAGAAGTTAGTAAAAATAAAGGTGAATTTTCTCCCATCCAATCTATAGATTTTCTTTTTTGATTTCCATAGTAAATGACTACATGACGTTTTTTAAAAAAGGAAAAATAAAGAAAACCAACCTAATCTCGCCACAATACTTATAAATAATTTCCCTTGACTTATGGATTGCTTCAAAAGACCTTAATTGTATAGTATATATATTCAGAAATCCATGGAGACAAAAGGAACCTTGAGAGACCATGTAATAAATGTACGCATCGTCTGTACAGATCTTTTCTTTTTTCTTTAAACCTTCAGATATATATTCCACCACTCCCCTTTGACCCTGTAACCCACATTCATTTTGTTTTAAAAGGCCAATGATTAATAAGCGCTTCATGTTTTATTAGACCAATAAGTTATCACACACCCACCCCAAAATGGCTGTGCGTTTTTATGTGTCTGTGCATGTGTAGGTGTATGCATATATGTGTGTATATATGTATATATATATATACACACACACACAAATATATATACACTGTGTATGTGTATACAGCCTTCACATATTTAGTTTTATATTACCTTTAACTCTCTGATTTCTGGAAAAAGAGTACTACCAATATTTTGACTGCTTAGCTGAGCCCTATCTAGATAGCTCTGATAGTAGGAATTAATCCCTTCTATTTAAGATTCAGAGAAGAGCAGTATCTTTATTTTCTTAAAACCTTTGGTGTGCCTCTGTCATCTTATCATCTTGTATGTACTTTTTTTTTTAATTGGGGTATCGTTGCTTTACAATGTTGTTAGTTTCTGCTGTACAATGAAATGAATCAACTATATGTATACATAGATCCCCTCCCTCTTGGACCTCCCCACCCCCCATCCCACCCCCTAGGTCACACCGAGCTGATCTCTCGGTGCTGTACAGCAGGTTTCCACCAGCTGTCCATTTTACACGTGGCAGTGCTCGTACGTCAATCCCAGTCTCCCGGTTCTCCCTCCCGCCCCGCCCCGCCTCGTGTCCACATGTCCATTCTCTATGTCTTCCTCTCTATTCCTGCCCTGCACATAGTACTTCTTATTTGAAACCTCCAGCACACTGTATCTACATTCAAAGTAGCAAGTGGGAGCCATGCATTGCTTTAGCATTTTTTACATTTGTGTTTAACCAAAATGTTGACCACAGAATCTGGACATCATTCTGAGAAAAGAGGAGAAAAATTAATAGTCACATGATTCCCACCAGTCCTTGGGTTTAGAGACCATGGTAATGGAAACTGAATTTCTGTCTGTAACATTAGCATATGGTAATCAGAGCTCTCGGATTGGAATGCTGTTTAAGGAAGTCACTTTTGTAATGAAACCTGTGAATAGCAGACAGGTGGGCCTTCTTCCCGGTAAACTTGAGCTAAGTATCTGAATCTCCAGATACTTACAGAGTGACATGAAGAGAATTAAGAGTATTATTTCCCCCTGATATTCCTGCTGCCTATGGTGTTTTATAAAGCAGCTCCCTTGTTCCAAGCCATGTATATGTCCTGCTGCACTTAGAAATGTGCAAGTCTCTTGCCGTGACGTGCTTATCACTATTTCGTGGTCAAGGTGACGTCCGTCATGTTTGTATGCACTGGATATTTTTTATCTTTATTTCAGAATCAAAGGATGTTTTTATTTCTTATTTAACAAAAAACGAGCTTTGTGTTCAGTGACCCTGTGGTTTCTCTATCTGCTGTAGAAAATGCTGGACTATCTCAAGGAGAAAAAGGATGTGGGGTTCTTTCAGAGCCTTGCTGGCCTGATGCAGTCATGCAGGTAAGCACGTGCTTTTCTTGCTTTGGTTCCACTCAGTGGTTGTACCTTTTAAAGTACGTGTTACTTTGTAAGTACATTACTGACAGCACATACACAGAAGAATTTTTAATGATTAAACACACTTTTAAGTGGGACAAAAGTGTGGAAGTGTCTTATGTTCTATCTTGCTGTTAGGTGTTAGTAATGTTTTAATTACTAATTGTTCCACATTAATAATGTCTTAAAATAGTCTACCCTGTGCTTAAATAGGAACCTTGGAGAATCAATGTGTATTCTGCTTACTTGGGAGTGAGTAGTGTATGATTTTTAAAAGACAAAAAACAAAATTCTTTTTCATTTTATCTGGGAGCCGTTAGACCAGTTCTCATCTGCCCTAAATGAATGAGCCTTAACCATGATCGTCATGACCATGTTCATCATTTTCTGTTTTTTACAGTCTTTGAAATCGTTCAGACAGCATTTGACTGAGGAACCTGCCACATACTTAATGTTATTATTCCAACTGGAAAAACATGATCATTCTAATTATATTTCAGTATGTCTGCTAACTTTGTAATGTTCTCCCAAAGTTGAAACCCATCAATGCCATATGCTTGACTTTCACATGGATCATTTCAGTGTGGACCCTGGAGAGAAACTAGTCTGGTACTAGGAAAATATGGTTGGTAGGCATTGAGTCAGTGTAGGTTTTCAGTATCTGATAACATTTGGTTCACGTTTCACGATACACAGTTTTTAGACATTTGCTCTCCTGAAGAAAGAAAACGTTCTGTTAGGCCTCTAAATGTTTCCTTCCCTGTTATTGCAGTGTCCTTGACCTAAACGCATTTGAGCGACAAAACAAAGCTGAAGGACTTGGGATGGTGACCGAGGAAGGATCAGGTATTGATCACTTAAATTAAAAGCATCACGTGTCCCCACTTCTTCCCTGAAATTACAGAGAGATACAAGGTTATCTTTAAATAGACACAATGCTTATGTGACTCTTTTAAAAGTTCATAGTTAGACACCCATGCAGGTCACATCCAAAACCCAATCTTCCGTGTTGGTCATTGATTCCTTTTTATTCCAGATCTACTGTCAGTGGTCTTTCCCCTAGTTGGGTAGTAAATAAATATCCCTTATTAGAGAATTATCTATAAAATTCTAAACCACATGGATGAGCCACATTAGAAAATGTTTGACTTTCTTTGGCCACTTTAGCAAACTGTCAGGCTTTCAAATTCTTCTGTCTCCTTAGGACAGTGATGCTTTCAGATCCTTCAGTCCACCACTAGTCTTACTATCTCCTCCCTTTTAGCCCAGTTATCCTTCTATCTCATATATCCATGTCTTTGCAAGTCCAAATTGTTGAATGAAATAAAGAGTAATTTTTGTGTTTAAATAACTCTGATCACTTAATTTACATGTGCACGAAAATAATGACTCACCGGTTCTTAGAGCTTTTCTCTCTATAAATAGATATATGAACTAGAAAATTTAGCACACAGTGCATTTAAAGCAGAAATAACTATTGTTGCACATTCGTTTTGGTATTTATTAAGAAGAAAGTATCTTCACTATTTTTGGTTTTGACTTGTTTTTATTCTTTTGTGTTTGATTTTTAAATTAATTTAGTTTGAGTAAGGCCCTGTGTGTTTATCTGTTTTTGTTTGTTTGGTCTGGTTTGGAGTTGTCATCTTATCAATGTATTAGTTTTGGAACATTGGGTCTTATATAAAACTAATCTTATTGCAAAAAATAAATTTTCTCCCCTCTGCCATTTGTAGTCTGCTTGCCTTTCTGAAATATTTTAGAATTCACTAATCTCTCTAATTATCTCTGTATATTTTTGTTCTCACAATAGGAAAAAAATTAGCTGCATTTTTCTTCCGGTATTTTAAAGATTATCATTTATACATATGCTAACACTGCTGCTTCTGTATATATCACCTGTGTAATTTTATTTTCTGCTTGGCATTTGAACGTATAGGTTCAGTAATCAAGTATTCGTCACACGGTTATTTAATTGGGTTAGCTACCTTCAAGAAAAATCACCAGCAGAATTCTGAACTTACTTAGGTTTTTTGAAAATGGACATCAAGCCAGATGTCTTCATTACTAACCTTTGTGTCGACAGTTAACAACACCTGGTCTTGAGGGGCCCATCTGGAGAACTCAGAGCCATGACAAATCCCAGCTCCCATTAACTGCATGCCTCTAATGTCTCACAGAAGTCCTGGGCATTTTCCAGCTGGAAAGTGCCTAAAAAGGAGTCAGTTCTCTATCCAAAGTCTGACTTCCCTGTCATGGAATTAGAAATCAATTTCATTTTCCCCTGCAGTTTTTAGCTAATGTACCATAGGCTCTGAACACAATTCCATTCATCATTCTGAATCACTCTTTACATCAGCTCCCCACAAAGAAATAGTGACCACCCAGGTTTATTTTACTGGGCCTCCTAGCCACTGTCAACCAGATATAGATGAGAATAACATTTGTGAGTCCCAAATCAGAAATAACTGATGAGAGTGACCATCCTAATGTGAGAATTAGTTCTGTCTCTCAATATGAGGTTGGTTTGATTAGTTTACTCTTTTTAAAGACACACACAAAAATAATTGCCCAAATTGATTAACACGTTTTCTATTTTATTTCCTTACAAACAGCAAAGCAAAAACAAACTCTCAACTTCTTTCTTTTTCCCCATTTCCTTTTCTTTCGACTACCGTCAATGTACTATTCTCCCTTCCTCAGTCATCACTCATGAGCGTGGTAATTATTAAAAATGAACTGCCTTTTCTTCATTTGCTCCTTTATTTGTTGTTAGCTTTGTGTACAGTCTTGATAGTGACAGTTTTTGTGCATTTTTTCCTTTTATAGACCCTTTTAACAAGTAGATTGTTTACTTCCCATCATTATGCATCCTTTTCCTTTTAAAACTTATATATCAAGCTTTCCTTTTTTTTTTTTTTTTTTCTCATCCTATGAGGATGTGCAGCTATTAACATATTAGACCTGAAGGGGCAGCAAGCATTTAAATGATGGTTTTAGATTTGTTTGGTTCTGTTCTTTCATTTAAAAAAAGTTCTGGTGGACCCAGTGTTTGCAGCTGTTGTGTAAATGAATGAATGTGTGCAAGAGTCTCCCTGTGGCATTTCTGTCTTGGACATACTGTGGCTTTATGGCTGTACCAAGTGGTGCACGGGAAAATCAGCGCCGATCCAGTGTGTGCTATGAATGGCTGAGTCTCATCTTAGCCATTGGGCTCTGCTACTTCCCTTCCAAGTATTGAGAGATCTATAGAGTTTTTCTCTATTCTTTGAAAATATCACACATTAAAAACCTTCTACCATAAAAACAAATTTTCATTCTTGAGACCAAATTTAAAGAACTGTAGAAACAGTAGCAAATGTTCACTCTTCAAGCTAGGATAATAACAAAGATGGCACTGGTGTTGCAAAGTAGTCTCTAAAAGACATGACATACGATGGTAATAAAGAAGGGATGAGATTTTTTGAATGGTACCTAGTATGTCAACAGGGCTTCAGAGATTAAGTTGTGCTTTCTGAATACACACTGTTGCCTTCACCAAAATATCTTTCAGGAGAATATGCAGTGACCACTCCTTCGCTGTAATGAATGGTACACTATTTCCCAGATTGAGAACACCTATACTGACTCTATCTTTTGGCATACTTTTAAAATTTCTGTTACACGACCATTCTTTTAAGCTTCTGCAACTATTAAGAGTTTGTACTCTCAAAGGAGAAAGGACATTGGGCATCCCTGTTGAAAAACAGAAAAGACTGAAAAATCTAAATCTGTTAGTGATATCCTTGCTTCAAAGCTTAAGGCTTGTGCAGTATAGGCTCAGGACTGAGAAAATAATCTGATAGATCTAAATCTGCATCCTAACCAATTATCTTTATTAAGCTCAGTCTCTTCCCGATGATGATAACATGACCATAAATTATATTGCCATGGAAAATGTATAACTTGAATACATGAACTTTTTCATACCCACAACTTTCCCATGAGGTATTTTTCCTATTTTATAAATAAGGAGAGTGAGGGAGAGAAAGATAACATGGCTTGTCCAGGGTCACGCAGCGAAGTGGCAGGGTCAAGGCTGAAATGCAGGCATTCTTCCTGTCTTTAATTTGCCCATTCCACATGCCTACTCCCTTCCCCCCCATCCTTCAGTAGCCTTTGGGGGGCTTATTTTGTGTCCAGCATGTTGGCTTAGGTAGAATTGTTGGTCCCTTAATGTAATGTCTCCTTTCAAAGACACCCATCTATTGCCGATTTTTGCATCCACCGTTGAAGTTTTAATATTACTTTTAAGCTTTTTATGGTTACACATGACATTCTTCATCTGGTGTTGAGATACCATTAGGGAATATGTGCTTCTTTAAGCTTTGTATACAGCTGTCCCTCTGTATCCATGAGGGCTTGGTTCCAGGACCCTCCCCTTCCTCCCCCCTCCCCTAGCAGATATCATAATCCACAGATGCTCAAGTCCCTGATATAAAGTGGCATAGCACGGTCATACCTCTGTATCTGCAGATACAGAAGGACCACTGTATCTGGATCTCAGACTAATTGTTTATATTCTTTTCTCTACACTGTTACTGTCCTGTAGCCCTATCCCACCTTACTAAATTTCCCCCATTTCTACAAAAGCCTGGACCTCCCCCTTGTTTGTTTGGTTTTTTTTAAAAAAAAGGTGCTTAAGCAAATGTGTTTCGATTTGTCACGTGCTCAGTGTTGTCCTCTCTGTATATTTTTTAGTCCTATGTGTTTTCTTTTAACATAGAGTGAAGTTCAAAACCAAAAACCTATATAAATCTTTGAAATTTCATTCCATCCTTGGATTTCTAATTTGTTTTTCCTCAGTACCGTTTAATCTCATTAGTAATTCATGATGAGCTTGAAAGTGCAATTTTCCTTCTTTCAAACGTCTTCTTGGAATATAGTCGAAGATACTGCATTTGATTTTTGATCATTTTGCAGGGATCCTTGACTTCGTAAGCAAGATGAAATTGCGAAGCTGATCTGATTCCTCAGAAATTGTTTGATTTTCTAAACTGTTATATAAAACATTAATACAAGTTAAGCTTCTCAAATTTCCACCTGTAACTGATAACGTGTTGCATTGAGGTTCTTGCCGATATATTTATAGTGACCTCATGAAGTTTATGTGAAGTTGAAGATAAAAGGATTCCTTTTAATTAATTAATGAAAGGGATAATTAAAGCAATCTTTAAATATTGGCTACACTAATTTTTCGTTAGTGTTTTTAGTGCTTAATTATTTTTTGGCTTTCTCCTGCCCCAGATTTTCAAAGTACTTTCCCAGGTATAATCCAGTGCTAACATCTGGGTTCTGACTATATTTCTCTGCAGTTCCTATGGGTAAACTTTCTCTTCAAGAAAAAGCCTGTAGTTCATGGCACTAAATAGATTGTTTTTTAACATCCTTGCATTTTTTAAACTTTGAAGCAGTCCTTTAAATTTGAGTGGCTATTACGTGCTAGACACTGTCCTAGGCACTGGCGTTCTATAGGAGTCCAGTATCGTGTAGACAGACTTGTAAACAAGCAACTTCAGAACAATGCCCTCTGTGTAAGAGAGAACTGAGTTGATACTTTGCCAGGGATGGGGAAGTGTCACCATAGACATAACACGTAGCCTGAAGTAGAAGTTTATCTGGTAGATAAGGAAAGCAAAGAAAGGCATTCCAGTGGAAGGAATTAGCATCAGCGTATGCAAAGTTTAAGGTACAAAACATATCAGAGGACAGTAACCAACCTGGTGCGGTTGAAGAGAAATGAACCCCCTAGAAGATGGCAAGATCGTTTGTGAGAGGTGCTGAAGGACCTTCCTTGCTCTTTCCAGGCATTTGTACTTTCTTTCTGAGACCCTGGAGAGCCATTAAAGGAATAACACTTAAGGGATACATTATGTTTTGTGTGATGATCCGCCTGGCATTAAATTCCTACATTCACTGTTCAAAATGCTTCCAGTAGAACCTAATCACCCTAAAAGGCACAGATCTCTCCTTTCTCAGTAATGCTAATGTATTAAATAGGCATGGAGTTCTCCAAAGGTAGTGGTCACCACCATTTCCTTCACGGCAGCGGGGGAACTCTGCTTAACGGTAGATTGCAGAGAATTCTTCAGAGTACACTTTCCATAATTACTGTTACAGGAGTCAGTCTGTTTGTCAGGAAGAGTGTTATAATTGGATTGCCTATAGCTGTTGTTGTCAGCACCAGGCTGTAAGATGGGTGTCCCATGTGAAGACATGGAGATCAGTTAGGATGCTGGTGGATGGAATGGGTGAAGGACATAAAGGATTTCAGTTAGAGTAATGACAACTGAAAGGCACTAAGAGAAGGCTACAAGAAGAGGCACACTATTGAATATTAGATATAGGATGGATAAACAACAAGGTCCTACTGTATAGCACAGGGAACTATATTCAATACCCTGTGATAAACCATAATAGAAAAGAATGTGTATATATATATCTGAGTCTCTTTGCTGTACAACAGAAATTAATACAACATTGTAAATCAACTATACTTCAGTAAAAGAAAGAAAAAAAAAGAGACGGCTATAAGAGAAACAATCTGCAAATCATGTTTGAAAGCAAAAGATTTCTTCCCCCACAGCTAACCTATAACTTTAATTCTGTTTTCCATCGGTCACACCTAACTTTTTTCACACACAGTGGTCGTTGGTATTATCTAGGAATGCATTTTATACACTGGTGTCAGGTTGTTACCTTAGATTAAATACATGCACTTAATGGAATTATGAATGATTTATCATATTCACAACCCACCAGTATTCTATATTTTAGAAATCTAAAGGTTGTTTTTTAATGACTGCATGCCATTAAAACTTCACATTTATTCCTACTGTGTTTTGCATATTTCAAAGCAACTGTACTTGTTTGGACCAATTTGATTCTCCCAGCAGCCCTGTGAATTCAGGAAGTCAGGAGACTGTTAATTTCCATATCAAAATGATGAAACAAAGACTCAGAAAGGTGAATTGACTTTTCTAAAGCCACGTGTCTAGAATATGGTTTTCCTTGGGTTCTAAAATTCACAAAAACAAGTTAGGAGTTCACAATTTAAATAATGTACAATAAGTGTAATGATTGTTAGTCAGAGATTGATTGCTGATGTGAGCTCTGTGAACTGTAGAAACTATTGCACACTGGATTCAGAAGGACCATACAATATCGAAATTACCTATTTATTGCCTGACTGTGACCTTCTTAAGGTTAGGGATTGTGTCCAGTGGTCTTTTTTGTCCCTAGCACCTCACAAGGTGCCTAGCATATAGGAGACTGTGAATGTTTGCTGAAGTTTACTGAATTCAAGTCCTTTACTTGTTAACAGCTGTAGGACAGTAGTCAAGTTACTTAATTTCTCGGTTGTTTACCAAACCACAAAATGGGATCGTATCACCTCATTTGTAGGATTTTTGTAAACCTGAAATGAAATGTGAGAAAATATATCTAGCACAATGCCTAGCACACCGTAGTCACTAACTAAATGTGAATCGTAAATCCATTTCAGATTTTTTATTCTTCGTTAGTTGAGCTGTAATATTATTCAAGCAGCCATATTTAGACCATTTAAGCAATGATATTAAAACTACCCACATGGAATCAAATACCTGACTTTTCACTATTTAAAAATATTTTTAACCTTTATCCTTCAGTGTTTTCATATACAAAATAAATATTTAAGTCCTCTAAAGATTAGTAAGTAATCAGAATTATTTCCTCCATGGCAATGGGGGGCCCTTGAGAGCTGTTTAACGATAGATTACAGGGAATTATTTGATGCAGCCAGTGTCATGTTTCATGCTACTCACCCTTTTATCTCTGCATCATTAGAGATGCTGACCCTACAACGATGGCGATCTCTTAGTCTTCTGGAGTCAATTGTTCATATATATATTAGTCTTTTTATTTATTTCATTAATTTTAGAACAGTTATTGATAATTATTAACAGTTAAATCAAACTTTGCCTGGAGATAAGTGTGCAGACTTTGAGCTATATCCTTGGATATTCTAAGTAAAAATTCTAAGTAAGAACAACTGTTTTTATTGAACTTAAACACTTGGGTACTTTTCTATTAGTTGGATAAACCGATTGTGAGTAGAAAAGCCTTTAAAAGTGTGTTGACTTTATTAGATCTCTAAATGAGGAATTACTTTTTACTGGTAGCTTGAACAAATAAGGTCTACCTAATATTATTTCCAGGTGAAAACTTACATTTTTGAAAATATTTGGTCCATTAAAATTAAGGTGGCTTTTTGAAAATATAAACACATTTAATACCTATGTTCACATAACTATATTTATCGTGTAGGCATGTTGTTCCCATCTTTATTTAGTGTCATTACCACTGCTACTAATAATATTAACCTCTCCACAATTGATAAAAAATGGTCATATAGATTGTGCAGAGCCAGTGAGGTAGACAGTGTACGCTTTACATTCATTTTATAGGTGAGAAAACTGAGGCACAAAGAACAAACTCATCATCACAACGGTATTGAAATAACTCTCCCTTTATTACAGTGTTAGAAATTATAAGCCCCTTATAATTAAAAATAAAACCAAAGGAATGCCCTTCACACTATCTACATTTGGCCATCATGCAGCTATTGCAAATAATATTTTTAAAATGTAAGAGCACTTTCAACTACATTTTACTCCATTTTGTTATTTATTATCAACCTTAGTTTCCATCTTACAATGGAATTTCTTTTGCATACATCACAAAATAGACTGTTGCTCGTGTACCTTCTGCAGACATAAAGCCATCATCCATCTCTGTTCCTGCACTGCCTACATGCAGCATGGGCGATGGCAGCATTTTAATCAGATAGTAATGTGTTCATTAAGCAATAGCACCTTAGTGGATACGATAACCTGGTGTCAGCTGATGGTAAATGAAGTCTTGACCTGCCCCTCCCCCCCACCCCGACTTTCCCTCTTGTTCTGCTGTGTGCAGCGTGTCCTATGTAAGAAGTTACTCGTCTGTGTTTCGGTGTACAGTCTGGAAAATACTGTGCATGCCAACAGAAAACAAACCTTATGTTATAAGTCAATGTGCATCGTACAGAACATTCTCAGGTACACTGGTAGACTACATGTTAATTTATTTGTGTTAACTTTTCTGAATACTTTCTACCAAGGGTTACTTACTCCACATTGAATATGTGAACATTGGAAGTATGTCCGTGGTTTTATTGATTCAATTTTCTGAGAAACGGCAAAACCAAAACAAAACATTTTAGCTGGGTTCACAAGGAGTCAATAAGTCTGTGTAACTAACTCATAACAGTTTGATTGAAATAGCATTTTAAAGTATCTTCATGAAATGATACTAAGTGTAACCAATGAAGAGTGTGGCTTGTTAGCCGAGGCTGTTTCCTTTTTTCGTATCCTGTCATGAACGTGAACATGGAGGAATGGGCTTATCAGCCATGTACTGAGATTCAGAACGATGTGCATTTAACACATTAAACTTGCCACATCGCATTTGTAGACGTGGTGATCTTAATTTGGTCACCAAATATAATATCTTGCAGGCCAACAGGGAAACCAGTACAGTGATTTTATGTACTTTTTTTAATGTTTATATTAGTTTTCAAAATGGTTTTGCTTCCTAACCCTCCCATTATATGAAGCCTCTCACTTTGAAAGTCACAGACTGCAGACTGGTAAGTCCATCAACTCTCTGTCATTATGATCACTCGTAATTTTAGTTCCAGTAAACACATGATCATTGCATAGTTTTCTTTCTTAGCCCAAAGTATTTCTAGTCTGAAAAGTTATTATTATTTTTTTAAATACATGAGTATATTCATTCACTTGCCAAACAACATTTGTTTTTTTTTTTTTTTTTTAGTCATTTTGCTTTCTAAACAAATTGAGATTCCAGAGCATACGCTCATAATGTTGACAGTGTTTTTTTCACGGACACTCTATGCTTTTAAAATCAGCTTTCATTTGTGTGGTGCCTGTTTTTTGTTTGTTTCCTTCCTTGTGTTTTTGCTTTCAAAGTAACTTGTGATCAAGATACATTTAAATGGAAATGTAGATGAAAGATCGGAACCCTTTTCTGAGGCTTCATCCTTGCCCCACACGTATAGTTAGTGTTGAAATGATGCAGAGCACCTCCTATGGCACTGAGATGCCCTCCGTTTCACATTTCTTTGTTAGATTTAGCTCTCCTAGCAGGAGCCAGCGAAGTTTATCCTTTGGTTTGGTATTTAGAATTAGGTCTGCTTGTCAGTTCTTCCTCCTCTGGAAGGAATGCTCCAACCAATGAGCTCTCTACTTAGACAAGCTCATGAGAGAGTTAAGTGAAATGAGTTAAAAAACATTTTCCAGTCATCCAGAGTTTTCACAAAAGTCCTTTAATTAATATTTGAATAAAAGAAACTCTTGGTCCTGTTTTATGTATGTACTGAATACTTCTGCATTGAATCATTTGGTCAGACTCTGGGAATAAAGCAGACTTAACTTCCACATTTGTAAGAGACGCAGAGATCATTCCTACACAAATCTTACCAAAAAGGAAAAAAAGAAAGATAGAAAGAAAGAAAAAAAAAGTTTAAGTCTCTAATCTCTTCAGGTTGTTTCTAAAATGTTGCCAAACCCATGCTGCTACTTTTAACAGAGAGATATCTGAGTTTTTAAGATCCAAGTGTTCTTTTCTTAGCAAGAAAAAGTGCATCTATCTGTCAAGCGCATGATCTTATGAGCTTCAGATAGAAAAGTGGCTATGATTTGTGACTGTTTTGGGTTCAGAACGATGCTACATCAACATGCAAGTTTGATGGAGGTGGGGATAGAAAGGGAGGGCGAGGCTAAGGTGGTTGATAACATTGGGTTCCTCTGGACTTCCTGCAGGAGAAAAGGTTCTGCAGGATGACGAATTCACCTGTGACCTCTTCCGCTTCTTGCAACTGCTTTGTGAGGGACACAACTCAGGTTTGTGAGACCCCAGACCATCGGTGGTACCCAGAAATAAGCATTTTGAAGCAATAATAGGAGTCTCTTAGTTCCAATTATACTTCTTCCCTTGGGTCAAGAAACAGTTCTTGAACATTACCTGCTGCGTAGGCGCTGGAAAATTTTCTGTATCGCATTGCCTCTTTCAAAGTCCTTTGCTAGCCCTTTCATTTAATTCTTTTT
Organism: Lagenorhynchus albirostris; assembly: GCF_949774975.1. NCBI lineage: Eukaryota > Metazoa > Chordata > Mammalia > Artiodactyla > Delphinidae > Lagenorhynchus > Lagenorhynchus albirostris. The sequence continues at coordinate 8,636,961 of NC_083110.1, forward strand.
TTCTTTAATTAATTAATTTATTTATTTATTTATTATTGGCTGCGCTGGGTCTTCATTGCCGCGCACAGGCTTTCTCTGGTTGCGGCGAGCGGGGGCTACTCTTTGTTGTGGTACACAGGCGTCTCATTGTGGTGGCTTCTCTTGTTGCAGGACACAGGCTCTAGGGTGCGTGGGCTTCAGTAGTTGTGGCTCGTGGGCTCTAGTGCACAGGCTCAGTAGTTGTGGCACGCGAGCTCAGTAGTTCTGGCGCACAGGCTAAGTTGCTCTGCAACATGTGGGATCTTCCCAGACTGGGGCTCGAACCCGTGTCCCCTGCATTGGCAGGCGGATTCCTAGCCACTGCGCCACCAGGGAAGCCCCTCACTTAATTCTTATTAGTTGTTCTCATGCTAGAGAAGACAGCTGATAGGTGAAGAAAGATGTAGATCAGATAGATAGCTATAGAGACATACGTAGCTCTGTTTCTTTTTTTACCACGTATCTTACTGGGGGAATCTACTTCATTGTGTAACTTTGCATGATGTATTTACATTCATTGTTTATATATCTGGTTCTCCACCAAGCTTGTGTATCCGTGAAGGCAGGAACTTGATCTTGATTTTTGCTTCCCCAGCACTTAACACAGTACTAAGGAATAAGGGATTATGGAATAAATCATTTAATTACTCTGTCCTACAGGATGGAAGTTGTTTTTAGCCATTCACATGCCCAGAGCCCTAGAGCTAGGAATCAAGAAACAGGTGTTAGCAACCTCTTAGATGAAATTTGAATATTGATATTCTGTGAAGCACCTAGATTTGTTTTTGAGGTACTCACTTTGTATGGAAAATATAAATTATTCAATATTAAAACTATCAGATTAACAGTGTACGTAGCCATGGTGATTTTGCTGGAGACATCATTTGCTTTTGGAGTTATTCAAAGAACTCATTTTACATTTTTGAATGCGCTTTAATAACATCTTTTGATCTTATGTAGATTTTCAAAATTATCTGAGAACTCAGACTGGCAATAATACGACTGTCAACATAATCATCTCTACCGTAGACTACCTACTGAGAGTTCAGGTACGTTGCTTTACGTTAGTAACAAATTAAGGGGTTGGCTGGTTGGCAAGATATGGTGGGGTTGTGAAACTGCCATGTTGAAATGTGTTTTGATTTATGAGGTCAGAATTTGTAGAGATATTTTGGCTTTGATCACAGTCTTTCCCCAAATCTTAGGTTGAAACTGCCACTATTGTCTTGGCCACTGATCCTGGCTCTCACTTGGCTTATTTTCTTTCTATAAGTGGGAATATGTTTTTCCTACGGTTTTTAGCTTGATGGCATTTTAAATTCCTTTTCAATTTGTAAAGCATGAACATGCTCTGTTCCTTCCTCTACAGTTGATAGATAAATAGGAGAAGGATATTTGAAACGTTACTAAAAATGGGAAAGAAAGGCTTTCAAACTACTTACCATACACTTAAATTTAATAGCATAAGGTTAGTTCTTTTCAGCTCTTGAAATATTTGCATTAATTTAAAAATTCAGCTTAACACGTCATCACTTAAAAGTATCTTTGATAGTGTAGTAATGGTTTACACATTACTAGAACCGAATCTGAAGGTGTAGGCCTCTTAAGTAATAAGATCTTATATAACTTTTATTTCCCTCCCTTTATTTATAAGGAAATCAGGTATAGTACTTTTAAAAACTGCGAATTCAAACTCTGTTTCTCCCTTAATCTTTGCATATGTAAAAGCACAACACTCTTACTTAAAGCTTAATGAGAAAAAAGTCCATTTTTGAAGCAAATATATCAAGAAGCATTGCTGAAAATATATTTGCGATTTTCAAAATCATGTCTCAAAACCTAAATGGTAGCCCAAATTGTATTATTCATTTAGGCAACTAAAGTTCCTTCACAATATAAGTTGTTGTTGAATATATCCTGTTTGGAAAGATTGATCTTATTTAGATGTTTGTTTACAGTTGTTGTCAGTATTTATAAGGAGTCCAACTAGTTTCTTCAGGGGCAGTTACACAAGCCAGGAACATCCTGGAATTCTCATCAAAGAAATGTTATTGGCTTTGTTGGAGAAAAAGGAGACCAAATGTCTGGAACCCAGAAATATTGTTCTATGATTTGTCTAATTTCTGTGCTCACATAGTAAACACCTAACTGCTCTATGGATAAATATGCATTAATGTTATGAATCCTTATGTTTGTGAAGTTCAAGGTCATCAGAGACAGAAAGTCATTTTAAAAGCTAAGTTTTCTACTTCTAATCTTCTCTCCAGTTGTTATTTATATCTAGGGAGGATGTCACCATATTTTATGTTTAGGAAAATCATTGACAATAGTACTTACCTTGCAGATATTTTTGTTTGCTTCCAATCTGTTATTTAAAATGATTTCCTATTACTGAGTCCAGAACTGGACAGGTCTTTGGTAGCTTCAGATGGTGCCTTAATCCTCTCATGTCTCTTTTCCAGGAATCAATCAGTGACTTCTATTGGTATTACTCTGGGAAAGATGTCATTGATGAACAGGGACAAAGGAATTTCTCCAAAGCGATTCAAGTAGCAAAACAAGTCTTTAACACGCTTACAGAGTATATTCAGGTAAACCTTTATTTCTGTTATTTGAAGAAGGAAAGAAAGAGAGAAAAGAGAGTCAACTGGTTAGCATTGAATTCCTTGGAAAAATGCAATATGCCTAAAGTATTTTCCTGCTCTCATCCACATTCTTACTGACCCCTTCCATAGATTCTTAGCCAATTGGCCGTTTAAAATACTCACTTGAGATGTGAATTTATATGGAATGAACCTGCTTTACCACTTGGTAGGTTGGGATGTCATGAACTCCTTCAAGACATGAACCATGATGTTGACTGTGTCATACTTCCAGGGTCTGGTATATATATATTAAGCACTCAATAAATATTAAGGAAGGAGGGGAGAGAAGAAGTGAAGGAGAGAGGGCAGAGTTGTAAACCACTTTTTATAGTATTCCAGTGAAAATAAGGAAGAAGTTTCATAGAAACTTTATGAAAAAGAAAACAGCATTTAAAAACTTCATTTTAATACATGTATGTGTGTATTGTTGACTGAAAAAAAATGGGCAACCTAGGAATTGAGAATTATGTTTTATCTAGAGGACTTACTGAGGACTTAAGCCTGGGATGCAGCCTCTCAGATAGCTTTGAGGGACTGCTCCGAAAAGGTAAGGGAGGCTATATAGGATATATAGGGTTTTTTGGCGAAAACAAACAAACAACAACAAAAAAAACCAGGGAGTCCGAACATCAAAAGATTACTGTTAATTAAAGAAAATCAAACATCTTAAGTTAATGAATTTAGTGCTTTTCTGTGTATGGGAAGATGCAAGAATCTGGGCTCACTGAAATCATTCCTTTGATGGGAACCTTAAATACCTAGGGCCAGTATCCTGCATTTCTCCATCCTGAATCTCCTCAGGGTGCACAGTCAGGGGGCAGCTGCAGTAGCTGATGTCTTGGTGGTGGCAACATCCTTTGTTTACTGAAACGGCAGGCAGCATTCTTTGTCCAGAGTATATTTACACACATATCTGTGTGTGTGTATATATATAAAATTATATAACATGATAATGTATATAATATAGGTAAAATTCCAAATTCCATGAATAATATACCTTTTTTTTTTTTTTCACCTTGATTTGCTTTCTATTCTTCTTGGGGTAGACTTCTAGTCTTTTTTTTTTTTTACATCTTTATTGGAATATAATTGCTTTACAATGATGTGCTAGTTTCTGGTTTATAACAAAGTGAATCAGTTATACATATACATATGTTCCCATATATCTTCCCTCTTGCATCCCCCTCCCTCCCACCCTCCCTATCCCACCCCTCTAGGTGGTCACAAAGCACCGAGCTGATCTCCCTGTGCTATGTGGCTGATTTCCACTAGCTGTCTATTTTTCGTTTGGTAGTGTGTATATGTCCATGCCACTCTCTCACTTTGTCACAGCTTACCCTTCCCTCTCCCCATATCCTCAAGTCCATTCTCTAGTAAGTCTGTGTCTTTATTCCTGTCTTACCCCTAGGCTCTTCATGACATTTTTTTTTCTTAAATTCCATGTATATGTGTTAGCATATGGTATTTGTCTTTCTCTATCTGACTTCCTTCACTCTCTATGACAGACTCTAGGTCCATCCACCTCATTACAAATAGCTCAATTTCGTTTCCTTTTATGGCTGAGTAATATTCCATTGTATATATGTGCCACATCTTCTTTATCCATTCATCCGATGATGGACACTTAGGTTGTTTCCATCTCCTGGCTATTGTAAATAGAGCTGCAATGAACATTTTGGTACATGACTCTTTTTGAATTATGGTTTTCTCAGGGTATATGCCCAGTAGTGGGATTGCTGGGTTGTACGGTAAGTTTTTTAAGGAACCTCCATACTGTTCTCCATAGTGGCTGAACCAATTTACATTCCCACCAGCAGTGCAAGAGGGTTCCCTTTTCTCCACAGCCTCTCCAGCATTTATTGTTTGTAGATTTTTTGATGATGGCCATTCTGACCAGTGTGAGATGATACCTCACTGTAGTTTTGATTTGCATTTCTCTAACGATTAATGATGTTGAGCATCTTTCATGTGTTTGTTGGCAGTCTGTATATCTTCTTTGGAGAAATGTCTATTTAGGTCTTCTGCCCATTTTGGGATTGGGTTGTTTGTTTTTTTGTTATTGAACTGCATGAGCTGCTTGTAAATTTTGGAGATTAAACCTTTGTCAGTTGCTTCATTTGCAAATATTTTCTCCCATTCTGAGGGTTGTCTTTTGGTCTTGTTTATGGTTTCCTTTGCTGTGCAAAAGCTCTGAAGTTTCATTAGGTCCCATTTGTTTATTTTTGTTTTTATTTCCATTTTTCTGGGAGGTGGGTCAAAAAGGATCTTGCTGTGATTTATGTCATAGAGTGTTCTGCCTGTGTTTTCCTCTAAGAGTTTGATAGTGTCTGGCCTTACATTTAGGTCTTTAATCCATTTTGAGCTTATTTTTGTGTATGGTGTTAGGGAGTGGTCTAATCTCATATTTTACATGTACCTGTCCAGTTTTCCCAGCACCACTTATTAAAGAGGCTGTCCTTTCTCCACTATATATTCCTGCCTCCTTTATCAAAGATAAGGTGTCCATATGTGCATGGGTTTATCTCTGGGCTTTCTATCCTGTTCCATTGATCTATCTTTCTGTTTTTGTGCCAGTACCATACTGTCTTGATTACTGTAGCTTTGTAGTATAGTCTGAAGTCAGGTAGCCTGATTCCTCCAGCTCCGTTTTTTGTTCTCAAGATTGCTTTGGCTATTCGGGGTCTTTTGAGTTTCCATACAAATTGTGAAATTTTTTGTTCTAGTTCTGTGAAAAATGCCAGTGGTAGTTTGATAGGGGTTGCATTGAATCTGTAGATTGCTTTGGGTAGTAGAGTCATTTTCACAATGTTGATTCTTCCAATCCAAGAACATGGTATATCTCTCCATCTATTTGTATCATCTTTAATTTCTTTCATCAGTGTCTTATAATTTTCTGCATACAGGTCTTTTGTCTCCTTAGGTAGGTTTATTCCTAGATATGTTATTCTTTTTGTTGCAGTGGTAAATGGGAGTGTTTTCTTGATTTCACTTTCAGATCTTTCACCATTAGTATATAGGAATGCCAGAGATTTCTGTGCATTAATTTTGTATCCTGCTACTTTACCAAATTCATTCACTAGCTCTAGTAGTTTTCTGGTAGCATCTTTAGGATTCTCTATGTATAGTATCATGTCATCTGCAAACAGTGACAGCTTTACTTCTTCTTTTCCAATTTGGATTCCTTTTATTTCCTTTTCTTCTCTGATTGCTGTGGCTAAAACTTCCAAAACTATGTTGAATAAGAGTGGTGAGAGTGGGCAACCTTGTCTTGTTCCTGATCTTAGTGGAAATGATTTCAGTTTTTCACCATTGAGGACGATGTTGGCTGTGGGTTTGTCATATATGGCCTTTATTATGTTGAGGAAAGTTCCCTCTATGCCTACTTTCTGCAGGGTTTTTATCATAAATGGATGTTGAATTTTGTCAAAAGATTTCTCTGCATCTATTGAGATGGCAATATGGTTTTTCTTCTTTAATTTGTTAATATGGTGTATCACATTGATTGATTTGCATATATTGAAGAATCCTTGCATTCCTAGAATAAACCCCACTTAATCATGGTGTATGATCCTTTTAATGTGCTGTTGGATTCTGTTTGCTAGTATTTTGTTGAGGATTTTTGCATCTATATTCTTCAGTGATATCGGCCTGTAGTTTTCTTTCTTTGTGACATCCTTGTCTGGTTTTGGTAGCAGGGTGATGGTGGCCTTGTAGAATGAGTTTGGGAGTGTTCCTCCCTCTGCTATATTTTGGAAGAGTTTGAGAAGGATAGGTGTTAGCTCTTCTCTAAATGTTTGATAGAATTCACCTGTGAAGCCCTCTGGTCCCGGACTTCTGTTTGTTGGAAGATTTTTAATCATAGTTTCAGTTTCAGTGCTTGTGATTGGTCTGTTCATATTTTCTGTTTCTTCCTGGTTCAGTCTCAGAAGGTTGTGCTTTTCTAAGAATTTGTCCATTTCTTCCAGGTTGTCCATTTTATTGGCATAGAGTTGCTTGTAGTAATCTCTCATGATCTTTTGTATTTCTGCAGTGTCAGTTGTTACTTCTCCTTTTTCATTTCTAATTCTCTTTAGTCTTCTCCCTTTTTTTCTTGATGAGTCTAGCTAATGGTTTATCAATTTTGTTTATCTTCTCAAAGAACCAGCTTTTAGTTTTATTGATCTTTGCTATCGTTTCCTTCATTTATTTTTCATTTATTTCTGATCTGATCTTTATGATTTCTTTCCTTCTGCTAACTTTGGGGTTTTTTTGTTCTTCTTTCTCTAATTGCTTTAGGTGTAAGGCTAGGTTGTTTATTCGAGCTGTTTCCTGTTTCTTAAGGTAGGCTTGTATTGCTATAAACTTCCCTCTTAGAACTGCTTTTGCTTGCATCCCATAGGTTTTGGGTCATCGTGTCTCCATTGTCATTTGTTTCTAGGTATCTTTTTGATTTCCTCTTTGATTTCTTCAGTGATCACTTCGTTATTAAGTAGTGTATTGTTTAGCCTACATGTGTTTGTATTTTATACAGATCTTATCTTGTAATTGATATCTAGTCTCATAGCGTTGTGGTCGGAAAAGATACTTGATACAATTTCAATTTTCTTAAATTTACCAAGGCTTGATTTGTGACCCAAGATATGATCTATCCTGGAGAATGTTCCATGAGCACTTGAGGAGAAAGTGTATTCTGTTGTTTTTGGATGGAATGTCCTGTAAATATCAATTAAGTCCATCTTGTTTAATGTGTCATTTAAATCTTGTGTTTCCTTATTTATTTTCATTTTGGATGATCTGTCCATTGGTGAAAATGGGGTGTTAAAGTCCCCTACTATGAATGTGTTACTGTCGCTTTCCCCTTTTATGGCTGTTAGTATTTACCTTATGTATTGAGGTGCTCCTATGTTGTGTGCATAAATATTTACAATTGTTATATCTTCTTGGATTGACCCCTTGATCATTATGTAGTGTCCTTCTTTGTCTCTTCTAATAGTCTTTATTAGAACACTTCCTAACACCATACACAAAAATAAGCTCAAAATGGATTAAAGACCTAAATGTAAGGCCAGAAACTATCAGACTCTTAGAGGAAAACACAGGCAGAACACACTCTATGACATAAATCACAGCAAGATCCTTTTTGACCCACCTCCTAGAGAAATGGAAATTAAAATTAACAAATGGGACCTAATGAAACTTCAGAGCTTTTGCACAGCAAAGGAAACCATAAATAAGACCAAAAGACAACCCTCAGAATGGGAGAAAATATTTGCAAATGAAGCAACTGACAAAGGTTTAATCTCCAAAATTTACAAGCATCTCATGCAGCTAAATAGCAAAAAACAAACAACCCCATCCAAAAATGGGCAGAAGACCTAAATAGACATTTCTCCAAAGAAGATATACAGACTGCCAACAAACACATGAAAGATGCTCAACATCATTAATCGTTAGAGAAATGCAAATCAAAACTACAATGAGGTATCATCTCACACCAGTCAGAATGGCCATCATCAAAAAATCTAGAAACAACAAATGCTGGAGAGGGTGTGGAGAAAAGGGAACCCTCTTGCACTGCTGGTGGGAATGTGAATTGGTTCAGCCACTATGGAGAACAGTATGGAGGTTCCTTAAAAAACTTACCGTACAACCCAGCAATCCCACTACTGGGCATATACCCTGAGAAAACCATAATTCAAAAAGAGTCATGTACCAAAATGTTCATTGCAGCTCTATTTACAATAGCCAGGAGATGGAAACAACCTAAGTGTCCATCATCGGATGAATGGATAAAGAAGATGTGGCACATATATACAATGGAATATTACTCAGCCATAAAAGGAAACGAAATTGAGCTATTTGTAATGAGGTGGATGGACCTAGAGTCTGTCAGAGAGAGTGAAGGAAGTCAGAAAGAGAAAGACAAATACCGTATGCTAACACATATATATGGAATCTAAAAAAAATGGTCAGAAGAACCTAGGGGCAAGATGGGAATAAAGATGCAGACCTACTAGAGAATGGACTTGAGGATATGAGGAGGGGGAAGGGTAAGCTGTGACAAAGTGAGTGAATGGCATGGACATATATGCACTACCAAAAGTAAAATAGATAGCTAGTGAGAAGCAGCCGCATAGCACAGGGAGATCAGCTCGGTGCTTTGTGACCACCTAGAGGGGTGGGATAGGGAGGATGGGAGGGAGGGGGATGCAAGAGGGAAGAGATATGGGAACATACGTATATGTATAGCTGATTCACCTTGTTATAAAGCAGAAACTAACACACCATTGTAAAGCAGTTATACTCCAGTAAAGATGTAAAAAATAGATAAATAAAATTTCTCTCTTTTTCAGAAAGCAAAACATTGCCGTTTTCTAGAAGACTAAAGTCAGTCACCTTTCCTTTCTGTCTTCTGTGTCCATGGCCAATAATACTCTGACTCAGTCACTGTGATTGAAGTGCCGTGTGCAAGGATAAAATAGGACGAAGAAATGTACAGTTTGCTCTGTTAGACTAAACATAATCTGTGGGGGAAAGAGTTAAGTAAAAATAACAGATTGTAGCCCCAGAGCCTCGCATTCTTACAGGTGTTGTAGAATGACTGTGTGAGTGAACTATTCATGGCCAAGTGAAGCCGCCAAGGCTGAGTGGCGCAGAGGAAAGATGGCAGAATGGCCATTCCTCACCTCCTCCAGGCTCACTCTCTCCTCTGTTTTCGTGGCTTGGAAGGATCTCACTTTTTCTCTTGTCTCCATGGGCAGGGCAGAGGATCCTTATTTCAGTATTTAAAAATGGAAAAGCCACACTTGATAATGCTAATAACTTTAATTCAGATACAAGCAAAGTTTTAAATCCAGTCCAGTCCACTCATGTTCCTTTTTCCTCATCTACCTTGGCTTCCATTATTACCTTAATATACTCATCGGTGTCTAGAAAGAGAGCAATACAAAGTTTGGTGTGAACTGTCCTGATTAAGTAATAAGATTGATTGATGACATTAGCAAGCCAGTGAATTTTATAGAAACAGGAAAATGGCTTCTATATAACAAATAAAAGGTAAATTCCTTTCAGCCAAGAGTAGACATTTCTTGGTTCCTAAAGTAAGTGAGAGTCCTAAATTTATATAAAACTAGAAGCATCCATTGACCTTTCACTATGTGCAAAATCATTCATTCTAACTTGTTTATATAACACAGAACATTCTAAATGAACATTCAAGGAATAACAGGTAAAGAAGGAAGGCTTATTATGGCCTGTTCATGTTTTAACTTCTCAGTACTCCTTGTTTATTTGACATTTTTATATAATTTAATCGACTCTCAAATTATATATACATATATATATATATATATATTTTTTTTTTTTTTTTTGGCCACACTGCACGGCTTGTGGGATCTTGGTCGAACCCCGCCCCTCAGCAGTGAAGGTGCCGAGTCCTAACCACTGGACCACCAGGGAATTCCCTAAAAATATATTTTAATAAAAATTTATTTTGGAATAATTTTAGATATAGAGAAAAATTGCAAAGACAGTACAGAGAGTTTCCATATATGATTCACCCAGCTTTCCCAGCTTTTGGCATTTTAAGTAACCATGATACATTTGTCAAAACTAAGAAATTAACATCAGCCCCATTCTATAACCTAAATTACAGACTTTATTCCGACTTTACCAGTTTTTTCTTTAATGTCCTTGTTCTGTTCCAGGAGCCAACCCAGGGCACCCCATTGCCTTTAGTGAAACGTATTTTGAATATATTTGCCTTAGCATTGTGTTTATTGTTTATTGTTGATACTGTGAATAAAAGCTCATCGTTCGCTTCATACTTACTTTGGGCCGGTTTTTAGAAGCCAGCACTGCATGTTGCTTTTGGACTCCAATTTTTGCTAACTGTAGAAAATTATACAAGGAGGGGGAAATCCAAAACCATCAAAATAAACGTAATCTTCTGTAAGGCTTCAACTCCAGTTTTCATAAGGGGGGAAGGAGAACTGCCTGAGAAGAAGGACATTATATTGTCCAAGTGCCTGGAGTTAAGACCACAGGATGAGTCGTGAGAAGAGAGAACGCTGTACTTGTCGTTCCACGAGAAGGTCAACCTGAAAGTAACTGCCTTCTGGCAGTTAGCCAGGGTGTCTGTTTGTTTTTCAATTTATTTTATGGAAGTATAATTGACGTACAATGTGTTAATTTCTGCTGTACAACACAGTGATTCAGTTATATGTATATACACGTTCTTTTTCAGATTCTTTTCCATTATGGTTTATCACAGGTTATTGAATATAGGTCCCTGTGATAGACAGTAGGACCTTGGTGTCCACCCATTCTCTGCGTAATAGTAGCAAGGGTTTTATATGTTACAGGCACTGAATAGATCAGGAGAAATAGGCCTGTGAGGTGGCAGGCAAGACAGATGTTCCATTCAGGTAGTGAACAGTTCTCAGAAGTCGATGGTCGGAGGCTGAGCGAGTCCTGGAAAATACCTTCTGTGTGTTTCAGGTTTACAAGGAAGAGTAGGAACTTGGGCCTCTGGTTTGCAGCTCTGTCGCGTAAGGTTTGCAAAACAACTCTTGGTCACCTGGGGTTTCAGAAGATCTTAGTTGTTTCTAATATAATATTTTAACATTTGGTTAAAACCTTAAACACCACATGAAGAAAATGTTTGTTTCTTCAGGAAAAATCAAGTTTATTTCCTTCGAAATGGCCTTCTAGTGTCCACCTAATGCCCTCCAGCACTTTCCACCCTCCCTAGTGTCAGCACACGAGGCACATTGCCGAGGCTGGACCACAGTGGAATCCTGAAGATCCGTTGCTTTGACCCAGAGTTATTTTAACAGCCAGACAGGACTAACGTACACTGTAAAATCAGTTTGGCCTGGTGCGTTGAATGGGCTCAATGTATTAACCTCTAAGTTAAAACAACTGACTCCTCCCCACTGTCTCTTCAGACTTGCTCTGTGACCTGCTTCTTTTTTTTTTTTTTTTTTTTTTGCGGTACGCGGGCCTCTCGCTGTTGCGGCCTCTCCCGCTGCGGAGCACAGGCTCTGGACGCGCAGGCTCAGCGGCCATGGCTCACGGGCCTAGCCGCTCCACGGCATGTGGGATCTTCCCGGACCGGGGCACGAACCCGTGTCCCCTGCATCGGCAGGCGGACTCTCAACCACTGCGCCACCAGGGAAGCCCTGTGGCCTGCTTCTTTATCCCTCTTTGAATGGATCTTGTGCGCTGGCCACTCACAGATAAATAAAATTCCTTCAGTCACTTTGTCACCAGGACTGTCTCACTGCAGTCATCGTATGGTAGCACCATCGCTTAACTCATCCAATTTAAAAATCCCCCTCACCCTTGGGCCTGATTTTGTGCCGGAAAGGCCTTGGGGTAGAGGGCAAGAAGTAGGATCTGGGCTTCTCCACCGTCTCTCCACAGGGTCGTCTGCTTTTCCTCCTTCCCCTCCTGCCAGTCTCAGGCTTCCTGGGGGTTGGAATTGTGCGCATGAGGAAGGATTAGGGAGGGGAGGGCTCCCTCCAGCACGTGGAATTCAGGGCTGCACTGTGGAGCCTGCCCGCTGGGGTGGCATGTTGTATCCTTTCTCTAGTGAGGGGGCTTGGCCCTCTTACTGCTTCCAATGCCTGGAAATACCTCTTTTCCCACCCAGCTTCCACAGACCCTGTGCATCTGGGGGTCCCCATCCACCTTGGAATCACATTACCCTTTCAGACAGTTTTGTTGGCAAGATTTCAAAGTCCTGCTAGACAAGATAGCTCCCTCCCCAGTACCCAGCTTAAGAAATCTTCTGTTGTCACTTTTCATCTTCACAGTCCCTACTACAGGACTGTATGCTACGCAAGCTCGGGACGCAGGAGCCGAGTGCTTCTGATGGCTCTCTTGACCCCTCTTCTCTCCATGGTGTAAAGGGAAGCGGGCAGCCATCTCCTCTCCTGCGGCAGCAGGGGTGGAGGCTGGGAGGCCCGGCACCTGCAGGGCTCTTTCCAAAGTCTTTCCCTTTTCGGCTTCAGCGCCTTTATATCTTTGAGGTAGAAAGATCTACTTAGTTTCCTTTCGCAGGTACTGAATCTAGCACCTTGCTTTTGGAATACTGAGATACTTGGCACTTACTGTCTTTGTTACTGAGCTAAACTTAGGTCTGCCCACCCTCTCGCAGTAAAGTCAATCTACTGACACCCGGTGGTGGTGAAGAGAAGCGCAGTGTTTATTGCAGGCGCCAAGCAAGGAGTCCAGGGAGCCTAGTGCTTAAAAGGCCCGAACTTCCTGAAGGCTTTCAGGGGAAGGTTTATAAAGACAGGGAGGGACAGGGCTTGTGGGCTGTGTGATCAGCTCGTGGACATTCTTCTGACTGGTTGGTGGTGAGGTAATTGGAAGTCAGCATCATCGACCTTCTGATTCCAGCCAGTCTGGGGTCTCCATGCTTGCAGGCAGCCTGCAGTTCACTTCTTCCACCTGATGGACGTTTCCGTATCTGCCATACAGCTCAAAGGACATGGCTCAGAATATTATCTATAGACCTTGAGAAGAAACTAAAGGTCCTTGACTTGGTTTAATGGCTAAAGTATTATTTTGTCTTGCTTGACTGTTTTCCTTTCTTTCTGCATTTGTTCACTTCTTTCATTAAATGTATTCTTTGACTAAAGGTATTCTACAGTCAAAAGGAAGGCAGAGGACATGGGTGGGCATCTATTCTGGGAAGGAAGGCCTCATAGGGTCCCACTCGGTTACATCTTTTATCCTCAGCTGTAGGGCCTCAAGTGTAGCTTGATAAAGGACAGAGTTTCATGTCAACATCTTTTCAGGGTCTTCAATGCAGTCAGTCCTCTCTTCCAGTCACTTGTCTCCAGTTTAAAACCTGAAACATTTTAATGTGCTCTCCAACTTAAACTTATACTGAGCCATTTGTCTAATGAGTGAATGAGTTTTTTTTCTTTTGAAATATAATCCCTAGTATTTCTTTTCCTGGTTGATGTGGGTGTGTTTTCAAAACTTAGCGATTGTAGAATTTCTCCTTGGGAAGTAAGACTAGAAGTTGACTCCACCAAACAGTCTCTGTTACAAGTCTCACTCTAGTGTCACATAAAGGTCACTTCTGGAGTGAAAGCTAAGAGAGCAAAGCTAGGTTCTCATTGTCTTGGATTCTGACTTCCTAAAGTTAATGACTAAGTATTAATCTTTAAAAATCTCAATGGTTGTATGATTGGTAACCAGGATACGGTTGTACAATGAAGCGCTGAAGAGAATATTTTGTCCTCTCTATGAATGCTTTATCCAGGTTACTATTTAACAATAAGAAGTAAGTACCTCTCATATAAAGCATAATCTCAAATTCTTTTCACACAGGTAGTCACTTCTGATGATCTGACTTAGCTAAAATAACTTAGCTAAGATTTCCTCTAAAGAGGAGAAACCAAAGTCAGGCAAAAATGAAATAATTCACCATTTTTTCCCCAGTGTTTTAGTATTCATACAGAAACAGAACATGAAAATCCTTGAGAAACTGTTTTGGGGATTTAAACATTTCAAGGAAGAATATGTGCGTCTCCTAAGAGTGCTATACCATTACAATCGCTGTATATCTTTTGTTTTGGGTTCCTGTCTTTTCAGATAACATGCTGGTGATAAGATATGTCAGCACTAAGTCAACTTTGTCCCTATTATTGTAAAGTTTATTTTGGCAATTAAATTATCAAGAATGATTGTTGTTTGTCTGTTTCCGCCCCAGGGTCCTTGCACTGGCAACCAGCAGAGTTTGGCTCATAGCAGGCTCTGGGATGCGGTGGTGGGTTTTCTTCATGTGTTTGCCCACATGCAGATGAAGCTGTCTCAGGTAAAGTCACTGTCCTCCAACCATCCTAAATGACACACTGGACACTGTGATCACTGGCAAATTAAGCATGCTTTCCTTTGTCTGAATATTCTCTTTCTTAGATGACTTCTTTATACAACTTCTACTCTACATTAAAAAAAAATCCTTTTTTTTTAAATAAAAGAATTTTATGCAAAGCTGAGAATAGGTGGAAGCCATTGTTCAATTTTGAAAACAAAAGGGATTGAGGAATTGACTCTAATGGAGAAATAAAACATAGTCTCCAAACACTGTACATTTTACAGTCCTTTGTAGACCTACTTCTCCATGATTACTCACTGGAATTTTCCTCCTCCCTACAGATAATTGGAAGAGGATTTGTCATCTGTTCCAAATCCCTCGTTAAGGGGAGGCAGTTTTCTTATAGGGTCATAAACAAGCAGCTGTTCTCAAAAGATGACACTCGACCATTAACAGGACATTTTGCTTTGTGAAAGTCAAAGAGAAAAAAAAATAGCCATGCAGACAGGCAAACAAAGAAGAAACAGATTTTCCACCATGCTTTAATGTTAATTCGGGAGCATATCTTGAAAACATCAGAATGCTGTTTTCTCACTCGTGTATTGCATTTGGAGCTCAGAGTTACACAAACAGAAAAACTCCTAATATAAATCCTGAGTAAATATGTCCCTGTGATGCAGTGAATTTTGATGGGCTCTCCTGAGGCTGACATGTCTGTCAGGGTGTGGGTTTGTATCTTCCAGGTGTCAGGTAGAGGAGAGAATGCTAGATTCAAAGTCAAAGGACTCCAGTCCAACTCCCACGATTTCATTCACGTGTCCCATCTCTCTTCCTTGAGTCTCCTTTCCTCCAGCAAAGTGAGGATACTCACATCTGCCCTCTGGCCTACAAGCAGGAAGATATCTTGGTCAAAGATAAAGCCAGGCACTGGTTAAAGTGGCAAGGACCGATTTAGTCAGTGATAACTGTTACTGTAGGGAAAACAACCTAGTGTGAGCTGAAGTCAACTTATACTTGTACAGAGGTGATAAGTGTTTTAAAGAGAGAAGGAGGGGGATTAGCAGGGTTCAGTAGAGTCAGGGAAGAGGAAAATTACAAAGCGTTGTTCAGTGTAAATGTGATTGGGCCAGCTGAATATTAAAGTCAGGATTCTGCCCTCCCAGAGTGCCTGGGAGACAGGTTCTACTATCGTCAGGTGTTGGCTGGAACACACAGAAAATGTTTCTGGCAGTCTTGAGTTTTCTCAGGCAGGCACTCTAAGGGGGGCTGGGGTCATCCTAGGGATGCAGCCTTGAGCTGTTAGAAACTATGGTGGTGTTTTGTTCAAGTCTTTATAGACCACGATTAAAGCCTAGTTGGGAAGAGGGCCCAGAGGAGCTGGCTAGTTTGGTCAAGGAGAGAATCTTTGTCTGTATCTAGTTATTGGTAATCAACCAAGTAAGGAAATATCATGATGCTTTCAACTAATCGCTAATGACATTTTAGTAAGTAAAGGAAATCAACATGAACCAAATTTATACATTCACAGGAGAGTTCCGATTCAGAGGTACTGCCATCATTTTATGAACATCTGGTGGTGCTACCTAGCAGTTGTTCAGTTTGTAGACCTAGTCAAGGTAACAACTATTTAGGAAGAAAAAGCCTCATCCTTCCAGCAGTGTTGAAATTTGGCTTCCTATGTAGGAAAATTCATATGAATAATATGATACCTTGTATTTTTTTTAAAAAAAGAAAGAGGGGTATAGTTTAAAATAAGAAAATCTGATGATTCATGGTCATAATGTAAATATAAGTACATTCCATATTTCCAGGCCCTGAATCTAAGTATAGTGATGTTTGGACACAACATATCTTTGTAAAATAATTTTTTTCACGGTGAAAAATGAAAAACAAAACAGAAAAATTTAACGAGAGAAATATCTGAGAGCTTGATAAAATTGGTAAATAAGATATTTTGTGCATTATTAATACAGGTAATACTTGTGTACATTTTTGCCTAGATTTATGTCGGATAAGTTTATCTCTTATCACTGTTATGCCTGTGTTTTCCAGAATATGTTAATTTTTACAAAATATATAGCATCTTGGTGTAGTAAGTTAGGAAGAAGAAAAGACAAGTCCAGTCTTTACTCGAGTAGAAGAAAGATACCCAATGGGCAGAAGCACCTGAGTCTTGCCTACCTGGCCCCAGGGGTTCCACCACTGCTTTAGTTCTTCTGTCCTCTTGTTAGATTTATTCATTGTCCTTACAAATACTTCAATAAACATGAGTTGGAATCAACAGTAAATACTCTTTAATTCTTAAGCGTGTATTTTTAATAAGCTGCAGACTTACATTTGGCCTCCCTTTAGCTCTATATTGCTGTAAAGTGTCTGCTCTCGGGAGATCCATACTCTTTTTGTGAGAATAAGGATGACGTTCTTGCTGCATAGGTCTCCCATATTATCTCAGACGCAGTATGTTAACTCTTTCAGGATTCCAGTCAAATTGAGCTGCTGAAAGAATTGATGGATCTTCAGAAGGACATGGTGGTCATGTTGCTGTCCATGTTGGAAGGTAGTTTTGATTTATGTCTTCAAGTCCCCTTTAATCTTTTATTTTAAGGATTCCATACACGCTTGCTTTGGGTGTCAGCATGCTGCAAAGGATAAAATATCAATGCTGAGATGGGACAGATACCTCAGATTTATTGCTGGCTTGATTACTCTTTTTCCAAGTTTGCTTTTTAAAAAAGAGAAATCCTGCCTATCTCAGTTTACAAAACTATGGAATGAAATCACTAGTACTTCATTCGTAGTGATATTTTTCATTTCATAGTGATACCCCAGAGAGTATGCTCTTCAGACAGAATACCTAAAGAAGGTTTTATTTGTTTATCATTTTGTTTGTTTGTAACCAGTGGGGATTACAGACGTTTGGATACAGTCCCACTGTGTAAATTGCTGCTTTGAGCTGACTGCCTTGTGACTCCTATGGGTTCTTAAAATTCTGCAGGAGGGGGCTTCCCTGGTGGCGCAGTGGTTGAGAGTCCGCCTGCCGATGCAGGGGACGCGGGTTCGTGCCCCGGTCCGGGAAGATCCCACATGCCGCAGAGCGGCTGGGCCCGTGAGCCATGGCCGCTGAGCCTGCGCGTCTGGAGCCTGTGCTCCACAACGGGAGAGGCCACAACAGTGAGAGGCCCGTGTACCACAAAAAAAAAAAAAAAAAGAAAGAAAAAATTCTGCAGGAGGAGAAGTCTCGGGAGAGCACCCTAGCCCACCAAGTCTAGTGGCGGCCTAGTCTTCCCACCACATGCCTCTCTGTCGGGTTTTCATTCTCTCGCTTTTCTCTTTTCAACCTACTTTCCTTTGCTACTGCATTTCTTTTCTGTCTCAGACAGTAAACGTAGTAGGTAAGAGCTTGGGTTCTGAGATCTGCCACCAATGCCCCATCCCACTTTGCCACGCAGGCAGCGTGACCCTGACACAAGTTACGTCTCCATTTTTCACTTTCCTCCTCTGTGATATGGGGCTTATGATAGGCTGATGCAAGCATTTAGTGAAATCATGTGAATACGACCAAAGCAAATAAAAAATGTTTGCTGTTATTAGTTCCCTGTCCTTTTTTTTCTTAAATCCGTCCTAATCCCTCTCTCTGTTTCTCAGTCCGCCCTGCACTGCACAGCTGTACTTTGACTAATTAAGGCAGTAGGCACACCTTGTGCAAGGATGTCAGCGATGCAGCATTTGCTTGAAGCCCTTAGTTGGCAGCCACTTTATACCCTTTGAGCACAGGATCCTTTTCCCATGACCTCAATTCAAGTTTTAGTCTAAATAATAATAACCGTATAACCACAACCGTAATAACTGCGACAGGAACTGCAGGAATGACAACTTAAAATTAACCTCGTTTAATATGCCAGCTGCTGGTTTAAGTACTTTTTCATCCTAATATCAGGTTTATGAATTGCATAGTAATATTACCACTGTTTTGCAAATGAGGAAACTGAGTGCAGAGAGGCTAAGAAGTCTGCCCAGGGAGCTCAGCTAACAGATGGTGGGACCTGGATTCAAATCCCAATAGCATGGCTCCTGAGCCTATGCTTTTTTTTTTTTTTTTGCGGTACGCAGGCCTCTCACTGCTGTGGCCTCTCCCATTGTGGAGCACAGGCTCCAGACGCGCAGGCTCAGTGGCCATGGCTCACGGGCCCAGCCGCTCCGCGGCATGTGGGATCTTCCCGGACCGGGGCATGAACCCGTGTCGCCTGCATCGGCAGGTGGACTCTCAACCACTGCGCCACCAGGGAAGCCCCTGAGCCTATGCTCTTAACGCTGGTGTTTAATGCTTCACAAATGCACTCAACAGACCCTTCACCATGCATCTTTTTCCTGATGCATGTCTTCGTGTTACATATCAAGCTCTGTTCATGGAATAAAAGCATTCGATGACTACACCTTAGGATAACATCTCATTTCCTCAAGCTTATCCATAATCTGCCATTTTCTAATTATAAACATTCTGGACCATGAAGAAATGCAGGGAGATCTTTTACATTTTAAATCAGAAAGAGCATCTAATTTGCTCTCAGAAGATCTGTTTCAAATCCAGGCCTTAGCCCTCAATAATCATGTCACGGCCAGCACATTAATTTAACCTTGCCAAACCTCAGTTTTCTCAATAGTAAAATCAGAATTAATAAAAACTACCTGCCTCACAGACATATGAATGTGAAATCAGGTAACGTTTATGAGCAGTGACATTTCAACCCAAAAGGTCTGTGCAAACACTCATTTTTATTATTAATATGAGACTGTATTTCAGTTTCTGGCTTTAGGATAATATAAATGTTTGCCCCATTTTTTTTTAATCCTAAAACACATTGCTTTTTTTTTTAATCCTAAAACACAATTAGAGGGAAAAAATGTCAGCTTTTCTTCACATATTGTTTTATGTGAGTTAATTACTTTGTAAATATGCTTTTGCTTGTGTTCATGTAATCACTCTTTGAAACGAGAGTTTACAAGTAATTACTCATCTTTTCGTTCATACGTTGGAAGATAAACAAGGAGCTATCTTTGATTCAGATGTCATATAAGATTTATATTATATATTATATATATATTATATATTATAATTATATATTATTATATATCTATAGACACTGGGGTTTTTTTTAGACATTTTAAGATATTTAATATTTACCTGCACAAATTAGCGACAACTTATACAACTGGACCAGTTTCCAATTAATTCACAGTAACGTACACTAGCTTCTACCCGGCTTAGACACTGGTTTTATCAGGAATGTTCATTTTGAGCCAATGCAGTTCTCTACCCCTAGGCAATGTCGTTAATGGCACGATCGGCAAACAGATGGTTGATATGCTCGTGGAATCTTCCAACAACGTGGAGATGATTCTCAAATTTTTTGACATGTTCTTAAAACTCAAGGACTTGACATCTTCTGATACCTTTAAAGAGTATGACCCAGACGGTAAGGGAGTCATTTCCAAGAGGGACTTCCACAAAGCGATGGAGAGCCATAAGCACTACACCCAGTCCGAGACTGAATTTCTGCTGTCCTGCACAGAGACAGATGAAAACGAAACTCTGGACTACGAGGGATTTGTCAAGCGGTTCCACGAGCCTGCCAAGGACATTGGCTTCAACGTGGCAGTGCTTCTGACAAACCTTTCTGAACACATGCCCAACGACACCCGGCTGCAGACCTTCCTGGAATTGGCCGAGAGCGTCCTGAATTACTTCCAGCCCTTTCTGGGCCGCATCGAGATCATGGGCAGTGCCAAGCGCATCGAGAGGGTGTACTTTGAAATCAGTGAGTCCAGCCGAACCCAGTGGGAGAAGCCCCAGGTCAAGGAGTCCAAAAGGCAATTTATATTTGATGTGGTCAACGAAGGGGGAGAAAAAGAGAAGATGGAGCTCTTCGTGAACTTCTGTGAGGACACCATATTTGAGATGCAGCTCGCAGCTCAGATCTCAGAGTCGGACTTGAACGAGAGGTCAGCGAATAAAGAGGAGAGCGGGAAGGAGAAGCCAGAGGAGCAGGGGCCGAGGACGGGTTTCTTTTCCATCGTGACGGTCACGTCGGCCCTGTTTGCCCTCAGGTATAATATCTTGACCCTTATGCGGATGCTCACCTTAAAGAGCCTGAAGAAGCAGATGAAGAAGGTGAAGAAGATGACGGTGAAGGACATGGTCACGGCCTTCTTTACGTCCTACTGGGGGTTTTTTATGAGCCTCCTGCACTTTGTAGCGAGCGTTTTCAGAGGCTTCTCCCGCATCGTCGGCAGCCTCCTGCTGGGAGGAAGCCTGGTGGAAGGTGCAAAGAAGATCAAGGTGGCGGAGCTCTTGGCCAACATGCCGGACCCCACGCAGGATGAGGTTCGAGGAGACGGGGAGGACGCAGAGAGGAAAGCCATGGAAGGCGCCCTGCCCAGCGAAGATCTGACAGACTTAAAGGAACTGACAGAGGAGAGTGACCTGCTTTCCGACATCTTCGGCCTGGACCTGAAGCGAGAAGGCGGGCAGTACAAACTGATTCCTCATAATCCCAATGCTGGCCTGAGCGACCTCATGAGCAACCCCGTCCCTATCCCCGAGGTGCAAGAAAAGTTCCAGGTAACTTACCTCCAGTCACAGCGGCTCTCTGGACTTCAGGTGGGCACGCTAAGTGAACTTGACATCAGCCGTCTTGCTAGTGCCAGGGTGGTTTTCGGTACGTGACTTGCCTTGCCAAAGAGGAATGGCTTTTTATTCAGGTGGAGCTAGCCTTTTGTGAAGGTTCCTTATAAACTGTTAAGTTAAACTATGAAAGTACGAGCTGAAGTATTCACCCTCCTGACATTAGGCAATTGAACGATAATCATTCCATCCACAAATATTTTATGAGGATTGGCCGGGTGTCTGACACCACTGGGTATCATAGCAAATTAAAAGAAATGTAAGATGTGCTCACTGCTTTCAAGTTGCCTTAAAGAGTTTATTAGAAAGATAAAAGACTCACGAAAAAGTTAGAAAATTATTAAGTGGTACGTAGCATAGGCAGCAGACAGTAGAGGTTACCTGTGTTGAGAAAATGGAAACCTCAGTATAGCTTGGAGTAGTTAGATGAGACTTAAGCAGTTGGACTTAAGTTGGTGTTGGAAGATGAGGAGGATTTGAGTAGGTGACTGAGGGAAAGAAGGTAGTTGTGAAATAAGAAAAGTGGGAAGGAGCTCAGAAAGTTGGTACCTACTGCTGGCCTGGTAGGTAAGTGCGGGGAGGGGGGAAATGCGTGGAC
This sequence comes from Lagenorhynchus albirostris, assembly GCF_949774975.1. Classification (NCBI taxonomy): domain Eukaryota; kingdom Metazoa; phylum Chordata; class Mammalia; order Artiodactyla; family Delphinidae; genus Lagenorhynchus; species Lagenorhynchus albirostris. The sequence goes on from NC_083110.1 coordinate 8,658,719, forward strand.
CAGTAGAAGAAAGGGCACACATGAAAGTTTTATCTCAATGGAGACAGGAGGGTATCATTTATAGGTTACAGTTTGACACAGGGTCACGGGGCTCCCTAAACTCATTCAAAAGTGATGTGTAATCCTGCTTCTCTTTTCCCCATTGACTCATCCAAGGAACAGAAGGCAAAAGAAGAAAAGGAAGAAAAAGAAGAAAGCAAATCCGAACCTGAGAAAGCCGAGTAGGTGTAGTTGCTGTATCCCTTCCTTTGTTTTAGTGTCTTTCCCTCATCCTCTCTCTTCAGGGGATGCAGTGGAGACTCTCAGGCTGCAGGATGACATTTGTCATCGTAGTGGAGAGCCTCAGCCCATGGGCAGGGATAAGCGTAGACCACACACCCGCCCTGGGGGCCACTCCCACCTCTTTCTTGTGCCATGAGGATTCTGTTTGTGTGTTTCTCTCTCAGCAGAAAAGACTTCAGTGATTCCATGTGATGCTGTCTGCACGATGACTGAGTGCTGTAGTTCTCTGTTTAAAATCGAGCATCTCTTCTGTTCTTGTAAAGAAGGGAGAGGACAAACGTTCTGAATGCCGTGGCACAGAATTCTTGGGGCATGGTGGTCCTCAACGCACAGTCCTGGGGCCACCTGCGTAAAAACCACCTGGAGAGTCCGTTAAAGACACAGATTCCTAGGTCCCAGCACAGATTTTGAATCAGCAGGTCTGGGACCCAGGAAACTTCATTTTCAGTAATATTCCTGGTGCTGTGGAGCACAGTTATAAATGCAACAATGAGAAATAAAGAGCTGCCTATGAAGCAATGAAAATGTATAATTTCCTCTTAACACTGGCTTTCTGTTAATAATTGACACCTACATCTTTCCCCAAGTTTACATAGTTTTATATGCACATTTTTAACAACTGGGGAAATCAAATTAAGTGCCTGTAGCATTCTCATGTAGCATTTTATTTTTCTCCTCTATTCTGTTACTTCCTTTGGCCTGTTTTCATTGTCTGTTCTGTTTCTTCTTCTTTTTTTTTTTTTTAGAATAGCAAATGTTTATTTAGAATTGTGTTAATTTAGTTATAGCTATAAAATTAAAACATTAAATGATATAACTCAAAAATAGTTCTTATTTCTAATGTTATATTTCATGGAAAACAGTTTTATTCAACTTTTTCACATGCCTACTTGACATCACTTGAGTCACCTTTTGAATAACTTAATACTTTTTTTCAGGGAAAATCATTTTTATTTCCAAATTATTTGAGATAGAAAATTTTAAAGAGTTTTGTTATTAGAAATTATCAAACACACACAAAAGAGAGAATGTTATAATGCACCCCATATACCCATCACCAAGTTTTACTGATTTTTAACATTTTGCTAATTTTGTTTCATCTAGGTTTTCTCCTGCCTACCCTCCCTACCATAGACACACACACATATTTTGGGGCCTCCTGTACGACAAGTTGTTTTAAAGACAATACTAGACACCATGTCATTTCACCCATAAATATCTTGTATACATTTCTTATTGCTAAGGACTTTAAAAAAAACATAATTATCATGCCATTATTTATACCGAACAAAATTTGCAATTATTCTTTAGTACCGTCTAATACCCACTAAATATTTAAGCTTCTTTAGTTGTCTGAAAAGTGTATTTTTACAGTTGGTTTGTTTGAATTAGGTTTCAAACAAGGGCCACTGTTGTCTCTTTTGTGCAGTCAGCACTATTCATTGTCATAGACCTTGAACTGTTGAATCAGTTGTAAAAATGGCCACATAAGTGACTATCATAGTGAAATGCAGACAAATGTACCAGGGCATGACAGTCATTTCAATGGCAACTCTTTAACGTTAAAATAATGTTTGACCTCATGTGAGTTAAGTATGGGTTATGTTACATGGGTTACGTATATGTGACTACACATATACATAAATATACTTCCATGAAGCCTTGGTATTTTGCACCTAGAGGGGTTTAGGTGTCAAATTTCAGTGCTTCTAATTTCATTATTGTCTGCAAAATTAATGTATTGACATCGTTTATACACGTGAACAACCAAATGTGTACGCCTCTGATTTTAAATCCTAGTAGCCTGAACATTGAAATAAGAATTTAAAAATAAGGTATGTTAGGGCTTCCCTGGTGGCGCAGTGGTTGAGAGTCCGCCTGCTGATGTGGGTTCGTGCCCCGGTCCAGGAAGATCCCACATGCCGCGGAGCGGCTGGGTCCATGAGCCGTGGCCGCTGGGCCTGCGCGTCCGGAGCCTGTGCTCCGTGGCGGGAGAGGCCACAACAGTGAGAGGCCCGCGTACTGCAAAAATAATAATAATAATAATAATAAGGTATGTTAAAAAGTAGCAGCCAAAAAAAGTCTCCATTGTTATTCTTTCATTTAAATATTTTACTCTACACTTGGAAAGGAATATGCTAGGTATAATACAAAGATACTTGAAGCCTGTAAAATGTCCTATAGATTTGAACTTCACAGAAATTATCCATCTGTAGGGGGCTATGATAAGCAAGAAGTCCTACCCCTAATTCTAAAGTTCTGAATATCATAATTCATTGGAAGAGATATCCGTTATTAAAACAGATACTATGATTTAAATATTTGTTCGTTTGTATGCTTTGGCACAAAACCCGTTTAGTTCTTTGGTTTATGGGTGGCTTATTTTTCATTCATTTGTGTTCGTAGGGGAGAAGATGGAGAAAAAGAAGAAAAAGCCAAAGAAGATAAGGGTAAACAAAAATTGAGGCAGCTCCACACACACAGATACGGAGAGCCAGAAGTTCCCGAGTCAGCATTCTGGAAGAAAATCATAGCCTATCAACAGAAGCTTCTAGTAAGATGTTTTAAAATGAACGTTGTTCCTGATATACTGTGAGATCATAATCATTCGGGTGCAGTAAATACGCATTGACCTTCACTTGGGTCAGCCCTGCACGTATGTTGTATTTGCCCATCTTAGTGTTTATGTGTTAAAATGAATGCCTTGGTCCACGGCTCCCTGTCGTCAAACACATAACCTCTGCACACATTCCCATGAGGGTCCACTTGATTTAGTGACTGCCAGTGTCTTCCTTCCTACAAGGACTTTAGGGCAAGTCAATAAACATAACCGCGGGGCTCCCTCTTTGCAGAACACTATGGAAGGCTCTGCCATGCATTCTAACAAAGAATACCTTCTAGGGGACAAGTAATTCATATTGATGTTCCAGAGTGGGGTTAGTCAGTCGTTCTAGAACATCGCCCTTTTATTAAAATTCCAGTTATAAAAATATTAATGCAGTGAGCCAGCTCTCCATTGATAATAAGAAGGTCTATTCCAAATTATTCTTTAAGTGGAAATAAGTAAATCAATGAAAGAACAAAGAGGGAGAAGACAGTTCTTTATGTAGGGTCTTAAACATTTTGTGGAAATGCTCTCCCAATTAATAAAATATATACTTGTATGTAGAAAATAAAGAAAGGAGATGTAGTTCTCTCTTCCTATTCATACAGAATGGAATTGTTAAAAATTTTGTTTGAAAGGCCTCTTATATGTGCATAAATATTATATATAATTTTTTCAAGCAGGAAAAGACTGGGAGATGAATGTCTAGAATAAACCTGTAAGAGGTACTGACCAATAATGTCAGACCTAGAAATTATGAGCAATACTCCATAACACGGCCAGTTTGAAAGGCAAAATCATACTTAGCCTTTGAGAAAAGAATAGACAAGAAACTCACGTAGTAAGAACTTCACCTGTAAGGGAAATGAATTGTTCTCAGTGGTGATATGTTCTAACTGCTTATGCATAAATGTATATATGACACATTTTTTAAAATGTATACCAATAGATATTTTAATTAATAGTTTGACCTATATTTTCTTAAACTACCTTGTATGTTACTATATTATTTAATGCAGAGTACACAGAACACAGATGTTTCTGAGGCAACTCTGGATAACCACTGGTTTGATGTGTTGTCACAGTGGACGTGGCTGCAGGTGTGGTCTGGGCGTGGTGTAGGGTGTGAGGCTGCACAGGCCCTGTAATAAGCTGCAGCAGTCCCCATGGGTTCCTGAAGAGTATGTGTAACTGCAGTTGAGTAAAGCACATAATTGAGATTTCCTTCCATCCTTCTGTCTCAGAGGTCACAGGTCCTACTTTCCTGCTTCTCTTGCAATATGACTTTCTCTGTTCACCTGTTTGCATGCACCAGCCTAATCATGACCACACCAGGTGCCACAGGCCCCTCGTGACCCGAGTCGTTGTGACCTCCCAGCTCAGATAACCAGAGTACCTAACTGTGACCTATGACCCAGTCCCACCTTCCACGGAAAACCAATGTGACTGACCCGGTTTGGATATGGTGGCCAACTTTGGTCCTATAAACGGTGGCAGAAAAGTCAGGGTCGTGTGTGGGGAGATGACACCATCAAAATGGGCTGTGTCCACAGGGAAGGATAACTAAGGAGATGCCATTTTGCTATGGCCTTATGATGCTAAAGCCCCTGGCATATCCGGGTAGATAACTTTATAGTCATCTCCCACTTAATATTAAAACAAATTCTTGGTATGTCCCATAACCTTTTTCCTTAAACCCACTTCTCCTCTAAGTGTTTTGTATGTTTTTCCCTCATAGCTCAAAAAATAGAACCAACCATTTACTTGGTTGCTCAGACCCCCAAATCCAGAATTATCATCTCTGAGTCCTCTCTTTCTTTCCTACCTCAGATACAACCCAACAATAATTCTCGGCTCTCTCCTCCAGATGTACCCAGAGTCTGCCCAGTACTTACCACCTCCACAGCCACCACCTGGTCCAAGCCACCACCAGCAACATCATCTCTTCCTGCATCCTGCAGTCACTTTCTAACTCGTCTCCTGCCTTCCATGCTTGCCTCCAATCTATTTTATACTCAGTAGCTGGAATCGTCTTTCAAATCATCTGATTGTATCAGCCCTCTTCAGCTCCTCCAAGAGCTTGCCATCCCATTTAGAATAAAATACTAATTCCAATGATATTAACAAGATTAATGACTAACTTCCCCTATAGTAACTTACCTAATCCTCATAGCAAACTTATGAGACAGGTTTTGTTGTTATCCCCACATTACAGGTGAGAAAAGTGATGCTACAAGAGTGATTAAGTCTCTTGTCCACATCGCACAGTGAGTCAGTGGTGAGGTCAGGCTTTATGCCCAGGCAGTGTGGTCCCAGCGATCAGACACTGAACCACTGCACTATAAGGGGCAACAGACTTTTTGTCAGATGGCTACAGAACCCTGTCCCCCGCTCACCTCTCTGACCTCATTCCCTCCCACTCTCCCCTCCTCTCACTGTGCTACCTCCTCACTATCCGTCAAACACACCAGCATCACCTGGACTCAGGACCTTTGCCCTCCAAGCTCTTTCTCTGACATTCCCATCCCCAACTGTTCACTTGATTGCCGTCCAGTGGCACCCAGGCCTCAGCTCAAATGTCACCTCCTTAGACAGATCTTCTCTGACCACCTGTCTGAATAGCGCCCCTGTTCCCTAAGTCCTTAACCTGATGGATTTTTCTTCATAACATTTAACATTCCCTGAAATTACGCTTTTTATCTGTGAATGTGCTTCTTTATTATGTCTCCTCCGTGGTGGTTTACGTCATAAAGCTTGGTGCTTTACGTCAATAGCACCAAGCATGGGACTTGAAACCCAGTGGGCCCTCAACAAATAGTTTTGGGTAAATGCATGAATGCTTTATTTCAATTGTCTGCAAATTTCAAGTCTCTCAATTCAATGACCTTTTTAATAATTTTTTTCACCTTCAGAACTATTTTGCTCGCAACTTTTACAACATGAGAATGTTAGCCTTATTTGTCGCGTTTGCAATCAATTTCATCTTGCTCTTTTATAAGGTATGTACATCTTAGTCTTTTAATAACCAATATGAAAGACTGAATTGAATGTAAGGATTTCAGAGATCCACTAGTGAGCACATCAAAACCGATGCTGAAATGTATTTGATGAAAATGAAAACCTGAATCTCAGGCACATTGCTGACTGTCTAGTACAGCAGGGATAGATTTGCTCCTTCACACTAGGTGAGAAATGCCCCCCCTGAAGAATGTTGGATTTGCAGAGGATTTACCCACAGTGCTCAGAGTCTAATTTGGCTAAATATCTCACCTGTTACTGTATCTGGGTGTGGCATATCTGTACTGTATTAAATTCTTTTGATCACTGAGAAGGCAGCTTAGCCATCTAATTATTTCCTGCATGTACTGGAATCCTCATATCTGGGTTTAGTTTCAGTCATATAACAAAATGACTCAGTTATATATATATATTTTTTTTTTCAGTTATATTTATATATATTTTTTCTCTATGTATATGTATAGATATGTATCATATGTTCTTTTTCAGATTCTTTTCCATTATAGGTTATTACAAGATACTGAAAAAGCTATCTTTTTTAGCCTTTGCTTTTAGTCTTTTCATCGTGCAGTGGTTTCACATCCAGCTATTGGCTAAGACTGGGTTTCCATTGTTTCTTGTGTACCCTGATGTCAGAGGAAATGAACTGACTGTCCTTTAAATGATTTGAATCAGGTCTCCACTTCTTCTGTGGTTGAAGGAAAGGAGCTCCCCACTCGCAGTTCAAGTGAAAATGCCAAAGTTAGCAGCCTGGACAGCTCGCCTAGAATCATTGCAGTTCACTACGTGCTGGAGGAGAGCAGCGGCTACATGGAGCCCACGCTGCGTATCTTAGCCATCTTGCACACGGTTATCTCTTTCTTCTGCATCATTGGCTACTACTGCTTGAAAGTAAGATCGTGAGGCACCAAGGAGCCTGTGTGTGTCCGCACGTGTGTGTGTCTGTTGCACGCTGGACTTCTGGGGAAGCAGATTCTGAGATGGAAATGACATACACATAGTTCATTAGGGAATGTTCCATAAACACCTGCGGGGCAAGGGGAGGAAGCAGCATGGAGAAGAGGGAAGAGTGGGGCTGCAGTACAGACCCAACAGGGCACATCACAGGTCTCTGTTCTGAAGTTGAGACGCCCCCTTCAGGGTAGCCCTGGGCTGGGGCATTGGAGCTGGGCCTTTAGAGCTCCCTGGTGATGAGACACTGGATGCAGGCTGCCCTGGGAAGGGGATGTGGCTGTCACATTGTAGTTTTCTCGCACGTCAGTAATTATTCACATATAGCCAATTTCACCTATAATTTGACCCCACAGAAGTCCACCCACTATGTCTCCTAGCAGTGCTCAGTGTAGTAGAAATTCTAGAAATACATTATATTGGACCTCTGAGAGTCATTTTGATTGTTTTGTTATTAGGTATGTATCTCTCGCTATCCCTGGCAGAAATGCTTCACTGTTTGTCACGTCACCTGGAAAATAATGGAGCCCCATCCCTAGAGCCTTACCAAGGGAACACTGTAGTTTGGTGAATAGAACTCAAGATAGTCTCTCTGAGTGCTCAGGGCTGCCCATCACCTTTGCAAACCTCTTTATCTTTTCCTAGCATGACACCTTTTTACTGCAGGGCTTTTATTTCACTGTGCCCTGCTTCTGATTGGGAAACTTCTAGAAGACTTTTGAAAAACCAGGGTCCAGGGTAAAAGACTAGAATGTAAAGTTTTTTTCAGAAACTCCTCTACCTCCCTCTGCTTCCCTTGTTTTACTGGGGGGGAGAGGGGATATTCTTGGATACTTCCAGAATGTCTGCATCTTCTTTGCATCTGTGCCTTGTGTAAACTCTGTCCATATGAAAAGGGAATCAGTAAATTCTGGAGACATTCTGGCAAACTGACAAAGATTTTTGCTGATGTTGAAATTAAAATTTATTTCAAAATAGCATATGGGCATGCTGAGCATGGAATTATTAAAGAGATTTCTAAAATAAAACTCTAAAACTTTTTTAGAAGTATGCATTTTGGAACATTAGTGCTATGTTTTATTGCATCCATATATATTATATATATGTATATATGTAATATGCAAAAGAAAAGCAATTTTGTATAATATTTTTAATATTTAAAATTGATTTCATTAATGCAATTATCAATGAACCTCTGTGTGTTTAAAAACATATGCATATATATAATATCTATACTGTCTTTTGTTTTTTGAAAACCTCTAGATGCCTCCTTCTGCCTAAATATAGCTGATTGATTTTCACTCAATTTTTACCTTCCTGGAAGTAACATGGGAAATATTTCTTTCCAAAAGCTGTTTTGTAAAGATAGTGACCACAAGAGATGCTAGTAAATCTAAACTAATTTTAACATGTTTATTTTTCAAATGTAGGTCCCACTGGTTATTTTTAAGCGAGAAAAAGAAGTAGCTCGAAAATTGGAATTTGATGGGCTTTATATTACAGAACAGCCTTCAGAAGATGATATTAAAGGCCAGTGGGATAGACTCGTAATCAACACACAGTGAGTAAAGAATGAGATGAGACATTTCTGTGCTCAAAAATTTCAAGACATAAAATACTTTGCCGGAGTTCTTGCAGATTTATCAAAAGTTTAGCAGAGGTGAATAACAGTTATATATTCAGCCAAGAAAATCAAAAGACTTAATACGCTCCATCAGTCTCTTAATGGATGCCATCAATTTTTGCCCTCTGTGTTCTGAATTCCTCCATCAAAAATGGCTTTGAGTCCATTTCCACAGCACTGATGGAACATAACATCCATTACTCAGTGTTCAGGGAAGTGTGTAGCTGGAGGTACATAACCTGCAGTGTGGGGTTATCTCATCTAAAAGCATAGAGGAAGCCAAAATTATTCATTAAGGAAGGAGTTGTAGCATTAAAGGCAAAAATATTGAATGTCACACTTTTAAACTAAGTTGGAAATTTTCAGTTGGTATCATCCAAAGGCGAAGCATATAACTAGCTAAACATTATGACATGTAAAATATAAGACAGAAAAACAAATGGTTTTCTTTATACTAATTATTTCGCCTGTGAGGTCTAGATCCAAACTACTAGCTGCTGCTGCAGATAAAAATCCATCGCAAAAGTCTAATTTTACACTCTTCGAGGTATTGGTGATACAATATTTTTCTGTAGTTTGTAATACTCAAGAGTGAAATAGCTTCTTCTTATTGTGATTAGTTTTGCTAATTCTTAAAGAGTTACGATTTCTAATAAGTTCTGGGTTTCCAAATGGGGATGATTTGTTTGTGTGTTATAAATGTTTACTCTAAATGCTCAGTATTTTGTTTAGCAACTCTAAATCGAATCAATCTGTCCCCTTAGGTGAACTCTATATTAGTTAAGATGCTGGAGTCACGTGATGGTGTTATGCTCAGTTTCCTTAAGGATAACTAGTGGGAATGAGATTTTTTTTACTTCCTAGGAAAAACAATGACAGTTTTAGATACTTTAATTTTTATAGACAAGTGACAAAGAAATGTATATATTAACACATTATACATAAAGAAAAAATATAACCGACTGCTTATTAAATATGCTCATATTCATCTCCATTAAAATATTAGCCCGTAGTCTCTTCTGTGATTCACATGTATATATTAACACTTAAAATAATATTTAATATACTTATGATAGAAAAATTATGGGATAAGATGGGGAAAATTCATTGTAATTTCTGTGAATGGAAGAATATATATTCACATATTAAGTATTTTATTTATTCCAAAAGATATATTGTTATTTATCATTTTTTAAAAAATGATACTATTTTATTTCTATGCTTTTATATCTTTTAGGTCATTTCCCAACAACTACTGGGACAAATTTGTTAAAAGAAAGGTGGGCTTAAATTTTCTATTTTTTTCCTAAAGTGCAATTCAGATTTGAATTTGCTGTGGCTCATATGTAGGCTGAGATACTGAGGCGTGCTTTGTCTGTTAATGTCATTTCAAAATGGAAATGGGATTCAATATGAATTTCAGAAATTTCATAAGAGATCTGTACTCTGCAGCTAAAAAATAAATAAGCATTGCTCACCCACCTGTCATCTGACTCAGGTGGCTAAACAGTGCTCAGTCTGTACGTTAACAAGAATTGGTAAGAATTTTCTCTGAGATTGTTCGGGTAACTGAAGTTGACGGAAGGCTCTTTTTCTGATAAGACAGCTAAGTCACCAGGGCTGGGATCCTCCCTTACAATAAAAAAGTAAAGTTGTTGTATACCAACAAAGGACTGAATTTTATTTACTTTTATATAAACGTCAAAGACCTTTGTATTTTGATAAAGTTTTATTCTTCTGATGCGCACTGCATCAGAGCACGATAGAACACAAGTAGGAGTTCAGCTACGGACTCTGGCCCCTATGTCGGCTCTGGTTTCGAGAGACAAGGATTATCTCTGCTCTTCCTACCACACGGGATTTAATGTAGGTCACTTTTTTAAAAAAAATAATGCGTGTACCAGTACTTGTACACTGTAAAATGCAGTAATCATTATTTTGTAGCTCCTTCTTATTCCTTGAACCCTCCAACTGCCAGACTGAATCACTTCATGCCACGTACCATAATGAGCTGTGGCCCCAGTGTATACGGTCTGGGGCGAATGGCCACAAATGTCTGCCGAACGAAGTGGTCTTTTTCCCTTTGGTTCCACCAGTTGAGAACTACTCATAGCAACTGCACATTTTTTGTTACCAGTCTGGGGGGAGATAGAGAGTTTGCCAAGAATTTAAACCAAGAATATTATTTAAAATGAAGCACATTTTAAAAAACAGAAACAAAACAAAACAACCCGCCCCCCCAAGACTTCCTAGTTGGAAGAAGCAGTGTGTTTGTTGATTTTCATTTTGGTGCAAGTTTTTGTCCCCTTGTGACCACAGAGTAGTAGCACTGCACGAATGCAGATGAGTGCATCCTAATTAGACCAGAGCTCTGAAAGAATAATTTTTAAGTAACGTAAAATAGATAATTTGAATATTTTATTCTTAGTAATTATTTAACAGTATGAAGAAGCAGTTTCTAAGTTATTAAAGCAAGAGTTTCTCTGAAGGACACGATATATCTAGAGTCAAATAAATAGACAGATTGTAATTGCAGCTGAGACAGTCCATAGCGTTCCGGCTCTGAGGTCCAGTTTGTTCTCCTGGGTGAGAATACAACCCCTAAAGAACTCCCACTCAGATCAGCCCAGCCCATTTTCAGTGCTGTGAGAATAATGGAAAACAAATTGTTTTAATGAACCTAAATAGTGTACGTTCATAGGCTTTTTCACTACCGTTGCTCTTTTATGTTTTCTTTTAATTTACCTGATTGTATACATTCAGAAAAAGCTCATTTTTATTTCTGCTAATCCTTTCTTTCTTTCTATTTATCCACTTTCTTTCTATTCATCCACTCTAATATTTTACTTTAACGTTCCCCCTCCTCTTTCGCTGGTTCTCAGTTCCTTTGTTTCTCCTATATTCCTGTTCCTTGCTTTCCTTTTCCTCTCTTGCTGCCCGTTCTCTCTCCTCCTGCGTTTCTTTCATTAGTTTTCCTGTTGCCTCCATTTTCAATGATGTGCGGGATCCTCACGGTATATAAACTGTAGGCCGAGAGTCGCTATATCAGAGACAGAGGTACTGAGCTCACAGGTGATCTGTTAGCCCACATCTAAGCCCTGATCTAAAAACCCAACATCTGGGCAAAGCCCAGACAAATGTGACAGAAGAGAGAGGGGCAAGGAAGCCAAGGGGGGTTGCAGAGAAGTGATTCTAACGATGGACAAGGAATCCATTCTAGGTAAGAATTAAACTGAGGACCTGTGGATGGTGACAAGGCTCCAGGTTCAGGTGTTGTTGAAGAATGGCTGGAGTCAGGATACTATGGGGGGAGTTGAATGTTTGCTCTGGAGACCACAGAGGGGATACCAGCATGTCATGGGCAAACCCAGTGGCATGCCGTGCTCTATGCAGAAGATCTTTGCTGGGAGTCAGCCTTGCCTGGATGTGTCCTCACCCCATCTCTTGCCAAGCTGAGACTGGGCATGTTACATTCTCCAAGATCAATTTCTTTATCTGCAGAGTAGGATGCTAACAACAGGAAACTTAACATATTATGACAGTCCCATGAGGGAGAAGCAAGTTGGACCTCTTAGCATAATTCCTGACACAGGGGATGAATTTGGTAGCAGTTACTTTATTCCATTTTCTCCCACCTCTTTACCCATTTGCTTGAGCCTATCCTCTTTTGTGCCTGCCTTTCTCTCTTGCATAAGAAATCTTGTTCTTCAGCTAGGCATTATTTAAAACGCTATAAGTTCACTAAGACCTTAAGCAGTGTGATCACAGAACATGAGCCGTTAAGTTAGATGTTTAAGTGAACCTGAACGTAAGACTGATATATACTATGTATAAAAATAATTAGATGTTTGTATGTGCACATACAGATGAGATTACTTAATGGTGGAGGCCAGTAAAATGCTTCTTTTCTTGCCCCAGGTTATGGATAAATATGGAGAGTTCTATGGCCGAGACAGAATCAGCGAGTTACTTGGCATGGACAAAGCTGCCCTGGACTTCAGCGATGCCCGGGAAAAGAAGAAGCCAAAGAAAGACAGCTCCCTGTCGGCCGTGTGAGTGTTCATTCTGCTCTATCCGAGGTCTAGGTGGAAAGGAGGAAAAAGTAATACACTTCTGAACTTGCTAGTGCACTGATTTCCTTTCCTTCAGTGTCAGAGGAATAGAGACGAGAGAAACAGAGAATATATAAAGTCTGCTTTTGTACTTCCGGGTATTTTTGCACTATGGAATCAGCAGATGTAATCTATTAATTTTTGAAGGTGACTTTTTCATTATTTACATAAAGCAAGAAGAAAAGATTTGTTTTATCGATGTGCCTTTTTATCCCTAAATGCCACTTAAGTTGAAGTCAAAGATGCAAAAGCATAATGCTTCCTGTTTGCCAAGAAGTTAGTTTTCTTAATTTTGGAAAAGGGAGCTATGTAGACCTTTTATTAGAAATAAGTTCATATTCTTTTAATTGTTGTGTTTTATTTAAATAGCAAAGACTTGGTATACTTAGTATACTATTACTTGGAAAGTTCATTTTAAAATGAGGCACTCTTATACAGTGCTTGCATGGAATAATATGATATAATTAGAAGGATGTAAACCAGTTGAACTGAATTCACCTGAGATTGAATTTCACATGCACGTGTAGTGTTAGTATACATATATATATATATATATATACACATCTGTATCTGTCTTGCAAATTTAATCAACTATAATTCTAGAATTACAGTTGTAAAGCCTACATGCTTTTTAAAATGTAATTTCTTATTGTAGCCACGTAACGATTTTAGAAAAAAACGTAATCGTTACCTTCCCTTATCTGTGTATTTAAGGTATCAGTCAATTAGGTATGTGACAATTTCTCTGAAAACATAAATATTTAAGGTTCTGTAGAGCAATGTTAGTTTGTCTTAGATAACTATTTTAGCTAGCATTAAAAAACAACATTTTGGCTGATCTCTTTTATACTTTTTATCTCTCTGAAACCTTGTTAGAGCTAGTTGGGTCTTTAAAGATAATGTGAACCCAGTTCAAAAGTAGTTAGATAAGCAAATATATAGCAAGTTATGAATTTAAATTTAAAATATTACCTGAGTACTTTAAGAAAACAAATGTGGTTCTTAAAGGAATGTGGTCACTCTACGTAAGATGAAACACAGTTGGCAGCCCTTAGGCATTCAGGCCCTTATGTTAGAATATCACGTAAGGACTATGGTGAGAGGGGGGCTGCTGAGTTTCTTACTAGCATTTTCAGATCCCTGATAACCAATGTAGAATTAAATAGTTTTACTGAATTATGCATTTTCCATGGTCATATTTGTGACTCTAGAAAATGTCTGATAAAATAGAAGGAAAGTTTAGACTGTTTTTTTACTATGAACAGTTTTAAATTAGTGGAATTTTCCACTGTTTTACATAGTAAATGTTTGCAGGTTTGACCCCTGGCAAAGTACCAAGAAATTAATGTGGCTTTTATTAATACCTTTAAATATGGATAATAAAATTAGAAGAATAAAGATCTAGTAAATAACACACATTCCTAGGAAAAGATTTACATGTAGTGTTCCTTTATTAAAGTGTTTAGAAGGATTGAGTTTTCAAAGATTATCTGTTTTCTATATGAATAGTATCTTAATGTGAACATTTGCATATAAGGATGATTCATGTATCTATGTGTGCATGTATTTATTTATCAATCAGATACATAGGGCTTGGTATGTGCATATTTAAACAAGTGGCCAGTTCACCTCCTGGGGATAGAATGGCTGCCAGCAGCCAGAAAGCCTGCATGCTTCTTCATGTGTGTCTTTATGGAGTGAGAGGAGAGCTTATAATCTCAAAACCATCTAGCAAAACTCCTCAGCTTCTGGCTTCTAGTTTACCCCTGAACCAAGCCCTGTGGCCAGGTTAATGCCATGCCCTGATTGGCCTAGATCAGCTGTGCTCCATCCCTGGGGGTGGAGCCAGCTCCACCCAAACAGCATCACTGCCACTACTGGTGAGAAAAGAGTATTGTATACTACAAAATACTCTTAATGCTGTTGGTAGGAAACTTGCTACCCTAATGCATGACAGGGATGGAAAACAACTAATCATAAGAACAAACTTCTAAATAAGTTAGAAACGACCATGGGAAGTTCAGACATCCTGATAAAAACCCTTATTTTGTTTTGGATTGCTTTCATGGGAAATAATCATGCTCTCATGCAAATTATCCAATGGGTTTATTTTTTTTTCATCTCTCTCTTTTTTTAAGAAAAAGTATTCTTATATTGAAACCCACTGTAAATATTCATGAAATTTTAAAAAATATTATTTAATAATAAAATTAATTATAACTCAAAGACTGCTTTAGTTCCTTAAAAAAATTAAACCTTAACTCTAAGGGGAAAAGTCTCCTAAGAAGTC